>NW_023416289.1:43257563-43944291 GCF_014176215.1 Rousettus aegyptiacus | reverse complement strand
ACTGAAGTCCTCCCCGACCTCCCTGTCCTTTGTGCCCCTCGCCCGTCCACCTCCCGGACCTTAGAGCACCTAACACTATAGTTCATTTGCTGGATAGTTAGCCATCTCTCTTCCTGCTACAAGGTCAGTTCAGTGAGGGTGGGGGCCGTTCTGTTCACAGCGGGGCCCAGTGCCTAGAACAGTGTCCAGCACACCGTGGGTGCTCTGTCATTGTCTGTGGCATGAATGAGTCACCTGAGCGCCTAGTTGACCAGGAGACACATTGGACACAGGAGGCCCACAAGGGTGGTGCTACTGCCAGGGAGTGGGGGGCTGGCACAGAAGCGGGGAGCTAGGCCAGAGTGGGAGGAGGGGCTCGCCCACACCTCCCAGCTCTTGGGTTCCCAAGAATGCCGGTGGGAAAACAACAGACAGTGGCCTGGGGACGGGGACCGGGGCCACTGCCGACCCCCTTTCCCTCGCCCTGCAGTGTACACAGGGCATGGAGAGGCCATGCGAGGGTGCAGAGTGCTCGGGGCTGGGTACGGCAGGGCGCCCGGGCCTGACTCACTCATGCTTTCGATGTCCAGCGAGTCCACGACGGAGCGCTTGTGCTCATCGCCCGCGATGGCCCGCTCAAAGGCCTTCTGCTTCACGATCTTGTTGCACTCCTGGTATTTCATTTTGGCATCCTTGTCGTGGGGCTTTACCTTTACCACCTGGGCAGGCAGGCGGACAGAGAGAAGGGAGGGAGGGAGGAGGGGGCATCAAAGCTCGGACCGAGCAGGGGTGCAGAGCGGTCAGGAGGCGGGGATGCCACAGCCGCCCACGAGCTGCCTAGTCCTGGGGTCAGGGAGTGCCGAAGCCGGGCCACCTGGAATTGCACTGGTGGCGCAGGCCTGGGCGCAGTTCACCGCCGGGCCCCAGTTTCTGGGTCCCCAAACCAGACCTAACAGAGTGGCCCCCGCAGGCGTTCTCGATACGTTTCAGCAATGTCACTAAAACAGGACTGCCCCGCCTGAGGAGCCTGTGCTCAGCTTCGGGTCAGTCGCCAGAACTGGGCAGGCCAGGGCACGCTGGGTCTGAAGCCCGATTAACAGCCCAGATGCGGCCGAAGGGCCAGGGACTTGCTGGATGACTCAGACTCCCTGAACCTCAGTTTCTTCATCTATAAAACTGGGGGAGGGGATGAATAACGGGCTCCACCTGCCAGGGCTGCTGGGTACAAGTGACAAGCACAGGGCTGGGCGGGCATGATCAGTGCTGAGTGGCATCACGTCCCTTGCTCGACCTTCGGCTTTCGGGGAGACCCAGGACCAACGAGTCCCCTCAGTTTCCTTCTCTGAAGGGAGCTGGAGGCTGTCGGCTGCCCGGGCTTGAATCCCAGCTCCAGTCATTGGCTGAGAAACCCTGGGCCAGTGGGTCTGCCCCTCTGTGGCTCAGTTTCCTGCTCTGTGACAGAGAAGTGACGAGTGTCTGCCTCCGAGAGCTGCTCTGCGGACTGATGCATGAACACTCGTGAGGTGTGTGCAGCGGCACCAGGCCAGGGTCAACCCTGTGACAGTGTCGCAAGTGTCAGCTGCTCCTCAGGGGCCCTTTCACGGGCTGCTGTGCTCATGAAAGCAGCTCACGTGAAGCAGGGCACGTGGCTTTGCTTCAGGGCCCAGTAAGTCCTCAGTAAAACGAGCCCATCCTCTCCTCTCTCCACACGGACCTGGCAGGCGCAGGGGCAGGCAGGGCTGGGTTCAGATTCTTGCTCTGACGCTCGCTTCTCTGTGACCTTGGGCATGTGACTTCGCTCTCTAAGCTTCAGATAGTTATCTATAACTGTTTCTGTCATTGTTATTAGTGCTGTCACAGCTCTTGGGCCCGGGGCCGAGAGGGGTAGTGTTAGGGCTGGCCCTCTGGGTGGGGATGCCACCTGGTGGAAGGCCTGGCAGGGTGAGTCAGAAGCCTGCTCGGAAGCTCCCTGAGGGTCGGCATGGCTCACCCACCCTAGGAATGGGTATGCAGACTGGGAGGAGTGGCAGAAAGCTGGGTCTCGGCCAGCGATGGCTTCCTTGCTGTCTGGGCAGGCTCTGGCTAGGGCACCCTGCCAGGTGGCTCCACCTGGGGTGTGGCTGTGGTGCAAGGTTTGAGAGGGAGGCAGCACTAGATGTCCCCTGGAGTCCCCTGGAGTCTGTGCCCTAAGACAAAGCCCAGACCACCATGGCCTGGCCCGTGGGGGCCACTTCTTCTGCATGCCCAGCACTGCTCAGCCAGGTGAACTCCCCGAGTCACCACAGCTCCCCTCACCTCTGGGCCTTGCGCAGGCTGCTCCCTGGCCCAGACGCCTCCTCCCACCTCCAAGTCCTTTCTAGCCCCTCCTCTTCCAGGTTCCCCTACCCCCAGGCAGGGTCAGGGTCAGGTACCTTCCCTGGCTCTCTGGATCACCTGACCAACCCCGGCACTGCTCCTCCCCACCGGAAGGCGGCCCCTGAGGATGGGGCTGAGGCCACGTCCCAACATGAATGATGCCCTGAGTGGACGGGTGCACCCCCGCACACCAGTGGAACCAGCGCCCTGTGCCCAGAGAGCTCGCGGGCTGGGGCGGAGGATGCGGACAACCCCTGACGACACTGGGATGAGAGAAAAGTGGGAGCAGTAACGGGCAGAAGCAGCAATGACACGCGGCTAATTTTCTGAGGACTATGTCTCCGACGTTGTTGTAAGCAATTCACTTGCTCACTTTTATCCTCAACTGCCATTTGATAAATGAGGCAATGGAGGCCCAGAGAGGCCAAGTCAGGAACCCAAGAAGCCAGCTTTCGCCCTCTCCATGCCTGGGCTCCCCCAACTCCCGCCCCGCATGTGAGATGCGTTCCCCTCCCTGCCCGCGGCCACCGTCCCCACAGCACCCTGGACGTCCTCCAGGGATATGGATGGGCACTGTAGGGTCGTGGTCCTGGGCACCACTCTGGGCCCAGGCCTCTGGGGTCTGAATGCAGGCCTTCCATGGCAGGCGGCCCCACCTCTTGAGTCTCCCTCCACTTCTAGAAGGTGAGGAGGGTGCGAGCACCCCCATGAGGATCACCACTGGTCCCATGGCAGGGCCTAGTCACGAGCCAGCACTCATTCTGGGGCCTGCGGCTGCTGCTATGACTCAAAGGCTGGCCGAGACAGGAGTGGCCCTGCCAAGCTCTAGGGACAGTCACTGGCCCCGACCGGAGGTGCCTAGCCGGTCCTTCAGGAGCCGAGGCCACTGGGCCAGAACTTAGTGCTGGGCTCTTCTTTACAAAGTGGTGTCGGGACTGTACAGTGTCGGTCTCCTGACTGTGGTTTTATGCAGTTTGTCGCCGGGGGAACTGGGAGAATGAATCTCTGTATTACTTCCTACAACTGTGATGCTCTCGAGATGAAAAGCTGCTTTTACGAAGAGGCGTCTGTCTCAGCTGGGAGAGCTACCGGGCAATGACCACACTGCTCGAATCGACCAAACGACCACATAGGGTCGTGATCCCTGCTGCGACCAAGGG
This sequence comes from Rousettus aegyptiacus, assembly GCF_014176215.1. Lineage (NCBI taxonomy): Eukaryota > Metazoa > Chordata > Mammalia > Chiroptera > Pteropodidae > Rousettus > Rousettus aegyptiacus. The sequence continues at coordinate 43,940,797 of NW_023416289.1, read as the reverse complement.
AACTGCATGTTTGGGAATAGGGAATTCTCGGGGTTTTAGAAAGGTGACACCGTGCACATGCTCTATGCCATGTGACACCCCAGCGGATCTGGCACCTGGTCATCACGTTCACTCCCATTTCTGCTGCAAAACCTCCAGTCACACCACATGGGAGGTCAGATTCTGCCACCAAATGAGTGGCTCGAACTTACTAGAACAACTGTGAGTTTCAGAATAGCTTGGGTCTGGAACTGAGAGTGAGGGACTACCCCACGTTGAGTGCTCCTGACCTCAGGGGACTCACATGACAACATGCAGGGGGCACTGTGTTGATCTACAACGTACAGATGATGGACAGGGCCCAGACGGCTGAAGGTGAGCCAGGGTCCCAGGGTGGCAGTGCGCTGTGACGGCTCAGCCATGATACCAGGGTTTTCGCCCCACAGGCTGAGACCCTCCAGTGGGTTAATGGAGGCCACACCCACATTCTTCTGATAACAGAACAGAAGGGGAACCACTGGTGTATGCTACCTGAGCTAACGGCGAACATTGTGCCAGGAAACTTTTGCCCACGGCACACATCCTGAGGCCGGGAGCCTGCTCTGGCACCGGGCTGTCACTTCCTGGCTGTGGGACCTCAGGCCCTCAGTTTCCTCATCTGTAAATCAGGGACGACATTCCCCAGGGCGTGAGGGTCTGAACGGCTCAGAGCGCACGCTGTTGGGTGTTGCCCCACTCCTGCTCCCACCACTGACCCACACCCCGGCGCACAGGCTCACGCAAGGGCTTGCGAGGCAAACGTATTTCAACCTGGCTGTGGGGGGCTTGGCTGCAAGGAGATGCCCGCATGCCAACGACGAACCCCAGAAGGGACGGGCAGGGCAGGAGTCCTCCAGATCCAGCCTGGGCCAGCGACTGCCTGAGTTGCAACCACAGACAGGAAAGAACATAGTGGGGTCACCTGAGAAGAGGACCCAATAAAGGGGTGGAGGATCCTGAAGCAAGAGCCCCCGAAAGGATTAACTTGGAGGTGACGACGACGTCGGTGGGGGGATTCAACGAAGACCGGTGGAAAGCAGGGCTCGGTTCCCACTGAGTGTCCGAGGCTTGGCGGGGGATCAGAATGGAAACACCCCCAGCTCCCGGACCCCAACGAGGTCCTGGCCCCTGCACGCAGCACTTCCTGAGAGCCTCGGGCTCTTCCCCAACACACCCAGGAGAAAGGTCGCCCAGTGCTCAGCGGGGGCGGGCTTCCCGCTCTAAAGCGCACTGATCTCATTTCGTCGGCACAGGAACACTGAGGCTGGCCCTCCTGCTCCCGCTCTTGACTGACGAGGACGTGGAGGCTGGGGAGAGCCGTGGCCCTGAGCCGCACGGCCTGTTGCTGCGCGTCCTGAGCCTGCGGCGGCTGCATCCAGCCAGTCCGGCGACCAGCAGACTTTCCGATCGTGAGTCGGGAAGAAACACACCTCACGGCACACCGCTACGTGCACGTAAATGGAAAACAGTTCTTCACACAACACACACCACCTCCTTCAAACAATGAGCTGCTTTTCCTTCTCCATTCTATTTGATGAAGACAGCTGTGGGTCTCAAGCCATTAAACAGACTGCAGAGCCCACGGACAGTGACGAGCACGGACTCCGGGTTGAGTCCCAGCTCTGCCACTTCCCTGCGGGGCAACCTTGGAGGAGGGGCTCCCCCTCTCTAGACCTCAGTTTCCTTCCCATTAAATTGGTTGAATTCACGCATGTAAAGAGCTCACAGCAGAGCTGGGCCCACAGTGAGCATGCGGATTAGGAAACAGGCTGACAAGGGCCCAGGCTGCAGAGAGGAAGAGCCTTGGGCTTGTTTGTTCAACCAATGTCATGTCTCAGGATGCCCCAGGATGCCATGATCTAAGGGGGGCCTGTGTACGTCATCCATGAACCTCTAGCATGACACAGGATGGGTGGAGGTTCGGAGGCGGATTCTGGAAGGGGAGCTGCCCCAGGGCCTGGCCCCTCCGTCCTGTGTCCACAGAGCCTGAAGAAACATGTCAGAGTGGAGGAGGGTGGATGGCTCACGGCACGTGGCTGGCCTGCGACGGTGGGCCAGACCCAGGCCAGGTGGGCAAGGATCTCAGGCACACGTGGGGACCCCCCCAGTGCTGCTGGCAGAGCCCCCACAGAGAAATGGGCTGTGACAATTTAAATGCTGGGTGTGGCCCCGCCTCAGGTTGGTCCCAAAAAGGCTGTGGACCCCCCGCCAGCCCTCCCTGGCATTCACGAGGCCTGGGGCAAAGCTCAGATGTGGCACATCCACGAGACGGCTGGAAGTGACCACAGCAGCCCCACTCTGGGCCAGGGCCATGACAAGCCCTCTCCGTACCCTGGGGAAAGGCGTTCCCGCAGCTAGGGGAGGGAAGCTCCCAAAGCACACCCGTGCTCTGGGCCATTCTCATCTCCTGCTCCCCTGTCCAGGCCCCCTACCCCACTGGAGTCCTAAGAAGCTCTGTCCCCATCCAAGCTGCACTGTCTTCCTGGGTTACTCATCACTGAGGCCTCCAGCCCCAGCAACCCTCACTCACATGGCGCCAGCAGAGCCCCACGGCGACCAGGACGTAGCTATTCCTGCCACCATTTTCCAGATGAGGACACCGGGACAAGGGCGAGGTTTAGCAGGGAAACAGCTTAGGAGCCCAGGCGGGTAAGGACTCTGTCCTGCTCCTTCCCCTGTCCTCCTGGGTGGCACCCTGGCTCCCTCCTCCATTTCACCTGTCTCCAAGTTACCCCCTCCTCCATGCCTCTGCCCCAACCCCAACGGAGGTGTCCCTTGCCCCAGGGCTTGGCTCCAGCCTCCACCCCCCAGCAGGCCAGCAGCCAGCCCAGCAGACTCATGTGGCGCCCTCCAAATGCAGCCTGTGGCTCTCGGCTCCCCTGGCCACCCCTCCCCACACGACAGAAGCTGCCTGGGTGTGAGTGACTGAAGTGGAAGGAGGGAGGGGGCATGTGAGAGTTCATTCCACAGTCACTGAGCCCCTGCTGGGCACTGCCCCAACCAACAGAACAGATGAAACCTGGATGCTTGAGGAGGACTGACGCCAGGGAGCCGGGCCGCCGGGGTTCAAAGCCCAGCCCTGCCATCCTTCCAACTTGCCAACTGCTTGCTGGTGGGCAGGAGACTGAGTTGGGCCTCAGTCTCCAACTCCGTACAACGGGGGTAAACCACAGTCCCCACCTCACGGGGCTCACGCCAGTCGCTGCACAGGCTGGAGAGCCCGCCTGGCGCCAGGGCCTGCGCTCTGCCGGTTCGTGCCATCGTTACCACCGCGAGTCATGGTGATGGCAGTGTGATGCAGTGAGCTCCTGCCGCGTTCCAGGTCCCAGCCCGCGTCACCCCGTGTGCTCTCTACAGCACATCGCCCTATTCCACTTTCTGCCCGCACATATCCTCACCTGCACGACATCGTTTATCTAGTCAGCGTCACAGGTTTGTTTTCTGCCCTACTCGGAATTCAAAGCTCCCCCAGACGGCCAGCGCGGCTCTTATTCACCAACAATAATATTCTGACAGTTAATTGTCACAAAACTGACCACGAGCCAGGATCTGCTCTCAATGCTTAAAAAGCAGTAACTCATTTATTCTTCGTGGCAACCCACAGAGGCAGGTCTTACTGTTCTCTCAATTTCCACAGATGCGGAAAAGAAGGCGCAGACAGGCCAGGTGACATGTCCAGGTGACCAAGTGAGAGACGGCAGAGCCAGGATGCGAACCCCGGCCACCGGCTTCAGGCCAAGGGGCCTCACCGGCACTTGCACGAGTGGGTGCCAGATAACTTTGTGAGTGACCTTCTCCCACCCCCCTCGCTCCAGGCACGCGCACGAGGCCGTCCTTCCCCGGCCCACCCACAGGCCGTGGCCATCCACCCCGAGGCCCGGCTCACCGTCTCGTAGTCGCGCAGGGCGGCCCGGAACTTGCCCAGTGCCATGTTGCTGGCGGCCCGGCGGTAGTAGCCCTTAATGTACTTCTTGTCGATCTCGATGGCCCGCGTGGCATCGGCCAGTGCGTAGCCATAGCACTCGGTGCGCAGGTAGGCCAGGCTGCGGTTGCCATAGTAGATGGCATTGCTGGGGTTCAGCTCGATGGCCTGGCTATAGAACTTGATCGCGTTCTCGTAGTCTTTGTCTGTGGGGATGGAGGATGAGGCGGCATGAGGCTGGACTGTTGCCACCCAGCAGAAACAGGCCCTCAGCCGGGTAATGGCCCCGTCTCCCCCTTTACAGATGGGGAAACCAATCTGGTCCATGGCTGAGCTCAGAAATGTCTCTTCAGCCTGCCCCCCTTCCCTGTCCTTGTCTTCTCAGGTCCGAATCCCCAGGACCCAAGGTCACTTCCACGCACCCGCCCACCCAACCACCCCCGCTCCAGGCCCTGGTCCGGGCAGTATTTCTTCCAGGACTTCAGGAGGGTCTTCCTGAATCCTCATCATGCCCAAGAGGACATCTTACTGAGTGCCAGTGCTGACACATGACCCAGCACATGTGAGTCTGCTCTGAGCCCCTTGGCTGTCTAGCCCCCAAAGCAATAAACAAGCCCAAAGAAGGGACCTAGCAGGAGAACAGGAAGTGGGGAAGAAGGAACCTTCTTAGGCCTCAGGGAGAAGAGGACCTATCAGCCAAGAGCCAAAGGAAGCAACAAACCAGACTGGAGAACGGCGTTCCCCACAGCAGGAACAGCATGTGCAAAGGCCTTGGGGGCCGGCAGAGTAAGTTAGGGAAGGCTGGCAGGAGCGATCCTGAAGGCCACAGCCACAGCAAGGTCTGAACACTGATGTTCTAAGTGTGGAGCAACAGAATGTGATATTTGGCCAAGGGGAAGAGGTGCATTTTATTTGAAGTGAGCTTTGGCTGTGCCCTGCATTTTACATCTCGACCCATGGAATGCTCCCGTCTCCACAGCATCAACACCATCTGGTACTCACTTTACAGATGAGTCATGAGGTCTTGTTCAAGGTCAAAAACCCAGTCTGTATCTGCAGAGCCAGGCTTGGACCCCTTCCACGTGGCCAACTGACAGGCAGGAGACTAAGCTTGCCAGAATTAGAGGACCATGATGTGCCGGGAGCCACACGGGACTCTTGCCACATGGGACTCTATGAATCCCTCACCAACAACCCTGAGGATGACTATTATTAGCCCGCTTTCCAGATGAGGGGACTGAGGCTCAGAGAAGGAAGGTCCATGCTTGAGATTACACGGCAAGCAGCAGGCAGAGATTCTGAGCCAGGCCAAAACGCAATGCTCTCACTTTTAGCCTCCATGTCAGGTGGCTTCTGGGTGGAGACTTGGCACAGCAGCAGGTGGCCTGGGCCCCATTCCTGGGCAGCTTACATACCCATTCCAACCTGAGTTTCAGGGAGTCCTACTAACACATGGCCTAAAATGGGAACCCTTACCCTAACTCCCACTTTACTTTTCTCCAGAGCCACCTGATAAGTGATCAGATTTTTCTGTTTTATCTGCTTATAATCCGCCTCCCCAATTTCAACCTGAGCCCCGTGAGGGCAGGGGCCCTGTCTGTCTTACTTCTCTGAGCCCCTGCCCTATCTGAAGACAAAGCACTCCTCAGCCCTGCCCTCCTGGGGCTCATAGTCCGGCAGGGGAGTGGGGGACAACACCCGGATCTGTCGCCAGAAAGTGATGACCCAGAGTGTTTGGGGCTGGGGAGGTCAGGGGGATGTCGGACCTGAGGCCTGGAGCGTGAGGAGTGGAAGATGGTTCCTAACTCCCTGAACGGTTCCTGACTGGATGTGTGAAGGAGGAAATGAAGACAGAGGGAGAAAGACAAGGGTGACCAAACAACCAACACTAGAGAAAGGAGAAGCCGCCAGTTCCTGGGGAGATGGCCAGGAACAACAGAACGATGATTTCTTTTGCAGGCCAACATCTGGAAATCTTTCAAATGGCTCGACGTCCTCTCTTTCAGAAAGCCCTCCTTGACCCCCAGGCAGGATCAGGCACCCCTCTGGGCTACCCCATGCCTCGGGCTCCCCTACCCAGCCCTGCCCACTTGGGTCGCGCCACTATGAGGTGTTGGGTGTGTTCCCCCAGGGCTGTGAGCCCAAAGGGCAGGCCCAGGACTTCCCAGAAACAAGCAGGGGCAGAACCAGGCAGCCCGAATCTGACTGACCCTCCCTGGAATGCCAGCGCCTTCGAGGACTCCTTCCAGCCTCCTGGCGGAGTTCCAGGGGCTGCTGGCCAGCTCTCCGGACGGGAGAGGTGCTGCCTGAGTGCCCTCTCGTATGGGGCGGGGAGCCTGGGGTCTGAGAGCCTGACATTGGGCTCTGTGGGTCCAACCACGAGACCTCAGGCGATCAGACTCCCTTCCTCGAGCCTCGATTTGATCGTCTGAATGAGAGGCACAGTCAGCCCCACCTCCCCGGGTGGCGGTGAAGGCTGAATGAACTCATGTACAGAATGTGGCTATAGCAGACACTTATAAAAGAAGTGAACGAATGACTAAGTGAGAGAAAGAAGAGAATGGAGCAGAGAAAGTGGGAGGGACCCGTACTTTAACATCTGCCAAAGGCACCGTATCCCAGCCCTGTTCCCTGTGATCTACGAATATGAGCTCATTTAATCCTCAAGACGGTCCCCAGTTTAGAGATGAGGAAACTGAGTCACAGAAAGGTCACACGGCAGGGAAGAGGAAGAAACAAGATTTGAACATGGGCAGCCAGAGCTCTCAAACAGGTCTACAAACTCTCAGACCCAGGGGCCTCCTTGGGGGTTCAATACAACCCCTCTCGCTTTACAGAAGCGGGGTGATGAGGCCCAGAGAGAAGGGAAAAGAGCTGAACAATATCGGAGACCAGGCTCTGCTCACGGAAGTAATCCAGTCTAACGGGGGAAAGGTGGATGGGGGGCCCTCCGAGCCCTGAGGTCCCCCTCCACTGCCAGGAGCCGGGTCGGCTCCGGTTAAGGCTCTGAGCGTGGCAGCCGAGCACGTGGCAAGGAAGGGGGATATCCGGCCCTGACGCTCACACGCTCTGACCTTGGGGAAGTGGTTTCACTTCTCTGAGCCTCAGCTTCCTCTATAAAACAAAGAGGACTGCTGCTACCTGCCTCCTGGTGCCCCACGGAGGATCCAATAAAACAACATACCTGGCCACCACAGGGGCGCAATTAAAGTGAGCTGTAATTATTCTTTTTATTGTGGTTCCCATAGGCCCCCAGGCTAGGGCTCTGTGCCTGCCGCTGCCTGCCACAGAGAGGGGCCTGGACCCCAAGGGGCGTTCTCCTCTGTGCTAGCTCAATGCCAGGACCTCTGGCAGTCCGCCCAGACCCAGGGCTCCTGAGAGCTTGGACCCCAGGTCCTGGGGGGTAAGGAGCCCCTCCCAATGGCTTACTGTTTCCCAAAATTCTTACGTCACCTCAACATCAACTCCCACATTTGCTGCTCCTCCCAAGCCCCATTTTTGGGACAACCGTACCTTCCATGCCACCCCCCAGCTGGAGACTGGTCCTTGTCCCGGACACCTCCTGGTCCCTCAGCCCCCAAAGCCAGGTGGTCACTGTGTTCTGTCAAGTCAGCCTCCTGAACATCTCTCGAATCTACTCATTCACATCCGTCCCTCCATCCTCTCCTACGCAAGGTGCCGCCCCAGCCTCTTACCGGGTCTCCCAGCTTCCAGTCCCGCCCCTCCGGAGACATGAAGCTGACCCCATCCTTTCCCTGCTCAGAACCATCTATGATGCCCCAGAATCCTCAGCAGCAAGCTCAGGCTCCACAAGAGCTTCGCCATGAACTCGCTAGTCTTGCCTCTTGCACGCTGGCCCCGCTCCCCTCCTTAGCTCTGTTTGTCTTTGGGCCTTTGCCAACTGTTCTTCCTGCCCGGAGTTCCCTGTTCCCTCACTGCAGGTGGCCACTCGCATTCCTCTCTGAGACATTTCTGGAGTCGGTTTGTCTCTTCGGCCTGGTTGGCAGCACTGCCACCTCTCACCTGCCCACCATTCTAGTCTCCTTCCTGGTCTCCTTCCCGGTCTCCAGTCCGGCCCTCACAGCAGCTGGGGGGCCATTTCAAATGCTAACGAGACCATGCTGCTCCTCTCTTCAAGCCTTCCATGGCTTCCTACCACTCCCAGGATGCCATCCACACTCCCTGACCCAGCCCTCAGGGCGCCACCAGCCCTGCCACTCGCCGGCCCTACCTCCGCCTCGTTGCCCCAGCCTGACCTAACTTTGCCACTCTGTGAACCCGTCTGTGCCCCCACCAAAGGCCAGCTTTACCCTGGGGCTCTGGATCCATCAATTGTCTCTCCCCCACCTGCTCCAGGGCTTTGAGGCTGCAAATCTCCCCTCTCCCCTGTAGAATCGCCCCTCCCTCTATCAAACCATATTCTTAGACTCTCCCATCCTTGACAAGAAAGCAGACTTCTCCTCCATTTCTCCAATCGCCCCCCCTCCCTCCACTTCTGAACCAAAATACTCGAAACGCTGGTCCACATTTACTTCTACACTTTCCATTCGCTCACCAGTGCCTTCCATCATTCGCCAGAGACCGCTTTTGTCAAGGCGACACCAATACTGGTGCAGCCAAATGCAATGGTCAGTGCTCGCCTCGGCAGCATGTGACACAGGGCACAGCCCCTCCTTCCAGAAGCACTCTCTTCCCTCATCTTTCCTGACACTTTTCCTGCTTTTCCTTCCACTCCATTGACCGCCCCTCCCCAGCCTCTTCCTCTTCTGTTCTAAACATTAGAATTCCTCAAGATTCCGTCCTAGGCGCTTTTCTCTTCCTAGGTGACCTCATCTGTTGCTAACATGTTCTATTCCATCCACAGGCTGATCATGTCCAAATTCCTCTCCTCAGAGTCCCAGCCCACCCATCTATTTACCCAGCGTCCCTTCTTGGAGGCTGTAAAATCCAAACCAGTCTTTGCAATGACTAAGAACCCGTCCATCCGGCCCCCTGTCCTAAACTTATCATGCATCAGTTTCTCTGCTAAATGGCCCAACTTCCAGCCCCACCAGTCTCCCTTTCCTGTCCTACCTCAGGAATTCTGCACATTCGGCTCCACCCACTTGGAACACTCGTCTCCAATTCTCCCCAACTTAATCGCCTTCTTCTAAGACCTCCCCTGACCACGGATCAGAAGTAGCCCCCAACCCTTACTCTCTACCTCACGCTCTGTTAGGGCTTTTTCAAGGCGCTCACTGCGACTTCTAAGTATTTTATTTATTTGTGCAGTTACTCAATGTCTGATTCTTCTGCTAAATTACAAACTGTGTAAGGGCAGAGCTGCCATCTGTCTCATTTGCTGCCACAGCCTCAGAGCCTAGCACAGGCCTTAGCACAGAGCAGCGGCTCCATTAACATGATGAATGAATGAATGAATGAATGAACGAATGGGTGTCCCCACACCTTTCTCTGTCTCAAGATCCTAAGTCATACTATTCATGGATTCCGCCACCTCTACTCCCAGGGTCCCCCACACGTCCCCTTTCCTCGTGTAACCCCCAAATCTCTTATTTGCTGGCCTTCCATTCTAATGATCTATTCCCCAGCCCCACGACTTCCTACTCTGTTGGGGCTGTCCCCGCTAACCCCGACTTGGCAGCGCATCAGTCCTCCGCCCCGTGTCACGAGTTGGTGGCGCTCTCTTCAGGTCTCACCATAAGCTAGCATCTCTTGGGGTCTCACATTTGGTAGAGCCCTCACTGCCGTCGACCCCCCTCCCCCCTCCACACACACTTGGTAGCGCTCTTCTCAGTGGCAGTATCCGTTCCGTCCACCACTCCCGGGTATCACCCTTCCTCTCAGAACCACCCCCCGCCCCCGTCGCCCCTGGAGAGCGCCATCCTGGGCCTCCCCACGCCTGGTCACTTGGTCGTGCCTGGCCCGCGCCCAGGCTGCCGCTCCGCGTTGCCATGGTTCCGCGCGGGCCCGGCGCCCCTCAGCCTGGGCCGCTCTGCGCCCCGCCTCGCTCCCTCCGGGGCAAGCTCACCTTTGAAGTAGTCGTTGGCCTGCGTCTTGAGATCCTCTGCCCGCTTCAGAGAGCCATCGGCCGGGGGTTCGTCCTGGGAAGGCTCAGCACACTCAGCCCGCTCGCCCTCCGCCATCGCCATGCCGCAAAGCGACCCCCACCCTGGCAACAGCCGCCAGCGGCTCCCAGCCGAATCGTCGCGAAGGAGTGCCGGTGGCCGCCGCCGCTGTCGCGCAGTGTCGTAAAGCGCGGGCCGCGAAGGCGCCCATCGCGCGCCTGCGCAGGGGCCTTTTGCCACAGAGAGCGCGGAGAGCAAGGTGACCAGCGGGCCCCCAGAGGTCGCCCTTCTTAAAATGAGCCAATAGGGAAAGCAAGAAGGGGCGCGCGGCGGGGGGAATGGCCCGGCGTGGCCCCGGCTCCCAAAGTTGTCACGTTCTGAGGCCCAAGTTTGTCGGAGCTTAAAGTGGGATCTCCCGCGGTCTTCTAGGGTTGGTGCCTGGGTCGCAGATGTCGCTGGTAATCGTGGCTGTTCTGCAAGGCAGCACCGAGCCCACCGCGGAACCCGAGCTGGGAGAGTCGCCCTACTGTCAGCTACCTGTGGGACCTTGACCGCATCCTCCCCACCTCTCTAGGGTCTGTTACCCCTCTCTGAAAAATAGGTGGTTTTTCAAACCGGCAGAATAAAGGTCCAAACGTATGATTAACTGAAGGCGCCGTGGATTCCCTAGCCCTGAGCAGGGGTCAGAAGCTTGTTGCACCATCTTTCTCCCTCATGCCTTCTTCCGCAGCCTTCCCTAGCTCCTTGGTGACGTCAGGAGAAAATTCAAACTCTTTCTGATGACTTAGGAGACCCTGAATAGTCTAGCCTCACAAGACAAGCTCGATCCCGCCCCCCGAGCTCCAACCCACACACACTCTACACCCTTCCAGACCTTTCCAAGCCCTCACCCTCTACTCATGCCAGCTGTAGCATCCAATCCTTTAAGGCTCTGCTCTGGCTCCCTTCCTATAAGCACAAGCTATCCCTCCCCCAAACCTGTGGCAGTCTGAGCCCCGCCCCCACCTAACAATCACCCTAGAAAATACTAGTATTATCTCCATTTTACAGATGAGAACACTGAGATTTGCAGAGGCCAATGTACTTGCCCAAGGTCATACAATAAGAAAGTGGCAGAACTAGGACTTAAACCCAGCCCGTCTAATTCCTGGGCTCTTAATTCCTACTCTACTGTATGCTCACATTATGGAATAGATTTTTGAGATTTTTTTGGTGTGTGTTTGGGAAGGCTGCCATAATGGATTTGAATTCTGGATTCAAGTCCATCTCAGCCCTTCCCTGCTGTGTGACCTTGGGCAAGTGATCATCCTCTCTGAACCTCAGTTTCATCCTCTGTAAAATGGAGATAATCATGTCTATTTTACAGGATTAGAGGAGAGTTTGATAAGATCACAGGAGTAAAGTGTTTGGCAGAGGGCCTGACACAGAGGAAGTACTTTTTATATTTGCTCCATTATAAATACTTAGAATGGGACAAGTACCTAGAGCTGTGATGGGGACAGCGAGGGGACTCAGGATGCTGTGGGAGGACCTCACCCCGCTGGAGCAAGCAGGGAAGACTTCCTGGAGGAGGAAATGTCTGAACCGAGATCTAAAGTATGAGTAGGCAATAAACAAGTGAGGAGAAGGGGGAAGGGAGAAAGGCATTTAAGGCAGAGGGAGAAGCAAATGCCAAGGCTTGAAAGTAGTTTTCGTCTTTTGGAGAGACTTCTTCGTGGCACACAGGAGAAAGGTTATGAGGGTGACACACAAAGGCATGACAGAACAGCCACAGCCATCTGCATGTGAATCTGTAGACGCCCCTTCCAATACACAGAGAATCGTGTCACACAGACAGACACCAGTGCACAGAATTATAATGTCAAACAGTCTTATACATGTATGCAGAATCACAACACCAAACAGGTACACACAGGTACAAAAAAAAAGGTCACAACCCCTCCCACACTCAGGAACACAGAAACCTGAAGAAACCAAAAGAAACACACATAAGGCAGAAACATTTCACCCAGATACTAATATACACATGTAGAAGGAATTGCAACCCCCCCACAGGTCATTAATTTTGTCATGAAGGCACACACATGTACACAGAATAACATCATTACTAGACACATGTTACACAGACCCACATAGGAACACAGAGTCACACATATACACATAGAATCATAAAGTGACATAGACACCTGTCACCTAGTATACTCACACCCCAGAAGCAATTCCACAGATGAGTCAACACACAGAGTTCTGGTGCCTACCAAGGCGAGGTCTTTATGTTGGTATAGAGATTAATGGGTTTCAGAACTAGTGTGACTGGTCAGTCCCCTCTTGTCCCCAAGCCCAGCACAGTTCTCGTTATTGAGGACCCAAGTCACCCCCTGAGGGAGGGAGGGGTGAAACCCTTCTCCCCCCATAGCACCAATCCAGACAGGCAATCCCCTGACAAAACAGAGGAAAAAGTGCCTTCTAAAAGGGGGCGAATCAGGCTGAGAGAAGAAGGCCTTTTCCTGTGGGAGACCAAGAATAGCACCATCATAGAAAAGGGGCTGGGGCACATGGGTGGGGGCAGAAAACAGAGGATTCAGAGCCTCTCTCCCTACCTGGCAATATGCAGATAGTGCTGTGCACGTGCCTGTGTGGCTGGGGAAGCCTCCTGGATTGTGAACTCCCCCCAAAGGGGCAAGGGAGCCCCCAAGTCCCCCGGATACCTAGGGTAAAGGAAAGGCAAGTGCATATCTACAGGGCTGAGGTGGGGGAGTCAAGGGCATTCTAGGACAGAGAAATTTTATGGACAGGAGATTGAGAAAAGAGAGGCTTGAGCATGGAACCCATGAGCAGAAGAATCTGTAATGGGAAGACTTAAGACAGAGAGTAGGAATTGGGGCAAGTTGAGTAGAGTGGGAAGCCCTGAATAGAGTTAAGTGGTTGGATTCCGGAATCAGGGAGTCAGGGGCTCTAAGATTCAGAACAGATGACTCTACAGGATGAGGTCCAGATTCTAGAATCAGAAGCATTTGGAGGCTGAGTTTCAGAACCAAAGGAATCTATACTATAGGATACAGTACATATTCTAGAATCAGAAGCGGAATTTGGATCTGAAATCAGAGGCAGTTGGCAGCTGTGAGGCTTAGAACCAGAGAAAATTATAGAGTAAGGACTAGAATTAGAAAAAGCCTGAAGACTAAGTTCTAGAACCAGAGAGGTTTTGGAGTCACGAGATCTAGAACTGGGAGTTGGGAAATGTAAGGTCTAAAACCAGAGAAATTTATAAGGCAAGGTCTAGAATCAGAAGGCTTCTGAAGACTGAGTTCCAAACCCGGGGTAATTTGGAGTCATAAGATCTGCAATGAGAGAGAATTGGAGATTGTGAGGTTGAGGACCAAGGGAATTTGTAGGATGAGGTCTGGAATCAGAGGACATTTGAGGCAAAGATCAAGGTCTGGGGGGGGATCATCAAATCTGGATCAGAGGGCCCTCGGAACTGCAAAGTCTAGAGGTTGTGTAGTCTAGAAGCAATGACTGAAGGAGGTCATGAGGTCTGGAACAAAAGAGAACTTGAGCATGGCATCCGGTTCTGGAAGTACTGGTTCTAAGTTCAAGACATAAAACCCATGTTACTTCTTTTTGATGGAAAAAGCAAATCCTGAGTGTGGAAAGTAAAAAAGGAATGAGCTGGGAGTCGTAATATCTAAAATTAGGAATTCTGGATTTGGAACCAAATCTGTTACAGGTCGGGAAGACTAGAACCAATAGGAAGCTTGGGGCTATAGGGTCCAGAATCATACGACTTCATTATCTGTAAGGTCTGGAACCAGCAAGAAGTGGAGAGTGTGACATCTAGAACAAGGGAGATTGACTGGGAGAAGTCTAGAACCAGAGGAGGCAGGACGTTGTCTGGTCTAGGACCGGGGAAGGTTGGAGGTTGTCTTGGACTTCCTGGAATAGGAGGACCGTGACTGAGGTGTGTCCAGGTGGGGCTGGGGGCAGCAGAAGTCCAGAGTGGAGGGGGTAGGTAGAGGCAGGTGGCCACTTGGGAGGCTAAAGGCTCAATCAGAAGTCATTGGGGGTTAGGGGAGATACTCCCCTTCCCAGTGACACCTGAGTGACAGGGGGGTAGATCAGAGTCCCACATTCTTATGGACCCCGTGCAGTTTGTAGCCATTAAAAATATATCATGAAAACGAGAATAAAAATAGTAATAAAGATGGATGGAAAGAAATGTCATTGTGGTCATCAACACTCTCCAGAGTCCAGAAATACAGATCTGAACCCCAACCTCCCCCACTCCTAATTACCCAAAATAAAGCCACGACATTGGAGAGAGGGACGAGGTAACTAGTATCAAGAACCCCAAAGGAAGTCCTGAGAGAAGGAGGTGGAGGGGGCCAGGGACCCCCTCCCCGAGGTCACTGAGCTGAGACCACCCCAAAGAGCCCCGAGATGGGGTATAGGCAGTGGGGTAGGGCCTGAGGTAGGCCCGAGGCGGGCAAGGGCCACTGAGAGGGGAGGGGGAACCACTGTCCTGGCTCCCCCATCCTGTGCGTCGGCTACCAGCTTGGAGTGTGGTTGAGGTCCTTTTTGGGGAGGAGAGGAGAGATGGGAGGAGCAGCTGGCTCAGTTGGCCTGGGCCAAGCCCGCCACTGGCTGGAAGCGGCTCTTGGGTTGGGCGGTGTCTGCATCCGGATAGAGACAGAGCAGCGAGGAGCCCAGGCCTGCAGGGGAAGATAGAAGGTAAACCCATGGGGAGTTATCACCCCAACCTTTCCTGACAGTTAGAACTGTGGGCAGTGAGACAGACACACCTGGATTCGAACAGCAGTGAAATCTTAGGCAAGTTCTAGCCTCCAAACCTCGGGTGCCTAGGACGTTTGGGACCGTAGTTAAAGAGCCCGGAGCCAGATTCTGCCAGAGTTTGGATCCAGACTCTGTTCTTTGCTTGCTGTGTGACCCGGGGCAGGTGGCTTCACCTCTCTGTGCCTCCATGACCTCATCTGTAAAATGAGCTAATACAGTGCCTCCCTCCTGGGACTATTGTGAGGAGGAGTAAATGAGTGAATTCGTGTTAAGTGCCTTGAACAATAACTGGCATTGTTGTTACCCGGAAAACAGGGATACTTATATGTACCTCATTTGTGAAAATTCGGTCATTTGAGAAATACTTATCAAGCACCTACTGTGTACAGGCAGTGGGGACACAGCAATAAACAGGACAGATGAAACTCCCTGCCCTTGTGGGGCTGACATTCCAGTGATGGATGCCAATTAGGTCATGTACATAAATTTAGCATAAAGCTTGGCACGGAGCACTAAATAAATGTTAGCTCTTCCTTTCCAAATATGTACTGAGGACCTGCTCTGGAGCCAGCTGCTGCCCAGCCTGGCACACACAGTAGAGTGCAGCGGTGACCAGGACCGGCCTGGCCCCTGCCCACGGAGAGAGTATATAGCCAATGATCAAATAACACAAAATTCTATGTATGAGCGTTATGAGACAAGAGCTTAGGAAGTTAGTTAGGGAGGACTTTGTAGGCGTAATATTTGAGCAGAGAGCTAAAGGATGTGGTAATTAGGCAACAAATAAAGGAAAAAGCATTCTAAGCAGAAGGATGAGCATATACAAAGGCCCTGAGGCAGCCTCCTTAAGTAAGATGACTTCAAAGTCATCACAATGCCCTACGGAAGCCCCTTACCTCTCTCTCCTCTTCTCTCTGCTTCAGCCGGAGGGGACTTGTTTTCCCCAACTAAAACAGACACCCTCCTACCCCAGGACCTTTGCATTTGCTGTTCCCTCTGCCTGAAATACTCTTCTCCCAGAAATTGTCAAATTGCTCAAATGTTACCTCAGTGGGACCGTGTCTAATCATCCTTAAAATTGAAACCCCTCCACCCCAGAACTCCCCCTTCTTTTGTATGCATTATCCCCCTCCCCCCAGTAGTACCTCTTTCCCTCCCCTGTACTCTTCATTGCATTTGTTTCCTAGTTCTTGACAGCCTCCCTCACTAGAATGTCAGCCAGGGATTTCTGTGTGTTTAGTTCACAGTTGTGTCTTCAGCTCCAAGGACAGTGTCTGACATTTACTCTGCGTTCGATAAACACTAGTTACATGTACAAAGGACAGAATGAATCAAAAGGCAGCGACTGTGGCTAAAGCAGAGGATGCGAGGCAGAGCCTGAGATGAGGCGGTGGGCAGACCCCAGAGGCTTGAGATTCCAGGTGAGGACCTTGATCCTTCTCTGAAGGGCCCTAGGGAGCCATGGAAGGGTTTTGAGCAGAGGCAGGCCCGGGCCAGATTCGTGCTTTGGAAAAACCTCTCTAGCCGATGCCTAGAGGTTTCCAGTGGGACTGTGGCTGCGTATAGTAGTGCTGGAAGATGATGATGACACAAACAAGCGAGCGGCTTGTCTTGCACTCGGCAGAGGGGCTGTGCAAGGAGCATCGCACCAGGACAGGAGTTTCTTGAGTGTTTACGACAACAGGTCTTCCTATGCAGTGTCTCCAGAAGTCCCCAAACATCTCCCCTAGGTAAGAACTATTATAATAGGCCCTAACTGATCAGGGTGTGGCTAAGGGGAGGGGAAACCGAGGCTCCAGAAACAGAAACCATTTCCCAAAGCTGTGCAGCCAGGAAGGACGACAGCAGGACTCAGCCCCAAAGTGTAGTTGGATGTGGGCTTCAGGAGACCTAGGCTGAGGCCTGGGCTTGGCTTCTGTCTCAAGGGGCAGCTGTGGCAAGCCCCTGCCTTGCTCAGGGCCTCCCTTCCCCCCCCCCCCCATGATGCCCATGAGAGGAGGGAAGGGCTACACATTTTCACCAAGGTCATGTCAGGGTGCTGACAGCCCCCAGCCACCTTCATGATTGCTCCGCCCCTCTCTCAACCATCCTGGGCACCTCGTAGGGGAGTTGGGGACCCAGGGCCTCTGTACACCCAGGTTGCTACTCACCCAAGGGTTCATTCAGTTCCAAGAGGTGGGTGCTGGGACCCTGCTGACTCACCGGAGCTGGTCCGCCTGTCAGAAGAAAATTCTGCAGAACAGAGACAAAGGTGCCATCATCATCATCATCATCATCATCATCACCATCATCAGTATCTCCACCATTATCCCTATCATTATCACCATTATCATCACCATCACCATCATCACAATAATCATCACCATCATCACCATCATCATGATCACCATCATCACCATAATCATCACCATCATAATGATCATCACCATCATCACCATCACCATCATCACCATAATCATCACCATCACCACCATCATCACCATCATCACCAACATCACCATCACCACCATCGTCACCATCATCACGATTATTACTGTCATCATAATCACCATCATCACCATAATCACCATCATCATCAACATCATGATCATCACCATCATCGCCATCATCATCGTCATCATCATCATCATCAATATCACCACCATCATCCCTATCATTATCACCATTATCATCATCACCACCACCATCATCACCATCATCACTATCATCATTATCACCATCATCACAATAATCATCACCATCATCACCAACATCTTGATCATCACCATCATCACCATCACCACCGTAATCACCACCTTCACCATCATCACCATCACCATCATTATCACCATCATCACGATCATCACCATCATCATAATCACTATCATCACTAACATCATCACCACCACCATCATCCCTATCATTATCACCATCACCATCACCTTCATCGCCATAATCATCATCACCATCATCACCATAATCATTGTCACCCTAATCCCCAGCATCATCCATATCCAAGGAGGTAGGATGGCATGGTGGTTAAGTGCACCGTGGGGTTCAGTGGCTACCTAATGGCTGTGTGACTTTGGGCAAGTCACTGTCTCAGACATCCTACACGCGCCCCTCCAGAGCTTTGTTCTCCTATTCTCCTGTGTGTGTGGACTCCATCAACACACAACCTTGCTCTGTGTTCCTGTTGGGTTCGTGTAATGGGAGATGCCAGCAGGAGGAATGAGGAAGTGGAGGAGTGTTTGATCTTCTAGCTGTTTCCCTGATGGGTTGTCATTGGTTGGCTCTGTCCCTCCACAGAATGTTTCAGCTCTTATAAGCTGGCTCCTCTTCTCCCCAAGATCTAGTGACCATTTCCTGCCCTGTGCCTTCAGACTGCAGATGGTGCCATCTTCCCACACTGCAAACCCCAGGGCACTGTACCAGCCTTGTCGATGCCTTCCATGCTGCCCACGCTTTTGCCAACAGTCCTGTTATTGAATTCTCCTCAACACCCATTTGAGCATGCTGTTTCCTGCCCAGACTCTGCCTGATACAGTTGCCTAACCTCTTGTGTGTAAATGTGAATGATAATGATAATAAGATTTCAAGAGTGGTCATGGGGATTGGATAATTTAATCATGGAAGGCACTTAGTACAGTCAGCGTTTGACACATGGTAAGCACTCAATAAATATAAGCTGCCAACATTATCAACCACACCCCTCCTGACCAAACAGCCCTGTTGGGTGATGAGCCAGAGAGCTCTTCTGTGAGCACTAGGGAACCACAGAAAGTCCTAGAGGGAGGCTGGCTTTTAGAAAGGGCATTCTGGTTGCTGTGAGACTTGAGGCAGGGAGCCTGGGGTGGGGGGAAGGGATGCTGCTTTGGTTTGGTTTGTTTTTATACTACCATTTATCGACAGCCCACTGAGGATCAGCTAAGGGCCTGATTTCATGTGCTTCTCATGGCAGTCCTGTGAAATGTAACTATCCCACCTTCCAAATGAGGAAACAGGCTCAGAGTGGTGACATCGCCTGTCTGAAGTCTCACAGTTACTAGGTGACAGGCCTGGTACTTAACCTAAGTTAATTGGACTCTAGGGTTTTTATTCTTACTGACTCTTACACTAACCATGCAAGGCCAGGACCTGTTGTTGTTTGGAAGGGGGGCCCATGGGAGCAGAAGATTCCTAAGTCCTAACCCTTGTCATTTCTCCCCTTCCCCTGCTTAATTTTCTTCTTGGCATTTCCTAATGACTTATATAAATATGCAAAGCCCTTTCATACCCATTAGCTGAGCAAGCAGATCAAGGTCCTGGCCTGAGATGGACTGCACACCTTCCCTTTGACCTTCAGCCATCTCTTGTCCTCTCTTGTTTTCCCGTCCATAAAACAGTAGGCTTCAGCCTGCTGGGTTCTGAGGGACAGAGAGCCCCACGAATCCCCACACATACCAGGCTGAGGGGAGGCAGTAGGAAGTTTTCGGGTCCTGGGCTTGGGGACCGTTTGGGAGGTCTCACTCCCAGCAGCTCCACCCCTTCGGCCTCGTCCTCTGAGCACTGGGCCAGGGTCCTGGAGGAAAACAGGTAGAAATCTCAGAACACAGCAAATGTGAGCAGTGCGGGTAGATGATGAGCACCTATTAATCTTCTCGTATACCCACCAATCTATCTGCCGTCCATCTGTCCATCCATCCATCCATCCATCCACCCACCGATTTATCTTCCCATCCATCTACCTAATGACCGACCCATCATCCACCCACCCATACAACCTCCATCCATCTATCTTTCCATTTGTTCACCTACCTATCTGTCCACTCACCCACCCATTTGCCATCCACTCATCATCTATCCACCCATCCACTTTTATTATAGTCACTAATTTCCTCCCCCCCACATTTAATAAGTCTTTATTAGGCACCTATTGTATATTCAGCGCTAAGATGGGAGCCTTGGGGAATACTGAGATATATCCAGAAAAGCTTCATTAAAATAGTGAAGAGACAGCTCTGGAGAGTAAATGGGCATACGCCCATAACGTGGAGAGCAAACTCTTGAGTGTTAGCAATCTAACGTCTTTGGAAGAGGGACAGGAACCCTCTGAAATTTTAGGCACAATGTGTGTCTCTATGTGTGTAAAGTTTCTTGGGAAAGAGTCCATAGCTTTCAACGGACTCTCAAAGGTACTAGGGCACTTAGTTCTAGACAGTTTCGCTGACATTGTGGCAGCATCCTCTTAACTATGACAAAAATTGTCGCTAGGCCAGATATAAATATGTTCCAAAGCAAAGAGCTCTGGTTGACTGCTGGGATTTGGATAAACAATGAGAACAGCGAAGGGCACTCCAGAAGGAGGGCACAGCCTAGACAAAGACATAGAGGTTGGAACAAACATGCCACACGCGGGGGACACTTAGGGCCCAGCTGGAACAGAGGTAAGGAGAGGAGGAACGTGAGGAATGGAACTGGAGTAGGAGGCGAGAACAAGACAAGGGGTCACAGACCCTCCCTACGCTCCCTTGACATACCCCCCACCGTGGCTCACCTTTTCCGAGCCCCAGCCACGGGGGAGGATGCTGAGGGGCTCCCCCTGGGAGGGCTGGAGCAGCTCAGCCGGGGGTCACTTCCCCAGCGGGGCAGCAGGGAGGGCTCAGGGGCCGGGGGTGGCAGGCCGTGAAAGCTCCGAGCGCGGGGCCGGGGAACAGCCCCTGGTGGTCTGTGGTAGGCCCTGGGGAGGTGCTCGCTGGAGTTGAGCTGGAAGTCATCATCCATGGAGATGTAGGGGGCCAGCATTTCCAAATCCAGAGCATCAACATCCTGCAGAGGGCAGGAGGGAGTAAGAGCGTGAGCCTTGGCTTCAGGCCAAGCTCCATCACTTTTGAGAGTCCTGTGCCTGAGGTCAAGAGTCTGAGCTTCAGTTTCCTCATCTGTGAAATGGGCATAGGGACTCTGGTAGCTGTTCACCAAGACAGCACCTGAGGGTCCTTGCCCCTAGTGGAGACCCCTACTACAGTGACTAGGGCTGACCTGCTAACAATAGGATATTAGGAGATGATGGTGTGTGACTTCCAACATTAGGTTATAAAGACATTATGGCTTTTGATTTTGTTGTGCTCTTTCGCTTGCTCACACTCGCTCTCTCTCTCTCTCTCTCTCTCCTTTCTCTCTCTCCCTCTCTCTCATCAGTTGCTCTACGGAAAGCCATGTCATAAGCAGCCCTATGGAGAGGCCCACGTGGCAAGAAACTGAGACCCCTTGCCAACAGCCAAGTGAGTTGACCTTGAAAGTGAATCCTCTAGTCCCAGCCTTCAGACAGCTGCAATATCTGGAAGACATCTGGACTGCAAACTCATGAGAGACCCTGAGCAAAAGCCACTCAACTAAGTGGCTCCCAGACCCCTGACCCTTGGGACTTTAACCTAAGTTGATCTGACTCTAGGGTCTGTACTCTTAGTGCTACACTAACCATCCAAGGCCAAGACCTGTTCTAGGTTTGGAAGAGGAGCTCATGGGAGCAGAAGATTCCTAAGTTCTAACCCTTGTCATTTCTCCCCTTCTCCTGTTTAATTTCCTTCTTGGCACTTCCTAACAACTTACATAAATGTGCAAAGCCCTTTCACACCCATTAGCTGAACAAGCAGATCAAGGTCCTGGCCTCAAAAGGACCACAGACCTTCCCTTTGACCTTCAGGCATCCCCTGTCCTCTCTGAGTGTCAGTAATGGGGTGCTGCTGTAACAAAAGCCTAAAATACAGTTGTGGTTTTGGCACTGGTCAGCGGGCGGGGTCTGGAAGGACTTTGTAGAGCCTGGTAGAGGTTGCCTTGAACAAACCCTTAGTCAACATCTAAACTGAGAGAAGCCTACCTGCAACGGCATAAAGAGAAGTAAGGAACGTGTGATTGGAAGATGGACGAGAGGGGATTTTTGATGTGTAGTGGCTGAATGTTTGGCAACACTGCCACCTGCAGTTGTGTGGAAAATAGAAAATGTAGCTAGTGAACTGCGTACGCAATCTGGCTAAGATTTCCAGCCAGATGTCAAAGGGGTTGCCTGATTTCTTCTTGCTACTTGGAGTAAAAGGCGAGAGGAGAGAGAAGCTAAAGGAATAAATGTTAAACATGAGGAGCTTGGACTTGAGGTCTTGAAAATTCTCCCTGGGAATTAACTTTACCCCCAAAGAGCTTTGGCCTTTGACCCAGCTCCTGGGAGGCTCCTTGAATGACAGACGTGTCGTTGTGGCTCCTGACCAGCCTCACAGTTTATGTTAACAGGATGATTCAGGATGAGGACTGGCCATACCAGAGAAAGGCCAACCATGTGATTAAAGGGTTGGTCTTCAGGCCATGTGAAATCATCCCGACCTCCAAGGAAAGTGTGCGTGCTCGGGGAGGAAAAGAGGGTGATCGAATTCAATTTCATGGGCAATAGTTCAATCGATCATCCCTAAACAATGAAACCTCAATAAAAACTCTGGACACCAAAGCTTGGGCGAGCCTCCTGGAGTAGCAATGCTCTACGTACATGTTGCCACGTGCCAGTGACAGGAGGGTACCACGTCCCTGAGGACATGGAAGTTTTGTATTTGTGACTTTCCTAGACCCAGATTCCAACCTGTTCATCTCTTCCTTTGGCTATAATGTTCTTTTGCTATGATACAACTGGAATCATAAGTACAGTGCTTTCCTAAGTTCTATGACTGGTTCCAGTGTGATATTAAACCTGAGGGAGTCTGTGGCCCTCTCTGATGTGTATTCTGCTAGTCTGGACGATTACGCCCTTCGCCTTGGGATTGGCTGACTGTGGGAACTCCCCAAATGGCAAATGATGCTAAATTATAAAATGATTTCTGAGCAAAGGAAGGCACTCTCAGGACAGCGTGGAATAAAGACAAACCCCCGGCTGTGACTGTAAACTTCCTTGTTGAGATATCAGAAAGGTCATAGGTGGTGCCTAGAATACCCTCTGGTCAGACAAATGAAGCTCTAGAGTTTAAGAATGTGTCTCACAGATCTTTTCCAACAATAGGATTCTATTAAGCTCAGGGCACTGTCACTCAGCCATCTCAACAGAAGCCCAAGGTAGACAAGAGTTTATTTCAATGAGATTTGTGTGTGTATGTGTGTGTGTGACATTTGTTTAATGGTGTGAACTCAAAGGAGATTCACATAAGACTCACAGACTTGTTTTAAAGAGAATTCAATGAATAGAAACATTGCCAGCTCGGACGGAGAGGGACAAAGGTGGCGCAAAATGAAAAGAGATCTTTGGACCATCAAACTTCTATAAGCAGGAAGCAGGTTATGAAAACACACTCCACCTTTTATAAAAAAGGAAGCAAGAGAGCAGAGGGCAGAGCCAAGAACCACGGACAAAAACTCCTGGGAAGTAGTAGGAATCAGTTCTTATCAAAGAACTTCTCATATTTGGCCAACTGGATTTCAAAACTGCTATGGACCAGTGATGCTGTGAGCTCTCCTTTCCTCCTTTTTTGAATAGGAGCATATGGGGCAGTTATTCTATGCCTCTCCCGCCACTGTATGTTGGGCATGTGGGTGGCAGATAACTTGTCTCTATTTCACAGGCCAACAGATTGAGAGGGACTATATTCAAGGAGCCTCGCTACACCCAGACCTGACTTAGGTGAGGTTCTGGGCTTTGTGGAGGCCTTTGGAGGCCTTGGGAGCGAGGAAGTGTTTTTATTTTGCATCAGGGAGAGACATGCATCCTTGGCAGCCCCTATGATCCTTGCCTTTTGCTATTCACGCTTGTATGTAGTTGCCTTCCACACTGCACTAGGGTTGGTCTGGATCACCAGTACAATACAGCGGAAGTGCTAGTATGTCACTTCTGAGATTAGGCGATAAAAGTCTGCATCTTTCATCTCAGGCCCACTTTCTCTGTCTCTTGGATTACTGGCCTTAGGGGAAGCCAGCTGTCATGGTGGCCTATGTAGAGGCCCACACGGTGAGGAACTGAGGCCAGCCAAAGCAGCAAGGGGCCGAGGCCTGCAGTGATCATGTGGATGAGTTTGCAAGAGAACCCTCTAGCTCCAGATGACCGTAGCCTTGACTGAGAGCTTGATTTCAACATTACAAAATCAAGCAGCTGAGTTGCTTGATTCCTGATACTCAGAAACCGTGTGGCATAATTAATGCTAATCATTTAAAGATGCTGCCTTTTGGAGTCGTTTGTTATGCAGCAATAGATAACTAATACATCATGCCACTGTCATTTATCTACCCACTCAACCATTATTCAAACATTATCCATCCATCTATAATCCATTCAATGAACCAATGTTCTATTTATCCAACTACCCATCCAAACATCCATCATCCATCCCTTCATCCATCCAAATATCTGTCTAAATATCACCCATCCATCTATTTGCCACCATCCACCTAATGAGTCTGTCCGTCTGTCCGTCTGTCCGTCCATCCATCCATGCACCCACCTGTTCTTTTACCATCTCACTACCTTTCTCTAAAGCCTAGATATGTCAGCCCCCAGAGCGCAGAGGTGAAGATGATCCCTTCGATGCCAGCCCTTACCTGAGCTATACCTAGATCTGTCTCCACCGCTTCAAGGTCTTTTCCAGAAGCCAAGACTTTGTGTGCATTATCCACATTCACGAGAGGCTCATCTGGAAGATCAGCCTATACAATAGAGACAGAGTAGAGACTTAAGGAAATTGCGAGCCTGGGAGATGTCGACAGTAAGACAGCCTAGACATTTGAACTCAGGGGTAGAAGAAAGGGTCAATGTCAGACAGCTGGGACACCACAGGGGTCAAATAGCAAGTGCAAATGAGTTCTGAACCTGGGTGTTCAAAAGTCAGAGTGTCTGGCTATAGATCAAAAGGGCAAACATCAAAGGCTTGAAAACCAATGCCTGAGGCCAAGACATGCAAGCCCTCTGAGGTTAAAGGTCTTGGAGTTTGGGGTAAATGATGCAGAATATGGACATCCCAGAGGAAAAGCATGAGGTCAAAGGTCATGGTATATTTCTCTAGCAGAAAGGAGATATTGGGGGGTGGGAAGACATAGGGTAGGGATGAGGAAAGCAACACCAGATAATACAGACCCCTGAGTCACAGGTCAGTCTACCTGGACTCAAGTCAAAATAGTAACCACTATGGTCTATTGAGCACCTACTAGGTGCCAGGGTCCTACTAAGTGCTGCCATGAATGGTCTCATTGAACCCTCGCAAAAGCCAATGAGGTGGCCAGCTCCTTGCTGTTATCCTAATTTTATAGGTGGAGAAATTGATGCCCCACCTGTCCAGGGTAACACAGCTGGTAAGTAGCAGGGTCAGGATCTGAATGCGGGTTTTTGTAATTTGAGAGTATTGGATACTCTTGACTCTTAGAAATCAAAATTCAGAGATCTCTAATGCTTGGTCATAAACCAGGAAGGGGCCCCCACGACAGTACCAAACATCCCAGGATTTGGTCCAATAACAGTGGAAGAATCTGGAATCTACGTCTTAAAGGAACCCCAGATCCCATCTCATCCCAATGGTCCCACTGTATAGATGGAGAAACCAAGGCCCAGAGAACAGCAAGGTCTAAGCCAAAGGCCAGAGCAGCCCAGATCCTGAGGACTCAAGTGAGAGGGCCCGCTTACCAGAAGAGGACTTTGAGGGCGCCGTGCGGCTGGGGGTGCACTGGGGGTAGCAGCGACTGAAGTCCCATCTAGGATAGGTGCCAGGAGGCGGCGGAGGTCAGGGCTACAGAAACGACGAGGGTCAGCGGCCAGGGCAGCCTCGCTCAGGGCAGGAGGGTGAAGGAAAGCCAGGATCCGGGGACCAGAGGCATCTGCAGGAACCCATGGAGATGGGGAGGACACAGGATGGTCACCCAGGGCTGAGGGGCAGAACCCTCCACGTTGACCCCAGGGGACATAGTTAGCATTTCCAACAACTAATCAAAGTGGACACCATTCAGAGTGCTTGGGTCCTGGAGAACCCCGCTGGGCCAGGTGCTATCCCTTTGGGTGCCGGATTGTGGCGAGCCCCTGGAGAGTTCTATGGGAGGGGACAACGTGGGGCGGGGAGCACACGGTAGGCTTGAGATAATAGCAACTGCCCAGCGGTGGGGAAATATTTTAATATTTAACATCGACACAGCTGGACCAGAGCACACGACTGACCCAATTTTCCAGCAGCACAGAAAAGCACTCGGCTATTCAGCCTGTATGTTAGGGGAAAAGACCGGCTTGAGGCCCTCAAGGAGTTTCTGAGGCCCCTGCAGGTCAAGACGTGGCCCTGAGCCAGAAAAGGAAAAGATACAGATGACCCCACACCACAGCCAGGAGCGTGGGCCACCAGCAACCGCTTAGAGATGGTGAGACTTTGAAGAACAAACAGGGAGAGAAGCTCGTCCAGGATTAGGGGAGAAGTGAGAGGTAGAAAGCAAGCAGACTCGGGAGGGTTAGGATTACTGGACACCAAAGAGCAGTGAGGTGGGACCAGGGAACAAACCGAAGGCCGGGGGCAATGGGGAGCCACAGCAGGAATCAGAGCAGAGCGCTACGAGACCGAAGCGATCATCCCAGGGACACAGGAGAAGAGGGAGGACAGAAGAAGCAAAGAGGATATTCTTGGGAGTGGAAGCTGCACGTGCAAAGGCCCTGAGGCATGACAGAGTCTGACATGGTCCAAGAGCACTGAGGAAGCTGATGTGGTTCAGAGAGTCAGAGGAGCAGGCCGGAGTCAGGGCACACGGGGTGAGCTGCGTTGAGGCACCTGGGTTTTCTGCGAACTGTCCAGGACACACAACCCCTCCAGCCCCAGCCCTGCCCCATACCAAGGCTGCTCCCAGGATTCGGGGCTTCCTTCTGAGAGAGGGTGCCCCTCTGAGTGAGTCTGCGAGAGTGTCGCTCCGTTTGCTCCAGCGACAGCACCAGTCCGGTCTCTTCCACCAGGCTGGGGTACAGAGCAGAAAAGGGTGTGGTGGTCAGGGAGGGTCCTCGGCCCTTGCCCAGGCCAGTGTCCCCTCACAGGAGGCTGTCCCTCCCAGGGGCAGGAGGTCACTGTGCACACGATGATTTGCCACGTTTATGTGTTTCTTTTAAGGATTTGATTTTTGTCGAATGCTTTTTATTATAATAGCATTTAAAAGAAAGTTAAGTGTGTCTTCCCACGCTCCCTCTGTGGAAGGAAAGACAGAAAAAAGCTGGCATTTAGTACAGCCCGGGTGGAGAGAGGGGAGACTGGAGGTGGGGAACTGAGGGGCAGAGACAGGGGTAGGGGGGGAGGAGTAACAGGCATAAAAATGAAATAACCTCTTTATAGATCTTTCCTTATGAACATGTTCATCCAAATGTATTAATGAAGAATATGTATTTACCATTTCTATGTTACCAAATATGAAGAATTCATAGGGATATATTTTAATGAACAAGATTTTATTTATAAAGATTCTATTCATAGACATTTTTCATATTCAAGGGAATGGATTTATAAATATATCCTTCTTCCCTCCCGGTGTCTCCCCTCCCCCCAGTGTCTAGCTGCAGAGACAATCCAAATGTTTACTGAGCAAACTGACTCTTGGAGGATCTGTCTGGGGCTGAGGACGAGGCCCTCGTTTGCATAGCATTTACATAACATTATCCTGGACTGAATGTGGGTGGTCCTCCGCACCAGCTCTTTGAGAAGCTACGATCCATTCCCACCTTCACCAAACCCCTTCTGGGCTGGAGGTAACCCAACCTAGGCCAGGTCAAAGCCATCCTATCCCCTTTGAAAGACACCAGCACACAGTCGCACATGTACACACATGCGTTGTACACAGGCACAAACAGAAACACTCGTATACGCCCAAGGGGTATACATGGACAGATATGCATGGATACGCCACACACTGGAGCTGGCACATGTGCCTACCCGCCACACGGGGTTCACTCATTCAGTCACTCCACAAACATTCCCTGCACAACCAGTGCTGCTCAGCAGTTAGGAGCAAGGGCTCTGCAGCCAGCAGCCAAGATTCAAATCCCGGCTTGGCTCTTTGTGACCTATGTGATCTTGAGCATGTACCTGAACCTCTCTGGGCCTCATTTTCCTCTCCTATAAGGAGGGCATAATAATACCTCCTCCCCAGGTTGTTATGCAATTTAAATGAGTTAATATATATACAATAGATAGAACTGTGATTGACACATGGGCAGATCTATGTATTTTCTATTATTGTTTACCAGGCAACTACTATATGCCAGGCACTGTTCTAGGAGCTGGAGATTCAGCAGTGCTCTGGATGGGTGAGTTTTATTTTTATGAAGCAATTGCACACATACTCAGGCATGGAAGGGGCAGGGGTTGGACTCTACAAAGTATAAGCACCTGAACACACACATATGGCCACACGACTGGACACTATACAACATGTACACAGCACTAAAGATGATTGATACCATATGCTCCTCATTTTGCTGTTACTAAGTAAACTCCTATCATTCCTCACCTATTTTCTGCCAGTAAAATTGAACTCTCCAGGCCTGCCTTTTGCTTAGCAAGCAAAAGATGGAAATCCCAGGGCCTGGCCATAAAAAGTCCAATCTTCGTAATGAATAAAAAGAGTTTCCAGAAGAGATAGGGGCAGGTCCCCGCTCCTTTGCCAGGGACAATGGAGAGACAGACCTCTTTCCAGGTCTACAAATCATTCCAAGATTCTGATTCAAAAAGGTATTAAAGTAAGATGATTGATCTTGTTTTCTTGTGTAATAGGAAGGCATGTGAATTCTCCTGTTACCAGCTTCTGTTTTCCATCAGAATCTCTCCTTGATCAAAAAGACCTGGAAGAATCCCTAAGGCTTTAGAAATTGATGCCACGCCCTGGAAAGTAAGTAACCTTCAGGAAAAGTGGTAATTCTCTGTCTTTGTGGTAATTTGCTGTCTTTGTCACCGTGTTGTTATTGTGGAAACTTCGAAGATGCACGGTGTGGGGTGGGGGAAGCCTGTGATTTACCATTGCACTTCCATTAGAATGGCTAAAATGAAAACCAAACCGGACAATGGGAAATGCTGTCAAGCATACAAGTGGAACCCTCACCCATTCCTCATGGGGACACAGAATGGCACAGCAACTTGGGAAGACAGCTGGTTAGTTCCTTATGAAGTTAAATATACATTGACCATATGACCCATCCATTCCACTCCTAGGTGTTTACCAAAGAGAAACAGAAACATATGGTTTCACAAAGTCCTGTGTGAGAATGTTTACAGTAGCATTTTTTTTTGTAATCACCCAAAATAGGACACAGCCCAAACGTCCTCCAGCTGGTGAATGGATGAACAAATTGAGGTACGTTTATATTCAAACCACAGAATAATACTCAGCATTTAAAAGGAACTAGTGATATACACCACAACGTAAAATTTAAATACATTGTGCTAAGTCAAAGAAGCCAGACTCAAAGGCTCCACACTGTAGGTAGGACCCCTTATATGTGACTGTGACATTCCAAAAAAGGCAACATTCTAGGGTCAGAGAACAGATCAGAGGTTGTTCTCCAAGACTGATGGTGTGTGGGGGGCGTTCACTATAAGAGAATTTTTTGAGGGGTGATTAAACTATTCTATATCTTGTGTGTGGTAGTGGTTACACAATTCCAGGCATTTTTCAAAACTCATAGAACCACATACCAAAGAGAGTGAATTTTTTAAATGTAAATTATGCCTCAATCTTTAAAAAGCAAAGAGTCCCCATGAATCTGCTAGATTTCTTATTTTAACTTGAATACAGAGTCCTTTTAATTTAAATGAACAGATCACTCACCTATGACTTTTGTGTGCACACGCAGACTTGTGTGTTTGGTCACACGTGTTTCACACACATGTATGTGTCACACTCCTTACATACATGTGCGCAGGACACATGCATGCTTGTGCACACACACACACACACCTGTCCACATACATGCAGATCAGACCCAGGTACAGTCACCCCACCCGCCTCCCACTTACCTGATCAGGAAGTGGACGCAAACAATACTCTCAGACTGGGGGCCCCGGCCCCCTGACACCACTGTGGCCTGGGTCTGGGTCCACAGGTAGCCACCACTGCGCGCCAGGAAGCGATAGCACCCCGTTACTGCCTGGCCTTTGCTCAGCACTGGGAAGGAGGATGGGGAGGGGTCAGGGCCACAGAAGAGGCAACTGGGGAGAGGAGGCGCTGGGGGCAGGGGTTTAGGTAGGAAGGGCTCAGGGAAGACGGGGTTCCTTGGGGATCGGGGAGCAGGGAGCTAGCTGGCATTGACCGGCCTGGGGCTCAGGCCTAGGGAAACAGAACCCGAGCACGTACAGGTGTGAATACTCTGGCCGACCGCATCTGAGTCCAGCGCGTGGATGTACTCGTAGGCAGAACAGCCAATTAGGTCATCGGGGCTGTAGCCAGCGACTTCAGCAATCCTAGAGTGGGTGCAATGGAGCCGGATCAGTTAGACTGGCTGAGGTAGAGGGTGGGTGGAGGGAAGGGGGGGGGACCCGCGGAAAAAGCCAGCAGGACAGGCAGAGACAGGGCTGTAAAGGAAAGAAAGCAAGAGAATAAGAAATAGGAAAAGAGAGAGCTGTGGTAGACTGAATAATGACCCCAAAAGAGGTCCTGTCTTAATTCCTGGGTGTATTAGTTAATTCCTGGAACCCGTGAATACCTGACCTTACATGGCAAAAGGGACTTTGCAGGTTTAAGGATCTTGAGGAGAGTCCCCTGGATTATCTGGGTGGGCTAATGTCATCACGGGGTCCTCATAAGAGGGAGGCAGGAGATCAGAGGGAGACTAGGAGACATGATAGAGGCAGACGTTGGAGTTATGTGCTTTGAAGACAGAAATAGGGGTCACGTGTCAAGGAATGTCTTCAGAAGCTGGAAAAGCCAAGGAGACAGATTCTTCGCCAGAGCCTCCAGGTGGAACACAGGCCTTGGTTTTAGCCCCATAAGACTCATTTCATACTCCTCCCCTTCGAAACTCTGAGCCAGTAACCTTGTATTTTTTGAGCACTGCATTCATGGTAATGTGTTACAGCAGCAACAGGAAACTAATAATACCAAGGGGGAGAGAAGGTGGAACTGGGAAGAGGGAAGAAAAGAAGACCAAAGGGAATGTGAAAAAAAAATAGAAGAGTGGAAGAGAAAGGAAGAAAGACAATCATAAAAAGAAAGATCGAAAAGAATGACTAGAAATAAAAAGTAATAATAATGATGATGATTGAAAAAAAAATATGCACTTCCATAGCGCTTTGTACCAGGCAATTCACTGAGCGCTCAGAACGACTGCTCAAAGTAGGTTCTGTTACCGTTCTGTAGGATGGATGAGGAAAATGGAGCACAGAGAGGTGAAGTCATTTGGCGAAGGAAACACAGCCAGGATTTAAACCCAAGTCAGAGTCATCATTCCTAAGTACAACTCCAAGGCAAGGAAAAGAGGGAAGATGCAGAAAAAAGAAGAGCGGGAGGAAAGGAATAAAGAGCAGAGGGAAGAGAGAAAGAGAGAGAGAGAGAAGGATAGAGGGAGAATGAATAACGACCATTTATTGAGTGCTTCCGGTGCCTTGGGCTAACTGCTGTACCTGACTGTAAGGACCCATTTAAGGAAAGCCACAGAAGGACAGGGAGGGAGAAGCCCAAAGAAAGAGAGAGAGAATCAAAAGGAAGAAGACCCAAAGAAAGGTCAGCGAGTGAATTTGGGCAGAAGGAAAGAGGAGCTGGGCAGGCGAGGCTGGTGGGCCACCTCTCGTCACAGTAGGTGAACTTCATGTCCAGGCTGTGGCGGCTGAGGAAGGCTCCCCGGCCCAGCGGAGGCTCCAGGCTGCCCGGGTGGGGGATGGCTTCGCAGATGAGCACCAGGCATTGCAGGGGGGGCTCTCCGCCGGGGCTCCCCGCTGAGGAAATCTGTACCTGTGGCTTGTAGACCCTCATGTGTCCTGAGCAGTGTAGCACCTGGTGGGGGAGGGGCGAGGCCGGGATGCACCTGGGCCTGCAGCTACCCATGGGGCTGCGGGATATGTCTCTGTGAGCCCTGCAGGGAGCTGAGAAGAAATCCCTGAGGACTAGAGACCCTGTGGGCACAACTCTGAGGACCCCCCAGGCCCTAACCCCACAGAGACTCAACCTAAGGAGCTCTGATGAGTCTGGGTTCTAAGACGCAGAGAGGTCTGAGAACCCCAGATTCCAACCTCATGGAACCTCCAGGCCCAAGGGGCTGGGAGCCTCCCCCCACCCCCAACCTCGGGCCCATAGAGCCAGACTAAGAAAGGGTACAAGGCCCCCAGGCCCCCAGCTTCACAGACCCCCGACCTCCCAGATACCCAGAGGGCCCTCCAGCCCCAGCCTGAGGGAGCCCCATAGGAGACCCCTGGACTCCAACCCGCTGCAGGAGCTTAAGGGCTCAGGCCCAACCCCAGGGGCCCTCTCCCGGCCAGGGCCTGCCCACCTTCCAGGTGGCCGCCTTGAGGTTGAGGGTGCGCCCGCGGCTGGTGAGGGTGCTCTTCATGCGCAAGGAGAAGCACCGCTCGCTGCGAGCCTCCAGCTTCTTTCTGCACAGGCCTGGGGAGGACCACAGGGGCAGGGTGGGGGCGGAGCAGGTCACTGGGGCAGCTTCGGACAGGACCCAGTTCCCTCCAGAACCCCAGTTACGTAAGTCTCCCCAGCCTCATCCCCAAATTTGAGACCTGGATCTTGAAAGGGTCTCCCAGGGGTAGGGTATGCTCCTTTAGACCCTCCAGCGCGGGGTGGGGAGGGGTGTGGATCCTCTCGGACCCCCATTCTTCTCCAGTCTTCCGGAGGGAGAGGGGATGTACTGAGGGTAATTTGGGGGACAGAGGCCTCCTGGAAACTCACTCTGCCGAGGGGTCAGGGCGTCCTGCAGCTCCTCGTGGTCACAGGGATGGATGAAATCAAAGATGCTGTGGCCGATGAGCTCCAGCTGTAGGGGAGGGGAGCAGGGAGGAGCCGCTGGAGAGAAAGCGCCTCACAGGGCCTCTGACCTGTCCCTCTCCTCCTTCCCAGCCTCCTCGCCTCAGCCCTAAGCCATGAGCCTGCATTACGTCACCAGCCTCCCTACTTATTCGTTCATTCATTCCTTTCTCCACCATACTACTTGCCAGGCCCTCTTCTTTCCAGATGGTGTGGGCACAGCAGTGACCACACAGAAAAAGGTCTCTGTCTCTCAGAGCTAACTGGCTAGTGGGGGGAGAGAGCCGATAAACAAATGAAAACGACACAACACGCACATATTTGAAACAGCATAAGAAGTAATATAAAGAAAACTAAAGCAGGATAAGATGATGACATGATGGGACGCTATTTTAGAGGCACTCATTAGGGACGGTTTCTTTGAGGAGGCGATATTTAAACAAATTGCTGAACACAGCTGGTGAGGTGGTCTTGCGACTCTCTGGAACAGGGTGCTCTGGAAAGTGGGAACAGCGAGTGCAAAGGCCCTGAGGTGCGTCCCCATTCCAATCCCTCCTGTTGGACAAGCTAAAGACCCAGCTCCTTGTTTCAATTCAGGCAATGAGCTTGGGTGCTGGCAGGAGAGAACACGGATGAAAGGGGACCCACGATAGCTCGCAGTCCAGAGGCGATGGTGAATAGGGCAAGGGCGAGAGCTCCCTCCTCTGACCTCTCGTTGCTGGATTTGCATCCTGGCTCTGCCACTTTCTAGCTTTGGGACCTTGGGATCTTCACCTTTCTGAGCCCGAGTGCTCAAGCTGAAGGAGAAATTGGTACCCAGAGTCGGGTAACAAGACAGGGAAAAGGAACAGATGCCCAAGCTCGGAGCCCATTTATGGGAACTAGGAAACCAAATGGTAAGTCTCACGGGGCTTGCTGCAAGGATCAGCTGAAATCAGTTCGACTGCCTAAGTGTCTCTCGTCTTCCCATCCTTAGGCTCCCACCCCTACTCCTCTTCTCCTGCCCAAGGCCCTATACCCGCCACCTTGCAGATCTCCAGGCTCACTGCCTCCAATGCTAACCCTGTGCAGCACTTGGGCGGGGGGGAGTCTTTCTAAAATGTGAGTCTGATTCTACATGTCTGACACAACCTCTCTCCTGCTTAAAATCCTTCCCTGGCTCCGCAGTGCCTTGGAGATAAAACTTCTAATTTGGCCCTAATTTATTTAGCCCCTGCTGACCTCGCTAGCCTTCTTCTCTCCCACCTCCCATCATACCCTGCACCTAGCCAGAATAAATGTCTTTATCGTCCCCAAATGCTCTGTTTTATCTCAGCTCTGAGTCTTTACATATTCTGTTTGTTTCCTCAGCCCATCTGCATTTCGCACATCCGTTGACTGGCTGAGTCCTTCAGGTTTCAGCTCAGATCTCTCCTCCTGGAAATCCTTGATAGCCCCCAGGCTGGATCGGGACCCGCCCTCCCCAGGCCTGCACAGCCCCAAGGCAGCCCTGACCATTGTGAGTCTTCCTGTCCGGTGACACGTCTGTCTCCCTCTGTACTGTAAGCCCCGTAAAGGCAGGGCTAAGGCGGGCCTGGTCGCCTCTGTATCCCAGCATCACCTGCATGGACCAGGCACAAAGCAGGCAGCTCCTCTCACCTGACTGAGGCCCAGGTGTTTGCTGACATTCTCCGACAGGTAAGCCATGTCTCCCTCGGCGGTAAGCACCATGACGAAGCCCTCCAGGGCCTTCAGGTAGCAGGCATCCAATGGTTCACCCCCTGTTCCCACCTGGCTCCACTCCCCTGGTGTCCGGGCCGGGGGGATGGGGCATCTCTAGTCAGCCATGGGCCCCCCTGGCTATTCCCCCTTTGCCTTCCCTTACTCAGATAGCTACCCCCAGGTGAGAGGGCCACAGCCCAGTGGCTTGGAGTCCCAAGGAAGAAGGCAGGGCCACTAAGGATTAGAATTCTCAGGGAGCAGGGCCTCCTGGGGAGACAGCATTCTGAAGAGGTATGGGTAGTCTCCCAAGGGACCAGAAGTCTTAGGAGGACAAAATTCTAAGGGAGTGGAATTCCCAGGGGTCTAAATTCTAAGGGGCCAAGGCTTAGCAGGAGTCAGAATTCTCTTCACAGAGAAGTGAAGTTCTATGGGGCAGGGAAGTTTAATGGGCAGAGCCTGCTGGAGGATGACTTCATTTTCTCCATAGCACAACCTCTTCGGGGTCCTGGGGTTCTAAAGGAGTGTGTGTCTGTCCGTCTGTGTGTCTCCAAGCCTCCTGTAGAGTGGAATTCTAACTGGGTGAGAATTCAAAGGGATAACTACGAAGGGGACAAAAAAATAGAATTAGGGAGCTGAGGAGAACGGGGACTCCCTCAGATAATTAAAAATTGGGCAGCGAAGCCTCGCAGGGATCAAAGAGAAGGTCTCCCATGGGACCAAATCCTAACGGTTGAGGCGCTTTAGGGAGTAAGTCTGGGAGTTCTCAGGAGGCGGAGCTTCCCAAGGGTGCATTCCAAGGGGCGGGGCCTCACAGGTGATAGACTTCTTTGGGAACTGGGCTCCTACAGGCCCAGAACTCGAGGGGGGCGGGGCCTCACGGGGAAGCGGATTCCAGGGACGCTGAGGCTCCGCTGGGAAGACACCAGGGGGC
This sequence comes from Rousettus aegyptiacus, assembly GCF_014176215.1. Classification (NCBI taxonomy): domain Eukaryota; kingdom Metazoa; phylum Chordata; class Mammalia; order Chiroptera; family Pteropodidae; genus Rousettus; species Rousettus aegyptiacus. Next base: position 43,905,480 of record NW_023416289.1, on the reverse strand, counting down.
GGGGCCTTGCACGGAGGCGGATTCCCAGAGGAGGGGCCTCCGTGGGATGCGGCTTTCCGAGGGCGGATTCGCCAAGGTGGGAATTCCCTGAGACGGGGCTCACCTGCGGAGCAGAGGCGGTGCATGCGCAGGTAGCTGATGGTCAGGCGCATGATGGAGGCCTTGTCCAGGTGGGCGCTGACCCCGCGAGCGAAGGGCAGCGTGTGCGCCAGCTGATACAGCACCTCGGTCTCCTGGCTGCGCCGGCTGCGGGCCGCATCCCGGGACTTCTCCTTGCGCAGCTCGGTGCTCGACCTGCGGGCATGGGCAGCAATTACTGGTGGTGCCTCGGGAAAGGAAAGAGGTGGCGGGGATAAGCACATGGGATGCTGCCACATGGGGCTCAGGTTCGCTGTGTGGTCCAGGAGAGTTCCCAGAGCACTCTGGGCCCGGAAGGGCTCTACTCTGGAGTCGCTCCTAGCCTCGGGTTTTTATCTGTCTCTCCGTCAGCCCATTTGCTGTGCTCCTGTGCCTCGCAGGGCCGCTCTGTCCCCTCCCCGCCTTATCTGCTGTTCCTTCCCTGGCTCTGGACTCCTGGGGGACAGGGAGGCCTCTTGCTGGGAGGGGGCTGGCCCAGCTGGCCGGGAGCCAGAGAAGGGAAGGAACACGAAGATGCATGCGGCCTCCCAGGCCCCCTGCCCTACATAGCCTCTCAGAACCTCCTCGGCTGAGCTGAGTCCTCAGAATCTTGGAGCACAGATCTCAAAGTCCAACGACCCACCAACGGGGGCCCCACTAGGGAGGACTCTGTCCACCCAACAACTAACCACTCACCCCTGCCCTTTAATCAACTTTAAATGCCTGAATTCTGCCAGCTGGTTTGGGAGTAGGAGGATGTATATCATTTTGTCAGAAATATCTGCCACTTAGCCAGCTTTTACTATTATGTCAGTCCCTGTGCCATGTGTATTACTTCCATTAACCCATTTGGAGCTCAGATGACCCTAGAAGGAAGGTAATTATCCCTGTGGAACAAATGAAGAACCGGGCTCGGCGCTTGCCCATAAAGAGTGAAGCCAGGGTTTGAACACTTGCATTTTCTCTGTGTCTCTGGCTCTGGGTTTATCTCCAGGTTTCGGCAATTCTTTTCCCTGTTTCTGCCACTGTCTGAAGGGTCAAGCTCTGGGTCTGTCTGAATCCAAATGCTATAGGTTTGTTTGTTTGTTTTAGTTAGAGTATATTATATATAGCATATATAATCTTATCTATGTAATATTGATTAAACCATTACCAGTAAGCAGCTGTAATTTGCTAAGGGTTCATGTGTCTGACACTGCACCACACTGTGCTCTGCCCGTGTGTACTTATTCAGTCCCAGAAGTCCTTTGCTCAGGAAGTCACAAAGCCAGGAACTGGCAGGTCCAGGATTTGAACTCGGGCAATAAGCTTCCAAAGCTTTCACGATTTTAATTCCTTCCTTTTGACCCACCCCCAGGAAGCAGAACTCAGGCGGGGGTGGAGGCAGAGGTAGGGGGGAGTCAGTCCCTTCCTAGAAACCAGAGGCCACTTCTGGGGGTGGCATCGAGCTCACTCCCAAGCTGCAGACCTGCAGCCCCACCCACAGGCAGGATGGGGAGAGGGGAGGGGACTGTCCTGTCTGGCTGTGGAGGGAAGAAACTTCAGTGCAGCTGGGAGGTACAGAAGGGGGCAGGCTGGGTGGAGGGTGGAGGGAGCCGGTGATCACCCCCCTCTTCTCCTTTCTGGCTGGTGGGAGGAGGCAGGGGCCTCCCGTCCTGCTCTGCCTGGAGGACATTCCGTCCTGTCCTGTTCTGGTTCTGTTCCAGCCCTGTTTGTCTTCCTGCCTGGAGGGTGGGGGTGGGTGGGCCCCCACTGAGCTGCCCCTCCCCGCAGAGGGAGCAGGGGGTGGGAACAGGGACAGAGGTGGGGCTGGCCCCCACCTCCTGGGCAGCTGAGCTCTGTAATCTGCTCTGTGGCAGGCTTCTTCCTCCTCCAAGGAGCCAGCTGGTGGCCACAGTGGCCCTTCCCGCTCCCAGCCTGTCCTCTGACAGGAAACGTGGGCCTCTGGCTGGCTTCACTAATGCCTGGGTCTCTGGCCTTTCCCATTTAACAGAGTTGGGGCTAATTCCTCTGGTTCGGGGTTCCAATTTCGACTCCATTGCTACTTAGCTGTGTGGCTTTGGACAAGTCGCACAGCCTCCCTGAGCATTATAACCACCAACCTCATAGGGTTGCTGTGAAGATTAAATGAGTTAATCTATGTCGAGGGCTTAGAAGAGGACCTAGCATTCGGTTAGTGCTCTATAGAGGTTACTGCCCCACCCCCATACCCACATCAGGGATGGAAGGCTTAGGGGCCTCTTGGAAACCAAAGAAATTGGGGGCTTCAGTGGTAACCCCATGGTCTCGTGTGTGCAGTTACATATATGACTTTTACACAAGCACCTTGGGAAGATTAACTAAGCGATAGTAATAGTAATGGTAGCTTTGGTGTACTGAACACTCATGGAGCTCGAGACCCCATTAAACCCTTACCACAACCCTGTGCGGCAGGCGAAGTCATCTCGCAGGTGCAGCAGCATCCCAGGCCCTCCACCAACGCTCACTGATGCTCAGGGCTTCTCAGTTAGTGGGACCAGGTATCTACCAGCATTTCCCCCATCTTCCTCCCAAGGAAGCAAGCTCAGGGAGGTGATGGAACTTGCCTGAGGCCACACAGCTTTTAGCCAGCGGCACCAAAAACCAGGTCTGTCTAGTTTTACCCAGAACTCGGACCGACTTGAATGGAGTTTATTGCATACCACCGGGCTGTCCTGCCAAGAGACCTGTTCCCTCACTGCTCTTCATCTTGATGTGTTGCGGGGAGGAGGGGGTGTGGAGGGAGCCATGACCCCTATTTTTCCAGGATGTAAAACAGGCTCAGAGAGGCGGTCGCTGGCACCAGGTCATGCAGCCCGGAATCGGGTGAGCTGGGATGTGGACCTTGACGTTAGGTGCCTGTGCCCTAAAATGCCATGCCTCTGTGGGTATGCCCACCCAAGGGGCCCCTGTCCTGACTCTCCTTTGCTCAGTAGCCTCATACCCTTCCCCTTGTCCTACCCCTTTGCCTCTGGATCGCCCCAGCTGGACAGTCTAGCTGGCTGGCCCCGTGCCCAGCCCTGGCCCAGCCCCCTGGCATTCCGCCCAGCTTGGGACGTGCAGCTGGAACCCTGCCACCCTTCCTCTGTGTTCCAGCAGCAGAGAACAGGAGGTGTGGCCAGGGCCGGGAGGCCCCAGAGTGAGGCCTGAAAATGGGGACTGAGGCCCGATGCCCTCCCCCTCAAACCAGGAGAGGGAGAAGCCTGCCACTTTCCTGTCCAGAACAACCGGCCACCCATGAGCAGAGCCCCGGAGAAAGTGGGGAGACCCTGGCCCACACTCACAGCGGCTCCTGGCCCCTCCTCTAACATCAGCTGGGTATTATATTAGGGGTCTTGCAAAAAGCGTGGGGGACTGGGGGCACCGAGGCTATACCTAAGCAGGTACAAGAGATTCCTCTTGGCACTGCCCAGAGGTGGCCTGAGAGGCCAGAGGCAGGGTTTGGATTTGAGAAGAGGGGGCTAGTGTGAGCCTCTCTGCTCCCCGACTTGCTCATTCCCCAGGACGTGGCATCCAGCATGGGGTGCCCATATCAAAAGTCCTATCTTCTATGGGAACTGTCTAACTTAGGGGTCACCTGGGGCCCTGTGCCCAACAGGAACAGCCTAAGAACATTTCTGACTGAGGTGGGATAGTAATAAACCCTAGCTGGAAGAAAAGAAGGGGTGAGGGGGTGTGAGGGGCCCACTCACCATTGGCCAGGCCCCCCTTTGGCCCAAGTGACATCCTAGGGGTGCAGGAGAGGATGGAGTGTGGCAGGGATCCGGGTGCGAGTTATGAGTGGGTGGTGCGTGGTGCTAGGATGACACCACAGGAAAGGGCTGGCCTTGGTTGGAGGGGGGAGCACCCAGTCTTAGCCAAGAGGGGCCCCTACCCAGCCAGGAGGGGGCGCTGGGAGGGGCTGGGCCTGGGGTGGCCCAGAAGGGATGGAGTTCCCTGGTGGGCTGCGAGCCAGAAACGGAAATAGAATTGGAGAGGGCAGGTTGAGGAGAGTGAAAAACATAGGGGTGTGACGGATCCAATCAGACCTTTGAAGCCAGGGAGGAGGGGAGGGGGTGAGGCTTCCTGGACGCCTCAGATTGGACGGGGAAAACCAAGGGTCTGGGACATTTTCCAGGGACCTCATGAAAACGCCGCCGGACAGGACCCTTGGCAGTGGAGCCAGAGCACAGGTTTCGCGCGGTGGTCAGCATGTCTGTCTGCACCTGGCGGGAGCCGAACGCCGACCCCACCCTCTGCCCAGGAGGCCTTGCTGGGCGCGGCAGCAGGGGCGCTGCCATCACTGTTCCCTTCACGGGGTCTTCCCAAAATAAGGCTTGAGCGCCCCCTTCCCCATGGTCACAGGGACTGGGCAGGGTGGAGGAGACGTAGAAGGCGCTAGCTAGCTTCGACAAGTGGGTCAGGCTGTTTCCTTGTTATTCAAGGAGGTGACCCTACCTCTTGAAGATACAGAAAGTTCCCTGGGGAGGGTCCCAGGTACCTTCTGATAAGGAATCCCCTCTGCCTATTTCTAGGGCACCTAAGTTTGGGAGACCGAGTGAAGGAGAGTCCAGTGAAGGGATCTCTCTTCTCTTGCACTCAGGAGCTGACTCCCCACTCCCAGGTGTCCCTGTATCTGGGAAGGCTCAACTTGTGAATAGCTATCCCGTATCCTATCAGGACTTCAGGAGTCTGGTGGCAAAGAACAACCTCAATTCTGGGGGTTCAGAGACCAGATGATCCATATGTAGAGGGAGAACGCCGCCCCAGATGCCCAGAAACTGCTCCAGTGCAACATGCCCAATTCCGTGGGGATCCCGAGTTTCACCCCCGACCAGGCAGAGAGGTGAAGCCAGAGTAGCAAGAAATCCGGGGATCACGACTCTCAAGTGGCAACTGGCTAGAGGGGCGGGGCAGCCTGGGACTTGGGGAAACTCACTCGCGGGCAGCCCCCTAGGGTGGAGAACGCTGCGCGGACGTGCCTCTCTCACCGCCCGTCCCGGGGCGTCCTTGCCTTGCACCCATGCATGCCCACCCCGCTCAGGGGTCCCCGAAGAAGAGCCCCTCAATTCTCATTATTCCTGTCCCCGAACCCCAGTACCTTGCGCGCTGAAGCCCCAGCGCCATGGCTCGCGCGTCGCGTCTCGGGAGCCCTTGCAGGCCCCGAGCCCCCTCCCCTGTCCGCAGCGCCCCCTCCCCAGCTCCGCCCCCGCTGCGTTATTGGCTGCCCTGCGCCCCGCCCGCGGCTCTCATTGGCCGACCAGTCTGTCACTTCCGAGAAAGAGACCCGACTAGAGACGGAGACTGGGAAGGCCGAGGGTGGGTGGGGGTGTGGAACACGCGCACACACACACACACACACACACACACACACACACACACACACACGACCACGCCCCCTGCTGCCTACTTTCTCCGCAGTGTCGCCTGCACGGTCAGCAGGCCGCGCCTTCTGGCCTAGCCTCTCTCGTAACGTCTGATACCAACCCTCTTCTGACCCACTCAGTTAACCGAACCCCGAGCCTCTACCCCCCACCCCCAGCCAGGCTTGTCCCTCCTTTTCCCTCCCGCCGTCGGGCCCCTCTGACCTCCAGTCCTCCCCCCTCTAGTTGTCAGCTCTGTCTCCTCTGCCTTATCCACCGAGTCCTTCGCTTCCCCTCACCACCCCCAACTCCCAACCCCACCCCGGTTTTGCAGCCCCTCCCCCTGGGGACCCCACCATCCCCTCTCAGTCCCCAGCAGCGATCTTCTGTCCTCCCGTCCCCACCCCTCCAGTCTGGCACCGTCTCTGCCTCCTTGCCTTTTAAACTCCCTTTTCAATCACACCCACATTCAAAAAGAGCAGAGATATGTTCTCTTTCTACTAGTGAAGTAAGGAGGGCGTACCCAGTGACCAAGGGGTGGTGACAACATTACGATCTCGATCTCGGCGCCGGGTGTGTGTGTGTGTGCGCGCGCGCGTCCACGGGGCACTAATCCACAGCCCACCAAGATTCCGGTGCAACTGAAGCAGGGAAGAGGACGCTATAGCAGAAGTTTGTGGTTTTAGCCCAACCAGCATCCCACTCAGCTGTCTTCTGGGGAACCGCTTCTCTCCCTCTCAGTCTATTTAATTTGTATAGGGCTTCCCGTAACCCAGCGACTCCAGGGACATGGGATCCAGACCCAGCCAATCAGCTGGTTTCTTCTGTTTCCCTGGGCACAGTGATTGGTTCAGGGAAGATGTGAGAACCGATCCTGAGACATTTGCTGCAACTCTCAAGAAAGAGGTTTTCTATTTCTTTGAGAGTCGCCAAGCTGTTGGGAAGTGAGCCAGAGCCGATGGGACTCGCCCTGCCACCGAGAAAGGAAAGGCTTTTTTTTTTTTGAGATGAAAGTCAACACAGAGGAAAGCAGAAGTGAAGGGAAGGACAGTCTTGACACAGACACCTGGGCACCCAGATTGAGCCATGCCTGAACTCCAATGGAAGGCTTGGAACCTTTATGGCTTATTTTAATTGTTGCTGTTATTATTAAATATTGCTTTCTTTATTTGCTGTGTGTTTAGATTCGTGTGAGTTGATTTCAGCTGCTTGCACCCAAAAGAATCTTGATAAACAGAAAATCCCTCCCAAGCCTCAGTGGTGGAGGCAGGCAGAGTGTGAGGAAATGGGAGGCCCAAATTAGAAAGGGCCTCAGGGGAAGCATGGTGCTATTTGAGGAAGCAGGGGCCATCAGAGTCATGGCGGGGAGCCAATCCTAGGGATTTACAGTCCCAAGGAAAACCGATACTTGTCAAACAAACATTAAAACAGAAATAACACACACACATATATATGAATGCACCAGATGTTTATGATCTAGGTTAGTTAAACTTCACTAGGTGGGGACACATGGGGTTTTGAACAGGGAAGTGATATTTAAGTTAGATTTGAATGAAGTTCTCTGTCTCTTCACATGGGAAAAAACAGGTCCCCAATCTTTTTAGCACCAGGGACCGGTGCTCCTATGAAAATCTAATACCTGAGGATCTAAGGCGAAGATGAGGCAGTGATGCTGGCGCTGGGGAGCAGCTGCAAACACAGATGAAGTTTTGCATGTTTGATGATCACCACTCACCTCTTGCTGTGTGGCCCGGTTCCTAACTGGCCACGGACTGGTACCAGTCAATGGCCCAAGGGTTGGGGGCCCCTGTGTTTAGTTTACAAAACAAACGATCCTGTCTATGGCCATGCCACCCTGATCAAGACTGATCCTGTCTGATTTCAGAAGCTAAACAGAGTTGGGCCTGGTTAGTACTTGGATGGGAGACCACCTAGGAAGACCAGGTGTTGTAGGCGTAAAAAATAAAAAATAAAAAATACGAGATTGTAAGCTGACAAGGTCCTTGCGATCTGAGAGGTCAACCAAGGGTTGCCTGACCTAAAAACAAAACAAAACAAAACAAAACATCCTGATGGGAGGATTTTGCTCATGAATGTAAATCTAGGCAAGGCTCAGTGAGGGCAGCTCATCTCTGCTCCACGTGGCATCAGCTGGAACGGCTTAAAGGCTGTGTGCTGGAATGATTTGAAGCTTCTCACCCACCTGCCTGGCAGTTGAAGCTGCCTGTCAGCTAGAACCTCACCTGGAGGCTGTGGCTCGAATATCTACATGTCACCTTTCCATGGGGCTGATTGGGCTTCCTCACATCATGTCAGCTGGGTCCCAAGGAAAAGGGAGAGGGTGCAGGGATACAGGCGGAAGCCACGTCTCCTTTGTGACCTAGCCTTGGAAGTCATGCAGTATCATTTCCAACCCATTTGTTACATAAAAGGCAATCACAAGCTCTTCCCAGCTTGGGTGGGAGGGAAATAGACTCCACTTCTTGATGGGGAGAGGCAAGCTTCCACTGGAACAGCATGCGAGACCGGAAATTCTACTGTGGCCATTTTGGAGAAATCTCTCTAACAGGACAATATCTTAGAGCTCTGCCTATGAGCAGCACTGTGGAGGTGGAGTCGACCGGCCTTGGGATACTGGAAAAAAAAATGTTTGTCTTGTCAACAGGGAAATAGAGTTTGGCAACGAAATTCCATACCTGTGCTCACAGCCAATTCTGATAAGCTGCCACCGTCTCTGGTTACTTTCTCCTGTACCTCTGCTCAGCCGTCTTCCTTGCTGATGTTCACTTTGTGTGACTCACCCTCCCTACTGCCCACGACTGGGGGAAATCGCTCCAAACCTCTCTGCAGCTACCTCTAATAACTTGATTTTATCTCTACTCTCCCTTCCCCTGATTCTGATGCCTCATACTACGGGTTTATAAAGGCCAGCTGGCATTCTTGGAACACTGCCAGGGGCCGAAAATCCCTCCAAACTGAAGCCAAGGCCAACCTGGAGTCAGGTGATGGAAACAAACAGCATGAGCCCTGAGTAGCGTGCCCAGGTTCTGTGCCAAGCGCTGTACCGAGCCCTTCGCACTCTGGCTCTTTCTGAAACCGTGACAGCCCCAGTGGTGACCGCCATTATTTTCTTGTAGTGGAGCAGTTACAATCCCCGGCTCTGGAACCAGCCTGCCTGCGTTCAGATCCTGCCAGTTTTGTGATCTTGGGCAAGTTACTTAACTTCCCTGTGACTCGGAGAGTTGTTTCTGAAAAATTCATATGATAAAAAATAATACCCCCTGTGATAGGTTGGATTCTTATTTCCGAATCTCCACTCACTCCATGTTATAGAGCTATACATCCATGACTTCTTCATGTGACTTTAGAGACCTTCCTGAGAAAGCCAAATACATCTCCAGCCCATTGATGTCCGCCTTGGTCATGTGACTTCCTTTGGCTAATGAGATGGGAAAGACACTTTTCATCGTGTGTGCAAGCACATACACATAAAAGAAACAACAAAACATCATGTGCCCCCTGAGGGAAGGACGCAGTACCTAGGAAATATTTTCACTAAAATAACTAAACCTGAAATTGATTAAGCTTCTAGATGTAATTATAGTTTACAAGAAATACAGTGGACAGAGGAACAGGTTAAATGACACCAGGAAAACACAGTCAGCCAGAGATAGACTGTAGGAAACTGTAGACCAGCATCGTCTAATTAAACATTCTATGATGATTCAAATGTTCTATATCTGTGCCTGTATGGTGGTCACTGGCCACGAGTGCCTCTTGAACACCTGAAATGTGCTTATCGTGATTGAGGACCTGGCTATTTTTCTTTATTTTTATTGAGGTGAAATTCACATAACATAAAATTAAGCATTTTCAAGTGTATAAGTCAGTAACATTTAGTACATCCATGATATTGTGCAACCACCACCAGTATCTAGTTCCAAAACATTTTCATCACCCCAAAAGAGAACCCAGATCACTCCCTATCCCTGTCCCCTCCAGCTTCTGGCAGCCACCAACCTACTTTTTGTCTCTCTGGATTACCTATTTTATATTTCATATAAATGGAATCATACAATATGTGACCTTTTGTGTTTGGCTTCTTGCACTCAGCATAACATTTGCAAGTGCATGCAATAAACTACCTTGTAGCAAGGATCAGTACTTCATTTCTTTCTATGGCTAAATATTATTCCATTGCATGGACTGACCATAGTTTGTTTATCCATTCATTGGTTGATAGACATTTGGGTTGTTTCCACCTTTCGGTTATTGTGAATGATGCTGCTACGGACATTTGTGTACAAGCGTTTGTTGGAACGCTTGTTTTCGGTTCTTTGGGGTACATGCCTAGGAGTGGAATTGCTGGATCACACAGTAACTCTGTTTAACTTTTTGAGCTGCCAGACTGTTTCCACAGAGGCTGCATGATTTTATATTCCCACCAACAATGAATGAGTAATCCAATAGCTCCACATCCTCACCGTCATGAGGGCTATGGATCTATGATGATGGAAGAGGGGGAAGGGTCCCTTTCACACTCTTCTTCCCTAGAATTAAGTGTCTACAAGTCAATCTACCTGCCTCTCCTCAATTCACAGGGCCAGGAGTCACAAAACATAAAGAACTTCTCAGCCTTGTGAGATTAAAGTGTCTCTACCTCTTTTCTCCTCTTTGAATTGATAATAAAAGGCTGCCTCTTGTCCTTCCAGTTTGCAGAGTGCCTGCTCTTGAAGGATGGCGGTGTGTCCCAGGAGTTGGGGGAGGAGATTGTCCCATCACCCTTGGGACAGGCCAGTGGTTAAGAACACGTGTCTTTGAGATTGGAAGACTTTGGTCAACTCCAGGCTCTACCATTTACATGTTGTATGACTCTGGGAAAGTCACATGGTGGCTCAATGACTCAGTTTCCCTCATCTGTACGGTGGGTATCATCATAGTCCCCTCGTCATAGAGACCATGGTACGGATTTAATTAGGTCAGGCACGTGAGTGTTTAGCACAGCACCTGTCACCTGGTGAGTCTGAAATGCTGTCATTCACTCATTAATTCACTTTCTCATTCACTGGAGCATTTATGATGCTTCTGTCCTCCGCCCCATGGAGGGGACACAGAACTTCATCAGAACCGCCTCTGTGGGCTAAGGGATCCCAGCCTAGAGGGTGGACAGACAAGGCTCAGACAGGCACTTTGACTACCCATGTGTCCACATGCATACGTGTCCATGCATGTATCAATGTCACATACAGGTGTCGCATAACAGGCTGCCATTAGCACACAAGTCAGTATCGACCCCCGTGGATTCTGACAATACACGTGTCAGGACACACCATAGTATCAAGCAGGCCACCTTGGTATTATTAGCATGCTGTTGACCTTGGCACCTGGATGCCTTTCAGTGCACACACTAATAGTGACACAGGGGCCTATCTGGGTTCTGTAAATAAGGGCACTTGTCATCAATAAAACGTGCTGAGGCTCAGAGTCATGTCTATGTAAAACACTCAGGCATGTCATGGTTCCCTGTGCCGTTGCTGAGGTATATGTAGGTGTTGGCGCAGATAAGTGCCCTAGACAGAGGCGTGTCGGATTCTGTGGCCCAAGTCCCCGGCTCGCGGCCTCAGCGCTTTGGCGCCCCCTGTAGGGAAATCTCTCACTCGGCTCCAGGAGGTCAGGGCCCCCGAGCTCAGGACCCTGAGCCCCGCCCCTCCCGCGCACTTATCTCCCCTTGAGCTCAGAGAGCAGGTCTTAGTACCTGCTGCCGTCTGGGGCAGGTGTACGTACGCACATCTGTCGGGCTTCTGGCAACTGGTGGCAGAGCCAGGGACTCCTGGCTTCTTGCCATGCGCTGCGCAGCCCTGACTTGGAGGTGTTTCCTGGGTCCTGCCGCTGTTTACGTTGTACAGGAAGAATCTGTTAAAGATCATCAGTCATCGATCGTCGATCAGAGGCTACAGCTGCTCCCATTTTACATTAAAACAGCAAGAATTTTGCACCGTTTAAACAGTTTCTTAATTTTCCAGGAAAGCAGCTACATGTGACTCAAAGGGAGAATGCCATTCTGTTTGGGGCAGAAGTTGGTACTGGGAAACGTTCACGGTGTCAGAGAATCGTATCACCACGGTCTCTGCTCCTCATGATATTTGAATCCCAGACAATCCAGCAGGTCACGCTGCTTTGGCTTCTCTCCTAATCTACACAGACACGTGAATGTTCTCATTTAGCCCTTATTTCCAATTGTCAACTATAAATGGAAACCGACATTTGACTGAGTATTGTCTTATTCACCTTAAATCTCAACTTATAATTTATTACAAGCAGGAACACCTGGCCCCATTCTGTCTGTGGGCATCCACATCATGGAACACCTCTTCTTTATTATAAATTATCACCTCAACATCAGGCATCCACAAGTTCAAGACTCAAATAATGTAAAGGAGAGATGGTTGTCTAACTTACTTGGCAAGACCTGATCTGACACAGGCTGTTCTGATAATCTTCATTTACCCCACTGTGGTGTGAATAGTTCACATTTCACTGCTGAAATATCAATGTGTTTTATTCCAGGAGACATCCGGAACCCAGTTGGGTTGTAACATCATATATGAAACACACACACACACACGCACACACACACACACACACCACCTTTTTATAGATCCAAACACCTCCTCAATGCTTAGACACCCATGTCTGGTAAAGGACTGTAGACTGTATTTTTCTTTTGCTTCTTCTCCGTGGATTCTGACAATACACGTGTCAGGGCACACCATAGTATCAAGCAGGCCACCTTGGTATTATTAGCATGCTGTTGACCTTGGCACCTGGATGCCAAGGTCAGATAATGTGTTGCAATGACTTCTAAATTAGAGGTTATTTAAACACAGGTACATGTGGGTTATACTGTGTATAAACTTTATTTCTTAATACTAAAAGGCATATTGTAAAAGATTTATTATTTTTTAAAATGTGAGATACTAGATTGACTAGAGTTGAGAACAGAAAGTCTAAGCCTAGGGTTCCCAAGTATGACCTGCCAGCCCCTGTTGGTCTCTGAGTTCCTTTCATGGGGTCCACAAGGTCAAAACTCTTCTCATAATAATACCAAGAGGTTATTTGCCTTTTTTTTTTTCAGTGTAAAGTGAAGTTTTCCAGAGGCCACATGATGCGTGCTGATGTCAATTGCTCTGATATTAAAATCGAATGGATTTGTTATTGCTATTTTAAATGACTAAATACATCTTTGAATCTTTTCTCAGTCTAAATTCATATAAGGAAAATATAAATAGCTATCTCCTGGTGCTGATGCCATGCCCGACTGGCGAGAGAAGCCAATAGATTAATTTTCAGGTACATGAGCCAATTGTTAAACCTTCAAAGTGAGCCACAGAAACACTATCGAATAGGGTTACTTTTCCTTCAGGGAGATGGTTTACTAGTACACCATATTATATATAGCTTGTTTACACAAAAACTCTTGGGGGTCTTCAATAATTGTTAAGAGTATAAAGGAATTCTGATATCAAAACGTGAGAACCACTGGTCTAACCTGAAAACCAGTCAATCCTAACCTAATCCTTAGGCGCCCTCTAGTGGTAGAAATTAGAGGCTGTGATGCTACACAAACAAACATCTAAAAATGTGTGTGTGTGTGTGTGTGTGTGTGTGTGTGTGTGTGTTTCCTTTTGAAGAAATAGCAACATATAGATAAAGGTCACACGGATAAATGTTTGTAGTGCCTTGGCTTTACATAATAAGAACATCTTCAATTCATTGAAAAGTTATGTGTCAAGGACTGTTAAATTTCACATCATATAATTTAATCCTGACAGCTATCCTTTGAGATAAATATTATTACCTTGCTTTTGTTTCCCAAACTATCTGAGAGTAAGTGGCCAACGTAATGCCTCATCACCGCACCTCTGAGTATTTTGGTGTGTAATTGCTGCAGACAAGGGCACTTCCCCTACACAACCAAGTCCAAGGTCAGGAAATTAACATGACACATCACTATTTTCTAATCCTCAGACCTCATCAGGTTTCCCCCATTGTTCCAAAAGCTTCCTTTATAGCAAAAGGGCCAAATTAGTACCACACTTTACATTTAATTCTCATATCTTACTTTGACTCTCATGTTCTTCACACTTTGAAGATTACAAGCCGAACGTTTTGTAGATTCTCTCTCAATTTAGCTTTATCTGATGTTTTCTGATGATTAGTTTCAGGATACGCATCTCTGGTGGGAACACCATGGAAGGGCACTGAATCCTTTCAGGTGATACTTTTTATAATTTGTCCCATTAACCACGAAATTCACTTTGATCACTTGGTTAAGGTGGTGCCTATCAGACTTCTCCTCTGGAGAAACTTTGATGGCATGTAGATATCTCTTTCCTCATCAAACTTTCACCCCTATTAATAATGGCCGTTGATGTATCTTGGCTGAATTAATTATTACTATGAAAGTTGACAAATGATAAGTTTCTGTCTTCTACAATTGTTAGTTGTCATTCCACAGTAAGAAAAATGTTCCTTTTCATTTATGTTTTAATTCATTCTTTCCATCATTATGGACTTCTAGATTTTTATTGTATTCACTGGGTTATAATCTATTAATATTATTTTGATTCTCTAATTGTTCAAGATTTGATGAGTGAGAGCCCCTACCAGCTGCTTCCTGTGTCTTTTTTTTTTTTTTTAAATAGACCTTGTTTTGCAGAGCGGTTTTATGGTCACAGCAAAGTTGAAAAGCAAGTACAGAGTTCATATATATCTCCTGCCCCACACATGTCCAACTGGCCCCACTCTCAACCTCCCGGGCTGTTTATTTTCGTATTGTTACCGAACCGAAGAGGGTCTCATCACACAGCAGAGCTCAGCACTGAGCTCCAAGTTCTGCAGCGGAGATACTGAAGCAGTTTATTAGCAGGGTGCTAAGGCAGGAGAGGAGCGAGCTAGCACTCTCAACCCGATCTCCCCAGTGGTTTGTTATCAGGCATTTTTAAAGGCAGAGGTTGAAGGTTAGGGTTTAGGGGTCACAGGCAAAACTGACTGGTTAGTTATTATGTGTCAGTGGTTTTCCTTAGAAACTGATTAATTCCTTCCCCTGTCAGGTGATCTCAATGGGTAGAAGAACCAAGATTCTGCAAAATCTCTCATATTGTGTGTCAGTGATATTTTCTTTAAAACAAAAGGGAGAAGCTAAATATCTTGTTATGGTTTAAGTTGTTATTGTTTTGTGCTTAGCTAGCTATATTTTTCTATTATCTCTAGGAAATTGTACTTTTAAACATTTTTCCTGGGACTTTCTTTACAGGCAAGCCTTCGGCACATGACTACCATACTTTATAAATCTTTGACTATAAGCGACTAACACACTTTCTTAACCTTTGACTCTAAGCTACATGACAACCAAAACAGCCAAAACATTTAGTTAAAGCCTATACCGACATCACTAGACTCCGTGATCTAACACCTAACATGTTTGCTTACTGTTGACTGTCGCTTTCACTATTGTTCAGTTTTGAGTTCTTTATATTTTTTGGATAACAGTCCTTAATCTCCCTTCTAACAGCTGGAGAACTAGAGAACCGGTGGTATAATAAGTTTAAGTTTGAAAACCCGAGGATCAGGAACTCGGATGTCCCAGCATAGGAGAAGATGTACATCGCAGCTCAAAAAGAGAAAGAGGGAATTCATCCTTCTTCTGACTTTTTATTCTATTCCAGTTCTCACAGATTGGGTGATGTCTACCTACATTGCTGAGGGCGGATCTCTTTACCCAATCTACTTATTCAAATGCTAATTAATCTCTTCCAGAAACACCTTCACAGCCACACCCAGAAATAATGTTTCACCAGGTATGTGGGCATCCCTTATGTTAGTCAAACTGACATATAAAAATAAACATCACATTTTCCCTTTACCCAGAATATCCGTGTTTTTCTAAAATGGACTTATATCCCATCAACCCACATTGTTCATCTAAACCTGGAAATTCTGTACATAAAATTTCTGTAAATTCTTCAGATGTGTTCCACTAGGCTCCACAAGAAGTGTAAGCAATAAGCGGACTTTAGTGCTTGTAAAAATGGTAGGTCTGTCTTGTCTCCTATCTGACTACTAGATTTTCCTACTGGAATGGGAGTATGAATGGAGATGAAAAGGGAGAGAGTGATGTCCATTAAGCTTTAATAGAACAACTTCATTCATTTGGATTCACCGTTGAGCTGTGTCTCCATCAATCACAAAGTCGCATCATCGCGGGCATCTGTGCCCTCATTTCCATGAGCTAATGCAGACCCCGTGTAGGAGTCCTGATTTCGAGGTGGGGATGGTGCATAGTCCTGGAATCTGGGTGGAGGAGGAACCATGAACTTGGGCTCTGGTTCCTTGAACAGAGCTAACTCCTTTCATTTGAAAGGTGTGGTGGGACCTTTCTTCCCACAGTCATCTCCAGGGCATATTAGAGACAACTATCAGGATCTTGAAGTGTTCTTAGCTAGTGCATTTATGGGTCCCCAGAGACTTGTACAAGACCACAGCAGAGGTAATCTCAAGGAGGTTGTATGATGATAAACTTCTAGGCTGGAGAGATGAGTCGATTGACCAGGGAGGAAGGTGATTGTGGTGCAGATCACAGAAGGGGAGACTGTGGCTGCACTGGTTCTCCATTTTCAATCCAAATTCCCACAATTCAAATAATTTTGAGCCTCTCAAAACATCTCGCTTGCCTGCATGATGAAATTACTTTTGCTGACTGACCACGAATGAACTAGGAGACTTTGACAAAATTAAAAATGGCAAAGTTTTATTCAAGGGTCTTAGGATTTGCAAATCTAAAATGCTACCAGGTATCACCCAGAGTTTTCAAAAAAAAGAAAAAAAGTTCAGAGTTCTTATGTTAAGAAGTATATTCTTGATTGTTCGATCAGTCCTGCATCCTTAGCTTCTCGATTGGTTCCAGGCAGTAATTTTTGAGATGTCCAGTTGCCTGGAAAATTGATGTCAGGTGGTGTGGACATGTGAACATTCTTTTCTAAGTTCTTCATTCTTTCCTAAGTTCTTCAAACAGTTATCTATAGGAATTTATACATCTCCAGGCATGCACAACTGAAAAGTTCAAAAATTTAACTCATCAGGCTAAAGTAAAATAAAATCTATTCCTCATGCATCAGCACATTTGGTCTGAACCAGTTTGACCACTTGACTACACAGACTCCATTTTAAGTCAGCTTAGCTATACTTGTTTTCTTCACTCATTTCTCACTTTCGTACATTGGTGTGGAATGTGTATGCAAATTAAATTCTTCATTAAAAAGTCCTCTACATAAACACCAAAGTAAAGACAGACAATTGTTACTTTATTTTTCTTGCAAAACACCGCATAATATTCCCCTGATGGATGTCTTACCAAATATTGTAAAATATGTCATAATCCTGGATAAGAAGAACTTATTATTTTTTAAAACACTATAATATGTAAAAACATATATAGTGTCATTCCAACCAGTTGTTCCTAGAATTCGAAAATTAGATTGTGAATTTTCTGGAAAAAAATATTCTCAGACAGGCAGAAAAGGTGAGATTGGGAAAACAGACAAAATTACTTGCAATGGTAATATTAAATCAAACCCCAATGTACATCTATGTCAATTAGAAGCAGTGAGGTACATGGATATACATCAGGTGAGCCGAAGCAAAATAAAAAGCTGGTCAATTCATAGTTGTACATTTATTGTGTGGTGAAGATAAAATTTCAAATCAATGCAAGTAAATGGAATATTTTAAAATAACACCTTACACAGGGCTATTAATTTGAAGTAAAATAGTTAGAGGCCAACTTCACATTATTCATAAAACTATAAAGTGATCTGAGGTAGAATAATAAATATTTTTAAAAAGCTACAAAATTATTAGAAGAAAAGATAGGAGAATATGTTTAAGCAAGTTGGTAAAAAAGTGTCTCATAGAGGCACATAGAAAAAAGATTTATGAATCAGATTCTATTCAAACTAAAATCTTCATATTTTGTGTGTGAGACTAAGAAAATCATAATGTAAATTGATATGTTGTGAGGTACCATGGTTTTCTTTGCGAAATAATGAAGACGGAAATATGGATGTTCACTCTGGGGCAGTGTATGAGAACCGGAGATGCCAGTCTGGGAACCCCGCTGATTTCTAAAGACCATCCCCCACCCTAAGGAACCAGAAAGAAATGCTGACTTGAAGCCTGGGTAAGTAAAAGAGCCAAGTGAGTCTGGCATATATCATTGATACAGAGAGTGTGTGGTGACTGAAAAATATGACTCTTACTGGAAAATTACTGCTTGGCTATATGTCCATGGGTACATAGGCTGTCACCCATAGGAATATAACATTCTAACAATAAGCTTTCTGCTTTTGTACCCCCGCTTGTGCACCTGACCTGTGGGTCGACAGGTAGTGAATAGAAGAAAAATAGACCTTTATATTTAGACAGAATGAAGAATGGGATTTGGGGCTTAAAAACCCTGTACCTCTACATTTCGGGGCTGCTTAATTTGGGGTCTGCGTACCCCTGGGAGACCCAGCTGGCTGAATAAAGAGTGTTTCCTATAACTCATTGAGTTCTGGTGGTTTGGGTGTCTTTCGGGGGCTGGCGGCCACACCAAGTGAAGACGTTCTCAAATAGAGATAGGATAGTTTGAGAAGACAAAAAAGCCAGCACAAATAGGATCTTTGTATACCAATTTGGGAAAATTGGAGCACCCTAAAAATGTCCAGTGCTGCATTATAACACACTAAATGAAAAATGGATTGTCTCAATTTTGATAATAAAAAGGGAGAAGGGGAAAGGGACATTTTGGCTACTGAGAGGAACCTAAACTATATAAGTACAAATAATGAAAACATAAATTAAAATCATATAATGTGATAAGTGCTGCCTCAATGGCAATCACATTACAACATATACATTTATTAAAGTAACATTTGTAGACCTTAAATTTACAAAATGTTATATGTCAACTACATTCAATTAAAAAAACCCACAAAATTAACGTTTGGCAAGCACCCAGAAAAACTGATTCAATAATCCCTTTTTACTTTTGAAAGGGGAAATTAATCAGTTTCTAACATAATTTTCCAAAACCAAAAGTCTAAGTTCTTGCCTTCTATTGGTTGACATTTTGAATATACTGTCAAGTGAGGAGAGCAATTTTCTGTTGAGCGGAGTTGGCACAACAAAGTTAGAATACTCTGGTGATAATGAGGTGTGAAACCACGCCCCCTCTCCCAGCATGCCCTGCCTGTCCACAGCCGGTCCCGCCCCTTCCCCTCATCAGTCCCGCCCACTAGTATTTAAATCCACCCCAGCCTAGCTGGGTGCACAGCGTCTCCGAGGAGGCCAGCGGCTGGACGGTTTCGTCTGCGGTGCTTGTGCCTGTTGCTTACAGCGTCCTGCGACCTGGAAGCGAAATTCGAGGACAGGATAGAACACTTGGTAAGTGGTCTTCTTTCCATCTGTTTTGTTGATTTGCCTGTTTATTTGAAGGACACGCTCACATACCGCACACACCCACTCACTCTACTTCCATTCTGTAGTTGGAAGAGGGAGCAGGGTGTCCTGGGAGCGGCAGCGTTCTCAGCCATGTCTGCACCTGAGGAGAGGGGGGTCATGTCAAGCCCCTCTCGCGAGGGCTCCCGGAGCCCTGACTTCTCAAACTCCATTCCAAGCCCACTGAGCTTCTTACTTACTCCAAACGACTCACCCCTAAGCAGCATCTCTTCACAAGGGGCTCAAGGCTATATTCCATCCTCCCCCGGGGTGACGCTAGCTTCATCTCCACCACACAGCTTCACATTTCTCTCTCCAGATCAGGCCGACTTGTCACCAGAGTCGCTTAGCTCTACCCCGACTCCCGGCCGGTGGTCTTCAGAGTCAACCTGCCCAGAAATAATATACCATATGTTTGTACTGTCATCACGTAGTCCTTCACCCTCGGACCTTAGAGACTCTCCCGTGTCGCCCAGCTACTCCCCTACCATCTCCAGGTTCCCACGAGAGTCGGCCCATCCCCCACAGGAAACAGCTACAAACTCACCAGGTTCATCCCCAAGGTCTCCCATGTCCCCACCCCTTGTTCTCAGAGACTCTCCCGTGTCACCCAGCTACTCCCCTACCATCCCCAGGTTTCTGCGAGAGTCGGCCCATCCCCCACAGGAAACACCTACAAACTCACCAGGTTCATCCCCAAGGTCTCCCATGTCCCCACCCCTTATCCTCAGAGACTCTCCTGTGTCACCCAGCTACTCCCCTACCATCCCCAGGTTCCCACGAGAGCCTGCCCATCCCCCACAGGAAACACCGAATAACTCGCAGACCTCAGGGTTTTGCTCTCCCATTTACATAGCAGTGTCTCCCAGACATCCTCCAGTGTTCCCATACTCATCTTCTTTTACAGTCGGGCATACCCAGGGCCTCACGGCTACTGTCCATCATTGTCCTTTTACCCCAACATGTACGGGCGAAGGTAGGGGCCAACATGAACCAGGGTCTCGTTTACTTCTCCATGTCTCTGGTCATAGTCACACAACCAGCTGCCAGAGAGACCCTCCTGCGTCCCGCCCTCACCCACACCCCTGCCCTTCTACTTGCTATTGTCACACGCTTGCTCTCAGGAGAGACGCTTCGAATGGCCGACTTCGCTGCCCTGGCCATTGTCACCCCTCACCTGTGGATCGTGAGCCTCCTGCCTGCCGACGACCCTGCTGCTGGCGACCACGCCAGCGCGACCCCCCAGCTTGCCTGCGTCCTTGTGGGCAACACTGCAGACGACGGTGACCCCATGTCTCCCCAGTGCTTCACTGCTAGAGGGATCCCCTAGCTTATAAATGACCTTCTGGTAGAAAACAAGGTGATAAATAATCACCCTGTCCCTTCCCCCCTTCTCACGACTTTTCGGCCTCCCAGTGCCTCACCATTTCAAACCATCTCCCTCCTCATTTGGTTTTTTGCTGTCTGGCTGCGGGCCCTTCCATGCTCTGCTCTCCCCCTGCCTTGGCCTCTTTCCGATGTCGTCCATCACCGCCTCCGGGCCTGGCCTGAGGCTAGGCTTTTTCTCTCTATTCCAGGGAATAGAGGTCTCTATGTGCCTGTCTCTCTGTCTTCGCTGTTCCTCTCTTTCCTTCTGTGTCTGCATCTCCTCCTCCCTCATCCTTTCTGTCCCCACACATTGTCTCTATGAATCTTTATATGTCCCCCTTTCTTCGTTTTATATCCTTGTCTTCTTTTTTTCTCACTTTCTACTGTCTCTTTCATCATTTTACTTCTGCCTTTCTACCCTGCCCCTCTTCAACCTTCCAGGGTCCCTTTCTCCTCCCCATCCTCTCTCCTTCCATCTTTAATCCTTTCCCCCAGTTATCACACACCTGTTTCATGCCCCATCTCTTATAGTTTCCTCATTCTTCTATGGCTCCATTCTCTGAGTCCCCCCCCCTCGTTCCTTACATTAGACCCATTATCTGATTCCCTTCCCAACCAATGTATATCTTTATGCCCCTTTCCTTTCTTTCTTTTTCTTTTTTGGTAGCAGCTTTATTTTTAAAAAATATTTTTATTAAAATATAGCTAATATACAGTACTGCATTAGCTTTGGGTATATACCATTGGTATTCGACATTTATATACCTAAAGTAGCAACCATCATGTTAAGTCCTGACAGCAACCATCTGGCACCATTCAACGCTATCACAGTATTATTGACTAAATTCCTTATGCCGTACATCACAAACCCATGACTTATTTGTTTTATACCTGGAAATTTGAACCTCTTGTTCCACTTCACTTTTTCTCCCCTTTAAAAAAATTTTAATTTCAATTTTCATTCGATGTTATTTTATATTAGTTTCAGGTGTACAGCCTAGTGGTTAGACATTTATAGAATTTATGAAGCGATCCCCCTGACTAGTCTGGTACCCACCTGGCACTGCCAACCCCATGCTCGTCTGCTCTATCTGAGTACCAACCCTACTGTGCTGGGCTCTACCCTGGATTCTTTCTGTCTCCCTCTGAGCTTCACTCAACACCCAACTTTCTGCCCTATCTCCTTTATCCTTTCAGGTCTGGCTGTCTTCCTTGCTACACCCTCTCCCCACTGAAACCCCATATATAAATCACAATTCATCGCTAAAATTCCTGAGGGTTAAAATCTCTATTATCCAGACCCTGGCTGATGCTGATATCACCACCATGGAATGAATGTGGAAAGGATGGGGAAAGTAAAATTCTCTCCAACAATTTAAAAGTATTAGTTCACTCTGTTATTACTATGATCAGTGGTCAATTTTTAAATTTGAGCTTATTAGGTAGATCAGTAATTCTTCCTATGGTGCAGCTGCCTGGGGACTTGTTCCCCAGGGTCATTGCACTACCTGGGGACACACTGAAGAGATGGCCCTTCTCAAGAGATGATTGATGGAGAACATTGACTCTCAGGGTCCCAGGCAGTGAAATCCGGAACATACTTTATAGGAACATAGTCTCCAGATGGAACTTAATGCAGGATTCAAGACTTGGGAAAATTTCAAATATTCTTCCTTTTAGCTACTGAAGTTCTTACATCAATAGCAACACAGCATGTTGCTTGTGTAACATTGTAGCCTGAAGACAGGATATGGTATAGAAAGTATGTACCTCTCATGATGTCCATTGTTCTGAAGTTTGATTGGTGAGGACAAAAGGCATTGTGGATTCTTCATTTTCTCTGACTTCTTTCATTTTCTGAAAATGCTTCAGAAGATCTTTTCCTAAAAGATACAGGGCTAAAGTGGAAATTAAAGAACTGAAAATTATTAAATTCTGAAAGGTTATTTTATTACTTAGGCAGTTTTTGGTTTGTTATGAAACCAAACCATGCTACAAATATTAGAGTTGATACTATTGTTCTGTTTATTGTCATTTTATTGTTCAGAAACGTTTACTTGATCATAAAGTATTAGGGTCATACTAAATTCAAGATTGCACAAGCATGTTGGGCCCCGGTTTGTAAAGTTTTAAGAGCCACTTCATCCTCAGGACAGCGTAGAGACAGGGACAGTCTCCAGCCCAGGGCTCATGGGCCTGGCTGAGGTTTGGGCTTGGGGACCTGGGATCAGTGGTGACTTGGTAAACGCGTGGATGTCCTGTGGTTCAGCTTCCACCTCTGTCAGAGGCGGTGATTAGCTCTGGTCAGTCAGAGCAGAGTCATGTGAGGATTCGGGTGACATGGGTGCAGAGTCACCTCAGCAAGTGTACCCCATCCTGACAGGTGTTGAGACAGATTCTCTTGCTGACAATCAGGGGAGTCTCTGAACCAGATGATAACAAAGTGGAACATTTTATTCAATTTGGCTGACTCTTAAAGTTCTGTCGTCCTTTCCTGACTGGTGTCATACTAAATGAAGCAGAACCGATGATTCTATAAAGGGCGGGTGCCTGTCTCTGCCTGGAAGCCTGGGCCCTGTGTGCACATGCGCTTGTGTTTGGGCTGGAAGCCCAAGGTAAGCCTCTGGGATGGATTCCAGGTGTGGGTGTGGGGCTGCCCCAGCCTGGTAGAGGCTCGATGTGTCTTCCAGATGCTTATCCCAGATAAAGTCATCCTTACATCTCTGTACTGTGTGGGGGACGAAGGCAAAATGGTCCTGTGGTCCAGGGACTCCAGATCCCTTCAGGACAAAGTGCCGCCGCAGCTGGTTGGTCTTAGATGGGCGAGAACTTGACCCGGACTACTGGGCGCATGCTCGAGATTGGGGACGGGTGGGTAACGTGGGAATTCTTCCCGCCTTCTCCTGGAGGACCCTATTCTCGTCTGGGGGTGGGGTGGGGGGCCAAATACGGCCCTGCCGCGGGCGCATGTGCGAGTTGCGGGGAGCACACGGCAGGTGGCGCTCAGGCTTCCTCTCCAGGTGAGTCCTTCCAAAGGTGGCAGGACTCGGCGACCCGGAGAAGACTCTAGGGCACTGAGTGCCTCTGTCCAGGGTCCTGAACGTCCCTCGTCCCTCTCACGGCCCACCCTTCATCCTGGCTGGGCGGCCCTGGACTCTCGTGGCCTCTGGGGCGTCTTTTCCTCCGGGCCCGGTGTGGTCCACACGGTGTGTCCTGGACGCCCAGACTGTCCTTTCCGAACCCGGGTCCCTCTTTTGGAAGTTGGGTCTCTGGTGTCACAGCCCGACGCCTGTGACCGCGGTTCCCTCCCTGTTGTATTGTAGTCGAGAGAGTCCAGGAGCTCGCGAAGGACTTCCCACTGCAGTTTGGGGTGAATAATGACAGTGGAAACATCCTAAATTAGGCGACATGAAGGAGGATGACAAGGCCATGGTGGGACGGGGCAGGGGCAAGGATTTGTTGATGCAGAGGGTGGACATGATCTGTGTCCTGGGATAAGGTGGGTTTTGAGTAGCATTTAGGGATCATCAGACTGAGGTTTTCAATTTTTAAAATTTTTAATTCAGATTATATGTACAGGTCTAAGTGTGTGCTCAGGACATACTTGTAACTACAGACCTCCAAAATGTCAAAGTACTTTTAAGTTGGGAAACATTGAATTTTGCCCCCAATTTACTTACCTTTATATGCATACTTTTACAGTAGAATTTGCAGTGAAAACATTTCAAAAACATTTTTAAAACTTCTTGCAAAAATTTTGGGGATAGCATTTAACCATAGAAGTGTAAAGTCACCTATTGATTGGATATGCTCTTATTGGTCATTTCTATATTGTGGTTAGAAAAATGTGTTTGAACCTTACTATTTCTTATTTATTTTACTTTTTATTTTTGTTATGTAAAAATTCTTGTTATATTCTGGGTTGAAATTTTTTATCAGGCACGTGATTGGCAAATATCTTCACCCATAGTGCGAGTCGTCTTTTCACTTTCTTGATGATATTCTTTGTTTTGAATTTTGATGAAATCTAGTTCATCTATTTTTATTTTTTTCTCTTCTGATTTTGGTTTAACAACCCATCCCCTAACTCTAGGTCATGAAGATTTACTCCTAGTTTTCGTTAAGAATTTTATATTTTTAGCCTTTCATTTAGTTCTGTGATCCATTTTGAGATAACTTTTTGTTTAATTTGAGGAAAAGTTCAACTTTATTCTTTTGCATGTGAATATCCAGTTGTCCCAGAATCATTTGTTGAAAATACGATTCCTTTCCCATTGAATTGTCTTGACACTCTTGTTACAAGTCAATTGACCATTCATGTGAGAGTATATTTCTGGAATCTCAATTCTATTCAATTGATATTTATGCCAGTCATTATACAAGTCCACATTGTCCTCACTTATGGTAGTTTGACAGTGAATTTTGACATTGGGAAGTTTAAGTTCTCTGAATTTTTCTCTACTTTTTCAAGCATTTGTTGGCTATTCTAGGTCTCCTACATTTCCTTGTAAATCAGGATCAGTTTTCCAATTTCTGCACAACTGATAAGTGGCTTTTGATAGGGGTCATGTTGAATCCATAAATCAATTCTGAGTTATTTCCATCTTAATATTAAATCATCTGTTCCATGCACATAGAAAAATAGTTTTGCTTCATTAAACATGTCACATGACATTATCTATGTAGCCTTTTGTATTGTAAGAATAAAATAAAATATTCTGAAGTCTCTTTTTCTGTTATGGCCAGGAAGGTATTGATACATAAATCAATTTGGGACATAAATATGTCATGATTAACTCATCCAAGATAGTCACACTGTGTTTGAGTCTTCGATATACTCTGCATTCCCTTCCAATTCACTCTAAGATTGAGAGGTTCCCGTGATGACCTCTTTCCTCCAGTGTTAACTGTGGAATTCAGCTGTTAGGCTGCAGTCTAAACATGCAATTATTTTTTGGCTCCTCCTTCTTGTCAGGGAGCACCGCTCCAGTCTCCACACTTGACCTACAAGCTTGAGAAGATTTGGGGTGAAATGTTCAAGGTCATTCTCTGACTGCGTCCTCCTGCGCCCACTGTCAACCCCTAGCCATATTTCCTTATGTCCCTCTAGAGGGAGGGAGTTGGGAATCTCTCATTATACAGACGTGGGCTGAGTTCAGGTTACAGTGATACTGAAGGTTATCTGAACTTGTGCACAATGTGGTCACCTTCAAGACACGTGCCTGAGGACGGGATCCCCAGTCACCCCCAGTCCCCACCTGGTGCATCCTCTACCAAATTGGACATCTAACTGTGGTTGCTCCAACCACAAAGGAAGGCAGAATGACACATGTACTTGAGTACTTCTCGTTGGTTTTGCTGGATAGAGTCCATTTTTTTTTAATTAAAAATGTTAAATCTTCCTAGTTTGACAGTATTGTACTGAGACATGTCTGGAGTCCCAGCATGAAGCTTGTCCAGCTCTGCTTCTCATCCCCTGTACTAAAGCTCCTTCCATTTATATTGTATTGAGTGGTTTCTCTTTGCCACCGCTGAACATTTTCAGCAGGGGAAGGATCTCCACCAGGTGGTGATCACCTAGTGCCCGGTTGCAGGTAACAGGAAGCAGGATCGAAACCATGAAGAATTTGCGTACTCCCAGGCAGCGAGCCCAGAACAGGGCTTGTGGCACGGGGAGTCCCCATCCTGCATACCTGACATTCTCAGGGCATAGCTGACATTCCTCCACGTACCTGCCTATCCCCAGGAAGGGGCTCCCTGAGGCCAAGTGGAAATGACACCCCAATACTGTCAGATGAGGATTCAGCCTGTTTGGCCTCTGGGGCAGAGGGAAAGCCAGTGGGAAAGCCTGTGACAAGGGGAAACGCCGGTTTCCTGTTTCACATTCCAGAAGCGCAGATACACCAGCACCAGCTGGGAGCTGTTAGGACGTCTTACTTGGAGTTCGTCCCAGTAAGTCAGGAATGCCTGACACCAGGGCCTTCTTGGCCCTTTCTGGAGGGTCTGGGCCTGGGCCTGATAGAGACCCCTGGCTGGGTGGGTGCCTGAGTCCAGCCCAGATGGTGTCTGTAACCAGCAAAGGGCATGCCAGGGTCTCGTGGGAAGCAGGGTGGTTAGCTGTGGCTTTTATCTTGGCCAGGAGTGGGGGAAGGTCTCATTTTTTTTCAAGATTTGAACTTTCTGTAGGGGCAAAGGGAGGGAGCCTGAGGTCTTTCTTAAGGGCCAGCCCAGATGTGGGGTTGAAGTGGGGGATGGGTCTCGAAGGATGTCAGATAGTTCCTTGATCCCAGGGAGCTGAATAGGGCTATCTGTAAAGTGTTTCTTTGTCTCTATTGTTTCATTTATCCATAGCGGACTTAATGTACTTAAGCTAGTTTGCCCTTTGGCTTCATTTCTCCATTGATAAAGTCCGTGCATTCACTCCCCTTTTTACATTACAATATAGAAGTCTGAGCTAGCCCTCATAATGGTCTACAGAGTAATGAGTAGACATGGTACTGTTGGTCTTAAAATAGTTAGCATTTCTTCCTGGTGGCAGTATTGCTGAGAATCTACACACATTTTCAGTGTATTCAGGTATTTGGTATTTTAAGATAAAGTCTTTTTATATTTCTTATGTCCTTTTAAATGTCCTTTTATTTTTTACAACTTTATATTTTTTTACAGCAAAATTGCCTTAAGGCCAATTAATTATAGGGCAAGAAAAAAAAATATTTGCAGCAAAGATGTCAATGACAAAACTACCGGACACGTTTTTTAATACCGCGTTAAAGGACCAAACCAGGGTCGTCTGACCCCAAAGCCTCAAACTGTTGAGCTAGAGTCTCTCAGTGTCCACCTATATCAGGACTAGCTGTCACAGCCTGCCAGACACCCCCGCCCTGTCCTGATCTCCCTACACTTTCCTCCCCCCTGAAACCTGACTAAGCCCATCCCGAGAAATGAAGTTCCTCCTGCCTCAGAAACTCCAGCCTCAGCCTTGCCCCCCAGGGACCATGCTCCTCCCTCTCACTCTGATTCTGGCTTGATCTTACCTCGTTCCCGGCAGAGACGGCCAGGTTGGGTGCCAAGCCTGCCTTCAGCCTCCCCAGGAAACACCTGGCACCAAGGACGTGATGGCTGGATTCCTTATTGGATGGCACAATAGGAAGCTGAAGTCGCTGGCTCTCAGGAAAGGAGGCAGCGAGGTGGTGGCTGGAATTTTCTCCATTCCTCTGCTAACTGGCTTCCACTCACTAGGAAGAATTGGTATTACATTGTTATGTGGATTACACACAGTCCAAAAGAAAGTTGCGTTACACTATAATCAATAAGATTCTGTGTGAACACCACGCTATTTCCTAATCTTGTTTTCTTTCGAATTTGAAAAACAATAGTTATGAACTAGTTTATTATTTCTGCAGCCTCCCAGAGGTTAGGGAACCACTGGTCTAGCCTGCTGCTGTAGAGACAGAAGACTCAAAGAGCTCACTCCCCACTGAGAGAAATTGCACGCATATGCATCATTATTTCTGCTTGTGCAGTTGGGCCCAGTTCGCTGCAGAGAAAGCCTCAGACCCCACTGGGGACCTACCTAGGGGGACTGGGACCCTCCCATCCCCATTACCAAAGGGTGGAAGAGAAGGAGGAAGGGCTTAGTCTGGAGAGAGACACAGACCTCAGTCCCCCCACTCTTCCCCAGATTACGTAACTCAGCTTGTAGGGGAGGGGTTTCTGAGCCCCAAACAGTGGACCCCACATGGGCATCTTTTCTGCACTGTCACTGCACCCCATTGTCTGATGGGGTCTCTCCTGAGCAGAGCAGCCAAAGCTGCACAGACACAGGGCAGATTCGGATTGTACCCCCGGGTTTTGGGGTGGGGTGGGGTGGACAGAGACCCTGCAATCTCGACCAGAAGGACGTTAGCTCCTCCCCCTCCTTAGGCAAAGGGAATCTGGAGCCCTTGAAGCACATATTTGGGGTCCTCTTGCATTCTGGGCTGAGCTGATCTTTCAGGCAAAGTCAGGTCCTGGGGAGGACCTGGAGCTGTACCGCTGACTCTAATTAGAGTGAGGAATTTACAGAATGCAAAGTCAGGAAACGCTGGAAACGCTGGAAACGCTGGCTGCCAAATTTTGCAGAACCGAAAGTGAATGGGAATGCTGGAAAGGCCGGGCTTTCAAAAAGCCCGCCAAGGACATGGTTCCGTAGTGTAGGGGTTAGCACGTCTGCTTTACATGCAGAAGGCCCTGGGTTTGGCGTCCCTGTGGAGCGATGGTCCATAGTCTAGGCCATGCCACCCTGAACAGGCCCCATGTCTGATCTCAGAAGCTAAGCAGGGTCAGGCCTGGTTAGTACTTGGATGGGAGACCACCTAGGAAGACCAGGTGCTATAGGCATAAATAACAATAATAATTAATAATAATAAAATAATAATAATAAAGCCTGCCAAGATCACGGGATGGGGTGGGGATGGGGTTGTCCGAGGTCCCCAAACAGCTGAACCACTTGCTGTTCCTGTTAGTGGCGGAGTCGCGGGGGTCGCAGGCCCAGGGCCCTTCTGGGAGGTCGAGGAGATCCGGGAGTCGGGGCTATAAACCGGGGACCGGGACGTACTTTGTGTGGGGCTGGAGGGAGGGAGAGTGGCCATTAGGTGCCTGTGGACAGCTTGTTTGTGTGTCAGGGGCGGAGGCTCCACGCAAGGAGGTGGTGAGAGTTTGAGAGGTGCAGTGGCAGGGTTGGGGGGAAAGAGGATATGTGGAGAGTGTCTGATGGGTCCCTGCAGAGTGGCGGTGTGGGTGTCGTGTTTCCTGGGTCCACAGGACACAAGTGAGTTTCTGGGGGCCGTGGAGGGGGGGGCGTGAGCGTTTGTAGGACCCTGAGACACTGTGATAGGGGGTGGTGAGTGTTCCCCGGAGCCACATGGCGGGAGTGGTGAGTGAGGAACAGAATGTAAGGTGGGGCATCCGCAGGGCGTCAGGTGACTGGGAGTCGGTGGGGAGGGCTCTGAGGGACCCGGTGGGGGCATGGCGAGGGTCTCTGGGGCTGGGGAAGGGAGGCAGGCGAGGGTCTGGGGGAGTCAGTGTGAGCGAGGTAAATGGGGGTAAGTGCAGGCTGTGACAAAAAAAGCAGCCAGGAGGGACGTGGCTGGGAGTGTGTGGGCAGCCACGGACTGGACCGGTCTGGGGGTCCCAGTGGACGGTGTCGTAGGGGAGAGAGGTCCGCAGTGATGCTGCGTATCTGTGGGTCCACGGGAAGGGGCGTATCTGAGGCTTGCACGGCTGTGGCTCTAGGGCATTTCAGCAGCTGTGCCCCAGCCCACCTCCATCAGTCCCTGGCCAAACCCTCCAGGAGAGACTGAGGACCCGAAGGAGGAGGGCCAGGGCCACAAGCACCCAGGGACAAGTCGGCCAACTGTTCTGGTCCTGGAGCTCTGTGAGGACAAGAACCAGGGCTGCTATGGCCATCGCATGTGCCCAGTTGCTGGAGACTCTGTCTCTTCCCACTCAAAGGATGCTCAGGGTCTCACCGGAAATAAGAGTCTCCCCCAACCACCACTGGCCGTATTCTTTCCCCATGTCCCAGGATACAAGGAAAGAACCCTGCAGGAGACCCCTCTGCAGGGAGGTCACAGCCATGTCACAGACACCCTTGCTCCCAGCCCAACCCCATCAGTCCCTGGCCAGCCCCTCCAGAAAATGCAGGAAGGCCCTGCCCTGAGGTGAGACACCCCTGGAGAGGTCCTAGCCCCCATGTTGCCATAGCTTCTGCACAATGTCAGCAAGTCTGCGCTTCTGGAGTGTGAAACAGAGAAGGAAATCGGTGTTTCCGTTTGTCACCTGCTTCCTCGCTGGCTTCCTCTTTTGTCCCAGGACCAAACGGGCTGATGCTTCTTCCTGGAAACATGAGGCTGTTATTTCCATCGGTCCTCAGAAGGCCCTTCGAGGAGAAGAGCAGGAATTTGGTGGCATATCAGTGGAGCAGGGAAAGAGTCGGGCCTGCAGGATGTCGCCGGTGGCGCAGGGACTCGCAGGGCCGGAGGGCCGGACCGCCCATGCTGAATGGGGAGGGCCCATCATACTTCAGGGTTTCAGGCCTGATCGCTGCTCCCTGCAGCAGGGCATTAGGTGACCATGACCTGGATGGGCGCACCAGGGCCCTTCCTTGCTTCTCACAAGATGGAGTTGACAAGTTCTCTGCCAGGGCTGGCTGTGCAGGCTTCAGAGATACCACAGAACAATACTGCTGCACAGGGAAATTAATTTTTTTTCATTGAAAAAGAATTGGAGCTTTTTTTTTTTCTTGGCTACTTTTCGGCTGAGGCCAGCGCTCCTGCTCTGACGTCGGCCACCCTCCATGAGAAGGCGCAAGACAGCGGCACCGCAGCCATGACTGAGGCCGATGTGAACCCGAAGGCCCACCCTCTGTCAGATGCCCGTCTCTCACCAAGAAACTGTTGGACCCCTTTCAGCAGTCTTGTAACTACAAGCAGCTTCGGAAAGGAGCAAACGAGGGCACCAAAACCCTCCACAGAGCCGTCTCAGAGTTTATTGTGATGGCTGCAGACCCTGAGCCCCTGGAGACCATTCCGCACCTCCCGTTGCCTTGTGAGGACAAGAATGTCCCCTGTGTGTTGGAGTGCTCCAAGCAGGCCCTGGGGTGGGCTTGTGGGGCCTCCAGGCCTGTCATCATCGCCTGTTCTGTCACTATCAAAGGCTGAAGCAGCAGATTCAGTCATTCAGCAGTCCATTGAAAGGCGCTTAGTCTAAACTGGTGGCCTCTGTCACGCTCTCCCACTGACACTTCCCCCCGGGTCGCGTATCATATTTTCTGTTAGCATGTAGTATTTCCAGCTGCTTTCTGTTGTTATAAAATATTGTAATACTTAAAAAAAACATTGAAATCTATCCAGCAAAAACATAGAGAAGTACACAAGCGCATGAGTCATCACACCCTCACATGTAGGTTGGCACATCACGAGTAGATGCTGGATTTGGTGGAGACTGCACCAGGTGGGGACCGTGGGGTGAATGGGGG
Source organism: Rousettus aegyptiacus (assembly GCF_014176215.1). Classification (NCBI taxonomy): domain Eukaryota; kingdom Metazoa; phylum Chordata; class Mammalia; order Chiroptera; family Pteropodidae; genus Rousettus; species Rousettus aegyptiacus. The sequence continues at coordinate 43,874,079 of NW_023416289.1, read as the reverse complement.
TCCCATCCTCGGGCACGGGTCTTAGGGGTGGCCACATTATACACGGGTTCAGGCAATCTTCACTATCACTCTAACCTGAACTTGGCCCCAGTTCTGGGCAAAGAGGGATCCCAAGTCCCTCCTAAAGGGACATGGGAGATACCCTCAGGATACATCACGGCATCTACTCGTGATGTCCCAACCTACACGTGAAGGTGGGATGACTCATGCACTTGTGTACTTCTCTATGTTTTTGCTGAATAGATTCCAATTTTTTTTTTTAGTATTACAATATTTTATAACAACAGCGATACAGGAGAACACAGGTCGATGACAATCTTGAACATTTCATCCCAAATCCTCTCACCCCTGTGGGTAAGTGTGGAGAGTGGAGTAGTGCTCCCTGATGAGAAAGAGAGGCCACAGAAACGTAGATAAATTGGAATTCATCAAAATAAATAATTTTGTACTTCAAAAAACATCAAGAAAGTGAAAAGATGGTTTTCGGTATAACAGAAAATATTTGCAAATCATACGCCCGATAAGGGAACTGTATCCAGAACATAATAAAAACTCTTACCAGTCAATGATAAAAAGCCAAACCACCATTAAAAAGTGGGCAAAGGATTTAACACTGTTTCTCCAAAGATGTTATACAAACAACCATTAAGCCCATGAAAAGATGATCAACATGTGTAGTCATTAGGGAAATATGAGTCAAACCCACGATGAAATATCTCTTCATACTCAGTTGCACAGGAATATCCATAGCAGAATTATGTTTAAGAGTCTAAGATTGGAAACCACCCAAATATCTATCAGTGACGAATGTGTGAGGCTCCCCCTGCCTCGTGTTGATAATGATGCTGTTGTAGCCACCGGCCCCCGATAGACACATGGACCACCATAACTCAGTGAGTTATAGGAAACACACTCTTTATTCAGCCAGCTGGGTCTGCCAGGGGTAGACCAAATTAAGCAGCCCCGAAATGTAGAGGTACAGGGTATTTAAGCCCCGAACCCCATTCTTCATTCTGTCTGAACACAAAAGTCTATTTTTCTTCTATTTACTGTCAACCCACAGGTTGCTTGTGCAAGCAAGGGTATAGAAGCAGAAAGTTTATTGTTAGAATGTTATGTTCCCAAGGGGGATAGCCAAGCAGTCATTTTCCAGCCAGCACATTCCTCACTGGCCTTAGCAGAAAATCAAATCCTTGATTCTTCATGTGGAATTTGTTCATAGCCTCTATTTTGTAATACTAAAAGTCTAATAAAATTAATTCTCTTCCTTATATATGCAAACAAGAAATTGAGGAAACATGGGCCAAAAGTTAACAAGAGGATGAAAAGGATTAAAGGTCCATCTACAGCAGATAGAAGGGTTGTTAGCCATAGTGACCAATTGAACATCCTATGAAACCAGTTATTTGATTCTAGTCTCTGTTTTTCCCAGGCATCTAAATGTCTCTGTACTAGTAGTAAACTTTCTCTAATTACTCCAGAGTTGTTGGCATAGAAGCAACAGTTTTCACCTAGAGCCATACATAATCCATCTTGTTCTAAAAATAATAAATTTAAACCTCTTTTAGAGGACTACTTCTGCTAGTGAATCAACTTGAAGTTCTAGCCTGCTGAGCTCAGTTAAATTTAGGGGAGTTCCTACCCCAACGTAGTAAGGGGGTTTTGGGTTTAGGCACAACCAGCAATCTTGTCCTATGTCTGGGGTGGTCTTATTTAAGACCTTGTGTATTGTCCTTAGCAAAGTTATTAATGCTCTTTCTGGTTCTGGTTGTGGCTGGTAGAATGCCTAGGCTAAAGAGGAAAAAAGGAAGAAACAGAGGGTTAGACTTATGTACGCTGAGTCTTAGTCTTAAGGGCCCGTCTTCCTGAGCTGTCCACTCTCGTGCTGCCATCACATGGGAGTGATGAATCTATGATGGGATGCCGTCTACTTTAACTGCAGTGGGCGTCATCAGATAGACAGTGAAAAGTCGTTCCTATTTGGGTTCTAGTCCCTTGGAAATGAAGTTCTGGATCCACACAGAGTCCCCAGACTGAAACTGATGGGGAAGTCCGTCCACTGGGGCTGAGTGGGCAGCATGAACCTGGGACCAAATCTCCTTCTGTACACTTTGAAGGGCCTGTAAAGACTTAAGTAAGACAAGGTTACATAATTCTGCCTTTTTTTCATCTTCTATTCTAGGTACTAAAAGTGGGGGTTTTCCAAAGAAAATTTCAAATGGGGTGAATCCATTAATATATAGAGTATACCTGGCTCGGAGAAGAACAGAGCGGAGAAATTCTACCCAGATCCCACCAGTTTCTAATCCTAACTTGACTAATGTCTCTTTTAGGATCTGATTCATTCACTCTACTTGGCCCGAACTTTGGGGCCGGTAGGTGCAGTGGAGTTTCCATCGCAAATTTAGGTAGCTAGCCAATTGCTGTGATGATACCTTTGCTGCGAAGGCTGGCCCATTATCCGACCCTAAAGTTCCAGGGAGACCAAATTGAGGGAGGATTTCTTGTAGTAGTTTCTTAGTAACTACTAAGCCAGTCACTTTCCTGGTGGGGAAGGCCTCTACCCAAACTGAAAAGGTGTCTATAGAAACAAGTAAATATTTGTAGCCCCGCACAGTTGGGGTTACCTCTGTGAAATCGACTTCCCAGTCGTCCCCCAAATAAGTTCCTCTTTCCCTATGCTTGATTCTTCTATCTTCCGCTTCCTTGGATTAACTTGGGCACAAGCCAGGCATCGTGAGGCAATCTCCTCCGCGATTCTTCTCCCTTCTAACGAGTGAAAGTAGGGGTCTAAAACTGGAGCATCTTAGTTTGCCCTAGGTGTGTGGTCTGGTGTAGTTGGTGGAGGAGAGTCCTTCCAAGGGCCCGTGAGAGCCCGATTTTTCCATCTGGGGTCGTCCACCACTCCTGCTGGTTCCTAGTGGCTACCTTGTCTTGAAAATATATGTCCTCTTCCGCCATATAGGTCAGAGATGGAGGGAGTTCTGGGTAAGGGACAACAGTCGGTAGATGTGGTGGGGGCCGCACTGGCCTCGTGTCCACTGTTCTTGCCTCTGCATTGGCTCCTCGGTTTCCTTCAGCCTCAGGATTATTTCCTTTTTGCTGTCCTTTATAATGAACAATAGCAAGAGCCTTAGGCATCCATATGGCTTCAAGTAAGGCTAAAATCTCCTCCTTGTTTTTAATGTCCTTCCCAGCTTAAGTCAGAAGCCCTCTTTCCTTGTAGATGGCTCCATGTACATGTGCAGTGGCAAAGGCATATCGGCTATCTGTGTAAATTGTGACTGCCTTATCCTTTCCCCATCTTAGTGCCCCAGTGAGGGTGATGAGTTCAGTCTTTTGAGCAGAAGTCTCATGGAGAAGAGCCTGTGACCAGATAGTGCCAGTTAGAGTTACAACCGCTGCCCCAGCATACCTCCTTCCTTCCTCCATGAAGCTGCTCCTGTCCGTGAACAGAACTTCATCGGCCTCAGGCAGAGGGGTATCTTTGAGGTCTGGCCACGAGGAATGCACGGCATCAGTGAAATCTGTGCAGTCATGAACAGGGGTCTCAGGATCTAGGTCTGGCAACAGATTGGCTGGGTTGATGACAGTAGCTTTAGATTTTAGCCATACGTTTGGGGTCATCCGGTACTTCCCTGTTGTTGAACACCTTCTGGGCAAGTTGGGACAGGTTCATCCCTGCAAACCTAATTTTTGTAATTTATACTAGATATCAGGGGCTGCCTGAGTAGCAAAGGCTATATTAATTGCCCGCTGGTTCTCAGGGGCCTCAGGATCAATGGGGGTGTATACTCGATATGTCTTGTTCAAGAAACACTCCAGGGGATTCCTGAGGTCCCTCCCTGTATAACTTCAGTTACCTTAGAAAGATTAGTTGGCTGGCGAGCAGTCATCCTAATTTCCCCAATTAGAATCTGGTGGTACCGATCTAATGCCATTCTCCCTTTCTGAGAATTGTGTCGCCAGTCTGGGTGGGTGGAGGGAAATTCCTCCTCAATCTGTTCCCCTGCTTCCTCAACTCTCCTCCCTCCCACAGCTATCTTCTGTGTTTCGGTCCTAATGCGCTCGCGATCTTCTTCTTCCAAGGTCAAGGAAGTAATTAAAAGCTGTTGGCAATTGTCTCAGGTGGGGCAGTGAGTCTGAAAGACATTTTCTAAGAGTCCCATCAATGCCTGGGGTTTCTCAGAGAAACGTGGATTCCATGCCTTCCAGTTGTACAGTTCATTAGTCGAGAAAGGCACGTAAAGCATAAAGGGTCTGTCTGTGCGATGCCCCTGGGGTGGTGCTTCTCGCAAAGGAAGGATGGCCAGGGTGGCGGTATCAGCTGGTGCCCCGCCCAGAGTGGGAGCAGGAGGCCCATATAGGGATTACCTGCTGGCTGTCCCAGAAGGTAAGGAGGTGAGGCGGTGCTATTTGGCCTCTGTTGTCCCAGATTATAGGGTGGGGGAAGGTCACTGTCCTCCGGTGGAGATTGGAGGACAGAAGGACTGGGCCGTCATGGAGATTCGGCTGCTGTATATTTTGGGGTGCCCACAACTAAGACTCTAGAGAAAGGGCACACCGGTGGAGCCAAGAAGGATTGGCAAGGTTTAACCATTGATCAATGTAGGGGACCTGATCGGGATGTCCCACGTCTCTCCTGACAATCTTCCAAGCATTCCTCTCCAAACCCTTGTCGAAGGAACCCTCTGGAGGCCAGTTTACACCAAAAGACAGCCACTCAACTTCACACAATGTCCTTAATCTGCCTAGAGCAAACTTTATGCCATAGTCAGCTCCCTCTACAAACCCTTCTTTGAAATGTCGCAGGAGACACCCCAAGGGTGTTGTCTGTGAACTTGGGCTTCCCCGCATGGCTTGCACAGAAAACACAAAACAGACACTCAAAGAAGAACATTCACTGGGGTGCAGGCGAGCCCAGAGAAGTCCACCACCTACAACCTAGACAAGACCAAAGACAATAAACAGAACCTGATAACAGGGCACAGGAGGCAGCGTCCCATGGCCTGGCCACAGTGTGGTAGATATGACTGCATCCAGTCTCTCCATGGACCCCCGATGACTGGTCAACAGAGACAGAAAGGTACCTTTTATCCAGATGTCGAGGCCTCAGAGATTCCCATCGGGACCGGGAACAAAGAGTGTGTCCTAAAGGTTGCGTCCTTGATAATTGCATTGACCCCATCACGGCATTAAAGGGCCCTGGAACGTCTCAGGGTGGCCACCCCTTTGAATCCGTAACAGGGACAGCAACTGCTTAGGAGGCTGGTCCGGTCTTAGATCCCAGGGCCACTCCTTGAGATCTTGCTGGGGCCTCCAAATGTTGTAGCCGCCAGCCCCCTAAAGACACACAGACTACCAGAACTAAGTGAGTTATAGAGAACACACTCTTCAGTCATCCAGCTGGTTTCCAGGGGTACGCAGACCCCAAATTAAGCAGCCCCGAAATGTAGAGGTACAGGGTTTTTAAGCCCCAAATCCCATTCTTCATTCTGTCTAAACTCAAAGGTCTATTTTTCTTCTATTCACTACCTGTCAACCCACAGGTTGGTGTACAAGCGGGGGTACAGAAGCAGAAAGTTTGTTGTTAGAATGTTATGTTCTCATGGGTGATAGCCTATGTTCCCATGGCGATAGTCAAACAGTAATTTTCCAGCCAGCACACTCTCAACCCGGTAGGTAAGTGTGGAGAGCGGAGTAGTGCTCCCTGATAGCAGGAGAAAGAGAGGTCGTAGAAATGTAGATAAATTGGAATTCATCAAAATTAATAATTTTGTACTTCAAAAAACATCAAGAAAGTGAAAAGATGGTTTCCAGTATAACAGAAAATATTTGCAAATCATATGCCCGATAGGGGAACTGTATCTAGAACATAATAAAAACTCTTACCAGTCGACGATAAAAACCACCAATTAAAAAGTGGGCAAAGGATTTAATGCTGTTTCTCGAAAGATGTTATACAAATAACCATTAAGCCCATGAAAAGATCATCAACATGTTTAATCATTAGGGAAATATGAATCAAACTCATGATGAAATATCTTTTCACACCCAGTTGCACAAGAATATCCATAGCAGAATTATGTTTAAGAGTCTAAGATTTGGTAACGACCCAAATATTTATCAGTGACGAATGTGTGGGGCTCCCCCCCCCACCCCAATGTGCCGTGTTGGTAATGACACTATAGGGTGGGGCTGCCCTGGGCGCTTCGCTGGGTCATATTCCTGTGGTGAGCCCCTGCCCGAGTCATGTTGCGCCTGGACTGGCCCTCATGCTTCTTACTATGATTGCAGGATGCACCTCAGCAAAAACCATCAGATAACTCTTAAGAACAAGATTTATTACTCACAGGTAGAGTGTGCAGGACACAAGAGGGCCCCACAGCAAGGCTGCCAGTAGACAGAAGGGGAGGTGGCGTGGGCCTGGGGCTCTGCCTTTAATGGGAGGGTTGTGTAGGGTTTGGAGGGTGCAGAAAACGTAATAGCAGGAACGAGGGCCCCGGAAGGGAGAAGTGGATCACGTAAGCTGTCAGTTACCTAGGTTACCCAGGGCTTTCAAAAGGAGAATCTTACTCATGGTGAGGGTGGCCTGGCTCCTTATCTAGTAGTTTTGTTCTTCAGCTTGCAATGGAGATGGATATCTGATATGGATGACTCAGCAATCAAAAGCTTAATGCTGGGTATTATTTGCGTTACAATCAAAAGCTTGTCAAGCACTTGTACTACAATGGATAAACAAAATGTGGTTAACCATAGGAGGGAAGATTATGGTCAGTAAAAAGAGTTGGCTCACTGATACATATCGGAACAGATGAAACCTCCAAATAAATAAACTACACTAAATAAAAAACACAAATGACCACATAAGATGTGATTTTATTTCTATCCAATATCCAGAATAGTCTACTTCATAGTAATAGAAAGCAGATTAGTGGTTGTGAAGGGGTTAGGGGAAGGGCAATTTGTGGGTGACTGCTAATAGGTAGGGGGTTTCCTGTTGGGCTGATGAGAATATTCTGGAATTAGTATCACAGCAGACACTTCCGAGGTATGTGATTTGAGGGGAGGAAGATAAGGGCTGAAGATGGGGATGTTTTTAATTTTGTTTATTCCTGTGCTGCTGCTAACATTTACAATGCGCATAAATATAAGTCCAAAATAAAATAATGGAAATACAACATGTGAAACATAAGCTATGCCAATATGGAAATAAATAAGGATAAAGAATTAAAGATTGAAAATAAAACATGAAATAAGATTACAAAAGAAAAACAGGCAGATCGTTTAACCAAATATTTGTAAAGACCTCGTCATTTATGAGCAAGGAGAATAATGACTTGACAGGAAGCAGAAACCTATACAGAGTCAATTTACCTGGTCACGGAGCATCGTATCTGTCACTATGTGAGTTAATTTTTTTGCTACATGCTTTCTATGAAGAAATTTAAACTATTTCAAAATGTTTGAACTTGAAAATCATCTATGGATATGAAGGGAAGTAAGTTGGGGGTAAAATCTATTTTTCATAACCTAAAAGTATTTTGAAACTTCAGGGATCTGTAGTGCCAAGTATATCCGGAGCACACAGTTAGAATGCTACATGTAATCTGAATTAAAGGGAAAACAAAAAAACAAAAAACAAGACCCAGAAACCTTTGTCCATGATCTCTAAATGCTACTCAAAACCCGCTTTACCCCAGGACGCGGACCATGCCAGCCCCCTGCATCAGCAAATTTGCATCCCCGCCCCGACCCTCCACCTGTTTGTCACTTGCCTTCATGTCACCTAGTGTAGGATGTTTTCACTTGTCCACTTTCACCTCAAACCACAGTGGGTAACCCCTCCCCGAGGTCCTGGACTCTCCCAACTGCAGTGCCTGGGGAGGGGGCCCCGGTCACAGGCATCCGGCTCTGAGACACCAGAGGCCCAACTTCTGAAAGAGGGACTTGGGGTCAGGGAGGAGGGGCGTCCAGGGTGCACCTGAGGGTCACCTGAGGCCGGCTGGATGAGGGACTTCCACGACCCTGGACAGAGGTTGGATATGCCTCCCGTCCTCCTCCGACACTTCTTAATTTGTGAAAGAAGCGCACATTACATTCTATGTATTTTATTTTTAAACGATTTTATTTTTAAACAATTTTACATGAACGTTGGACAGAAAAGGCAGGGGCTTCTGGGTCACTGTAGTGATGTGTTCCAATATGGGTGTCAGACAAACATGCCCCTCCGTCCCTGTTTCGGACCTTAGGGACACCTTGGTGTCACAGGGTGTGGCCCATGCTGGGCGGGCCTGAGCTGAAGTGGCCTTTGGTGGAAGGTTCGACCGTCACCGTGTCCTCAGTGTCCCCATCCGCCATCGCTGAGTGACCGAGGGTTAGAGTCTCATAGACGTCTCCACTCTGACCTTTTTCTCTACTTCGTGTCACTACATCTAGACCTATCGCTTTCCAGAATCCTATCACGCTGACGTCTTTTTGATTTATTCAGAGGAACTGTTATCGAGGGCGAGTAGAGTCTTCCTGTGTGAGAGTCTCAACCTCCCTCACCGCAACTTACTGGCTGGGGGGGTCAAGTGGACAACCCGGGCCTGGGATTGAGTTGCAGGAGAGGCAACTTGTCTGTCGCCAGCTCCCAACACATTGCTGGTCCGCACTCAGAGCGGCCTTGCCCAGCCACCCCCTCCCCACGACCACCCACCCCCAGGGCGCACAGGTGGGGACTCAGGTCCAACGCGCCAAGCTCCGTCTCTCCCAGCGGTTGCACCCGCCTCCCGGCCCCACACCCTGGTGAGGTCAAAGCAAGAACCGGAGCCCTGTGTCTGAGGTGAAATTATTATTCAGTGACACCAGGAGATCATGGTGTACATCTTGAAATTGTTCACATGTGGGAAAACTGGACACACCTATCGAGGAAGAACCCCCTGTCCACTGATCATGACCCTTCCCAACCCTTCAGACGACCGCTATGACAGTAAATATAAAATTGCCATGTTTATTAAGTGCCTGGTGTTTGGCACCTGGTGAGGAAAAGGGCCTAAAGTAATGAATTATCACAGAGAAGGGTCTCCAATGCCAGCCCAAGGATTCTGCTTAGAGATATTGGCCACAGGGGTAATTGTGAGGGGCCCTCAAGCAACAAAATAATCTGTCCAGAATTATAGAAAGGGGACTGGTCACCCTACCAAGAGCAGATTCAGAGTGTTAAAGGAGAAAGAATGAGACGGGAGAATTGAGGCTGAATGTCTCCTGTCCCCAAACACCCACCCCACATCCCGGATCTAAGTGGACGCCAGGGCCCTCTCTCCAGACTCATTCAGGGAGAAGAATCCAGCATCCATCCAGTCATCTGGGCCTCCGTCAGCTGACACTGAAGAGAGAGAGGGCCAGAAATGGGGGGACAGAGAGAACATGGGCAGAGGAAGAGCAAAGAGAGACACAGGAGGGACAGTGAAGAGGCCGAGAGAGAAGTAAAAACAAAAAGAACAAACGAGGAGAGAGAAAAAGGGTCGATTGGACAGAGCGGGTAGACAAGGACAGGGGGCACCAAGAGCAGCCTGTGAGTTTGCATCCTAGACATGACTGGCATGCAGACCCTCCCTGCTGCCCCGCACCCCCGAAGCCCATGGCAGGGAAGGGACCTCACCTGGAACACACTCTGTCGTCCAAGGACGGAGCCAGGGAGCAGTTCTGGCCTTTCACCTTCACCACGAAGGCCTGCTGGGACAGGAGCTGCCAGAGGCAGCACTGCTCGAAGCAGATCCTGAAGGTGCAGTTCCCACACTTCCGGGTCCTGCCCAAGGGGACCACGGCGTCGTCATAGCAACAGTGCTGCTGGGGGTCGTAGAACTTGTCCCCGCATCTTGTGTGCGACTGACACAGCAGCAGGTGGGAGCCCGTGGGGGACACTGGTGGAGAAAGACAGTAGGCGGGTGGGTCTCGGCCTCGAGTCCTCTGGAAGCTGCACCTCACCCCCACGCCCCAGTGTCCCTGTCCCTCCTGGGCTCACCTGGGGCTCCGTGGGAGTGCAGGAGGGTGAGGAGGCAGAGAGTGGCCGAGATAGCTGTGGGAGAGGACAGGGGTGAGGTGTGGCTGACGGGGCTACCTCTGGGGGCCCAGCCTGAGCCAGGGGAAGGTCTGAGGGGGTCTCTGTCCTGACCGAGGTTCGGGGAAAGGCTAGGAGCAGTCCAGGGTGGGATCTGGCCACCTGCGTTCAGGTGTTTTGGGCTTACGGGCCCATGGAAGGTGAGGGAGTGCAGGAAGAAATGGGTTTGGGTTCTGGGGAATACAGGGTGTCCTGGAAGTAGGAATTTAGAGCAGGATGCTCAGATGGGATCCGATTGTAGAGGGGGCCGAGCTGGGACTAGCGGCATGTAATGGGTTGAACTGACATTAAAGTTTAGCAGACTGGGGTTTGGAGCGGGAACCCGGGGGGTATGTGGCAGCGGGCAGGATTTTGGGAACTGAATCGAGGATGTGGATGGAGCTGCCACTGGGCTATGCATCGGCTCTCTTGGTGTTGGGGTGCCGTGTGAGGCTGGGGGCTAAGAGGGAAGTTGAGGCAGGGACGGGGTGGTAATGGCTGAGACTGGGGATTGCCTCCGAGGGAAATGGGGTTGGGGCCTCCTTACCCAGGACGCAGCGTCGGGGAGTCATCCCTCTAGGTTGGCTGCAGCGGAGTCAGAGGAAGGTCTGTGGTTCCAGCAGGTGCTTTTATCCTGTCTCTGCACAGGTGATCTCATCGGACGTCTTTTCTTAGGCTTATCTTAGGTGCAGCCTGCACAGACACGCCGGGCCCTTGGCCCGGGAAGATTCATACGTCATGTTTGGCACCACGAAACCCTTTGAGAGCCAGGAGCACACAGATGCCCCGCCCCCCATGATACTCTCCCCAAACACCGCCCCTCCCCCATGCCCGGCACCGGCACCGCAGCCTCTTCATCCGGCAGGATGGCATGATGCTCTCTGCCACCACGGACCCACCTGCAGCTTTTCCATCGGGCCCCAGGAGTCTTCTGCTCTCCTCACTTGCTTCTTCACATTGCTGACCTCTTACATCCTCACGGAGGCACCCGTCACCCCCCTGACCTCACAGCCCCAGACCCAGACCTGCTTGCTCAATCGTAGCTCGGGGTATTCGGGGTCAAAGAGGCTGGTTTTTACACATTTGGAAATTCCAGATTGAACAAGGTGGGGACAAAGAGAAATGCGCTGGGAGGATGCTGGGGTGGCCCATGAAACAGAAATGTGAGGGAGGCCTTGGAGGACGCCTGGGACTCACGGTCCCCCAGGGCGCTCTCCTCCTCCCGTCCTCTGCCTCCTCATTAGGGGCCATTTACTCAGGAGCACATATCCCCAGGCTTTGATTCAGGCACAGGGGAGGGAGGGTGAGTAGGAGATTAAATAATCACAATTTTCATGGGGTTCATGAGAGGGAGGGGGAGGAGATAAGAAATCTTAGTTTGGTTGTTGCAATCAATGTTATTATCAGTATAAATTGTCTGTAAAGTTCTCTGAGAGAAATTCCAGCACTGGATTCTCTAAGACTTTGATTCTCAACATACATCTTCAGAGGGCGATGGATGTGGGATTTCCCCTGAGAAGAGAGGGACGCGTTGGGGTCAGGACGTGAAGAAAGAAGGTGAAGGCTCCTCTGGCTAAAGGGACCCTGTAGGGTCAGGTCACCCCGTGCAGTGAGGCGTGGGAGGTCCTGCCCCTAACTCCTGCGGGAATTCATCTCAGACACTTCCCAGCATTGATAAGGTTCTCTCCAAAGGTGACCTGTCACTCTTAAGGGCAGCCGTGGCCCTCTGCTTTGAAAGTTCCCACTTTCTGTGCCTCTGCACCCCCCAGGGAGCCTCCGACACTCGCCCACCCAGACTTCCGCCCAGGCCCAGATGCAGGCTCCTCCGTGAAATGCGCCCATTTCCGGCAGAAACCAAGGTGAGGACAGAGATGCAGGAGTGGGACGTGTCCTTTGCGGTGAGCTGGGAATCCCAGCAGTGTCCGGACCCAGCAGAAGCGGAGGATTTAGGAAAAAATAGCCAGGTCAGCTCGGGGTCGACCCCCATGCCAGCTTTGGTGTCTCCCAGACAGGGGCAGAGGTGTCGTCACAGGCCAGCTCTGGGGGGGTAGGGGGGGAGGCGACCGCTCGCACTGGTGCCTACACACTGGCTTTTCCAGGGAGAACCAGGAGAGGGACTTTGCCTCTCTGAGCCTCAGTTTCCTTCCCTGAAAAATGGCGGTAACCAGCCCCAATCCACCCAATGTTCTGAGGACCTGCTTGCAAAACAAGCTCCGGAAGAAATGTTTAAAAGTGCAATTTGCTCGAGAGACTAGAAAAATAAAGCCAGTTAAGCACAAAACAGCGATAGCTCAAACAATGGCAAGAAGTCTAGTTATTGCTTTTTGCTTTAAAGACACTGTCGCTGTCTCATGATTGTGAGATATTTTGCAGAATCTTGGTTTTTCAACCCAACGACCCTTTTCTCACCGTATAATTCTGTGTCGCTGATGTCCTGTTTCTCTGTCAAGCAGGAAGAGATAACTCCAGAGCCACAAGGAGAAGTTATGAGCATGTTTTGCAGAAGGAATAAATGCCTTTACAAAGTTGTGACCAGTCATTGACTCCAGGAGTCTGGTTGCACAAAATGTTATCTGTGACTGAGGGAACACAGACTTTCCCCTCGGGTCCCTGACACTTCCCCTCCCCTGCTCGCGAGCTGCATGAAAACTCATTACTTTTGCTTTTGGTGGGAGGACGGGTCCTTTCACTTTGGCCAAATCGAATAAACCTTTCTCTATCTTTAAGCACCCATGTCTCAGTGCCTTGGCCTACTAGCGCACTGGGCACATAAATCTGAATTTTGGGAGGTGATTAGGTAACACTGTCCCATTGTTGGTGGTCATGGACCATCCTCCGGACCATGATGGCTCAGAGAGGTCAAGTCTGAGCTGGGGAAACCCAGGAGCTATGAGAGCTGGGGGTGAGTGGGTGGGTCACCACTGATCTTGAAAATTCACGGAGGGCTTCCTGGAGGAGGGGATATTTGAGCTGAGGTTTCAATGATGAGCCAGAACTGTGAGTGTTTCAAGAAGGCTGAGCCCAGAGAGGGTGTGTGGAGGGTGGGGAAGATCCTGCCATAGCAGAAACATCTGTGCAGCGACGAGAACCCTAAATGCTTTCTTCCTCCCATGGGGCAGAGGCTCAGCGTGCTCCCCTCTTAGCTCCACATTTCTCCCTGTTTCTTGGCCTCCCTTGTCTGCAGCTATAGAATGGAGCAGGGTTGTCCAAATGGAGAGGTTAACACTTTAAGAGGTTGGATAAACACTTGAGTTTGTCATAAACTATATTATTTTTTAATTGAAAAAAAAATAGATTAGGAAATGGCATCGTGTCAAAGTTGTTTACTAAAACTTTCCTTCGAAGATGTTGTAAATCATGTAATGATGTAAAAGTTTTTTTTTTCCTCAGCGAGTAACAACCTATTAGTTAACAAATTTAGTAATGGAGTAGGCTCTAGGCAATTCCTACAGGCCTAGTTGCTGAGTCTTGTTTACCAGGTTGTGTGTGTGTGTGTGTGTGTGTGTGGGAGATGTTGTCTCATTTGTGATTTTGGCTCTGGACATTTCCTGAGATGGCTCGAGGCAGGCTGGAACCCAGGCCTGATATCCTCTGCCAAAATCTCTGTGCTAGCCCTGTCAAGGAGAAATCACATTCCCCAGGGGCAGGGCTGGGATTGTGTCTAACTAGAGTTATCCCAGCCTGCACTCCTAGGCCTGGAGCTGAGTCACGAAGAGGAGGAAAAATAAAGGGAGATAAGGACTTGGCAGGGGGTCTGGGAGTTGTGTTGATGGGAGAGCAGTGGCTGGTTCTGAGATCTGGGGACACGAGAGCCACTAGCTCAACAGCGTTGAGGATCTGGGGTGAGACAGCCTGGGGTCTACATCCTGCCCCAGCCCCTTCTCAGAGTATTGAAGAAGCCTCTGCACACAGTCCTGCCCCATCAGAGACCCCTCAGGACCCCCTCCTCACTGTGTCCACTGTAGGCCCTTGCTTTCCATGGACAGCTCTGTCTTCTGCATGAGAGCCTATATCCGTAACCGTAGCCAGAGGCGGGACCGCAGCTGTCTTGGTTGAAGACATCATTAGGTGCTGGGATTCTGCCTTTACCTATGGCTAGAGAAGGTTCTGGCTCTCCTAGCAGCAAGCATAAGATCCTAACTTCAGACAGCCTTGCTAGATCCAACCAAGATCCTGAGCCGAGGTCCTCCTGGTCAGTGATGTAGGCTGGAACAGAACCCAGGACTCCTGAATCCCAGTCCAAGAACTTCCAAAGCCCCCTGGCCCAGCCCCTCTGGGAAAGGACAGGTGGACTCTGCTAACAGACACCCCTGACAAGAGCCACATTGATATCCCAAGGCTCCTGGTCAGGACTGACGGAGCTGGGCTCCCTGCTTGAAACCCAGGAGGATGCTGGCATTTCCTACTTTCACCCGCTTCCCACTGGCACCCCCTTTTTCCCGGGAATTCATTGACTAAATATCCCGCCTGTTATTTCCATCTGGCCTCAGGGAGCCCAGTTCCCAGGGGACAGGCAGGAATGTGGTGGTTTCTGGAGTGGAGAAAGAATCCCAGGTATGCAGGAGGAGGGGCTGGGGCTCCCCAGGCCGCAGGGTTCTCCTCTGCTGGCTGAAGAGGCGGCTGTGTCACTCCTTTGCTCCAAGCACATCATTGAGATTTTAGTGATGGCCCCTTTTCCTGCAAAGGGACTTCTGGCGACCAAAATATGGACGGTCTGGCCCTGCTCCAGCCCTGGTTGGATCCTCCAAGGGAAACAGTGATTAAGAGCCTGCGTGTCACAGGAGGGGCTGGAGGAGCGGGCTTGAGGCGAGGACGCCCAGAGCAGCACTACCGATGTGGCTCGGGCATCCGGACACAGCTGTTGAAGCTCCAGCAGCCTTTCGTCACCTCGAAAGCTACTGCTTGGTGCACAGTTGCTGCTGGGGAAGCACCTGGTGACTCCACGGCTGTGCCGTCCAAAGCTTCGAGTGCCTCCAGAACCCCAGCTGTAAGGCCATCTGAGGAAGACAGACCGAAGCTGTCCAGCCTCTGCAGACAGGGAGCCCCTGAGTGGGTAGGAGAGGTGTTAAATGTCCTGTATACCTTTCACGGCTCCCCATTTCATTATACCTCCTTATTGCAACCCCAAATATCTCCCATAGCTCGACCCCCATGTCTCACAGCTGCACCTTCCCCCCACTTTCTGTTCCTCAACCTCAGTATCTGCACCCCAAATCCAATCCCTGTGTTCCAGTGTTCATGCATGATGGTTCTCATCTGACTGTCCCCAGGTCTCTTCGTATGTATTCTGTTCATTCTCCAGCGTTCAGTTTAAATGTCACCCTCCCCCCCCCAAAAAAAATCCTCGAACCCAGAGGCTTCAGGGAGTCACGGCATTACATCTTGATGGCACTCTGAATGTCTTCTATGGAGCACTTATCACACCTCTTTGTGGCTTTGCCATCAAGGAAGAAGCTTGAGAATCAGACCTACTTGTGGTTTTTGATCATCGAGGAGGAAACAGGTTGTTTCAGGAAACGAATAGATCAAATCAAGGGTTTTAGATTTAGTTGAACCAGACCAGCTTCTACTCTGCACAAGCTGGTGGGAATGAGAATCACACTAGCAAGTGGAGACACTCAGGGAGAGTATCAGGCCAGCAACAGAAACAATGGAACAGATCAAAGTGGTCAGCACCAATGGTGTGGACAGTTCCTTCTGGCTCTGGACACACACTCCCGTTCAAATGCCTTCATTTTTCATTTTTATATGTGTGGGCGAACACACGTGACATAAAAGACATCACCATTTTTAACCATTGTCAGTTCAGTGGCATTTAGTATATTCAAGATGTCGCGTAACTATCACCAGAATATGTTCATCGCCCCAAAAGAAAATCCCAGATTCATTAAGCAGTTCCCAGTTCCTAGAAACCACAAATCTGCTTTCAGTCTCAATGTACTTACCTATGTTGGGCTTTTTATATAAATAACATGATGTAATATGTGTTTTTTGTGGGTCTGGCTTCTTTAACTTAGCACAATGTTTTCAAGATTCGTTCATGTTGTAGCATGTATCAGTACTTCGTTTCTTATGAGAAATAATATTTCATTACGTGAATATACTACATTTAATTTTTTATCAATTGAGGGACATTTGTGATGTTTCCTCCTTGCAAATCTACTGAATAATGTCACTCTAAACACTGGTGTACGAGTGATTGTTTGAATGACTATTTCAATTCTGGATATATACCCAGGAGTAGAATTGCTTGTTCACGTGGTAATTTTATGTTTGATTTTTTGAGGAACACACAATTTTCCACAGTGGTTTCACCATTCTATATTCCCACTAGAAAAATGTGAGGACTGCAATTTCTCCATACACTTACCAAAACTTTTTTATTAAAAAAAAAATTGCCATTATTCTAGTGGGTGCGAAATGGTAGTAGTTTTGATGTGAATTTCCCTTTTAAAATGACTTTGAGGGGAATGGTTCAAGGCATAGGAAGGTCCTAAACTCGCCTCCTGCCATGGACCCAATAAATCTACAGCTACAAATGGAACAATTTTCTATGAAAAAGACTTGAAACCAGCTTTACAGCTCCTCCATAAACAAAAGATTAAAACATCCACTTTGAGATGGGTAGGAGAAGCAGAGACTCAGCCTTGCCAAAATACTCACCTCCGGTACAGTGACTCAGCAGTGGAGAGGAATATAAAAAAAGTGACACTTTTCCCTGAGCAGCAAGGGGTTTAAGCCCCACACTAAATGCCCCAACCCTTGAGACCTGCACTGGAGAGATGAGCCCTAAAAATGTCTGTTTAAAAATGTCTGTCCAAGAACCCCAAAGGGCTGTAGGAAACTAAAACAGTGCTATAGGGTTCACTTGCCCCCGGACCCAGTGCAAAAACAAGACATTACTACAAGTGAAGGCATTTTGGTTACTAATCTTAAAGCATCAGGCAGATGGGCAAGATCCTGCTGGCACTCTCTCCAGGGCCAGAGGTGCTGGCAGGCGCCTTCTTCCTGCTGGCAGGTGTCATTTTTGGCACTCTCTCTCCATCATGCTAGACCATGTATTCAAGGACTCACAGCTTGTACATCTCAGACAGTGTTGCAGGCTCTGGGATCCAGTGCTGAGGCCTCCCTGGAAATGTCAAGGTTTTCATTTGGTTCATGGGGAGGGTAAAGAAAGGAGAGGAGAGAGGAGAGAGGAGAGGAGGAGAGGAGAGGAGGGGAGGAGAAGAGGGGAGGATATGAATGAGAGAATGGAAGGAGCTATGCTGGGCACTTGGTAAGCAATTGATGACTTTAGAGACGATTGAAGTAACTAATGTCATTATCATACTTACTGGTTTCATTAACATTCTGGACAAAAAAAAAAACAAAAAAGACCACAGCTGTCACGTGACTGCCCAATAGATTGTGACCCTATAAGAGTTATAACGACAGAATGAGTGACTTGTGTCCTTCATAGGAATTTTTTTTGTGTGTATGCTTGAATATGCTTCCTCTGAGAGAAGCCACATGAGATCAAAAGCTGAAGAAGCCGTTTCCCAGAGGGGAGCTGATGGTGCGTTTTATCACATTTTCATTTCACTTTCCTTTGAAATGTGTGCAAGCTGTATGATGGTGTAATATCTGTTTTTCCTAGTAGATGCAGCCAAGAGGTGAGTCCAATCAGGACTAGAGAAGGCTCCGAGCCCTGGCCCAAAGTGTTCACTCCAGACAGGATGCCGGTTTTGGCAGCCAGGGCTGGGTCCCGTAGAGGAGATGAGGCTGGGAAAGAGGTTCTTCTGCACAAAGGAGTGCTTAGGCCTTCCCAGCGTATGGGACCCCACAGGGACAGCTGGACAGGTTCATTACAGGGAGGATAGGCAGGCTGCCTGCAGAGGGAGAGGTCTGAACTTCAGTACCAGTTCTCAGAAGCTCACTATGTCAGGACAGACATATTGAGTTAAATACACCCTGAACACAGAGCTTTCATTCATTTATCCATCTATTCATTCGTTCATTCATTCATTCATTCAATATTCCCTGAGCATCTGCTCTGTTGTCAGCCCTGTGCTAGTTGATGCTGGGGACTCAGTGGTGACTTAGTCTCAGGCTCTGCCCTTCTGATTCTCACATCCACTGGGGGACACAGACCACTCCAGAGTGAGTAGGACTGGGAAGGAGGGCCAGGGGCATCAGGGATGGCTTCCTGGAGGAAGGGACATTTGAGCTGTGATTTTAAGAACGAGCAAGAACTGTGACAATTTCAGTGGGGCTCAGCCCTAGGAGGGAAGAGGGCAGGACAGGGTTAGTCACCCGTGGGCCTTGACGAGGATTCTGGACTTAACCCGAGTGCACTGGGAGCCACAGACAGGTCCTAAGCAGGGGATGGAAGTGGCAAGATTTGAGTCTGTAGAACATCCCAGTGCCCACCTCCTGCGAGAGATCGACAGCAGGGTTGAGACAGGAGGCAGGAGACCAGTGGGGAGGCTTCTGAAAGCAGAAATAAAGGTGTGAATGTCTGCTCTCTCCCAAGGGGGCAGGGGGCAGCTTGCTCCTCTCCCAGCATGCTCTCTCCTCCTCCTCTTTGCCTCTCTCCTCTCCTATGGCTTCAGAGTAGACAAGTATTCTCCAGACTGTGGATCGTGACACTCTTTTAGGTTGTAAAACCAATGAGTTTGTCATAACTTCTATTTATTTATTTTTATTTTTTATTTTAATTTTTATTTTGGTTCACACTCAGTGAGACATAATGGGTTCTTTTAAGATGAAAGCAGAATTAATCGAAAATAGAATTACTGTACACCGCATAGAATATTAACCATTACTGGGTTCATTAAACTTTCTTTTGGACCGTGCGTAACCCACATCAGGATGTAATATCTATTTTTTCTAGTGAGTCATAGACAAATGCTTAATCAGCGTGGGAGGAGTGGAGAGGCTCCGAGCACAGACTTGCCATCCTCTTTTCCTAAGGGCCACTGGCTTAGCTGCTCAATCACGTCCTCTAAAAAATAGGTTCGGCTCCCACTTTCACTGTCCCAGGTGCTTCCAGGGGAGACAGAAGTTGGTCTCAGCACCCAGAGTTGGTGTCTCTGCCAAAAAGAGGGGTGATAGTGGCCTGGGGAGTCGCCAGGTTCCCTGGGGAAGGGCTGGGGATGACGCCTCTCAGGGCAAAGCCCAGTCTGCCGTCCCAGGCTGGGATCCTGGTCTCTGCAGGCGGCTGAGTCAGGAGCTGAGTGGAGAAGTGGAGGGAAGGTCAAGCAGGGAAGGGGGTCTCGGGGGGCTGTGCTGGCAAAAAGGGCATTGCAGGCTAGTCTGTGGCCACTGAGAGCCCCTGACTGGACAGCAATGAGGGTTTGAGGTCAAGCAGAGTCGAATTACTAGAATCTTGTCACTTTCTCAAGGGGTCCGACAGGCCATTTACAAGTAGAATGGTTCACCTTCCTGTTCAGAGGAAGATTCAGTTGTTCATGCTTGACCCTGACCCTGACTTTCACTGTGAACCCACCTCACTTTGCCTGACTACGTGCTCCCTCCCTTGGCAGCAGCACACAGTTCAAATCCTCCACTCCAGCCCACGTTCAGGAACCTCGCCTTGGCCTCAGGCCATAGAACAAACAAACAAAAAAGTCAATATTTCCACTTCATATCTGTTTCACACAGGACCGAACCTGAGCCTTTTCCCGCAAGGGAATCCTGTGCTGTTTTTCTGGATGAAAGATAAACATTCAGTGGTGTCTGAGTGTCATCCATCATATTTCCTGGGTGGGCATCTATACAGTAGAAGACTAAAAGCCCCTGCAGTGTAAACGACCCCCTTCAAGCCTCCTCTACGCCCCCCATCCCTGTGCTGCCTATCCTGGGTGGTCTCTGTCTGGGGGTAAGTCTGGCATCTCCACGGGACCTAGAGCTCCATGAGGGCGGGTACCAGGCTGCCTCAGTCACCATTATGTTCCCAGATGTTCCCACTGCAATAGATGCTCAGGGTCCCGTGGTAGATAAGAATCTACTGGAAGTCCCATCGGTCTATTCTCTCTGCCCAGTCCCCTGGACGTCAGAAAACCCCGGCACGAGGTCCCGCTGCAGGGCATAGACACGGTCTGGACTGGACCCAGACACCTCAAATCCCAGCCAGGGAACCTCCACCAGCCCCGGGGCCCAGGCTCTCTAGTAGGATTCCCACAGCCATGGTGCTGCTGGGAGATCTGGAATGACAAGCAGAAAGAACACTCCTGTTTTGTGATGTCACAGGCTTCCCCTGAGCACCAGGCCCTCCAGGGTCGGCAATTCCTTCTGGTTGCATAGGATGTAATTTCCATCTGACCTCAGGGAGTCCCTTTCCAGGGAACAGGGCAGACCTTTGTCGGAATTTCCTGTTTTCAGAAAGAATGTCAGGTATGTAGGTTGTGTTTGAGAAGGAGGGGCTAGACCCCCCCTCTCTGTCCCCAGTGCCAGAGGGCTCATCTCCGATGTCTGATTGGGTGGGGCAGTGCCCTTTGCTTCACCTGTAGACTTCAACCTTGCAGGTGGGTCCCTGCAACTGACAACAGGCCATTCACATGCCAACACCTGGATGCTGGTCATGCCAGGTCTCTTTCTGCTTCAAATGCTCTGCTGCTAAAGCAAGAACTTCAGGGAGGGGGAGGGGGAAACCACTCAAATGACTACAAAGAGAAGGAGCTTTAGTACAGACCAGCTCTGTGCCAGGACCGCATTGCTGAGCCAATGCCAGGGCCCTGGAAATGACCTGTAAACAACACCTCTGAACTGGAGACTTCAAATTTTTTTAAGTAAAAAATATAAATGGAAACTATCTGGCATACACAACACAGAAGTACCCTAAATGCAAGGGTGATCTTGCCTTCGAATTTGAATGGAGAATTTCCAATCAGATACTAGATTTAGGTAGACCTATAACAGGTGGATGCTGGGGTGACTAAGTGTCCCTTTTCTTCTCTCTCTCTCTCTCTCTCTCTTTTTTTTTTAACAGTAAGGCACACACACACACACACACATATGTATATATATATTTGCACGGTGTGTTCGCCTCCCATACTTAGATTTCTTTCTGTCACCACATATTCGACCCCCTTCATCCTGTTTACCTTCCCTCCTCCTTCCTCCCTCCTCCCCTCATGTAACCACTAGTCTATTGTCCATGTCCACAAGTCTCTTTGTCCTGTTCATTTATTGCTTTAGGTTTATATCCTACATATAAGTGATATCATGTGATTTTCAACTTTTTCTGTCAGGCTTGTTTTGCTTAGCACGATTATATCAAGGTCCATCCATGTTGGCGCAAATGGCAGTATTTCATCTCTTCTTACAGCTGAGTAATGGTCCATTGTCTATATGTACCACAGCGTCTTTATCCCATAGGACACTTTGGTTCCCTTTTCTTGAGGACACTTCTCTGAAGTGGCCACACCGTACACAGGTCCAGGAGACTCCACTCTCATTATCATCTGGCCTGTGCAAACAGAGGTTCCAACTACCTCTTCACAAAGGGACACAGAAAATCAATTAATAAACAGTAAGGAATAAGTGCAGATGACAACTTCGGGGATTTTGCTAAAAATCTTCTTGAGTCATTCGGTAATCTCGGCTCTTTAGGAACTTAAGTCCCACTACTGAAATTTCAATGTATTCCACTGAGCATCTCCTGGACAGAGTATATTCTGTGAGAGAGCATATCACTCATACAGGTTGTTGGCAGAACCTCAGTCATTTTTAAAAGATGGAAAATTTAGGAAGTTACACCCATAAAAGTTGCACCTGGCCTAAAAATGATTAGCAGGAACAGTGCGAGATGCAGATACACACAGGGCAAGAGAAACAGAGATCGGGGTTGATGGTCTCAAGACTCACCACCCAGTGAGACCTAAACTGACTTGGCAGCCTGGATATCAGTAAACCAGGACTAAGCAAACCCATTAGGAAGGGAGTACAGTTGACCATTGAACAATGCAAGTTTGAACTGCTGGGGTCAACCTATACACAGATTTTTTTTTCAATAAATACACAATCAGCCTTTGTATTCCTAGGCTTCACATCCTCTGATTCAGTCAACTGTGGATTAAAAACAGTATTTTCTATCCACAGTTGGAAATCCTTGGATGGGGCGACTGCACACATTATTTCACGCCATTTTATATAAGGGACTTGACCATCAGTGGGTTATGGTATCCACCAGGTACCCTGGCACCAATCCCCTGTCGCACCAAGGGACAGCTGAGGTTTTGGGTTGAGTCAAAAGTCATATGTGGATTTTGGACTGCACAGGGGTTGGCACTCGAGGTGAACAGTAGCACATACTGGACGAGGAGAGCTGAATACTCATGTCAAAAAGAGATTGTTGGACACCAAAGAAAGAATGACCCAACAACTGTCTTTGACAGATCATCGTTACTAATTTAAGTCCTCAGCGGGTCAGAGACAATGTCTTTCTGGACATAGCAGTTAAATAGAAACCAGAATGTTTTGTTTTATTCTTAAAACACATACCATGCTGCCTTTATTATATGCAGAAATATGCTCCAGTGTCACTGTCCTATTGCCTCCCGCCAGGCCTCACGATAGCCCCGTGTCGCCGCCTCCAGTCCACCTCATGGAAGACATTTCCAATTGTCCCTTGCCTCCCAAAGCAGTTTTCTGTGCTTCTGAACTCTGAACTCTGAACACGGTCACAGGTGTCAGTCAGGCTCTGTGACGTCTGAGGCCGAACCTCCCTAAAGAGGGGTCCGGGTTCAGAGAACACAGTAGGAGCGTCCAGGACACGCCTTGCAGTCACACGTGGCGGGATGGATCAGAGCACCCAGAGGCCGGGAGGGTCCAGGGGACAGCCCAGCCTGGAAGATCAATCTCAGTTTAAATAGGAGAGAGCCCGGGACCCGGGATCGAGGACACAAGTGTCGCGCTGTCGGCACATGGACATTCAAAGGCCTTTGTAAGTCCTGAGCGTAGAGAGCCCAGCGCTTCCAGTCGAGACTGCACATGCGCGAGGACGAAGGTGACATTTTCAGGGAAAATGAAAGAAGGTGCCCCAAACCACGTGCGTGCGCACTGTGGTTCTTTACAAGCCCCGCCCACGTAAGGCCCACAGTCTGGAGCACTGACCTCGCCCTACAGGCGTCTCTTGCATCTGCACAGATGATCTCCCGAAGTCCCACTTTCTCTAAATAATTCTGCACTCAGGGCATAACCTCGTCTGGGCCAAGAGTCTGTAATACACAAAAAGTCCCTCTACAAGTCTGGCACGGCATCTGCTCCTGGCCCTGGGACTGACCACCAGAGTCAGATCTTTGGGTTCCCACTGAAACGCAGCATCTGGAGGGGGCGTTTCCTTCAAGGACAGGAATCCCTCCCTCACAGAGTCACTCGCTCTGCTTTTAGAAGTGCGAGATTGATTGGTAAAGGAAGAAAATGCTAAAGTCGGCTAAATTGAACGGAATATCAAATTGTCTTATTGATTGCCGCTGGTGGAGCAGTGAATGGGTCTGTGGGGATGAGGTGACCTCGCACCTGCAGCACCCCGTCTCCTCACATGAACCACCTTACTTCATCCTCACAGCAGCTCTGAGTGATGGAAGCTCATCGCGGTTGACAGAGGAGGAGGCCGACGCCCAGGGTCTTTCATGCATTCACCGTCCTTGTCCAGGACCCACGCCTGACACATCTTGTAGAGCTCAGGAAAGCCCTTGTCCCTTCCACAGCCTCTGGGGACTGAAGGGTGTGACACAGTGGGACCCGAAACATTAGTGAGAGTAGGAATTGGGGAAGGGAGAGTGGATGAACAAGGCTGAATGATCCTCAGCGTTGTTTAAAATAATTACAGTAGAATAAAGGAGAGAGAGCTATAGCTATGTCCATCTGGCACATCAAGGCTAGGAATTATTTTAAGACACTTCTGTGTCATCTGTTCACACCGAAACAAAACATTCAAAGGCCTTTCTCTTGGTCATTTTCCTAGCTCATGACCGATAATAAAATTCACAATGAAGGATATCGCCTTTAAGAATGTATGTTTCAGCCATTAAATTTCAATTTGGCCCTCGAGTCCTTTAAGGAAAAAATATAGTAGGGCATACTCAGGATGTGACAGAAGAGGTAGAGAAAACGAAAAACCCATTAGGTCCTTCGTCCTTGTCCATAGAATGGCAAAGCAATGGACATCATGAGAAAGCTTTAGGTACACGCTTCCTGTGCAGCATGGTGTCTTCGGGCTGTATTGTTATATAAGCAGCAATAATGATGACAATTATTGCTCTTGATGCAAGTGATACAGTGGCTAAAAAATAAGTATATTTGAAATTTACCCAAATCACAAATCCTGGGTCAAAGTTGCTTGTTGAGAATATTTTACCAAAAGTATGTCCTGGCTTTCAGTGACTCATTCATTTCTATGGTTAAACTCTTTGGTCAAATATTTTGTGAGATGATCTTAAAATATTTTTGAAATATTTTCACTGAAAAAAAAGTGCGTACCGTGTAAAATCATTCACATGAAGGGAAGTAAATTGGAGGCAAAAGGCAGTGTTTCCCCAACTTAAAAATACTTTCATACCTTTCAGATCTGACTTCCAAAATTCCCTGAGCACACGTTTAGAACTCTACTTGTGATTCCTAAATACTACTCGAAAGCCACCTACTTCCAGGACACAGACCACGCCCGCTCTCGGCATCAGCAAATCTTTGTCCCTGCTCTGTCTCACCATGCCTTCATGTCACCTAAATTAGGATGCTTCCAATTGTCCATTTTCACCCCAAATCGCGATGGAGGTTTTGGACTCTCCCCACTACAATACACAGGGAGGGAACTGCCATCACAGGCGTCGGGCTCTGTGACGCCAGAGGATCAACTTCCGAAAGAGGGACCCGTGTTCCGAGACTGCAGGACATGCCACGTGGATCACATGGGGGAAGAAACGCCCTCAGAGGACCGGAGAGTCCGGGGTCGCCCAGCCAAGATGAAGGGTGGGCCATAGGCGGAACGAGGAACGTTCAGGACCCTGGACAGAGGCACTCGATGCCCCAGAGTCTTCCCCAGGTCGCCCTTTGGAAGGACTCACCTGGAAAGGAAACCTGAGCGCCACCTGCCGTGTGCTCCCCGCAACTCGCACATGTGCGCGCGGCAGGGCCGTATTCGGCTCCCCACCCCACCCCCAGTCGGGAATAGGGTCCTCCAGGATAAGGCGGAAAGAGTTCCCACGTCACCAACCTGTCCCCAACCTCGCGCATGCGCCCAGTAGTCCGGGTCAAGTCCTAGCGCATCTGAGGCCAACCAGTTGCATCGGCACTTTGTCCTAAAGGGATCTGGAGTCCCTGGACCACAGGACCATTTTGCCTTCGTCCCCCACACACAGTACAGAGATGTAAGGATGACTTTATCTGGGACAAGCATCTGGAAGACATGTAGGGCCTCTACCAGCCTGGGGCCGCCCCATACCCACACCTGGAACCCATCCCAGAGGCTTACCTTGGGCTTCCCGCCCAAACACAGACGCATGCGCACACGGGGCCCCAGGCGTTCAGGCAGAGACAGGCACCCGCCCTTTACAGAATCATCGGTTCTGCTTCATTTAGTATGACGCCAATCGGAAAAAGACGACAGACATGAATCAGCTCTGAGTGACCGGGGCAAGTCACTGCCTCTGACAGAGGTAGAAGCCGAAACACGGGACCTTCACGCATTTACCAAGTCACCACAGATCCCAGAACCCCAGGCCCAAACTCCAGCCAGGCCCGTGAGTCCTGGGGCTGGGAATTGTCCCATCTCCTCCACGTGGCTGTCTGAGGACGAAGAGGCTCCTAAAACTGGCTCTACAAGCTGGGGCCCGACATGCTCATGCAAACATGATAAATATAAGATGACCCTAATACTTTATGATCAAGCAAATGTTTCTAAACAATAAAATGACAATAAACAGAACAATAGTATTAACTCTAATTTTTGTCACACTGTTTGGTTTGCTGGTTCCATAATCATAAAACTCCTTAGTAAACAAAATGACTTTCAGATTTTTATAATTTTCAGTTCTTTTATAATTTTCACTTGGGCCCTGAGTTTTAGGAAAAGATCTGATTTTGGCATTTTCAGAAAGTAAAAGCAGATTCGGAGAAGACAAGGAAGTTCTTTGTGCTCACCAATCGATCTTCAGAATGGACATTGGGAGAGCACTGTAGCTAAAGGGGAGAATATTTTAAACTTTCTCAAGTCATGAATTCTGGGTAAAGTTCCATCTCGAGAAATGTGTCCAGGATTTTACTGCCCTGGATCCAGAGAGTCAGTGGCCTCCTTTAGGGTGTCTGTTGAGAAGGGCCATCTCACCAGTATGTCCCCAGGCAATGTGGTGACCCAAGGAAGGGAGTTCCCAGCTAGGTGACAGGTAGGAAGACAATGAACACAAACTTTGAAACTGATGGCTAACATCATAAGAATGCAATAGACTAATAGCAAAAAACACCACACAGTAGCTAAAGACAAAGCTCCCTCTGCTATGTGCATCTGATATCTGCGTTACGGTCTCTCGGCTGCAGGAAAAACTGTCTCCACAGACTGAGCTTCTATTATCCAAAGTTTTTCTCTCCTGGAAACTAAATAACAATTGAGAGGCTTGGGGGTGCCTTGTGGGCTATTGTAGGATGTGAGGCCCTAATTTCTCTCTGATCACTTCACCCCTTTGTCCCATGAGTGGAGACTCATCTCCAGACCAAGGAGTCTGAAATCCTCCATCCGAAGAGACTTTCCAGAACCTTAAATGCTCTCTCCTTTCATTGCCCACACATGACTTCCCAATTTCTCCCTATTTTTTCTTTGTTTTTCCTTGTTTGTGCATGAACGAGAAGGTCATGACCTTGGAGTATTATCCCCAAAACATATTACATCTGGACTTTATATATTAGAGACTTCTGGGGTATTATAGGTTAGCCCTGGACCTGGTAGCTAAGAAACATCCCCTTAAGTGTGAGTCGTGGTTGCAACTGCTAAACTTATACACACTGTATAAGCTACTCACCTGTTAGTCGCTTAGTAGCTGTCCAGGTTATCAAATTGACCGTCACGGTGTCACAGTGCTTGTGTTCAAGTCACCCTTATTTTACTTAAAAACAGCCCCAAAGCTCAAGAGTAGTGGTGCTGGCCATTTGGAAATGCCCCAGAGAAGCTGTAAAATGCTTCTTCTGAGCGAAAAGGTGAATGTTCTCGACTTAACAAGGAAAGAAAAAGAAAATTGTATGCTGAGGTTGCGAGGATCCACAGTAAGAACAAATCTTCCGCCTTTGACGGTGTGAAGAGGAAAAAGAAATTCATGCTAATTGTGCTGTTGCACCACAAACTGCAGAAGCTAAGGCCACCGTGAATGACAGGTGCTGAGTCAGGATGGAAAAGACATAAAATGTGCGGGTGGGGGACATGGACAGAAAACGTCCCACTGACGGCAACGCGTTGTTCCAGAAAGCATTGAGCTCATCCAGCGACTTCAGCAAGGGAGCCCAGGGAACGAACGACACTGAGCCATTGTCTGCAAGTGAGGGATACTTGCCCAGAGACAGCAATAGGTGTGAACTGAAAATTACAAAGATTCCTGGAGAGGCCGCGTCTGCTGAGGAAGAAGCGGCTGCCACGTTCCCGGCAGAGTTGAAGAAGCAATGAGCACTGCTCGGAGCAGACCCTGAAGCGCAGTTTCCACACCTTTGGGTCCTGTCAAGGGTACCACAGCATCGTCACAGCGACAGTGCTGCTGGAGGTCACAGGATGCATCTTTGTAAGTCGTGTCGTGTGCTGCTGGCACAGTACCAGGTGGGCGCCTGTGGGGACACTGGAGGAAACAGAGCTGGTATGGTTCCCGGTAAAAAAAAAATGTCATGTTTTTTCTTCTCTGCATTGACCAGAGCTCTTTTTTGTGTCACATATTGAAGGAGAAAAATCAGTGCATACTTGCAATGTGTTGTCTCATGGGCAGAATCACTCTGAGACATCTGGGTGGTGTGGGACAGGCCACAGGGGCCAGCCAAGGTGTGGGACTCCAGCAGGGCAGGGTGCTGAGGGCAGCTGCAAATCATTAATCGTGGTCCCTGTGGACACGATGGGGTTGTGGAGAGCCAGGGGTCCGAAGAGAGCCGAGGAGAGGCACGTTGGGCTTTGAGCACCTTTTCAAATGTGCTTTAGGCCCATCACCCAAACTGTCCAGCATGGGAGTCGGTCAGCACATAATCAGCAGTCATGGGGCCACAGGAGTGAGTGTCACCACAGCTCCTGTAATAATAGGTCAACTCCAGGATGCAAGATAAATTGTTCCACCTTTGAACAATGACATGGGTGTCTAAATTCACCTCGGAACCCTCATGAACCCTGACACATGCACTACTGTGTTACCTGCCTCTCAAGGGCTGGACCAAGGACTGATCTGGGAAGGTCAATGTCATGTTAGTTAAAACTGTCTTTGGCAAAGACAGACTGGCCGTATAACTGGAACTTTAAAAGTGAATGTCCCTCCTTCGCCACATGAGGGAGCCAGAAAACAGGTTATTTATTCAGGAGACACCCGCTCAGCAGGAAGGACTGGTCAGGTGGCACACACCAGCAAGCAATGCTACGCCTTCTCAGTCGGTTTCTGGGCTGCCAGTGGGCATCCCCTACGAAAAATGCTGAGGGAAGTTCTCCTAGGCGATGGGAGATGAAGTCTGAGTGGAGCCCATATCTATCTGTAGGAAGAAATGAAGAATGCTAGAAAGGTAAATATGTGGTCAATACAAGACCACCCTTAAAACTATTAAAATACCAATGCCTCTGTGAAATGATTGTTCATATATATATATATACATCATATATGTAATATATATGTATATATAATATATACATATATATGATGGAATAATAAAAAATGATTTAAAAAAAGGGTAAAAAATAATTTTAAAAAGGGTACAATCTTGCTGTTGGCAACAACATGCATGGACCCAGAGGGGATTATGCTACACAAAATAAGTCAGACACCAAAAGACAAATACAGTATGATCTCGCTTATATGTGGAGTCTAAAAAAAAAAGCAAAATAAATGAACAAATAAAAACAAAAACAGACCCATAGATATAAATAACATGCTGGTGGTTGCCAGAGGGGAATGGAAATTAAAAAAAAAAAACATTGGACAATTACATAAAAATCTAAATTACTGTTATTTCCAAGAAGAAGGTAAAAAATAGAGGTGTATTGGAGGGAAAAAAAAATGGCTCTGTTCATCCTTCTGGCGACCAAATCGAAGTTGTGACGGAAACAAGGAGCAGCAGCAAGGAAAAATCTGGGACCTTGATGAACAAGCCATACAACTAGAGAGAAATCCAAGAAAGCACCCTGCAATGGCAGAAGGTGGGACCGGGCGAGGACGCGGGGCTGCCTGGTCCCAGCAGCTGAGTGAGAGGGAGGCTGTGGCAGCGGCAGATGCCTCTTAAAAGGGCCGTGATGTCGAGTGGATTTCCATGGTGACAGACTAGCTTGCTCTGAGCACCAGTGCCAATTCGGCTGTGTGCAGGGGCACAGGGACTTACAGGAAGACGTTGTCGGATTGAGGGCTGAGGGGAGACTCGCAGGGTAGAGAAGTGCCAGCAGTATCCATTGTTCCCTGCCATGCCCTCCCCCTCCCAGGGCGTGGACACAGTACCGCCATAGCCAAGACATCAAACTGGATAACAGAGGTCGTTCTGCCCAGAGGATCTCCTGAAACTCGCTTCCCCCAGCTCATGCCCCCCCTCCCCCGCCCAAGCCACATCCAGGTGTATCCTCAGTGAGTCAGGTGCTTCTTGCTGAGCAACACCTAGACTCACACTGGAGGCAGCCAGCCTCAGTTTCTGGTGTGGCCTTTTGAGGCAACTATGAGCTCAGCAACTGTGGGTTGCTAGCTGAATCTTAACATGTGGCCCCAGAGGGATAGAGGCTTGGGCTAAGTTTGGCCTGCAGCTGAACCCCTCTCAGGACTGTGCCACTGGGGGCCTATTTCCCAAATCCATACTAATAAGATCAGGAGACTTAGGAGCTTTGCTTAGTACGTAGAAATAGACACAGAAAGCAGCCAAAATGGGAAGACAAAGAAGCAGAAACCATATGAAAGAACAGAACAGAGACCCAGATATAATGGAGTCAAGTAATTTAACAGATGCAGAATTCAAAACACTGATTATAAAGATGCTCAGTGATCTCTTAGGAAGTGTAGAGAACTCCAACAAAGAGATAACATGCATAAAAATAGAAATGGAAATTATAAAAGGGAACCAGTGAGAAATGAAGAATACATTATCTGAGGTGAGAAGTATATTAAATGGAATAAACAAAGAAATAAATGAAGTGAATAAAGAAAAGGATCAAATGCCCTACCTAGAGGACAGGAAAGCCAAGGACACTCAATCAGAATGACAAGAGAAATGATGCCAAGACTATAAGAATAATTTAAAGAGGATATGGGGACACTATTAAGGGTCCAAATATCCATCTGATCAGTGTGAGTTAAGAAAATTAAGATGTTGAACAGCTGTTTGAAGAAATAATGATGGTAAACTTCCCTCGCCTGGTGAAGGAAATGGACATAAAACCCCAGGAAACTCAGAAAATTTCCAAAATCAGGGATCCAAAGAGGCCCACACCCAAACAGAACAGCAAAAAAAAAAAAAAAAAAAAAAAAAAAAAAAAATTAAATTTGGAAAGTTCAGAGGACCACCGAGACAACATAAAGTGTACCAAGCTTCACATCGTAGAAGTACCAGAAGGAGGAGAGAGAGAGCAAGGTATTGAAAACCTGTTTGAAGAAATAATGATGCAAAACTTCCTTACCCTGGAAAAGGAAATAACATACAAGCTCAGGAAGCACAAAGAGTCTCAAAGAAGAGCAGCCCAAACAGGCTCAGAGTGAGACACATTACAATTAAAATGCCAAGGGTAAAAAGACAAAGGCAGACTCCTAAAGGTGCCAAGAGAAAGACAGCTAGTTACTTACATAAGAACCTCAGCTGTTTCCTCGACGGAAACTTTACAGACCAGAAGGGATTGGCACAAAATATTTAAAGTGATGAAAAGCAAGGACCTATGACAAAGACTACTCTACTCAACAAAGTTATGAATTAAAATTGAAGGTGAGATAAAAAGCCTTTCTGACAGAAAAAAAAAAAAAAAACCTAAAGACATTTACCACCACCGAGCCAGTATTATAAGAAATGTTAAAAAAAAAAAAATCTTTAAGAAGAAGGAAGGATATAAACATGAATAATAAAACAGCAATAACTATGCACCTATCAATAATCACTTTAAATGTAAATAGATTAAGCGCTCCAATCAGAAGACATAAGGTGGCTAAATGGGTAAGAAAACAAGACCCATGAATATGCCTTCTACAAGAGATCCACTTCAGATCCAATTTAGACACTATCTTTAGTAATTTCATTGCATTTTATTGGCATATATTGTACAGATATTTTTTTTCTTTGTCATACAGTGTTCTTACTTTAGGTACCCATAGCCAATATCGAGTTAAATGTTGACTTCTAAGTACAGTAGCTGTTTTCAATGCTTTATATCCCGTGGCAACACCTGATGGGCTGTTAGATTTTTAAATTAATGCTACCAGGTATGGACAGACCCACCACTCAGATGGGCTAATCCCTCAGGGAAGTGTAGAGAAGTCGAGAGATTATTTTCAACGTGTACAAACAAGCCCAAGGCAGATCCAGGCAGAGGAAAATCTGATACAGGATTGGCCATCCTTCTCCCTGGACTCCTGCCCAAAGTAAAAGTTTCACACAGCTGTTTTGATTCATGTTATCTCTCTTGGCTCTACATCATCAAGTCTGTGTAGTAATTAATGTAGTGAATACCCTACCCTGCAAAATCAGAGAGAATTTTATTTCACTTCGCAAATGGCCTGGTCATGTGAGGTTTCTAGGTGGAAGTAGGCAGCAACTACTACTGGCCATAACAATGGTCCACATTTACAAATCCTTCGGATTTGTCTGCACTATAGATGTTGTCTCTTCTGAGAACAGTTTTTTCATCCCCACGAACAAACCCCACCCCCCAAAACCTCATGGAGTCTCTTTGTGGTCACATCTTCCTCCCACACCTGGCAATCACAATCTGTTCTCCATCTTTATAGTTTGCCTTAACTGGAAGTTACTTAAATGAAAATGCTTCATGTGTAATCTTTTCAGGTGTAATGCCTTCATGACTCAAGTTGTTGAGTGTATCAATATTTCCTTTCTTGTATTGCTGAGTAATGTTTCATCATAAGGATATTTCGCAGCTCGCCTGCTGGTGGACATTTGGGTTGCTTCTAGTTTGAGGCTATTGCTAATAAAACTGTAATTACCATTCATCTATTTTGTGTGTGTGTGTGTGTGTGTGTGTGTGTGTGTGTGTGTATAAACATCAGCTCTTGTTTCTCTAGGATAAATGCCCAGAAATGTGAGTGCTGAGTCATATGGTCAATGAAGCTTTAATTTTATAAGCAAATGCCAAACGGTTTTCCAGAGTGCTGGATAGTTTTGCATTTCCAGCAGTGATGTGTGAGAAATCCAATTTGTCAGCATCTTTACCAGCACATAGTATTGTCAATACTGTTAGTTTGACAATTCTACTAAATATGAGGAGGGATTTCACTGTGGTCTTAAAATGCAGTTCCCTAATGGCTAATGATCTTGAGCATCTTTTCATGTGCTTATCTGCCGTCTCTACAGCCTTCTGGGACAGTGCTGCTCATCTATTGCCGGTCTTTGTCAATTATGTTCTTACTGTTTACTTTTGACAACTTTCTACATCCTTGTGTATCCTGGATATTGACTTTTCATATACTTGGATACTCAGAATACAAGTCCTATGTCAGCTATGTGATGTGCAAATATTTCTCCAAAAACTTTTAGATGTCGACACAGCACAATTTATCAATGTTTTTCATTATACATTGTGTTTCTGATGTCATGTCTCCAGGCCACTAATATAGTCTCCATCATTTTTTCCAAAACTTATAGTCTTAGATTTTACATTTTGCTTGATTTTGAGATAAATTCTATAGAAAAAGTGAAAAGTGAGTTAAGTTATAGGTTCCTTTTTCCTTCAGCATAGGAATGCCTAATTCTTCTACTACCATTTATTGAAGAGACACTACTTACCCATTGAATTGCCGTTGGATCTTTGTCAAAAATCAGATGACCATATTTGTGTGGGTCTATTTTTAACCTGTATTCTGTTCAACTGATCTATATATGTCTGTGCATGAGCCAACACTCCACCATCTTGATTACTGTGGCTTTATAGTAATTCTTAAAATTCGGTAGCATGAGTCCACCAACATTTCTTCCTCTCAAAATCGTTTTGGCTATTCTAGTTTGTGTCACCTTTCCTTCGAATTTTAGAATGAGCTTGTCTGTCTCTCCAAAACTTTCAGCTGGGATCTTGACTGCAGTGGAGTTAAAGCCATTGATTAATTTAGGGAAAAGCGATATCTTAACTATATTTATACAGCGTTTTCCAAATCACGATGTAAATAAGTCTCCTTATTTATTTAGTTCTTCTTCAATTTCATCCATCTGTTATATATACATATATATCCTGCATATATACATCCTGGACATGTTTATATTAGACTCATCCCTAAGTATTTTAATGGGAGGTGCAGTAAATGGTACTGTTCTTTTAAATTCCAATTTCTAATTGTTAATACTAGTGTATAGAAATACTTGACTTTTTGTTGTTGACTTGGTATCCTACAATCTTTGCAATGTCAGTGATTAGTTCCAGGGGCTTTTTTTTTGGGGGGGGGAGGAGGGAGTGGAGGGGTGTAGTTTTAGGAGGATGGTTCCACACGGGACACATAAGCAAGGACTAAGTGCAATTAGTCTTGGTGGGATGCTCTAATCCTCCGAGGACAGGAGAGAATGGGAGGCTTAGAGCTGCCATAAAGTTGTTCTCACTGCTTTTCTATCTCTCAGAGATGCTGTCTTAAAAATGTTTCTCCTTGCGATTTCCCAATGGGTGATGACAAGATCTGAGGCTTCCTACCTCACCCCCATGGGGTTGACTTGCAGGCTTTAAAACTGCCCAGCAGAAGTATAGCATTGTCTGCTCAGGAACGTGGTGTCCTCGTGTCCATGTTGTGCTCAGACGGACCCTTTTGTTACGATGTCTCCCTGTGCAAGGGACATGGGGAGCTAGCACCCGTGGCTGGTCTTACCTTCACTATCTATGTAGGTAATAAACTGAATATAAAAAGGGCTTACTGTCTTGTTCCTGGCTGAATCTATCAGCCTTGCCCCTGGCTTGACAGCAGGTTCCATGGGATTTCTATGTGGACAATTAAATCACCCAGAGATGAATTCTTCTAGTAATATTTTTATGATTATGTTTCATAGTCGGTTATACTGTTTATCGAGGGCTTTCTATCAGTCAGAAATTCCGTGCTCTTAGGTTCAGAATTACAAATGAAGCATCGAGCTTATTAGTTTAGGAAACATGAATGTGTTCCTCCAGCTCCGTTTTCCGGCATCTGTTCTGTGGAAATGGGTCATGAGTCTCCACAGACAGGAGGAAGCACCAGGGAAAGCTGCTGACACAAATACTAATCCACACAAACACACACCTACCAAATTAAGAGAGGAGAGCTATAGGCATTCGTCCATTAACCACTTACACTGAAATATTGCACCTACACTTCAAGAGAAGAAGAAGAAGTCTCTCCCAGTAACTGTAAGCTCTTACAAGGTCCCGAAGTCTCTGCCTTATCTCTCTTTCGCCTTCCCAAGATTTTCATGGTGACAGGGTGAGGAAACCAACAGGGAACAGAGGGACACAGCTAATAACACCCCACTTATTATCTCATTGCAATAACAGTGATAGTGACAATACAATAATACAAAGAAATAGGGATGGAGCCTTTCTTTGGACAAGGCGCGCTGCAAGATGTCGCCTTTCAGTCTGTTTGATGAATCCCAGCAGTCTATCCTATGTCCATCTATGTCCTTTTCCATGATCTCTAGCAGAGCTCCTGCAGCCTCTGGTCTCCTAGGTCACACCATGATGTCATACTTTTCTATATATAACTCTGAAGAATCATCAACAGGGCAGGTCTGGAGGTGACTTGCATGGGAGTGTAAAGGAACTCCTTGACATTGCCAGGGTGGAGAAGAATAAGAGATCTAGAGAAAGCTGGTGTTTGGTGGGCAACATGCCAAAAAGGTCTTTTCCAATTGGGCTTCCCTTTCGGTAGTGTTCAAAGAAAGACACGTCATAACTCTGAAAGGTCCCAAGGCATTATTTACCCTGAGGTTTTAAGATATATGGGAAAGCGGCAGTCAGTTGGAACTGGTTCAGACATGTTTCGCAGTTTCAGAAATATGTTGACGTGGTTTTTTTTTTCTTTTATATATACATAACCATGACTCTTCATGCACCTCCCTTTCTAGCAGTACTGAATTTCTGTTGTAATGTGAGAGGATAAGTCACCTGTGATGTAGAAGTCACAGTAGATGGCCCCAGTCCCAGTTCTGGGGAGAAATCAAGAACCATGGTGCCCAGACTCTTTGATAAGAGGTCTCCAGCCCCAAGTCCAGCTTTGGCATTATCATATCTCTGAACATTAAACTTAATTCTCTCTTCCCTAATCAACTCTTGGCTTTCCACCCTGTAATCACCTCTGTGGCACCTCTATATCCCAATGTGCAGATGTCAGAATCGTAGCTTTTCCCAGAGTCCTCTCTACCCCCCAGAGTCCTTCTCAAAACCTTCTAAGAGCTGTTACCAACAAGGAACGAGGCTCTTTGCCGTCACCTGACGCCCCATGACAGTGGTGGACAGGCCACTCGACAGCACTCTCCTCCTTCTCCTTCTGCTTCTCAGCGGCTGTCTTCATTTCAGATCTCCTGGACTCAAATTCAGAAGGAGTCACAGGTGAGCATAGGTACATGGAGCTGGGAGGAGGTGGCACTGTGGATCGGAGTGGGAGGGCCCAAAGGTCCTAGACTGGTCCTTGGAGCCCATCCTGCTCTGGCTTGTCCAGAGGATGGACTGTGGATATGCCAGCCAGCACCCAGGCACGGGGATCAAATCTACAACCCCATGGAGCAGTGCTGTAATGAGGGGACCATCCTGCCCCTGCACCAGACCTGCTTCTGTGGCCCCAACTGCACCTTCTGGCCTTGCTTCCGGCACTGCTGTCTTGAGTCTATGGGCTCTCAGAATCGAGCTGTTGTGAGGTTTAAAGTCCCAGGCACTACATCCAACTGCATGTCTGTTTTCCTCACCAGGATCTGTGCCCAGGTAAGAGTCCAATTCTGGCTGGGTAAGGGCAGAGCAGAAGAGGGAGTTTGGTTGTCTGTGTTGCACCCAGAAGTTCAGTCTCTGTTGAGCTACCCGTCACCCCATCTCTGGTGAACACGAGTCTGTTCTTCATGCCTCTGTCTTGCGAGCGCACACGCGCTCTCTCGCACGTGCACACTCTCTCTCTCTCCATCCCCCACCCCCCCCACCCCCACAGGAATACCTGCCCAGCAAACACTCTACCGGAGCCAAATTCTTCTGGACCATCCTGAGGAGTACAGACACAGGACACTCGAGATTCTGAAAAATGCTAGTCAACAGTTCCATGATAAGGGTTTTTAATTATAAATGTCAATTAATAACCTGTAAACTAAAAACAAACATATTTCCTGAAAATGGCTTGTTTCTGGGATTTGTTTTCTAAGCTACAAAATTCTAGACAAGTTAACTGAAACTAGACTTTTCTTTATTTCCTTTTCTGGAATCCCTACTCTGTTGGTGCCATATAAAAGCACCTAGTGGACCATGTGGAGATTTAGGGAGAGAGGAACATTGGGAGAAAACATGGACGCTTTGCACCCTGTCCTCATGTCTGGCCATGCTTGTGATCTATTGAGTTAAGTTTGGGTATGGAATGAGGCTAAAATTTTTGATGTATTTTTATCTTAATGGATATAACATTTCTTCCAGCATCACTATTGAAAAGATAACATTTTCTCCATCAAATGACCTTGACATCCTTGTCGAAATCAATGGACCATAGTTTAGAAAATGCAAGAGGAGAAAGTCTGTTTCATTTACCTATGTTTTAATTCTTGGTGTTTTTTTTTTTCCTTCCTTTATTTTAAAATTCCTTCTTTTATCATTTCCTTTCTGTTTCAGCACTTTTTTTTAGCCATCCTTTTAGGCTAGATCTGCAGGAAACAAATTCTCTTAGATTTTCTTCATCTGGAATGTCTTGATTTCCTCCTTTATTTCTGAGGGATATTTTTGATGGGTATAGGATTTCAAATGGACATTTCTTTTCTTTTGGTGATTGAACTGTGCCCAGTTCCTTCTGGCCTCCATGGTTTCTGATGAGAAATATGCTATCATTTGAATTGTTTCTCCCTTATAGTTAAGGTGTTTCTTCTCACTTGCTGCTTTTAAGACATTTTCTTTTGTCTTTAGTTGTCAGAACTTTGAGTATAATGTGTCTTGACGAGGATTCCTTTGGGTTTATCCTGCGTGGGTTCATTCACCTTTTTTATTATTAAATTTATTGGCATGACATTAGTTAATAAAATTATATAGGTTTCAAGTGTACAATTCAATAATATGTAATACATATATCGCATTGTGCATTTACCACCCAATGTTCCTGTTCATCATCGTACAGTAAGTTTTAGCCAAAGAAATTAAGCAAGTAAAAGAACTAAAAAGCATCCAAATTGGAAAGGAAGAAGTAAGCCTCTATTTGCAGAAGACATGATCTTACAGATAGTAGATCCTTTAAAGATCCACAAACTATTAGAGCTAATAAAAGGATTCAACAAAGGTGTGGGATACAAGACCAACATACAAAAATCAGTTGTATTTTTATGCATTAGTGATAAGAAATCCTATGCATCTGTGGCCAATTGATTTTTGATGAGGGTGCCAAGATCATTCAATGGGAAAAGAGTAGGTCTCTTCAACAAACGGCGCTGGGACAATTGGATATCCACGTGTCTTCACATCACCTAATCTTCTGCCTGTATCCCCCTTTTCCTTCTTATAAAGATATATATGGTTGTAATTAAGACCCACCAGGATAATCCAGGATAATCTCCCAATCTCAAGATCCTTAACTTCATCGCATCTGCGAAAACCTTTTGGGGGATGATGATGTTGTTTGCTGTCGTCGCTGTTCTCGTTTCGTCACATAAAATAAATAGTCACAGGTTCCAGAAATTAGGACATGGATATCTTGGGGGGGGGGGACCATTTTCAGCTTACCACAACCATTATATTACACGACCTTTTAAAGGTACAGTAACTACCACAGTCCTAATCAATTGGGAGGTAGAAACAAGAAAATAGTAAAAATTAATCTAATTTATGGAGTGTCAAAGGGCAGAAGAATTTGGTAAGAGGGCTGATCTTATGTGAGGCTACCTTCAGTGGCTCAGCAATATTATCACAGACTTGGTTTCTTTCTGCATCTTCTCTGCCTCCGGAGCACTGACCACACTAATTGTGGCTTCCTTCGTGGTTGAAAACTGGCTTCCAAAAGTTTCCATGGTTACCCTCCAAGAGTGTCTATCTCCCACTCTCACTCCCTCTCCCTTTCCACTTCCCAGAATGATCTCCCCAAAATGCAAAGTGGCTTACATCACTCCCATCCTTATATGCTCTTCCGTGGCTCCCCAGTGTCCACATCAAGAAGTCCGGATTCTCGGTGTGCCAGACAAGCTCCAGCAATTCTGTGGACTTGGCTCCCCACACACCCTGGTCCCTCATACCCCAGCAAAATCAGCCTTCTTATAGTTCCACATTTGTTTGCCTCTTCTCTTCGTGTCTTGGCTCATCCTGATGCCTCTGCCTGCAACGGCCTTCTCTTTCTCTCTGCACTCTGGCTAATTGTGCTATAGACTCAGATCTGAGGGACTGACATACTTCGTGATCTTTGACATCAACATAAAATTCAGTAACCCTTGGCCAAAGACCAATCAAGATGGTACAGAAGGTAGATGCTATGCATGCCTCCTCTCCGACCACACCAAATGTATAAAGGAACTACACAGCAAACATCACAAGGAGTCACCTGAGAGCTGGCTGAACAGAAGCCCTACAACAGGGACAAACATAAGAGGTCACCTCAAAACAGGTAGGGGGGTGGAGACATGAAATAGCCCAGTCCCACAACCGTGTGTAGCAATAGAGAATGGGGAGGGCTGTCTTGGCTGCAGAGCCCCTCCCTCACCCAAGGAGCGAGGAGTCCCAGCCCCACATTGGGCTCTGCAGCCTAGGATTCCAGTGCTGGGAAGAGGAGTCCCCACAACCTCTGGCTGTGAAAACCAGCAAAGATTATGGCTGAATGAGATGGGGGTGGCGGTGAGGGGGTTGTCAGAATTACAGACACACCTCTTAAAGTTTCCGTGCCCAGACTTACTTGCTTCAAACTCACTCACTCTGAGCTTCAGCACTGGAGCATTGGCTTGAGGAGCACCAGGGACACAGAAGGAAACTGAATTGTCTGGCTTCAGGGCTAGAGGAGGTGGCTTTCTCCCAGACAGAAGGGCTGGCAGAGGGCATTGTTCCTTTGTTGAGCCCTACCCCTTCCCAGTGTGGGGATGCAGGCCACTGCCATATCTGAGTCTCTATCAACCTGGATAACACAGGTCACTCGCCCCAGGTGATTCCCTGAGACTCTGCCCCTCCCAACATGCACACCCACCCAAGCTTCCTCCAGTGGCTTATTCTATGCAAATGGCCTGTCTTGGCTCTTACTGCAGACTTTCTTAAAATTTCCTAAAGGCTCCAAAAACCCAAAGAATCAGCATCTGGCCTCAGCGTGCCCCCATACCTCTTGCCGAGGATCCCCAAGCCCCACACTAGCAGCAGCTGGCCTCAGTTCCCAGCTTAGCCTCTCAAGGCACCTATAAGCCCAGCACAGGTGGCAGTCATCTACAAATTGCTCGATGACTCTTACCAGGTGGCCTCGGGGGTGCACAGGCTGTGGCTGAACTTGGCCTGTGGCTGGGCCCCTCCCAAGAGGCCCTTGGGCCAGCACACCCAGTGGCCTGCTTCAATCAGCACTGGGGCCGGAGCACCACCAAGGGCTACATCTGAGGAGGACACACCCACAGTGCAGACTGGGCAGGCACTGGAGCCCTGCTAAAGTGAATCCTGCTCCATAGGGTCAGCTTATCACCATCTTAGCCTCATAATCAGTCAGCCCAAGGGTCAAGCCCCGCCCCATCTGCCTGCAAACAGCAACCAAGGCTCAACTATAACAGGAGGGCACACACAACCCATGCAAGGGACACACATTGAGCACCTCACTCAGGTGACCAGGGAAGTCTGTGCCACTGGGCCCCACAGGACATCTAGTATATAAAGCCACTCTACTAAGCCTGGAAGACTTAGGAGCCCTACCTAATACACAGAAACAGATATGGGGAGGCAGCCAAAATGGGGAGACAAAGAAACATGTTCCACAGAAAAGAATAGAACAAAGTTCCAGAAAAAGAATTCACCAAAATGGAGACAAGCAATCTATCAGATGCAAAGTTCAAAACACTGGTTATAAGGATGCTCAAGGAACTTAGGGGAAGAGTGGATGAACTCAGTGAGAACTTTAACAAAGAGATAGAAAACTTAAAGTGGAGATGGAAAAAGGAACCAGTTAGAAATGAAGAACGTGATATCTGAGAAGAAGAGTACATTAGAGGGAATTAATAGGTTGGATGTAGCAGTGGATCGAATCCGTGATTTAGAGGATGGGGTAGTGGAGGCTATCCAATCAGAGCAGCAACAAGAAAAAAGAATAAAAAAAAAAAAAAGATAGTTTAAGGGGTCTCTGAAACAATATCAAGCATGACAACATTCACATCATAGAGATACCAGAAGGAAAAGAGAGAGCAGGGAATTAAAAACCTACTTCAAGAAATAATGATGAAAAATTTCCCTGACCTGGTAAAAGAAATAGACACACAACCCCAGGAAGCTCAGAGAGTCCTAAGCAAGATGAACCCAAAGAGGCCCACACCAAGGCACATCATAGTTAAAATGTCAAAGGTTAAATACAAAGAGAGGATCTTTAAAGCAGAAAGAGGAAAGCATTTAGTTACCTACAAGGGAGCTCCCATAAGACTGTCAGCTGATTTCTCAACAGAAACTTTGCGGGACAGAAGGGCTTGGCACGAAATATTAAAATTGATGAAAAGCAAGGACCTACAACCAAGATTACTCCACCCAGCAAAGTTATCATTTAGAATTGAAGGACAGATAAAGAGCTTCCCAGACAAGAAAAAGCTAAAAGAGTTCATCATCGCTAAGCCAATATTACAGGAAATGTTGAAGGGACTTCTTTAAGAAGAAGAAAAAGATATGTATCAAAAATACAAATAAAAAAAATGGCAGTAACTATGTACCTATCAACAAGTACTTCAAAAGAAAAAGGATTAGATGCTCCAATGAAAAGATAAAGTGGCAGAATGGATAGAAAACAAGACCCTTACATAGGCTGCCGACAAGAGACTCATTTCAGATTAAAAGTCATACACAGATGGAAAGTAAAGGGATAGAAAAAGATATTTTATGATGGAGCTAGAGGGTATTGTGCTGAGTTGAGTACGTCAGATAAAGAGAAATGCCATATGATTTCGCTAACATGTGGGATCTAAAGAACAAAACAAACAAACAAACAAACAAACAAAAAACCCTCATAAATACAGAGAATGTTTTGAGGGTTACCAGATGAAAAGGGGTGGGAGGGTTGCTGAAAAAGGGGGAGGGGTTAAGAAGTACAAATTAGTCCACAGTCATGCCACCCTGACCGTTCCAGATCTATTCTGATCTCAGAAGCTAAGCAGGGTCGGGCCTGGTTAGTACTTGGATGGGAGGCCACCTGTGAAGACCAGGCGCTGCAGGTGTTAATAATAAAAAAAAAATAATAATAATAAAATAATAAAAATATATATATAAATAAAAAAGTACAAATTAGTAGGTACAAAATAGTCATGGAGATATAAAGTATAGTAGAAGGAATATCGTCAATAATAATGTAATAACTGTGTCAGAAGGGCACTAGATTTATTGGGGTGATCACTTACTGAGTTATAGAGATATTTGATCACTATGTTGTACACCTGAAACTGATATAACATTGTGATGTCAACTGTGATTAAAAATTTAAAAATATTATTTAAAACAATTCTCAGGAACAATTGGCTCTTAGTTCTTCACACTCCTGTTGCTAGTACTGCTATTAGGAGCGAACCACTGCTCGCCCCCTGGCGGCAGAAGGAGGTAACTGCGGAGAGCGATGCCTTCATCCTTTCCCCAGAGTCAAGACCAAGCCCAAGATCAGAGCCGACGCTGCTCCCTGGCCACACCTGACACCCTTGCAGGAAAGAGGTTACCTGCCAGGCACCACGCTAATCACATCACCCACGTGAAATAGATCTACTTCTAATAGGTATTAGTTTATTTACTGCCTGTCTTTCCCACTAGAATGTGGATGCAGGAACTTATGTTTTGTTCACAGCGAAATTCACAGCACTTAACAATAAATGCTGTAGGAGAGGCACACGGTAGGTGCTCAATAAATGATGTGGAATGAAAATGGCATCAATAGTGCTCTTAGACTCAGGCCTGAGTCTCTCCCCACCGGACTCGTATGAGTCCCCGCTCTGGACATGCTCTGGGGCTTCAAGACCCCAGAATTCCCTGAACGGGCATCCCCTAGGCTCCTTCCAGAACCTGCGTGAGCCTCTTTCCTGCAAGGGTGTCAAGTGTGTAGTTTTAAGGAGGGGGCAGGCTGCTCTCTCTGGGGCTGTGGGCAGAGCTGAGGCAAGCAAGCAGGGTGCACAGGAGGTCCCATGGTGGGGTGGGGGAAGAGGACTTAGAAAAGAAGAGGGGTGGGCTGCGAGTCAGGAGCCAGAGCCTGCTCTCCAGCAGCCTCCATGTTCCCAGGCAGAACGCCAAAGGATCCAGGAATTCTAAGTTCCAGCGGAACTTTCCAGCCTCTGGTTCCTCTGAGGAACTCACTAGAACGTTGCCTGCAGGCTGGTGAACAGAAGCACCTTGTGAACAGAGGTCGCCTGAGTTACTGGGGGTCAAGGAGGAGACACCTGCAGGAAGTCGCAGACGAGAATGCGGGCAGGAGTGAAAGCAGAGCGGCCCCTCCACCCACAGATGAATGAAAAATGGGTATTTATCATGTGAGTTTCCCAGATTACTGAAAGAGGGACTGATTCAACAAATGTGGGAGAGGCCTGCCCCCTCCCCAACTCCCAGTCCGACTCCCCAGGGTGAAGCATGGTTTCTGGCAGAAAAGGAAATCCATTTTGAAGTCGCTTGTGGATGTGGGGTGGCCTGTTGCTTTACACATATCTTTCTATTTTGTCTTTTTGAAGGTGCTTTTGGAAAGAGGGTAAATCGTATTTTGTTTAGCATGTGAACTTGATTATAACTTTGAAATATTTAACAATAGGATATGTATGCCTCCATCTGTTCTCCTGTCTAGAAACAGGCTTATGAGGGGGAGGTAGCCTGACACCTACAACAGGCTACGGGGGAGGGGCTGTCGTGAAGTTCACTTCACAGATGGAGAAACCGAGGGTGGCTTAACATGTGACAGTCACATGCATTTGTCATCAACTATGTGCTAAGAACTGGGGATGTAATTGTGAGCGAGAGGGAAAAAAATAATAGCCCCTTCTTTAAATGGGGCAGTTACACATCCTGGATAATTTGGGGCATTCCGTGTACACCTATTGACCCAACGTAATTATTAATAGCTCCCCCTTTCACCCTCAAATGTCACGGTTTGGACAATCAATTATACCATGACCTACTTTTAGACCTTACTGTGTAGTAGGAGAGGCAGAAATTAATCAAAGAATTACACACTAAGTGAATAACTATAGCTGTGATAAAAGCAAAGCGGAGGAAATAATGGGTAAAGCAAATATGGGGATTTGTCACTTCTAAGGAGGTGACACCAAAGGAACAGTGACGATGAGGATGGGACAAGTAAGAGGGCTGAGCACTCCAGGCTTGGGAACAGCAAAGGGAAAAGGAAAATTCTGCACTGTATTTTAAACTTGTCCTTGCTATAATCACCATTTAACTCGACTTCTATCATTGTAAACAAACAAGTGTTTTTTTTTGCTGACTGCAAAAGAATCTGAGGAGTTTTTATACTGGCTGAATTCATTATAGCGAGATTAAAGAAAGGCAGTTGATGAGTTAAATACTGAAAAATGTTAATGTTCTAAGACATACAGGGAGTAAATTTAATTT
Source organism: Rousettus aegyptiacus (assembly GCF_014176215.1). Taxonomy (NCBI): domain Eukaryota; kingdom Metazoa; phylum Chordata; class Mammalia; order Chiroptera; family Pteropodidae; genus Rousettus; species Rousettus aegyptiacus. Next base: position 43,829,737 of record NW_023416289.1, on the reverse strand, counting down.
ATGTTCTCATCAAGAAGGTACATGAGTAATACAGTCCCAAGATTAAAGGCAATAGAATTATTCATTGATGTTTTGGTAAATGCGCATAAGGGCTTGTCAACTTGAGTCTCACAAGATACAAAATAGATAACATTCTAACAAGTCTTCACCCTACCTGGCTAATGATTACATTCTTCTTATAATTAAGGAAACTGATGTGCAAATATTTACAAAAAGCTAGCTGAATGTTTTGTAATTGCAAAGCTAGGAAGATACTGATTTTAAGGTTCCTCTGTTTAAAACTTGTACACAGTGTGTACGAAGTCCCCTTGGGGGCAGGGTATTCAAAGTATCTTCAAGGGCAGCAAGAAGGGCTGGTTGGCTAGGGGACTCAGGAGGAGGGTCTTAAAAGTGAGTGAGGTGAGACTTGGGTCGAGGCAGCCTGGTGAGGAGCTTGGGACTCATCCCAAGAATCATGAGAAGCCACAGAAAAATGTGACTCAGTTTTGAGGGTGACCTTCAGGAAAGACCTAATTGGACCTGAGCTTTGGCCTAATGGGGGCCAGGGTGCATGCTGTGAGGTCACTCGAAATGTGAGGAGACAGTGACTGGACCAGTATGGAGAAAGGAGAAATAGCATCAGTCTAATTCCCAAGATATTTAGGAGGTAACAGGAACACAACTTATGGGTGAAATACACATTCATTTTATCATTTGGTGTTTACTGAGCACCTGCTATGTGCTGGGCATCATTTTGGGTGTAGGAAACGAGAGAGGAGAGAAGAAAGGTTGATCAGGGGTGGGGCTCAGATGGATGGTTTTTGTAACTGGAAGATGAGCATATCATTCCCTTAGACAGGGACTTCTGGAAGAGGGCCAAGTTTGGAGGAGTAAAGCATGAGCCATTTGGGGAATCCTACATTTGAAGTGCCTGTGAAACATCCAAGTCGAGAGGTTAACCAGGCAGGTGGACACACGGATCCAGAATTCAGCTGAGAGCTCTAAGCTGGACATTAAAATCTGGAAATCAAGTACATTTCCGTGGTGACTGAAGCCATTACCTCGATAGATCATCAGACAGAAAAAGTGTAACAATCAAGGAGGGAAGAAGGAGTCTGAAAAGGAGAAGAAAAGACCAGCCAGAAGCAGCAGAAGGAAAATTAAGACAATCCTATGACACAAAAGTTACGGAAGAATTTCAAAAAGAAAGTGGTCGACCATGTCAAGAGTTACCGAAATGACCAAGGTCGTCCAACTAATAACTGGTGGAATCAAAATTTAAAACCAGGTCTAATTATTTAATAAATGGTGGAGGGACAAATGGCTAATTATTTGGGAAAAAGTTAGACCTCACATCACATGCAATTATAAATTCTAGCTGAGTGAATAACTAAAAGTGTAAAATGAGACATAGTTTGTATCTAAGGAACACAATGTGTCACACTGAGTGATTCTCAAATCTGTACCCAAGTACCTGCAGATGATTGAACATTTCCCACAGATCCCCAAGGCTCTGGGAAAGCCTGTGCATTACCCAAGGGAGAAACTTCTCACGACTCTCCACTTTTAGCTTATAATTCACGTGAAATGAGTGTGTTATTCCATAGCTCTCATATATATGAATATATATGCATATATATATATATATATATAGTTTTTTTTTTTAAAAGGCTGTGTTACCCCCACATCTTTTAGGGAAGACAGGCTGTTCCAAGCAGATGCTTTGGAAAACATCTTCCCAGAAGTTCTGCTTAGCTCGGACCCAGGGGGAACACATATCCTCTATTGGGATGCAAGAGGCTGCGAAGGTGTTGTTACTCTGTAAGAGTGTGATGAAGAGGCTATGGAGAAGGCACTTGCCCAGGGTCACAGAGTTTGTTAGCAGCCTGTTTGTACTTAAACCCCCGCTGCCCAATTAGCCTTACTGTGACCTCGGCCTCCAAGGGGCTCACTGGCACACATGAGAAGGCCAGCACATGTGGTCGCGGACCCGAGGTGTATGACACATCTGATCCTTCCATCACTCCACCCAAGTCGCCCTGTGGACTGCACACCGCCTCCCTGGCATGTGGACGGATGGGTGCCAGAGCCGCAATTCAACATGGTCCCATCTCAGTCCAGAAGCCCAGGGGCTCCTTCCTGAGGCCTCAACTCCTTCCTGCCTTCTTCATCTGAAATCAGACTTCTAGACTGGAGCAGATACCTCCTCCTCCCTCACCTTTCAGCCTGGGCTGGTCGTACTGGTCCTTTTATATCCATTTAAAATGGAGAGAACTGAGGTCATAGAGGTGATCACACAGTGAAGAAATAAGAGAGTCAGAATTCAGACCCACAGCTGTCTGAACACTCCCGAAACTGACCTCTTTCCACCAGTTTAAGGCTGCCGTTTTGGCTTCTTCCTCGACAAAGGTAGATTTGTGGATGGGACGATGGAAGGGTGGGCCAAAACTACTCTGGGCACACGGTCTGTGGGGGCCCATGAGGATACAGAGACGACCTAGACATAGTTTGTACCCCCAGGAGCCCAATGTGTCAGTGAATGCTTCTCAAACTTCTGTACCCAAGTACCCACAGATGACTGAACATTCTCTACAGAGCCCCAAGGTGCTGGGGAAGCCTGTGCATTTGCCACAAGTGAGAAATTTCTCTGAAGTCTTCACTTTTACCTTACAATTCACGTGAATTGACAGTGTTATTCCTTAGCTCCATATAGCCTTAGTTATATCAGTCTTTTCTTCATTGTGCAAATTGATAACAAAATAGTAAACATCAGTTTATTTTTTAAATGAGCAATTGAGATAAACTGGTAATTGACAGAAGACAAATTCAAATAGCAAATCCAAATGCACAGCAAATATTAAAAAACAATCTCTTGAGTGTTCATTAAAAAAAATGCCTATTAAAGCTACAAAAAGAAATCACTTTGTAGCTCTATATTTTGGAGGTGATAGCACCCACCTCTGGGGTAAATGGGGGCTCCAGTACATTATTGGTGGAAACATGAAATGTTAACAGCCTTTTGGGGAAAACAGTCTAGTAATAGTAATATCTATTAAATATGTATAGTCTTTGACCTAGAGTCTATATTTATCATGTATAAATGTTTCAGTATGTATAACTATATGTCTGATAATATTTATATAGTTTTGAGAGGAAATGACTCGAAAGTATCAAAGAAAGAAAATATTATGTCAACATGGTAAGCCTGTACCATGACATATTATGCAATTATTATGAGAAACACGCACTGACCTGGAGGGATACGCATGAAATATTAGGTGACAAAAGTCAAAATGATACGCATGGTTTTAACTTTTTAAAAATATGTCCTTATATGTTTGTAGAAAATGGAATATATGATTCAGAACGTGATCTCTGGGGCTAGGATGCCTGTGGCTAAGCTCCGGCATCACCGTCTTCTCGCTGTCAGTGTTAAGCCCTCCAGGCCTCAGTTTCCTTGACTATAAAAGGAGGTTGATCATATTATCTCACAAACCTGTTGGGAGCATACGGTAATTCATGAGAAGTGCTTAGACATGCCTAGTGTGCCATTCAATGACCCCGTGGGTATAAGCATGCTCTACCTGAGCATGGAAAATATGGTAGAAGAAAACACGTGACACTGGGTTGAGTCTCAGTGGTGTGTGTGCTTCACTATGAGCCAGGCATCTTCTAAGGGCTCAGCTCTATCAACCTATTGAATCCCACATTGACCCTATTATCAATGATCATCCCCGTTTTGCAGGTGGGGGAAACTGAGGCACAGAAAGGTCAGGTCACCTGCCTGCGCTCACGCAGTAACATGTGGCCAGAATTCAAACGCAGGCAGCCTGGCTCTGAATCCGGGCTCTGGGCCACCAGGCTCGACTATGTCCTGTGTCTCAGCAACACGACTTTGCCTCTCCCAGCCTCAGTTTGCTCAACTGTGAAATGGGCTTCTCAAGTCTCATCTCTGAGGTTTGAGGAAGGGGTTAAATGACACCTGGCTGGGGCCTGGGAGAAGTGTTTTTAAAAGGCAGTCTTTGTTACCTCAGTACCTGCGGGAAGAAGGAAGAAGTGCTCACCCCACACCCCAGGGCCCCATCTCTTCATGGTGTTAAGTTCCTGCTGAGTCGTCCGAGACCCCCCCGCTGAGAGATGCTACAAAGCGGGGTGAGGATCCAGGCCCTGGCTCTCCTAGAGACCACCTGGCAAAGTGCCCAGGGGCCTGTGCGCCTCCCCCTCCGCCCGCCCGCCCGTGCTCAGCTGGGCGAGGGGCCCCTTTGCTCCGTCATGGCTTCTCACTCCCCCTACCTCGGACCCAACCACAGCGCACCCTGTGGCAGCGCCCCGGGAGAAGGAAGCAGAGTCTGGGGTCCCACGTCACCTGCAGGGGTGCGAAGCGAGGCTGGCCCCACCGTGACGCCCTCGCACAGAAAGGTGGCCCGGGCGGCTTGCGCTCCGCCCCATCGCCGTGCTCCCTGGGTCCCCTGGGCGCTCCTGGCCTTCCTTGGCCTCCGAGCAGCAGGAGAAGACGAGCCCTGCTGCAGCTCCACGGCGCCCTGGAAAGAGTGAGGGGCCCAGCACCCGAGTGCTGGCAGAGTCTGAACCCACAACGGCGCTCCGTGGTAGTGTTGCACGTGGCGGGCGGCTCCTGCCGCACACCAGTCTTGTGCTGGCCGCAGGCCCAGAACGCGCAGCGCGACCATAAGCAGACGCGCGGCTGCCGCGACCTGGGCGACAAGGAAGCGCAGAGGGGAGGCGGGAAGGGTGTGCCCGAGCGGGAGACCGCGGCGGGGACCCCCGGGGACACCTGGCACAGTGGCCTCAGCTGCACTGGGTCGCTTCTCCCGTATCACCATATCACCGCATAGGGCTGGGGCGTATGTGGGCAGTGCAGAGATGCGAGGAGGGAGGAAAGGCGGATGTCCACACACTGCTTCCCAGAGGAAAAGACCGACTTTGCCAACACCCGCGAAAGTGTCCTCTCTGCTGGAGCCCCTGAAGCCAACGAGGCCCTGAGAAAACGTGGTGACAAGGGTTCCTCCTGACCAAGTCTGGCGCCTTTGCTGGGAGGCAGTCAGTCTGGTTGAGCTGGGGTCAGGGGCCAGTCCTAGCTCTGCTCATGCGGGCCCGAGCCTCGGCGGGGCACTATGGTCCACCTGAGCATGAAACCCCGACACACAAAGCACCTGGGACACAACCTGGCACGTGGGCTTAGTCTCCAAGTCTACCGATGGAGGCCATTAGGCACCTGCTCCGCCCCAGGCCACATGCCAGCTGCTGGGCTCGGAACACAGCCGTGAACAGTGCGACCCTCACCTGACTGGATTTAAAGACCAGCGGGGAGACTCCGGCTGCACACATGATGAATTCAGATGAGATAGAAGCGGGGTGACTGAGTGACCTCAGAAACGGAAACCAGACCCACAAGGGCTCCTCTGGAAGGGCAGGGTGAGGAAACATCTTCATGTTCTGGTGGCTCTGGGAGGGGGCAGCTGGGGAAGCATAGGAAGCTGAGGGGACCGCAGGGGTAAAGGGGGTGAGGCCAAGCAAGCGGAAAAGCCAGAGGTCAGGCAGAAAGGCCAGAGGTCAGGGTGGATGGAGGTCACTGGGAGGAGTGATGGCAATGAGGAAGAGATGGGAGGAGCACAGGGCCTGTGGGTCCCGGTGGGGACCCTGGCTCTATTGAAGAGGCAGGAGCTAAGGGACAGCTGTGAGCATGCTCTCCTTCTAGCTGCCCACGCCTTACCGGAAATGCAGGTTCCTGGGTCCCACACTTACGGGGCTCCCATTGGGCCAGGGTGCGGCCAAGAAATCTGGGGATCTCACTCAGAGAACTCTAGAAGCCCCACAGAGTATCCCCAGCTCTTCTGGGTCAAGGTTTTACAATTCAAAGTTTCCAGCGTCAAGATTTTGTTTCCAAGACACTCCCATTCTTAGCATGCCCTTGAGTTACGAAGACCACAGCCTGGCTCCACAGCCTTGGGCCTGAACTGCCTGCAGGAAAGCAGACTTGGGTCTGTTTCTCAGATGTTAGGATTCAGAGCCTGACCCAAATGTTCTGAATCTTCCCCCCTTGTCACCTCACATTTTCTCAGGGCCTCGGTTTCTTTATCTGTAAGATGGGGCTCCCCACTGCACCCACCTGGTGCTGGTGGTGATTTAAATTAGATGCATTCATTTAATAAATACACCTGTGCCAGATGCTGGAGACATAAGTAGGGCCATTACCGGCCCAGTCCTGGGAGCCAGTGTCAATATGGTAATTCTAGCGTCTTCAGATCTGGATTCTGAGAGTCAGGCTTCCTAAGTGGCAGATTCAGGACTCCAGATTCGGAAGTTCTGACACACTGTGCATCACTGGCAACTGTGAGCCAGGGGCTGAAGGTGGCAGATGCTGCTGCTCCAGACATCCATCTCCTAGTTAACTGTGACGTCCCCAGTCACACTCACTCAATCGAGGGGTGTCGAATGAGTCTTAAGGATCTGCCGGGGCTATAGGCTCCATGGCCGATGGTGGCCCCAGCCCTGAAGTCCCTGACCCTGTCACTTAAGTGGACCCTGGCGGGGAACAGGACAGGAAGCGGAAGAGCTTCTCGATGGAGAGTTGAGGCAGGGGCCTCTGGGGCGTGACCTTGGGCAAATCATCTCTAAGTCTCTCCTTCCTCAGCTTAAAGTCAGGGTGACAACAGTACCTGCCTCAGAGAGCTGCATGTGAGGACTAAGCAAATCAAGAGCTCAACAAATCCTCCAGAGAGGCAGGAGAGCAAGGAATCAGATTCTGGGGGTGGGAGTCATGGGACCTGGGTGAAAATCCTGGCTCTGTCCCTGACTGGCTGTGTGGCTGTGGGCAGGTGTCTCCACCTCTCTGATTCTCTAGCTACAGGATGGCGGCAGTAGTGACTCACGGGTTGCTGCAAGGATGAGAAAGGTGCACGCAGAGCTGTGCTTGGAACAGCAGGGGCCACTGTCATTGCAGTTGTTGAGGGAGAACAGGGGATAAGGAGGGTGTGGGCACACTGTGTGTGAGTGACAGGAACAAAGGCAGAGGTGAGTGGAGGAGGGGGAGGGGGTCCTGTCCCAGGAGGCCCTCCCTCACTCATCACCCTCCCTCAGCCCCGCCCCCTACAGCTCCCTAATCGGAGAAGGAGAAGACGGGCTTGTGTCTGAGGGCCCGGGCTGGACGGTCAAGGGGGACCACTCAGGGACAAGCTGGAACCTCAGATCCATCGGCATCACCTTCACAGGCAACTACATGGGTGAGTGGCTGTCCAGCCAGTCAGGAGAAGGAGCTGATGCAGGCCTAGGGGACAGCACAGAACAGTGTGAGGTCGTTAGCATGGCCACCTACAAGCTCTGTGACCTCGCGCAAGTGACTCTGCTTTTCCAAGTTTCATTTCCTCCCTCGAGTAATAACCATTTCAACCACACAGTTCGGATGAGGATGACTCAATCTATAGAAAAGTTCCTCTGCCAGCCCATGGCACCAAGCAGTGCTTGGTAACAGCATTGCTGTGGGTAGGACCCAAAGGCCTGGGGCAAAGGGAGAATAAGGAGTCACGAAGACAGCTGGCATTTGCCATACCAGGTGCCATTCCACAGGCTGTATAGAAAGCATATGATTGCATAGCCCTGTAGCAGGGACCACTGGTCTCTCCTTTCACAGATGAGGAAACTGAGGCACAGAGCAGTTAAGTTAGGGCTAGGGAATGGCAGAGCGGGATATGGGCCCTGGCAGGCCAGCTGGGCGTGCACTGTTGGAAGCGCTGCCCATACTGCCCCTTGTTCTCTGAGGGAGCCCCAACTCAACTCCTGCCTCTGCCCCACCCAGAGCGGACACCCCTGCCCCGGGCCATCAGGGCAGCCGAGCCTGCTGGCTTGTGGTGTGGCTAAAGGAGTTCTGCACCCCAATGACGAGGTCAAAGGACACTGGGACATGCAGCAAACGCTCTCGCCAGATCGGTTGTACGAAATCATCCAGACGTGGCCACAACACCGCACGTGAGGCCCTGTCTCCACCCCGTCAGAAACCCACACCCCTAATAAGGGTCAGCTCAGACTGTGCTCCCGTGTCCTACCTGCCACAAAACTTCCTCCCACCAAGACCTTGGCTATATCCCCGCCCCCCCGCACTCTGTCCCAGCTGATGCTCAGAACCCAGAGGCCTTGACCCTGAACCAAGACCCCAGACATCCCAGCTCCGAAGCAACGTCACAGCTCAGAACCCAGAGGTCTCAGGCCAGAATGCAGGAATCAGCACCAAGCCAGCCCAGATGTCACGGACAGCAGCTTTGGGGTCCTCCCAGGCAGTGAACCACGCTGTGAGACACCCCCCTCCGCCATACAGCCAAGACTTTCTGTGCAGAATCTCTCCTTGGACTCCTCTGGGGACAGGCTCCTCACTACCACCCCATAGTTCCACCTTACACTGCTTTAGAGCATGGGAGTTTTTCTTAAGCCTGAACCCCAACCTGTCCCCCAATCACAGACATGCCCAGAAATGCACATAGCTGCCAACTACAGCTCCCCACCCCCAATTCTCACATCTCCCCTTTCCACCCCTACTCTTCAGTCAGAAGCTGAGGGATCCCAAGGGCAAATATGTTTATTTACAAACCACACAGACCCTCCCAGCAAGCGAAGCCTGGGGGAGCGGGAGGGGCTGGGGCCTCACACACCTGAGACCCCAGGAGCACCAGGAGGAGTTGGGGTGGGAAGCACACCAGCCCCACCCCCACCCAAATCCAAAGGCGCATAGGGCAGGGAGGGAAAGTGCTCCCTCTCCAAGGTCACGACCGCGTGTCCAGCCGGTTCATGTATTCCTGCAAGGCCTTCAGACGGGCATCTATTTCGGCCATGTCAGCCACCTGGTGGTCGGAGCTGTATTCTGTGAGAGTGGGCAAGGGTGTGGAGGGCCGTGAGGGTCCAGAAGCTGCTCGGAGCTCCGGGGCCTATTTGCTGCCCTCAATACCACCCCGGTGGACTCCAGGGCAGGCGAGGGGGAGATGTGGAGTCCCAGGCTCACCTTTGATGGGTCCCCAGCCCCCAGAATTGGCCAGGCATCTCTGAGGGCGGCCGCGTTCCACGGGGGTGAACTTCTGCAGCTGGGGGAGGCATGAAAGGGGTCAGGCACCCTCCCTTTCTTCCTGCCCCCCAAATTCCACTGCAACTTCTGAACCTAAGGACCTCAGAAAAAATAAGGGCTGACAATTACATAAAATGACTTTGTATCTACAACGAAAACCTCTGAGGTTAATATTATTAGCACCATCCATTTAACTCATATACTGAGGTACTAAGAGGGTAACTACCTTGGAGTGGCACAGGTAGTGGGAGGAGGAGCCTGGTTTTAAGACCGGCAATTTGTAGCCAGAGCAGGTGCTCTTAACCAGTGTGCTCTGCACCCCCCCTCCCCCGCGCCCCAACGCAACGCTCGCTTCTAATCCAATGGTCTGAAAATACTCTGCAGCCAGAGGCATTTCAGAGCCGCCTCTGCAACCTGACCCTGACTCTCAGAAGGAAATCGGGAAGATGGGGACAGCGGCTTCTGGTGCTTCATGCTGCCCCATCCTCCTCTGAGGCCTGAGGAAAGACGCTCACCGTATTGGACCCGCTCCAGCTGGTGGGGCTGGGAGGCTTCCGGCGATGGCGATGGCGGTGGACGCTGAGAGGAGAGGGCGGAGCACTGAAGGACGGATGGGAGGTGTCTTTGGCACCTCCCACCTCACCCTCCTCTGGGGTTTAAAGGCTCCATCACTCAATTTCCCTACAAAAGACCGTTTCAGATCTCCCCGGACACTTTCTGGAGGCGGTTCTTTTCCCCAGCCCAAGTTTTACCCTCTGGGGAGAGATTCGGAGAAATCCTCGAACTCGCTGCAGGAGCTGGCGGATGAGCAGCGGCTGCGGAAACTGTCCACTGGAGAAACAAGGAGTGCGTGAGCCTCATGCACTCACTGGTACCGCGGAGCCCTCGTCCCGACCCCTGCGCCCCGTGCGCTCCCGCCGTCTCCAGCCCCATTACCGGAGGAGCTGCGGTGTCGGGAGCGGTTGGCAGAGTCCCCTCGGCAGGTCACGGCAGCAGGGGGCCGAGTCTGGCGAGCCCAGGAGATAGACGGACCGTCCCCGCTTCCTCCGCTGCCCAATCGGTTCCGCTGCTGCTGCTGCTGCTGCCTGGAGAGCGGGAAAGGAGACCCCTGCCTGTGTGCCCCACTAATGTGGGGACGCCGCTTCCCTGTGGGTCACAGCCAGGGCCGGTGACCTGCCCAACGTCACGCGGGGGAAGGGAGAGATAAGCAGGGGACAGATGATGGAGACAGGTGGGAGACAAGGACAGGTGAAGACAGGTCGGACAGCCAGAGCAGGGGGCAGGAGTAGGAGCAGGTGAGGAAGGAGGGGCGCTAACTTCATCTTGATCTCTTTCTGCTTCTTCTCCTTGGCTTTCACAAAGGCTGTGGGGTCGAAACGCGGCACACGACCACCTGGGACGGGGAACGAGAGGCTGGGGTCACAGGATCCCGCCCCCACCGCTCTCATCCTGTTGGGCCTCCTCCCACTTACGAGGCTGGGGCCGCACAGACCTGTGGGGGAGGGGGAGGGGCGGGCGGAACGGCCTCGACCCCGGGCCCCACGGCCGCTCTCCCTGGACGAGGAGCGGGCAGCGCCGCGGCCACGCGACGTGGAGCGCTCCCGAGACGACGCAGCCCGGTCCTCCCGGGCCGGGGGCGGAACCACTGGCGGAGTCCGTCGCCTAGGAGCACAGGACCCGCTGTCATTTTCCCACCGACCAGGACAAGTCCTGTCCCAAGCTCCTTCCCGGACAGGACCAGCTCCAAACCTTCGGGTCAATCCTCCCACAATTGCTATTCACCTGCACCCTCGTACTAGATTCCCACAGACGCTCCGCCCCTCTCAGGGTCCCACAAAACTCTCCCTAAAACACGTATGTCTTCCTTACACCTCCTTCACTGGGGCCTTGTTCCAAAGTCTCCCAAAGTTCCCTGAAACTCCCCAATTCTCCACCACGCACTCCAGTAAAAAATCAGCACACATCAACCAGATCCTCATCAGCTGGTCTACGCCCTTTCGCTCAACTAGACCCTCAGGCCCCGCCCCTCCCCCCCCCCCCGCCCGCCCGCCCCACGACATCCAGGCCCAACTCCCTGATGCAGCAGCCTCAAGCCCCACTCACCTCTACAGACCCCCCCCTACCACTTCTCACGATGGGAGCCTCCTGTTTGCAAGTCCTTTAGGTCCCTCCTCCCCAGCATCCCCACCCCCTCCCCCACCCACCTCCATCCTGCACAGGTCCCCCCCCCCCCGTCACTCAGACCCCGCCTGCTCACCTCTAGGCTCCGCCCAGCCCGCCCCAAGCCCACCTTGCAGGCGGAGTCCGCAGCTGAGACCCGCCCACCCCAGGCCGCGCCCCTCACCCCCTTTTGTACGCAGCGAGCTCGCTGTTCAGGGTCTTCAGCCGCGCGCGCAGGCTCCGTTCTGACGCCTTCACCTCCTCCAGCTGCGGAGACGTGACAGGAGTGCAGAGAACGCGGCTGAGGCCGGGGTTCAGGGTCTGCACCCCGCTCCCGCCGCCGCCGCATCCCTCACCTCCTTTGCTAGGCGGCGGCAGTCCAGGCTGCGGCGGGGGGCCCCACGCGGCGCGAGGCCGCGTTCCTGCCGCAGCTCCAGCTCCAAGCCGCGCACCAGCCCGCGCAGCGCCTCGGCCTCCCGGCGCGCCTCCCGCCCCGCCAGCGCCTCCTCCCGCGACCGGCCCAGCTGCGCCTCTAGCTCGTGCTTCTCGGACGCCAGGCGCGACACCCTAGGCAGGGTGGGGAGAGGGAAGAGAGCGAGGGGTGGGGGGGGGCGCACATGAAGGCACCCCCATCATCCTCACTTCTCGTCGGGGGTCCTTACGCACCATTTCACCTCCCCCACAATGGGCGGACCCACTGCTCCCGGCTGCTCACATGGCCACCGCCACGTCATCGTCATCCACCCCACAGGGCGGACACAACCGTGTGAGTTCTTCCAAAATATGTCATTGATCGGTCCTCCATACCCTCAAAGCCTCACCCTGGTCCTGGCCCCTGCCTACCCTTGGCCTCCCAGCCAGGTCACACTGCCTCCAGTTCACAGAAGGACTCTAAAATGCAAATCCGATCAGGTCACACGACCGCGTTCAGAACGCTTCCTTAAGAAAAAGATGCACACATAGGCTCTTCGTGACAGCACTATTTGTAATAGCAAAAGAGTGGAAACAACCAAAATGTACATCAACGAGAACTAGCTGAATTCCCATGGCTATCCACTCACTTGAGTCCCACATGACTATACAAAGGAAAAAGAAAGGTCTGTATGACCTGTGACCAAGTGACAACCTGATGAGTTTAAAAACAATGCAGAACAATGTTTAGTTTGTGTCCTTATGTAAAAGAAAAAAGGGAATTACAAAATACATATGTTCATATTTCAAAAATATAGAAGGCTAAATCAAAAATTTTAAAAAGTAAGTTACCTATGAAAGATGGAGGAACAGAATTGGCAAATGGGATACAAGCTGGACCCCTCTGAATGTACCCTCTTCTTAAATTTTGACTTTGGAACTGTGAAAATATTCTACACACTGAACAACCCTGATGCCATCTGATCTCGGAAGCTAAGCAGGGTCGAGCCTAGTTAGTATTGGATGGGAGACTGCCTAGGAAGACCAGGTGTAAAGAATAAAAAGTAATGAATTGTAAGCTGACAAGATTCTTGCAATCTGTGAGGTCAACCAAGGGTTTCCTCAAAAAAAAAAAAAAATCAAACGATAATAATAGAAAATATTCTACACAAATTTTAACAGAAGCAATTGCTAAAATGTTTAAAAGTGACTCAAACCGCTCCAACTATATATTGAAGTTGGTGGCATACTGGAGAATATCAAGCGACCACAAAAATTGTTTTTTCAATTTTAGCAAGTAGGATATACTCTAAGAGCAAAAAGAACTGCAAAGAACTCTTAAATTTATTCAGTACTCTCATAAGCCCACCTGCCCCCGGCCAGGCCTGGTCATGTCCCTGCTCTCTGCTCTCCCGGTGGTCTGTGCATTTCCCTCCAGCTGCCAAGCTGACGCTCATCAGAGAGACTATCTGTTTTCTGTCTGGATCCCCACCCCACCCCACCAGGACAGTGTCGCCCACCAGCTGTCTGGCCACTGGGCAGGAACCTGAGCTCTCTCACTAGGCTGCCTGCATCCAACGCTGCTCCACTAATGACAAGCTGGGTGACCATGGACAGTGATAATAATAACCTTATCTGTAGGTGTTGGGACTCCAGGACGAGTGCTTAGATCACGTCTGACACTCAGGAAGGGCCCAGGAAATATTAAATAGTGCTGGGCAGTGTGCCTGGCACACAGTAGAAACTCAAGTGTTGGATAAATGAATGAATAGATCCTGGAGTCTTCCCAAACTCCCAAGCTCCAAACTGGGAAGAGGAAAAGCAGCCACTATCTGGCTGTGGGAATCTCTGGGCAGAGGGCGCCACCTTGTGGCCGGGAAAACACATGTGCGCGCGCACACACGGACACACCTATCAGACCCAAGAGCAGATCTGAGGCTGGACTGAAATTAAAGCTTATCTTGCTTCCAGCACTATGCCGAGCTCCTCCAGCAAGACCCACAGGCTTCTCCAGGCCTGCGAGCTCCCAGTCCTGACAGGGCAGAGGGCTAGTCCTCCCTGTCAGCACTGAGGTCAGTCCTGGGCTGGCAGCTGCCAACCGTGCACAATAGCTAAGTGAACCAAAGTGGGCTTGGCACCATCGGCCTGGATTCAAGGTCTACATTGGCCGTTATTACTCACGGTGTGACCTAGGGTAAGTTCTTTAACCTCTCTGTGCCTCCGTTTCATCCTCTGTAAAACGGGGACGATAGCAATGCCTACTCAGTGAGGATCAAATCAACTAAAATGATAAAGCACTGAGCATAATCTCTGGCACACAGTTAAATGTCACGAACATTAGCTCCTGGTATTATTATTATTATTATTATTACTACTACTGCTGCTGCTGCTGCTACTAAAAATATTCTTAGCCCTCCCCAACGAATGGGGATCCCTCCAGGTAGAGACTGAGTCCCCCACCCAGCAGGCACTCAACATGCCGAAAACCTTTGCTTTCTTCACTTCTCTTTCAGTCCCCTCATACTCACCACACCCCCACCCTAACGCAAGGCCTTCTCACGTGCTGCTCCCTCTGCCCAGAACACGTCCTCACCCCTCCGTCTGATGCACCCCAGGACCCTATCGGGCGGCTGTCCCAGCCTCCCACAGCCCAGGCTCTTTCCTGACTAACTCCATCTCCCTCTGCAACGACACATCCAGGTGCTGATGTGACACCAGCTGGTGGCCCCCTTGGCGGGCCACTGCCGGGAGGGGCCAGCACGGAGGAGGCACTGAGCAGAGAGCTCCGGCCCGCCCTGTATTTGATGTGCCGCCCCCAGTGCCTGGGACACACCTCTTACCAGGCAGGGTCAGTCCCCTTCTGGGATCCCTCGCCCCGCCCACTCTGAGTCCTCACTGTCTACAGACAGACCCATCTCCCCCACTGGACTGGAGTCCCAGGAGGGCAGGGCCAGGATTGTCTCGGCCGCTCTGTCCCCAGCACCACCCAGCACAAGGTGACCACAGAGGAGAGGCTCAGAATAAACATCTGGGGAACGAGAGCCCGCCATCCTCCCAACTGCGTTAAGAATCATCGGGTCCTGCAATGCATGATGGGATGTACCTCCCAGCCCCAAATGCCCACCCCCCAGACTCACTGCTCCCGCAGGTGCCAGATCTCGGAGTCCCGGGGGTTGCGAGGGTCCTGGTGGTCCAGCCCCCGAAGGCGGCCCAGCTCCTCCTTCAGTGAGCGAATGACGCCCTGGAGGACCACGGGGTCTGGCTTGCCCTGGTACGGGAGGGGCAGCGGGTAGTGAATCCTGAGGATTAGAACCGTGGCATCTCAGAGCCCAAGGATCCCCCAAGGGCACTACCAGACCCCGAGAGCCCGAGAGCATGAAAAAGCACCGTTCCAAACACCTCACGTTCCTAGAGGCTTAGGTCCTAAACGCGCCTTCCAGCCCCCTCCCTGCCCCCACGCCCCTTGCCCCTTGTGCGTCAGCCACCCCTAGGACTCGACTCGAGTCGTGGAACCACTGGGTCATGTGACTTGCAGCCACGCCCAACCCTGAGATTCCCGTGGTAGATTCTACCTAGATGGTCTGACCTGGGTCCCCCCTTGGTTAGCGAAAGGTACGGCATCTTGATTAACTGCTCCACTGGGTGCTATTCATAGAATAGCACTCATAACATAACTTCCCACCAGGAAATCAGGGAACTGTTAACAAAGGGAGCAGACACTGTCCCCGGCTACTCAACAGCCATTCCCAACGCCTTTCTCCCTTGCTGCCTCCCGCTAAAGACGAGACAGCCAGATATTCATTTGCCCAGCATTCCTTGCATGTGACTACTTCCGGCCAAATATTATGGAAAAGGCCAAGTGACCATTTCTGGCCAAATATTATAGAAAATCTGTCAGGAGTCTTCTGAGAACACTTTGGTTTTCCTGATAAAAACAATAGATACAATTGGCAAGCACATCTCTCTGTTCCTCTCCCTCTTGCTTTGCTGCAGACGCAATGCCTGGAGGTCCAGCAGCCATTTTTGACCAGGAAGAGATAAGGATGAAGTGAAAATCCATCTTATTAAGGATGATGGGAAAAAACAAAAACAAAAACAAAAACAGGAGACCGCATTCCTAATGAAATGATTGAGTTGCCACCACCTCCCTAGACACCTTGTTAAGCGATAAACTATTGTTTGTTTAAGGCACTAGTAATGGCTATTGTGCTACTTGTCCCCAAACACAGTATTAAATGATACAAACTTCAACACTGAAGTCCAAAGGCAAGGCTGAAGCAACGTTCCCACCTGGCCCTGGGTACCCAGGGTTCCTGAGGTCTAACCACATCCTCTCCTACCTGCTCACCAGTGTGAGCCTAGAGTCAGCCCCTCGGCGCACCTGTCAAACTCCACAGAGTAGATGAGAATCAGGTAGCGCTTGGAGTTGAGCTGGGCGGATCTCGAGGCCAAGGGGCCTGGGCGGCCCCCCATCTTGCGGTTCCGCAGGGATTCCAGATCTGTGTAGGTCAGCAGGTCAAGGGTGACCGACTCGCTGCTCTGGTGTGAAAGGATGGGAGGAGCTGCAACGAGACCCAGACTACACCCCCACAAGCCCAGGCCACACCCCCACAAGCCCAGGCCACACCCCGGCCGGTTCTCTGGGCTAGCTGGCCTGTCCCACACTGAGGCTGATAAGCAAGATGGCCCTGTCCAAGGTGCTGGCCCGAGGCCGTCATCAGGGAGAAACTGAAAAGAACCTAAATTCTCGACCACTGGGGACGGCTTAGGACTATAGCTCTCCAAGTATTGTCTGCAGACCCCTCGGGGACCCTGAGACCCTTTCAGAATGTACAAGAAGTCAAAACAATTTGTATAATAATATTAAGATGTCATTTGCCTTTTCTGCTGTATTGACATTTGCACTAATGGTGCAAAAGTAATGGGTAAATATGCTGGTGCCATGAGCAGAAATTCAGCTGGTGGCATCAAATGTGCTAGCGGTCATTGTATTCTCCACTGCCACGCAGTCTCAGTGGCAGGCCAGGAGGGAAAAGTAAACAAGTAAATAAATAGATAGACGAAACACACGAAATGAAACCTGGGAAAAGTCTTGATGACACTGTAAAAATTGTTAATTTTACAGAACCTCAACCCTTGCGTACACAGCTTTGTACTACTCTGTGACCAGACGGGAAGCATGTGTCCTGCTGTTCACCAAAGTGCAATTGTTGTCTCAGAAAAAGCACTTATGCCATCGAGTTTTGAGCGAAGCTTGCCACTTTCTCATGTAACGCTACTTTTCCTTGAAAGAATGACTGACAAACAAAACTAGGGTTATTCAGACTTGGGTGCCTAGAAGGCATTTTCTCAAAAATGAACAGCGAGCCTGCCACATCAAGAGAAACAGCTAATGGTATTTGTTGCCAATGATAAAATTCAAACGTCCAAGTGAAAACCGAGATTTTGGAGAACAATCTGCCACTGTGTGCCTGACAGCCTCTCAATGTTAAAAGACTTTCCTGGTGAGGTCTGTGAGGACGTTAACAAACATGACTTCCTGATGTTGTATAATAAAATATATTAACATTTGGAAGATCAGTACGTCTCACAGGTGACGTTACAAACTGGGTAAAAGATGTAGGCAATGTGCGAGATGCAGCAATAGATCTTAGTGTAATAGTACACGACGTTCACTGATATGGCTTCAGATCCTACACCACAACCAACCTTTAAAGAACTACCGCCTGTCCAGTTACTTGTGTGTCAGCAAAGAAGGATATGCACAATTGTCTGAAAAAGTTATGAAAGGACTTCCTTTCCTACTACATAACTACGTGAGGCAGATTTTTCCGCATATACTTCAACCAAAACATAGAACAGACTACATGCAGGAGAACATGTGAGAATCCAGCAGTTTTCCATTAAGCCGGACGTTAAAGAGATTTGCAAAAATGTAAAACAATGCTACGTTTCTTCCTAATTTCTTTTAGAAAATATATTTTTCATAAAAATGTTACTGAGATTAACATATAACAGGTTTATTACTGTTATTTTTAAGTGAATTCATAGATATCTTTAAATTTCTCTGAATTTCTAATATGGCAAACAAATGTTGATAGATAAATCTTACATAAATAATAAAGCTCTTTGATGTCCTCGATAATTTTTCAGAGTAGAAAGGGATTTTGGATCAAAAAGTTTGAGTCTACAGCCATGCCACCCTGAACATGCCCAATCCCGTCTGATCTCGGAAGCTAAGCAGGGTCGGGGCTGGTTAGTACTTGGATGGGAGACCACCTAGGAAGACCGGGTGCTGTAGGCGTAAAAAAAAAAAAAAAGTTTGAGAACCACTAGGTTAGAGAAGTAATGAGCTGTGGGTACAATGCAATACAAAGCAATTGCTAATGAGGATAACAAACTCAAAAAGTTAATGACAACAACAACAATAATAACAACTGACAATACCTATATAGCATATATTATGAGGCAGACATTATTCTAGGCTTTTAACACATAACTCATTTAATCTTCACAACACTACAAAATGCGGACTGCTGTCACCCACACATGACAGAGAGGGACGCTCAGGCACTGCCCCCGGCTCCCAGCTCGGGGCAGTGATGAGTCTGAATTCAGAGTGCGTGCTCTTGGCTGTTATGCTATTAGCCTTTAGATTCTCAATGCTAAGAGTCGGGTAGCTTCTAAGTCACATATGATTCCTGCCACAATGACACGGGAGCATGTTTTATCTGTAATCAGAGAAATAATGCAATAATGGCATCTAAATAACATCCCTGTCACTCTAAGTTCCAATCAGGTTTTTCTTTTCCTATCAATACTTGTAACTACTTGACATGATATACTTTTTAAATTGTCTTTCTCTCCCACTAGAATGTCACCCACATGAAGACAGAGATTTTGTCCCTTTTGTTCACTGCTGTATCCCCAGTGGTGACAATAGTGCCTGGCACACTGAAGATGCTAAGGAAATGCAATAAATGATTGGCTATATTCACTGACATTACTAAATTTTTATGAAATATTATTGAATCTTTTAAAAACAGGTTGAAGGATACCTTGGGAAATACAGCAACTACACATAATTACAGGTCTGCAAATGCGCACATGCACCTTCCCACATGCATAGAGAATAGAGAAATGACCGGAGTGATTTCCACCAAAACATTGCCAGGAATGAGTATTAGGAGTGGAGTGACTTTTCCTTTCTTCTTTACATTTATTTCTCTGTGACTTGACTTTAATACATGAGAATAACTCTCAGAATCAGAAGACGACTTTCACATTGGGGAAAGAAATGAAAGAGAGGGCAAAGGGTCTTGCAGGCGTCGGATGGCCAGCTACCCCCAAGGAATCCGGGGAAAAGAAACCTCCCCCTGAACGCCCCCCCGGTCCCTACCTGCGTGAGGGCCGACTCCAGCATGTTACAGAAGATGTTGAACTGTTTGAAGTTCCCCGTCTTGTGAGTCAAATCTTCGATGACTGGGTGGGGAGAAAAGTCCTTCCTGAGGCCTGACCATCTGTCCCACCCAAGGGCAAGGCACCCAGGCCTTCTAACTTTCCCTGACTCCAAGGCCTCTGGCCTGAGGGATGAGTCCTACACCCGCTCCCCACCTTAGAGCTTCCGGTCAGGTATAAGAGGCCAGTGGGCAGGATGCGGTTGGCCTCATCTTCTAGAAGAAGCTAAACCCGGGGAGGACAGGCAAGCCCATCCAGGTAGGCACACTCACAGCTGGCATCGAACTCGCCCCGCCACTGGTCAGCTGTCATCCGGTCCTCCACCTCCAGCTCTAGCACCTGCCCAGACACCAGCACCCGCACAGCATGCTCCACACCTCGGAAGACGTAGTCCACCTGCAGGCCAGCTGGCTGGTCCATGGCCAATGTCACTGAAGAAGGGGATGAGACAGAGACGCAGAGCGGCTGAGAGTTCAGGTTCAGTAGCTAGAAAGCCAGAATTCACGTCCTGGCTCCACCACTTACCAGCTGTGGCACCTTAGGAAAGAGACTTCCTCTCTCTGTGCCTATGTTTCTTCACGTGGAAAATGGGTACCATATGAAAGTTAAATTGAACAATCCATATAAAAGTGTTTGAAACTGTCCTGCACGTTACGATGCCCAATACATGCTGGCTAGTGGCATACATGACTTCCACTAAAAGAATCACGATTCATAGTATTGATTATTCGTTTATTAATCCTTATATTCATTATGTTTATAGTTATTCATTCATTCAGCAATCATTTGCAGAGAACAATCCAGCTAGAAAGGGGGACAGAGTATTGAGATCAGGTGGGGCAGAGATTTTAAATACGGGGTCTGGGCACGCCTCTGTGAGGAGCCGGCATTTGAGTAGCGAACCGAAGGTCATGAAGCGGGCCACGAGGCTCCCTGGGGAACAAGGTCCATGTTGGGAGAACAGCCAGTGCCACAAACTATCAATGATACACTTACATCATTCACAGTGAATTAATCACTGATTTTATTAATTAGTCTGTTGTTCTCAGCCAACAGAGCTACTTCTCGATGTTAGTTTTATCAGGAGCTGGTTCAGAACGGGAGCCCTGGGCTGCCTGGGTTCACATCCAGGTTCAGCTGTGTATAGACACAGGCAAGTCACCTAACCTCCCTTACGGCCCGATTCCTTATCTATAAAGCACATGCTGCCCCGGGTGCTAGGGATCTGATGAGACCAGATTGTGGCTGTGCCCTCAAGAGGGTGGCAACAATCAGAGACATAAAAATGTCTAGTGGGAACAGGGGACGTTGGGGGTGGGGGTGACCACCAGAGGCCTGAAGGGAGGGGAGGAGACAGGTGAATACCTAGGGAAGTGTCCAGGCAGATGAGACAGCCAGGCAAAGGCTCCAAGGTGAGTTGTTCCTAGTTTGTTCTAAAAACAGTAAGGAGTGCAGCATCAGGTAGGGAGGGGTTAAGTAAGCAGAGGTGTAACGGGACCGATGATGTTCACGCAGGCCTTTGTAAGCCCACAGGAAGAAAAGTGCCCGTCTCCTTGGACTAGGGGTAAGGATTGAATGAGTTAATAATGCTAAATCCTTGGGGAAACTGAGCCATGTCTGACACACAGCAAGAACTCAATACAGACCGGCATCCTCACCATTATTATTGTTATTGCTTTATTGTTTCTGAGCTTGAAAGGGATGATAGAGATAAGGAAAGCTGCTTCCCTCCCCAGTGTACAGATCCGGTCATTGAGGCTGGCGAGGAAAAAAGGCCCTATGCAGCGTGGCACAGCGGCTCCAAAGACAGAGCCGCCCAGGGTTGCCCTTAACCTAGACTGGAGAACATTCTAATGTCTGGTCTCCTTCTCTCCCCACCGCCTCCTTTAGTCCTCATGCTCTCCCCAGGAAGTCCTTCCTGAAGTCTGATATTGGAAAATATTATATTTTTTGAGGCAGAAAAAGATGAATCCTGAAACTCTAAGACAGAGATTTTTAACCTTTTTAGCGAGCGTCCTTGAGCCTTCGAGAGTGTAATGAGATCTCTGAACCCTCGCAGGACAGAAGAATAAGCCCATAACCTTCTGTAAGTAATTTCAGGGGCTCCCAGAATATTACCCCCAGGCCCATTGACAGATCCCCTTTCTCCAATCCCAAGAACAACTGCCCGAGCCCCCACACATCCTGACAGGTGCCTGTCTCTAGACTCAAGCTCTTGACTTTAGTTGGGGGAGGGGGTCTCTGTTGCTTTGGAGAGGCTGATGAAATCTGGAGAGCTCTTTCCCTGGAAAACTAGCACTCTCGCAATTGTGCTGTCATTCTCTGGAGATTTGGAGGTCCGTACAGCTCCACCTTTCAATATATCCCTCACCCCTGGCCTCCAATGCGGGCGCCAGGCAGCGCTGTACCTGCCTCAACTGGTGCCTTAGACCCCGCCCACCGACCCGTCCTCAGACTCCGCGAGCCAATCAGCGGCCACGCCGTCCTGGTTACCAAGGCGTTGGAGGCAGCGGCGGAACACCTGAGGAGCCGCGCAGCTTCACAGCCCCAGATACTGCCGAGTCGTGGTGCCCAACTCCCAGGAGGAGACGGAGGAGGAAGGCGGTCCGCCCCACCCCATCCCCGATGCCAACCTGACCCTGTCCTCCTTCCCCACTCCCCGACATAAGCACCCCCATTCTCACACCGAAGGTAGCAGCTCTTCACTAGATAACAGGGCCCTAACGCGTCCAACTACCTTGATGTCATTAGCCTCCACCTCAGTCCCCAGATATTAAGCCCCGAATGCTCTCCGAATTCAACCCTCCCCTGACACACACCTGCCTGCCTCACCTGCACAAAGTCCGCAGGCTCCGCCCCACTCCGCTCCCCCATCCTCTCTTCTAGGCATGTGGTAAGTGTTCAACAATTGCTGACGGAATAAATCCCACACCTCTGCCGGCTCGACCGTCCCTTCCAGACCCCAGCTCCCCACCACTCACTCATTCCCTAGAGGAATCTCTTCCCTGAGATTCCGGGCTCCCCTTCCCCTTCCCTCTGCAGAACCTCCCTCTCTCCAAATTCCAGGCCCGTCTCCTTTTACTGGTTCTGAAACCAGCCTTCTCCTCCCCAAATCTATTTCCATTTCGCTCTCCCAAATTGGAGGGGTGGTGAGGAGGGAGGCACACCCCCCTTCTCCCTACACCAGCCCCATGTTCTCCTGGGGTTCTCCCCATAATCTACCTGAATTTTGCTCCCCCATCCCCATTATTCTGCCTGGATTGTGCCTTCTACTCCACATACACACCATTTTCAGCCTGTATTCCATCACCCCCATATTTCATCTGGATTCTTTTCCCTCCCAAATTCGATGTAAACCCCTCTCTCCACCCCAACGCACATTTTCCACTCCTCTCCCCTTCAGAGAGCCCTCCCTGAACACCCCTCTCCCTATATTCTGGGATTCCCCAGGCCCTGAGCCCCTTCCCCCAATCCTCTCCTCCCCGCCCCCCAACCCCACGCGGACCCTGTCCTTATACCTGCATCCTCCAACCCTGCTCTGTGACCAGCGGCCCATCCTGGTCGCTGGTTTTGTTCCAGTCCTAAGTCTCTCCCAGCCTCTTTTCTCCGCCTCGGCTTCTTGACCCCGCATCTCAGCCTCTCAGCTGCGCCTTCGAGGCCCCGCCCTCGCCAATCCGCGACGTCAGCACGTCAACCTTGCGAGCTCCTTGGGGACGCCCACTGCAACCCGCACACCTGACCCCATTTCTCGGGCCTCATGACATCACGGTTTCTGCACACACACAATTTCCCAGCCCCCAGCCCTGTCCCTCTCATCTCTCACTAAGGTGACCCCTCTCCATTTCCAGAGTTACATCACCAACCCTGACTCCTCCCAAATGACATTCCCCGGATATTTCGGATTTCACAGACCTCACCTAGGGGTCCAGCTGACAATCCTCCCCACTGGGGTCCCAGGAGACAAATCCACATCACCATCTCCCACACCGGACATGGGGAAATCCCCACCCCTGGTAGCCCCCATCCCTGATGGTGTCTTCCCACTCTGCAGCCCCACCCCACCCCATATTCCAGCTCAGCCATGACCTAGCAGAAGTCTTCAATGCAGCGTGCCGCGCACCTCACATACACACACACATGGCCCAGCCTGAGTGACTCTTCCTCGCCCCATTCAGAGCTCACCTCCCCACCACGTGGGTGAATTTGAGCTGGAGAGAATCCCCTCCCCATTCGCCTAGCACTCCTCCAGAATACAGACTAAAACCTTCCACATTGCTCCCCTGGAATGTACTTTAGGACACCCCACAATCTAGACCTCCATAGTGCACACTTGAGCCCAACACCACCCCCTGGGGGCATCTGGGCCCCTCCCCCACTGTCCCTCAAACACTTTTTGCCTCGGATAAGAACCATGCACACTATCAACCCAAACTCACCCTTAATTCTGCTCTCTGGTAGGTATTATAACATCTCCCATTTTTATAAAGGATGAAACCGAGGCTGCCTGGGACCCCACAGCGAGGGACTGGAATGGTCATCCCCCTACTCATTATTTAGCTACCCTTCCCTGACCACCTTCTGTCTCCTCCCATAATTTTCTGCTTCTTTACCTCCCAGCTCTAATTAAAAGTAGCCTTGCACCTTAAGCCTGGCGCATGCTGCAGGCTGGGGGACTCCTGGGTTCAGATCCCAGCTCCACCACTTACCCGCAGTGTGCCCTGGGTGAGGCACTTAACCTCTCTGGGCCTTTCCCCACCAGTAAAGTGGAGATAATAAGAACTTCCACCTCATAGGATTGTTGTGGGGACTCGCTAAACACATGTAAGGTGCTTCAAACAGTGCCTGGCACTCCATCAGCTGTTACCATCTGTGCAATAAGTTGATTAGGTGACAGACCAGAAGCCTGCGAGGGCAGAGCCACTTGGATCATTTTTGTATCTCCAGCACCCTAGGCCTGGCACCGATCAGGGGCTGTGAATTAACAGGTGATGCCAAGAAGTGGGGTCCTGGCCCTAGAGAGACACTGGACATACAGCCAAGGTCATCTCCCCTCATCCCACTCCTTGTCGTCCACTCTCCATGTCCCAGGTCCAATGCCTCCTCCGGCAGGAAGCCCCTCCTGACTCCCGGGGTGGATGAGGAGCTATCTCAGTCACCGGTGGCCCCAGCACTGCCCAGCAGAGGGCCAGCCACAGAGGAGGAGTAAAACGATGAGAGCTCTAGCCCGAGCTCTGAACCGGCCAGTTTCACACAGTGAGGGCCCAAGACCTTTCAGCATCCCCTCAGGTGCTTCATGAAAATGCAGGATCCCGGGCATGGTAGAGGAAGAATCTCTGGAGTGAGCGGGCAACCTGCATTTCCTACAAGCTCCTCTAGCACTAACTAAAGCTGAGATCTTCTATGCTGACCGCCACAATCTGCCCAGTTTATTACCCCATCTGGACCCCACCACCCTATCCAAGACCCTCTCAGCTCAACATTCCTACCCTATTCCACTGGGAGAACCCCCAGAAATGGTGGTAATAGTGGCGTAGCACAAGTAACACCTCTGAAGCATGTATGTGCACTTCTAGGTGTTATGGTCTATATTCTCATGGAGCCAACAGTATAGCGGGGATGGGGGTGGGTCTAAGAAGCCCAGTGGACGTAAACAAACACTAATACATGTCATACAGGTAATGGTAAATGTCATGAAGAAAAATAATACCAGGTGGTGAGGAGGCAGGGAGTGACAGAAGCTGTTTTAGCTTGGGTGGTCGGTGAGAGCCCCTCTGTGGAATTGACATTAGATCAAAACCTGAAGGAGGTGAGGGGGAAGTTATCTAGACATCTGCAGGGAATGTGATCCAGACAGAGGGGACAGGGAGTACATTCCCCACACGTTTGCTCTGGGTGAAGAACAATGAAGAGTCCAGGGTGGCTATAGCGGGGTCAGCAAGGGTGAGTGGCAGGGACCGAGAGCAGGGAGGTGTAGCGAGGACTTCTGCGTGAGGTAGAAGTCACAGGAGGGTCTGAACGGGAGCAACACGATCCAACATTTGCTTTAACAAAATCCCCCTGACTGAGGTCAAGGGCAGGGGGATGGAGACCATTGAGGAGGCCCCTGCAACAGATCAAATCAGAGCAGATGATGGCTTGGACCAGAGTGGTAGCAACGGAGGTGGTGAGACGGGGCTGGATTCTGGGTGTGATCTGAAGTGGAGCCAGTGAGATTTGCTGACTGACGAACCATAGGTGGGTAAGAGAAAAAGGAGTGAAGGACAATTCCAAGGTTTTTGGCTGAGTACTTGGAAGAATGGATTTGCCATCAACTGGCTTTGGAGGTTGAAAGAGGAAAATCACAATGTTGGTTTGGGACAAGTTTTTAAAGTCTGGGTATCAAGTTGGCCATGGATATATGATTCTGAGGTTCAGGTGGGAGATGCAGACTGGAACTATCACTATGTAAAGACCATTTGAAGCTTAGACAGGGTGAGGCGGCTGGCATAGAGATAAGGTCAGAAGAGATAAGGTCATTCCACTGATGATGTACCTGAGGCACAAAGAGTTAAACAACTCGAGGAAGCCACCTTGATGTTCAAAGGTAGGGCAGTAGGGCGGGTAGCAAAGCCCAGATTCAAACTCCAGCAATCCAAACGCCAGAGCCCACTCTCTTCACCACCAGTAGGGCTATTAGGAAGTTTAACAGTTAATTGGCATAAGACATTTGCTAGGTGTCTAGCACACAGTACGCCCACATTAAACGCTATGACTTCACACTTCATTAAAGCACAGCCTCCTCCCTGAAGGCCCCACTCCCCCCTTCCTCAATGTTGCTTCTTCACAAGCCCTCCACCAAATCCAAGCTCATTGCTGGGACCTCCGCCCCTCCACACTGCTCTGTATTAACACTCTGCCTTAAAACCTCTCATTAAATCGCAAGGCTATATTGCAAGAGCATTTCTGTATTTTACCATGTGCTGTCTCCTGCTTTACACACTTTCCCCATTAAAGACCCTCCGACGAAACACAAAAATACCCTTCGACTCACAAACTGCCCTCTGCCTCACACCCCCTCATTAAAGCGCCCGCCCGTGTTAAAGGGCATCCCACTCCCAATTCCCACACTGCCGGGTCAGCTGCCCGCCGCAGGCCTCTCTCCCCGAGAGACCCCCTCCCCCCAGGATCGCCACCCCGGCCCGCGCACCCGCCGCTCTCGGTGACTCTCACCTTCTCCACCGCCACCCCTCCTCGTGAGCGGTTCAACTGCCGAAGCTCCAGCCCCGCCCCAGGATCCGGCTTTCTCCCTTATGATTGGCTCTGGCTTCTTCCCAGCCAAGTTTTTATTAGTAAAATAGACGCCCGTCACTCTGTCCCGCCCCAGAGAAGAACCCGCCCTCCAAAGCTTGCAATTGGGCAACTCGGAGGAGAGATTTTTTGAGATGGATCAGTCTGTTGTCCAATCACTACTGGCTAATCGTCAATGCCAGTCATACAAAGAGGGTTGTCCCTTGACGAAGGGAGGGATCACGGAAGTAGCCCCTTGACTCCGCCCATCAACCCCTGCAGCCGTGTAGGCCGCGCCCACCGAGGAAAGAGGCGGCGGGGTGGGGGGGAGGAGGAGTGTGAGACTCGGACACGCATGCGCACAGGAAGAGCTTGGCCGCCGGTCTGAAAGCTGCGGAAGTGTGCGGAAGTGTACCTAGCTTACAGACTGGTTGAGATTTATCATCCCTCATTGCGTTCCAAGCCTGCATTAAGCACTATGCAGGCCTCGGCTTATTTAAAGTTAACAACAACTCTGCAGTGTAGGCGCTATTGTGATCCCCGTTTTGCCACTAAAGAAAGAGGCTCAGAGAAGTACATCCACTGGCCCGGGACCACACAGCTGAGAATGATCCATCCCTCTTTTGAACCAATGAGGCATCAACAGGGCAGATACAGCTTACAGAATTTGGTAAGAGAGTAGGGGAGGGGAGGGAAATACAAGGAATACAAAAGAAAAGGAATACAAAATCACAAACACAAAATTGGGTATGAACATGAAAATTTACTTTGAATACGAAATAATGAATTCCATATTTAAAAGAGCTGACAAATACCTCAAACATTGCAAAATCCCCAAAGGTGATAACGTAATGTTTTTATGAATTTACTGCCTGACGCACCTCTGTGATATGTTTCCTACTTTTTTGGCTGCATATACTTATTTCATAATATCCTCATCTCCAGAGAGAAGAGAAAAAGTAAATTATCCTTCCTCTAACATGCTTGATGGAACTTTTTTCAGTCATTAGAATTTAGAAAAAGTCTGAGTTTCACAAGTCAGTATTGGGGATGGCATCTAGATTTTTTGGATATTAATGAAAACTTTTATGAAGTTTAAACTCATATGTTAGCTATATGTTCTGGAAACGTTTTCACAGACTAGCTTCTGGCTCAGTCCTGTTAATTCTTGACCCAACTCTCTTGCACAGGTGCTTCTGGAGTTGGCCCCTAGAGGGTAGTTCATGCCACCGTAGATTGTGTGACCTTGCACCTGATGAGTTAGCACCTTGGATGATAGGAGCCACTCCTACACCAGGATAACTAGGTAGGTAATTTCCATTTACCTGGAAGTGTCTGTGAACTCCATTGAAATATCCCACAAAACCCAAACGAAATGTATTCTCGTCTCACCTTCCCCTCAGCTAGGTCCCATAAATGCCTGAAACTGCTCCAGCACCAGCCATGGTACAGAGAAATTCAGCAAGGGGGAAGCAGAACTGGAAAAAGTAAGTGGTAACAACCAATTGCATTTTAAATATCCTCTTTAGTAAATTTTATAAAAACATTGGATTGTAGGAACAAATTGCTAAGGCCTTGGAAGGGCCCATGCAAATCAGGGGCCCTGAGGCTTACATGAGCTCTGCTATAAAACTACCCTAAACACTAGTCATCATGCATTTATTGAGTGATCACTGCATACCAAAAGCTAGTACCGGAAATCCTGCCCTGAGGCATAATAGCCAGTCCCGATATTGCCACCAACTTGGTTGTGGGGCCCCTTTCCCTCTCTGGGTGTGAGTGTTCCCACCTGTAAATGAATACAAACTCTAGCCCACTGTTAAGAAGTTGGGCTTTTCCATCAGAGAGACCTGGATTAAAACTCAAGAGTTCCTCTTACCAGCGGAGACCTCCCACTGGACATGCTTCTTCAGTGAGCCTCACTTTCACCATCTGTAAATGGAGTTCAATTCATTCATTCATTCATCAAGTGTTTATTGAGCACCTACCATGTTCTGGGCACTTTTCTGGCTGCTGGGGGTAAGTATATCAGCAAACAAACAGAAAAAGCCCATGGCCTGGTGAAGGGAGACAAACAATAAAATATAAATACATAAATGTCAGGTGGCAATAAGTGTTATGGAGAAAATAAAACAGAGTAAAGGGGATAGGATGATGAGAGATGATGTCTCAGAGAAGCTGACATCGAGCAGGGATCTGAAGTAAGTGAAGGAGCCAGACTTGTGGGTACAGGGGTAGAGCATTCTAGGAAAAAGAAACAGTCAGTGCAAAGGCCTTGAGGTGGGAGGATGCTGATGCATTTAAAGAACAGCGAAGGGGTCAATATTAAGTGAGTGGGAATATGGTAGAAGATATCTGGGACCAGAGCCAAGTTGTATAGGGTCTTGCAGGCCATTGTGAAGTCTTTGGATTTTGCTCTGAGTGAGATGGGACCCTCTAAAGGCGGAGAGCCTCAGAGACATTTTACTTATGTCTTTTTGTTTTTTGGTGTTTATTTTTAAATTATTTTACAAACATTAAATTATTATTAAAATATAGCTAACATACGACATTATATTAGTTTCAGGGGTACATCATAGTTATTCAACATGTATATACCTAGAGAAGTGATCACCATGATAAGTCTAGAAACCATATGACACCATATATTATAATGTTATTGACTATATTCACTATGGTATACATTACATCCCCATGATTTATTTTATAACTGAAAATTTGAACCTCTTATTTCCCTTTGCCTTTTTCCTCCTTTTAAAAGAAATCTTCAATTACAGTTGACGTTCGATATAATTTTATATTAGTCTCAGGTGTACAGCACAGTGGTTAGAATTTGTATAATTTACAGAGTGATCCCTCGTTTAGTCCAGTACCCACCTGACCCTACACATAATTTTTACAATATTACTGACTATATTCCCTATACATTACATCCTCATGACTATTTCGTAACTACTAATTTGTACTTCTTAATCCCTTCTTACTCCTGTTTTATCTTAAGATAGGCCATTAAAATAATTCAAATAAAAAAATAATCATTCAAATGAGATAAAATGTTGCAGTCTGTGGAAAACATTTTGACACTTCTTCAGAAAGTTAAACATAGAATGACTATGTGACCTAGCAATTCCACTCCTAGGTATACACCCAAGGGAACTGAAAACTGATGTTTAAACAAATAGCTATACATGAATAGTCATATCAGCACCATTCAGAATAGCTGAAAGGTGGCAACAACCCAAATATCTATTAATAGATGAATGGATAAACAAAATGTGGTATAGCCATGCAATGGACTATTATTCAGCCATAAAAAGGAATGAAGTTCTGATACATGCTACGATGTAGATGAACCTCAAAAAACATTATGCTGAGCAAAAGGAGCCAGACACAAAAGACCACACTGAGTATGATTGATTCCATGCCTATGAAATGTCCAGACTAACAAATCCATAGGGACAGAAAGCAGATTAGTGGTGCCAGAGACTGGCGGGAGTGGAGGGGGGTGGCGAATATGAGGAGTCACTGTTTAATGGGTGTGGGGTCTCCTTTGGGGATGATGAAAACGTTTTGGAACTAAAAAGAGATGATGCTTTCACAATGTTGTGGATATACTAAATGCCTCTAGCTGGTGCCCTTTAAAATGTTTAATTTTATGTCATGTGGCTTTCACCTCAATAAAAAAAAAATTTAATCAAAAGATTAAAAAATAATTCGAATGAGAGATGATGGTGGCTTTTCTGAAGGTGGTAGCAGCTGGGGTGGTGGGATGTGGTGGGAATCTGCATATATTCCGAAGGTAGAGCTGACAGAATTTGCTGATGAATTGGGTATTGGGAGGGAGGGAATGATTGCAAGGTTTTTGATTTGAGAAACCAGGATGAAGTTTTCATTTATTGAGATTAGATAGGGCGGGAGGGGGCAAAGGAGAGTGGAGATCAGGAATTTGGTTTTGGACATGTCGGGGTTCCTAACAGACATCCAGATGGAAGTATGGAGAGGAGAGGTGAATGTATGAGTCTGAATTCAGGAGTGAGGTCCAGCCGAGGGAGACATATAAATTTGGGAGCCCACCACCAAAGGAGGGAGTGAAGAGAGGAAAGAGAAGAGGACCAAGGACTGAACCCCAAGACCCTCCTATATTTAAAAATCTCTGAAATGAGGAAGAAACAGCAGGGGAGACTGAGAAAGAGCAGCCACTAAGAAAGGAGGGAAATCATGAGAGTGGGGTGACTTAGAAGCCAAGGGAAGAAAAACCTAGGAAGAGGGCGTGACCATCAGTTGGAAAGTTCAGGTCACAAGAGGGCGGATGACTGGACTATTGGATTGAGCCACTTAGAGGTCACTGGTAACCTCAAGAGTTGTTGTTGTTGTTGTTGTTATTATTATTATTATGAATTATTTGGCCAAGCAGTGGAGGCAGACCCTGATTGGAATGATTCAGGAAGGCTTGGAAGAAAGGAACTGGAGACATTGTACCCATCACGTTTTTTTAAGAGTTTTGTTGTAAAAGACAGAACATTGGAGCTGTCACTGGATGGGGCGATCAACCATGTTTGTATCAGAACGTGTTTTTGCACCCTTGAGAATGACTGAGCAGAGAGGGGAGAATTGATGATGCAGGAGGGAGAGAACCGCTTGACTCCTGTCCTTGGGTAGGCGAGAAAGGATGGGCCTAGCATGCCCATGAGAAAGTGGCTTGGCAGGGAGTGTGTCTGCCGTTGACAGGAGGAACGGAGTCTCGGGTTCAGGGAGAGGGCAGATGTCCTGGGACCTGCGGAAGTTCTATTCTGATGGCCTCTCTTCTTTCTGGGAAGCAGGTGCAGGGTTAAAGGGGAGACTGAGGATGGGGAGGAGGTGGTAGAGGTTGAAGGAGGGAGGACAAGGTGTGACATAGTCTTCCAGAGCGAGGAAGGGTGAATGGACGTGAGTAGGGCTTCTAGGCAGTGCGCCCCAAGCGAGTGATCATGGAATTGCAGCGAGCTCGGGCTGTGTGTCCAGCCACATCCAATGGGCGCAGCCACGGAATAGGCGGAGAGTTGGGTGGGAACTGCCCACCGATCTCATTCACAGAAAAGCTGGGAACAGGACCCTGGTACCCATTGAGTGCTGGAAAGCAGAGCAACTGTGATAGTTATAAGTGCTTTGATTTAGGAAACAGAGGGGCTGTGAAAAGGATAGGGACAAGGGTCTTGTCGAACCCTATCCTTTACAGATGGGGATGCAGAGGCCCAGGTGAGTCCCTTCCAGGTTTCACACACATAATGTGAGATGCTATTATTATGATTATGCCTGTACAATACCCCAAAAGCGAAATCCATTATCACATTTGCTTAGGCAATTGGCAAGCATCCCCCAAGCCCCTCTAGATTGTCCCATCTGATTATTAGAGCTTTGATAATACAGGTAATTCCTTAAGCCCTAGGTGCTTGCCCTGTATCGTCTCATTGAGAGGCAGCAAAGTTGTTAGTGAGCGTGTCTCCCTGGGTTTGAACCCTAGCTCTGCTTCTTATAGTCCATTGCTCATTGTGTCAGTTTTCTTGTCTGTAAAGTGGGGATGATAACAGCGGCATGTGCCTCATAGTGTTTTGTTAGAAATAAATGAATTAACGTGTGTAAAGTGCTGAGCACACCACCTGCCATGCAGTAAACACTCAGCAAAGCGTGGCCATCGTCATCTCATTGAATCCTCTTAACAATATAGGAGGGAGGTACTATTATGATCCCTGTTGACTGTGACAGGGACTAAAATATTAATGTGTTATTATTCAAAGCCTTACAGGGGGAGATAGAGAGAGAGAGAGCGAAAGAGAGAGAGGAAGAGAGAGGGAGGGGTGAAGGAGAGAGGGAGAGAGAGACAGAGAGAGATATGCATGTGTTTGGGGTTTTTTTTTGTGGGTTTTTTTTTTTTTTTTTAGTAATTCTGGGTGGAGTCGAAGACTAAAGAATCCCAGAGAAACCAAGCCGATCTACATAAGAGAGTACATAAAGTGAGAACTTTCACATCCATTTGATTGGCCAAAATTAGACCGTCTAAGAACATCAAGTTCTAGAGGAGTGTATGGAAGAACGGTCATCCAGTGCTGCCGGTAGGCGTGGAATCGCGTGCATCCTTTCTGGAGAGCAATCTGGCAATACTGTGAAGTTTAAATAAGAGGATGGCTGACAACCCAGTTTCCCTGCTCTCCAGCAGGCTCGCGAATGACGTACATACGAGAACGAGCAGTGAGCATGGTTTGGGTAGCAAAGGGTTGGAAGGAATTTGACGGCCATTATGAGAGCTGGAGAAGTGGCACGTAAAATACATAACAGAATACCACACAGCGTATGAAAGAAGGAGAAGCTTCACATGAATGCTTAGTAAACGCTTGGTGCTAAACACTTTTAAGATGCCAGGCTGCAACGGCCCTATGAGAAAGGTACTGTTATTGAACAACACCCCTTTTACAAATGGAGAAATGGGAGCCCAGAGAGGTTAAGTAACTTGCCCCAGGTCATCCAGCTAGTAAGCAGCCAGACTGGGACGGAAGCGCAGGCAGCCTCTGCACAGTCTGTAGACTCACTCAGCACGAGCTAGAAATAAGCACAGCCACAAAGAGAGCTCTCAGAAAGCACAATGAAGGAAAGATGAGTTTATGGCTCAGAGGCATTTTTGCAAGTTTAAAACACACATAGAACAAAATTAACTTTAAGGATATGGATGGATTTTACTGAAAGGATAGAAGGAAGACTGAAGGCCAGAAATTCAGCACCCTAGAGTGAGTGCCTATGAGAGGTGGCAGATGAAGGGGGAAATTACTAAAATTAAATTCAACCAGAAATGATTGCGTAGAGTCAGTTGAAGCCTTGGCACTGTGGTTCTAGGCTAGAGAAGCATCCAGATTCCCTAGGAAGGGGATAATTTGGTGGTGGAGGAGTGCGGAAAACTTGGAGATACTTGGCTGAAAAGAGAGGAAAAAGTAAGAAAGGGAGGCAGTGTGACGAAACTGTTAAGGGAGTAGCTTCAGAAGCCAGGCTGCTAGGGTTCAAATCGCAGGTCTGTCACAAGTGACTTAATTTCCCCATGCCTCAGTTTCCCCATTCATAATATTCGTAAAGCCACGCCCTGTGGAGAGATGCAAGAAATCTACATTGTTCCCCAATGTTGTTACAGAAATCCCTTTTTTTAAAAAAAAAATTTCTCTTGCAGCACAGTGTATGATCTGACTTGCTTTTTTAAAAGGTAAGGGCGGAGGGCTGGGCATAGGGGGCAGGGAAGAGGCTCCTGTGAGAATCCAGCCGGATGCTGCTGGGGGCCTGGCCCTTGGTGGCATTGATAGAGGTGGCGAGATGGGGTCAGATTCGGAAACTCAAGGTGCAGCAGAAGAGGTTTCTGATGGATGGGATGTGGGTGTAAGGGAAGGAGGGGGGTGTCAAGGGCAAATGCAAGGTTTTTGGCCTGAACAACCGGGAGAGTTTGGAATTTATCCCAGAGGCAGTAGGAAGTCATAGGAAGATGTTGAGGCTGGGGGGAGGGGAGGCGGCCAGTTGCCATAATCACTGAGGAGGCCGCCAGGACCGGGCGCGCAGGCCTGAGAGACAGGGGCAGGATGGATTCCAGCCCTGGCTCGGCCCCCACCTCACTGTGGGCTCCTGGGCACGCTAAAACCATTCTGGACCTCCATTTCCCTATGCTACAAAAAGGCTGGTAGGAACAGAAAAAAAAAAAAAACAAAAACCCTAAAGACCCTCTCAGCGCATGGAGTCTCACTCCTAGATTCTCTGAGTCACATATCCCCAGGATCAGGTAAGCAAACAATCACCATGCAAAGTCAAAACTCCTCTCTCTTTGTCTCCTGCCCAAAGCCCATCCTTGCCCTGCTGGACAATACACAGAATTTCCGTGGTCTGGGAACCTGGGGAATAATAAAAGTGACAATGACAGGCAGTATTTGTTGAGCACACATTCTGTGCCATGAGCTCTATCTCAACTCTCACACTGAGACAAGCCAGGAGCTCTGAGAGGTAGGTGTTTTATTATCACCCCATTCGTAAATGGGGAAACCAAGGCTAAGTTTTTCCTGTGGCCCCCAAGACAGAAACAGTCGGCTCCCTGCCTAAGTCCCTGGTCTCATCCCTCCCACTCTCCAGCTTCCCTGGTCTCCTCCTTCCTCCTCCAACTTGTCAGGTATGCTCCTGCCTCAGGGCCTTTGCACCTGCTCTTCCTTCTGCCCACCTGGACCCCTCTACTCCCAGAGATCTACATGGCTCACTCCCTCACCTCCTTCAGTGCTTCTGCTCAAATGTCACCTCCTCAGTGAGGCCTTCCCTGTCCACTCTGTTTAAAACTGCAGCCCCTCCCCTGCCCCCTGCACCTTGAACCCTCATCCCCTTCCCTGACATATTTTTCTCCATGGCATTTATCATCACCTGACACAATATATATTTTACTTCTTTTGCTTGTTTATTGTCTATCTGCCTAGAATGTGAGCTCATGAGGTCAGGAATTTGTGTCTGTTTTGTTCAATGCTATATAGTAAGTGCTCAGTGAATATTTTTTTGTCAGGTGAATGAGTGAGAATCTATCTTCAGGGTCGATACTCATAACCCACTATACGTTGCTTGTGATGCACCGTGTTAACTGCTTTGTATCAGCTTCTGACCACATCTTTCTAACTCCCCTGCCCCTACTAGGGTCCAGACAAAGAACCCCTCTTCCTGGAGTCTTCTGTTTCCATCCCAGCCCCTGCCTGGCCCCTTCCCCTCCATCGCCCTTCTGGTGCCCATGTCACCCCCTTACTTAAAATCTCCCAGAGACTCTGGGATTCCATCTTGTAGCTACCACATCAGGATTTTTCATACCGATGGTCACGACTGGCTAGTGGACTGTGAAGTCAACCAGCGTTTTTCAATAGAAGAGAACAGAGCAGAGTCTGTGCTTATAGTTTAGACATAGGACAGACTAAGGTGTAGGGGAAGTATGATTTTATGAAACTTTTCTTGCACAGCACCATAAGTATTGAATCATGATTAAGTGTATTTCTTACTATGGGTCAAAAAAATTTGTACAACCCTGCACAACACAGTCCTGCCTTTCCTAAATCCTATGTACAGATGGGACGGATGATATTAATATCAGCTCTTCTCCGGGACCCATGCCAAGTGGTTTTACCTACTTTAGCTCTTGGACTCCTCACCACACCATTATGATTCCCAGATGACAGATGGGAAGACTGAGGTCAGACTAGACAATGCTCATTCCTGAGGTCACAGGGCTGGGAAAGAGAAAAGCAGGGCTTGAGCCCCAGTCAGTCCCCACCCTCTTTTGCCTACCCACCTGCCCACTCCTCCTCCCCCTCCCAATCTGCCTGCCCCTTCACAGAGCACTTGGTGTGCCAGCCTGTCCTCAAAGCCCCCAGGTGCAAGCTGCCTCAGAGCCTCCAACACTGCAGCTGGCAAGACCATTTGAATCCCCGTTTTGCAGGCTAGAAAAGTAGGGCTGGAAAGCATTTCCTAGAATCCACCATTCTATCACCCTTCTCCAATCTCCCATCTTTGAGAGGCAGGAGAGAGAAATGGCTAAGGACATGTCTTTGACCACCTGGGTTCAAATCTCATGCTTCAAAACTTTATAGCTGTGTGTGATCCCAGCCCAGCTCTCTAAGCCTCAGTTACCTCTTCTGCAAAACAGGAATAATAATAGTACCGACCTCTTGGGCCATGCTTAAGATTTAAATAAGTTGGAATACAGTGTGATGGTCTTAACGTCAGCGGCCACGCCCCTCTGCTGGGACTCTTCCCAGTGGCCCTGTATAATTGGGCTCCTCTTTGCCTCCCAGACTTTGTTGCAGAGAAGAAAAAGCCTTTTCCTGAGTTCATGCAGCTAGAAAGTGGGAGGGCCGGAATTTGGATGCAGGTCGGCCTGGGCTCTTCACCACCGAGTCACAATAGTCCTTTGGGAAGTTAGTGCTTGACAGCAAAAGCAGCAACGTTTTCCAGATTAAGGAACGTAAGTCTCAGAGAGGATAAGGACATGCCAAAGTTACACAGCATGTAAACGGCAGAGTCAGGATTTGAACCTAGGCTTGTGTGTGTCCAGACGCAGGCTGACCTTTGTCCCATTAGCCCCTGCATGAAACTCTGATGGGCAGGAAGGAAAAACGAATAGAGGGCTTCCCTTGCCCCTGCCCAGCCTGATGGTGTCCCTGGATCCAGCCCCTGCCCAGTCTCGGGTGGCTGCTCCCCTGAAGGCTCTAGGGTGGGGGTACCGGGGTGGCACGGATGATGGCAGAGAATGCAGCAGCCCCCTCCACCGGCCTCTGATTGGGGCCCTGCAATCCCCCAGGATTTGGTGCTTGGAAAGCTGACGTTGGGTTGCTATGGCAATGGGTTTGGGGTGGTTGCCATAGCAGCAGAACTAGCCTGGGTTTAAAAATATCTAGGAGGAGGTTTGTGTTTGTCTGTGAGTGTGAGTGCGTGACCGACCATGCTGTTGTGTGTGTCCAAACGGGGGTGTGTGTGTGTGTGTGTGGAGCCGGGGCTGCAGGCATGACTCGGTGGTGGGGGCCGAGCAGCATGCAGGACTCCATGCGTGTTGTGATGTCTCTGAGTAGCCTGTGAGGACTCGTGTGTTGCATGCGTTAGACTACATGGGCCATGTATGTCAATGTGTGTGATTGCCCAATTGTGTGGAAGGCACAGTTGAGTCCAGCAGTGTGTATATCACACATCACTAACATGTATGCCTTATGTAACATAGGTGTTTGTCTTGTGGCTGTGATCATGTTCTTGTAGATTCTCAGGGTGTGTGTGGCCAAGTGTGGAGTTGTTTTGGCTCTGAGTATGTGCATCTGGGATATACACGGATGTTAGAGGTATGTGTGTCTGCTCGTGTGTGCGAGCCCGTGGAATGGCTTTGGCTCCACATGGATGAATGTGCATTATGTATTATGGGTGAGGGTGTGTGTGTGTGTGTGTGTGTGTGCACACGTGTGTGCACGCCTATTCCCCCATGAGTCATCTTCATGCATCGAGCGTGCCTGTGTGAAACTGTTGAATGTATACCTGTGTGTCTGCATGAGGTCCTGTGCAACTGGGGATGGGAAACTTTATGCCCATCTCCATGGATGTTGGGATGTGCACCTGTGTCGTATGAGCATATGTGACTCAAAGGGTCTAAGGTGTAGATCTCTGCCTGACCCCAGTATCTCCCTGCATCCCTCTCGCCTCTTCCCTGTCTCCATGGCAACCAGCTCCTCAGCTCCCTCCAGGAAGATGGAGGGGGAGGATCCAGACTGCAGTGGACCACAGCCCCCTACCATCCCCCTTGGCTCTAGGGACAATGAGGGGGGAGGGGACAGATGGGCAGCCGCCCCATCCACCCCAGGCCATCTGCTACCCTGCCCATCCTAAGGACCTGGGAGCATGGCAAGGAAGGGGCAGCAATGGGCTAGAGCAGAGGGACGGGCCCCCAGCTGCCACAATCTCCCCCATCCAGGCCTCCTCTGAGCCTAATCTTGTCTCTAGAAGACCTGGGAGGGAAAGAACCCGTGGAGACCAGGAATCCAGGGAGAAGAAAATTCATGTATCAGAGAACATTGAATATTAGCAGGGATCAATTCCAAAGAAGGGCCCTCTACTTCCAATGACTTTGGGCTCCGAAATTAAGCTTGTCCTGTGTTCAAACCCCAGCTTGCCCTCTGTCTGCGTGCCTTTGGACAAGCCACGCTCCATGCTCCCAGGCCTCCACCGTGTCATCTGAAAATTAGGTTTTGCTAATGACATGAGTAGTAGTACTTTTCAAGCACCAAGGCCATTTTGTTCCCTGTTGTGTCCCAGTGTTTGGAACAGTCCCTGCCACATCGTAGGTGGCTCATAGTGCTGTTGATTGAATTGAGCACCAGTTGGGTCCTAGGCTCAGAGCTACGTGCTTTAACTCAGGTGTTCATTGAATCAATCACCTGAGCCCTTGCAGTAATCCTGTGCTGATTCTTCTAAGGATTGATGCGAGATTTGAGGGTAAACGTCCCAGCTGTCAGGGGTGGGAGACATGTGACACGGGATTTCTCATCTCGATCGAGTGATATCACGTCTCTGAGGCTGTTTCCTCATCTGTAAAATGGGGATGATAAATTCCGAACAGAGTTGGTGGCTCTGGGGATTAAATGTGGTGACGTTTGTGAAGCGCTTACTTAGAACTGGACCCGGCATGGAGTAAGTGCTCAATAAACGTTCATTACAGGTGAGCGGTAGGGAAAGTGCGGATGAGCCCAGGGTTCTCATTGTGTAGCCTTGGGGAGCTTGGTCCCTCTCGCAGCTGCGGGAGGGGCGTGGTCAACCCGTTGGGGCGTGGCTTATACTTCAACGGCAGACCAATGGGGCTCCGAGGGTGTGGCCCTAACCGGCATGGGCGTGGCCTTGCACGGGTGGGCGGGGCCAGGCCGCTGTGGGAGCCTCCGGGAAGAAGATGCTCGGGCCAGCAGCCACCTCCAGCCCTGCCGCCGCTGCCGCCCGCGCCCGCTGCCCCCCGCGTCCCCACTAGCGGCCGCCTCCGCCTCCCATCTCCGGCCCCGCTTCTCCGGCCCCCCGCCCCCAGCAGGGTCTGGGGGGCTCGGCCTTCCGCCCCGGGTAGCAAAGAAGGGAGTCCCGTCCCCCCAGTGGAGCGGCCAGTCTCCGGGCTCCCTGATCTTGAGAGAGACCCCACCCCTCAGTTCTCTCCGAGCCCCATCGGAGACCCCCTTGGTCCTCCCATCCTGCTCACATCCGCTCTCCAGCCCCTGTCAGCCCCCCAGAACCAGCTCCCTCCCTCCTTCGCTCTCCGGGGTTCCCCCTCCCCCATCCCTCCGCCGCCGCCCCCTCCCCCTCCCACATCCCCTTCCCTCCTCCTCCCCCTCCCCCGTCCCCCGTCCCCCCCCCCCCGCGACCATGAGGATGATGGCCGCCGGCGCGGTGCACGGCCTTTTCACGGCCTCCGCGGCCCCGCAGCCGCCGCCGCCCCCGCCGCCGCCGCCGCCGCAACCCCAGCCTCCCCAGCAGCCGTCGCCGCCGCCACAGCAGCCGCCGCCGCCGCCGCCGCAGCCGCCGCAGCAGCAGCAGCCGCCGCCCCAGGCCCCCCCCATGGAGCCCGAGGCCCCGGATTCCCGCAAGAGGCCCCTCGAAACGCCCCCCGAGGTGGTCTGCACCAAGCGCAGCAACACGGGAGGTGAGAAAGGGCTGCGCTCGGAGCAGGGGAGCGGGCGGGGGGCCTCGCCTTTCTCCATCCTCCTCTCCCCCCAATCGGCAGGTGCAAGGGCTCTAGAGAGGGGAAGAGCGCCGCTCCCTAGACCTGGAAACCGTGAAGGGAGTTGGGAAGGGTCCGGATCCCCTCCCCTTCTGGCCGCGGCCCGGGGCTGGGAGCTTTGTTTGCGACGAGAGGGTTTGGGGGGGAGGGGGTGGTAAGTGTCCTTGGTGGGGCGCAAAGGATGGGGGGCGTGGGTCCCTCTGAGCGAGTGTCTGTGTCCTTGAGGGGTGTGCGATGTGACCCCTTCGGGGCAGGGGAGTTCCCAGGCTGGCGTGTCCTGGCGGGGGGAGGGGAAGGAGTAGAGGAGGCCTGTGGCCCCGGAGCTTTCCATCCTCCCTCCCCAGGGATGTCCTGAGCAAGCGTTGTCCCAGAGGGAGGCATGTGTGGTCCATGGGCGGGATCCTGTGTGGGTGCAGGCTGGGTGGGTGTGTTGAGTGAGATGGAGAAAAGGTGGGTGTGTAAAGCTAGGTGGGAAAATGTGTGGCTGGGATAGACATGGGGGGGCTGTAAGGTCTGGATATGTGACATTAGGAATTATGGATATGACAGTAAAGGGTGTGTGTGTGTGTGTGTGTGTGTAAGAGACAGGGTGAGGTGAGGGGGGCTCCATGCTCGATACCCTTGAAGGGGTATGTGTAACAAGGGAAAATATGTTCATGTCACCCCAAAAGGGGCTGTGGCAGAATGTGACACATGAGTGAGAGGGTGTGTGTGACATGCAGAGGGGTGTGTGGGGGACACCAAAGGGGCCGGCTCTGGGTGTGAGCCATGAGAGGCTGTGTGGATCCAGGGAAGGCAGTTTGGTGTGTGTGACACAGGCGCGTCTGGGGTGGGTGGGATCAGGAGAAGCCGGGAAGGGTATGTGACCAGAAAAGGGTGTGGGTGTGACTCCAGAGAGGCTGTGGCTGGGTGTGACACGCAGAGGTGTGCAACAGTGACATCAGAGGGGGTGTGTGTAGCAAGGCTAGGTGGGTGTATGACGAGGGAGAAGCTGGAGCTCTGTGGGTGAAAAGCACAAGGGTGTGTGACAGGGACATGTGCATAGTACACTGAGGGGGCATGAAAAGGAAAGCAGTGTGTGTATATGTGTAACGAGGGAGAGGCGTGTGTGCGAAATGGTTTAGTGTGTAATACCAGCAAGGTGGGAATGATTCTGTGAGTGGCAAGCAAGTGTGTGTGTGCGTGTGTGTGTGTGTGTGTAAGACAAGAGGGACTTTCACTGTGTGTGTGACCTGAGCAGGAATGTGTACCAGACAATAAAAGACAAGCCAGGAACGCTAGGTGTACGTACCAGTGGGGACTCAGGAAGGACGTAGAGTTTGTGGGGGGTCCTCAAAGCCCAGCCCATTAGCTCCATGGAAGGAGGGAGACCCCAGAGCAGACAAGCCCCTCCCGGCAGTCACCTTGGCCAAAATCTCCGCTTCCTCTGGCCTTTTCCTTTGGATGGGAGCCTGATGGCCTCAGGCAGAGTGCACCCTTCCCACACTGCCTCCAGGCACCATAGTGGACACGGTGGGGACCTCCCACCTCCTCCCCTCACATGAATGCAAGTCAGATCTCTTCCTCCCATCCTAGTGCTGCCCCCCAACCTCTGTCCAGGTGGGACAGGAATCGGGGACCCCGTGGCTGTCTATGAGGGTGTCCAGCAGAAATTGGAGGAAAGGGAAGTTGGGGGAGGGGTTGGGAGCGAGTTTCCTGTCCTTCTTCCTGCTTCCCCACCCCCAGCACACACAAGAATACGGCCCCACCGACTTCCTTCCCTCTGTCCTGCCCCACTGCCATTCACAGTCCTGGAAAGGGTCTGGGACCCTGGTGGTCCCCGAGCCCAGCCTGGCAGTCCAGCCCCACCCCCACTGGTGGGGAGTGAGGAGTGTCACACACTTCTCTTACAGGGACTGAGATTCTCAAAATCAGATCACACAGAGCAGTGCAACCTAACAATAGTGATGCTGCCAAGGGCACTCAGGTCCAAGTACTTGGCACCTACTCCAAGTCGGGCTCTGAGATATGGGTTAACCTCCCATCACATCCCTGTGCAGAGGTGATCTGAGCTGCTTCTCCAGATGAGGAAAACAAGGCTCAGGGAAATGCAGCCACCTGCCCAAAGTCACAAAGCTTGTGAGTGGCGGAGCTGGAATCTACTCAGCCCTGAGTGCCCAGTTCCAGGGCTCATGTGCTTCACCCTGGGGCCTCCTGCCTCCCTCAGCAGTGGAGAAACTAGGATATGCCCTTGGGGAACCTCTCCTCCAGCCTCTGCCGCCTCCCCTTCTGTTGACCCATGGGTAAACTGAGGCCCAGAGATGCAAAGGGAAAATATTCCATTTACAGGAACATTTAGGGTCAGGGCTGAGCCGGGCTTACATCTCAAACGTGAGGGCTCCTTCTGATGATACTTCGTGACTGTGGGACGCTGGGTCAACCTCGCCCCTCTTCTGAGCCTCAGCTTTACTATCTGCCAAATGGGGAAATAACAGTCACCACAGCGATGATGATGATAGCAACCAATATCATCGTTTAATGCCTTACACGCAGTATTTCATTTAATTCTTCCAACACCCTATGGTGTAATAATAATAATAATAATAATAATAATAATAATAATAAATTATAATGGCTAATGTTTATGGTCTCTAGCGTGCCAAGAAGTATGATGGAAAACACCGAGCATGGAGCAGTTATTGAATCCTTATGATTCTATGACATCATCCATCTTACAGATGGCAAACTGAGGCACAGAGAGGTTAAGTAACTTGCCCAGAGTCAGTCAGCTAATAAGTGGCGGGGGGAGGGAGGCTGTGATTTGGACACGGGAGGCTGGCTCCACTGTGCGGGCAGACACTCTAGTAAACCCCATTTTCAGGTGAAGAAACGGGCTCAGAGGGGTGAGGGACTTTTCCAGGGTGTCACAGCAAGTTGTGGCAGACTGAGCAGAGTGTGCTCCTGCCCATGGCACCAGCCTGGCATTCCTGCCCCTTTCTCAGGCTCTGTTGGAGGTGGTGGTGGCTGTTAAAACTAGCTTCTGGTCACTGTGACTGGTGGGCAGACACCATTGGGAAGGAGACGAGGCACTGAGGACAGGAGGACTTGGGTAAAGAGTTGGATGGAAACTCCAGGTGGGAACTCAGTGGAGAGACAGATCCCAGGCGGTGGGACAGTCACCAACAGTGTCCCCCTTGAGTATAGGTGCTGACTCTGAAGGTGCCCCCAGAATGGGCCTCATACTTCTGGCTGCATTTCCATCTCTGTCACCCCCATATATACTGAAATAGCAACTGCCCCCCACTTACACACACATCCCTTACACCCCAAATGTCGCTTACGCCAGCCAGGTCTTGCTCCCAGCGTCCATCACACTCTTAACACAATGTTGTCAGGGTTAGGAACCTCAGACTGAGACCTCCCAGCGTTCATCTCATCACTGTCATTTGCTTGGAGTGGGACCCCCAGGCAAGTTATGTCAGTGCTCTGAGCCTCAGTCTCCTCATCCGGAAAATGGGACTGTAAGATCTATCTCCGCCTCTGGGGCTCTGGTGTGGGTTAAGTGAGGTTGTGTGTGTGAAGCACATAGCGTAAGGCCTGGCAGATGGTAAGCACCCAATAAGCAGTAGCCCCCATCATCATCATCATCATCATCATTATTGCCACTGAGAATGTCACAGTCCTGTTTCACCACCCAGCGGTGAATCGCCCCGAGGAAATCGTATGCCATCCGCCTTCTCTCACTCAGAGACAGTGTCACAACCCAAAGACAGCATCACACCTTTCGGCATCTCATCCCTTTGGAGACCTGCTCCGGTTGTGTCACGTTTCTCACACAAACGGGCAACACCATCATTCACAGAAAGACATCACATGCCCGACGTCCCGCCCTCCTGGGTGGCACCAGCCCCACACCACACCCCGCCGTCTCTGTCTTCCACCAACGGCATGACAGTGTCAGCATCACGCCCCAGCCTCCTCAGGCTTCCGGAGAGCACACAGCTCTCCCACCCCCGACCCCCAGACAAGAGCAGGTACCATGAGTACAACACCCCAGCTTTGGTCTCCCCCAGACATACTGTCACCCAAAACAACAC
The DNA here is from genome assembly GCF_014176215.1 of Rousettus aegyptiacus. Taxonomy (NCBI): domain Eukaryota; kingdom Metazoa; phylum Chordata; class Mammalia; order Chiroptera; family Pteropodidae; genus Rousettus; species Rousettus aegyptiacus. The sequence goes on along the minus strand of NW_023416289.1, from coordinate 43,786,062 downwards.
CTCTGCAACACACACCCCTTTGGCTCTACCTTTGTCGTTAATGAGCCTCACTCCCAGACCAGAGCCACTCAATTCCACTGTACCCCAGATCTTTGGGGAAGGTAGACATTATTTAAGGAGAGGGTGGGCAAGTATCGATTGCTTTTTGGAAGCCTCTAGAAGTATCCTGAGGGTGAACACAAAAGGGAGAAGGTGACCAGATGCTCAAAATGACTAGAAGGTGGACAGACGGCCCCTTCCTAAGGTGGAAATGTGTGAAATTGCAGCCAAAGGGACACAGGTCAATCAGGAGAGCCGAAGTTGACTTCTTCAGTTCTTCAGTCTCTGTCATGGTAGAGGGAGCTGCCCGGACCCCAAGGGAAGAGCTCAGAGGGGGGTGGAGCGTGGGAGGCCGGAAAGTTCCGGCATCTAGATTCTGCTTCAGCAGAAGGAAGAACTTTTCCACAGGCAGATTCTTGGTAGTTCAGACAGGATGAGATATATGAAGTCTGGGGGCGCTGGGTTCAGCTGAGGTCACGTGTCTCCCCTTGCCGCAAGGCAGGCTGGGAAATAGAGGCCTGGCTTCTTCCTGGGGGGAAGTGGATTTCACAGTGAGATGTGCCCCCCAAACCGGAAGGACATGCAGATTCTGAAGAGGACTAGACTGGTGGCCACAGTGGGAACTCCTGGGACCTAGAGTTCTGAGCTTCTACGGGTAGGTGGTCTCAGCTGGCCACCTTTCTTATGAGACCAGCCTGAGGAGGGGGCTCCAAATTTTCACTAGTCTGGTTATGGGGACCACTGAGCACCCACAAGGTGGCTTAAAGAGGTCCATGGACAAACTTTTTTTTTGACCATTGTTTGTATAAAGTAACTTGAAGGGAGACGTAACCAGCCCTTTAAATTCTGATTGTTAGCAATGATTTCTAATGTCCTCTGAAATCAATTGCATTTAAATTTTAAAAGCGAGTGGATTTAAAAGAAATGGACTGCCTCTTTTGTTCCCTCATGTGTCACCAGCACCTAAAATGAGGTCTAGCACATAGTGGGTGCTCAGGAAGGATTTACTGGAGGAAGGGACAGAAGAGAAAGAGAAGAAAGAAGAATAATAGTACAGAGGGACTTGGGCGATGGAGGAAGTGGGGTGTCCCCTCCTCCTCCTATTTCCCAACAGAACCCCAAACCTTAGAGGCTCATTGTCCCCATTTATAGAGCACTCGCCATGTACTAGACGCTGTGTGTGATAAGGACTTTACTTGTGTTTATGAAGCAGGTAATGCTAATAATAATGGTATCTAATGTTTCTCAGATGCTTAAGTGCCTGAGACCATCCTAAGTCCATTACGGTGTATCATTTCATTAATGACAGTAACTCTCTGAAGTAGCGCCATTGTGTGCTCAGTTCACAGACGAGAAAACTGAGACCCAAAGAAGTGTGGTGACTTGCCCAAGGCCACACAGCCTGTCAGTGACAAATTGGCTCAGTCAGCCTAGGGCTGCATCCACCGTTTCCCAACAGAAATCCTGACAAAACCTGGGAAGTGTGAAAGAGAGGACACAGGAAATGGGGTGAGGGGACATCCCCAGTTTTCTTCGGAGCAGCTGAATCGCTTTTCTCTTCGAGAGGGAAGCTGGGGCAGAGGAGACGGGGAATGGAGTCAGAGAAGGAAAGAGGGCAGAGTCCCTGTGAGAATGCCTCGCCATCTTTTTGAACCTTCCAGAACCAGCCCTATCTCTGTGGCAGGTTTAGGGGCGGGACAGGCAAGGGGCCGCTTCTGTGAGCCCAGGCAAGAAAGTGAATTCAGGGGCGGGGGGGGGGGGTTCAGAATGATTGATGGGAAGGCACCCTGTGAGGGGGGAAGCTAATTACCTAATAGGCTTAATGGTCTGATTAGGCCAATGTAAGAGGATTGCCTCAGGCTCAGGGAAACGCCTTAATTCTGGACCCCCTCCCCATGCCAGCACAGCCACGTCCAGCCCCCGTGCTCCCAGACCCCCATCTTAACACATTGGGGAACCTAGAACCTTCCATCTCGAGGGACCCTGCAGGGCACCCTGCCCCCACTTTTACCAGTGTGGATTCTCTTTTTATCTGCTTTGTACCTTGGAGTTTCATGGGAGAACAGTGAAAATAGGTTTCCTTGGCTTAAAAGAAAAAGTTGAAAGCTGCTGGGGGATGGTTTAAGACCTGAAGCCTTGAAAGCAGAACGATCTGGCTCCCCCGCCCTTTTTCCCAGTATTTATCGCATGCTGGGCACTGCGTGAGTCCCTGGGGCACGAGGGTCTAGGGACATGACCCACAATGCACTTCTGTGGTACAGTGCTCTGAAGGCATGACACGGGATCCATCCCCTCCTCGGAGTTCGAGGAAAGCTTCCGAGAAGAAGTAACATTTGAGGTCCCGAGGACGAGAAGAATTCACTGGGAGAGGCGGGTTCCAGGCAGAAAACGTGCAAAAGCCCTGGGGTGGGACAGAGGAGGAAATGTCTGAGGAACAAAAAAAGAAAGTGTATCTGCTGTGCGTAGAGGAAGGTGAGGATGTGGAGCTGGAAAGGTGGGTGGGGCCAAATCACCAAGGGGCTTATACTGAAAAGGCTCTAGAAGTTTTACCTTAGAAGGACTTGGGTGCAACAGTTTGGTCAGAAGGAAGGAGAGGCGAGGCACGCGCCTTGGGACTGCGCTGACCAAGTGCTTTGCACATGACCATGAAAATGGGTCCCTAACAAAGTCCGCCCAAAGCCTCGCCGACTCCAGGCCTTCGACACTGTCTCTGAGCTGTTGCCACTGGCAGGGAGGGGAGGGTGCTGAGCAGGGGAGGGCCAAGAATGAAGCAGAACTGCATTTGACCATCTTGGTGCCTTTGGGCTGGTGACCTTGGGCCGGTGCCTTCCTTTCTGTGAGCCCCTCTGTGCCTCAGTTTCCTCTTATTTAAAAACGAGTCTACTCACCTCACTGGTAGTCATGAGAAACGGATGAGGTCAAGTTTGCAAAACACTCAGCACAGCGCTGGGGGTGGGTCGTGAGTGCCAAGAACCCCAGAATGCAGCCCTCCCTCCCCCTCCCTCCTCACTGCTCCCACCTGTCAGCCCACCACCCCTCCTGTCTGGACCAGTCACCTTCTCACTGGGCTCCCGGCTTCTCCACTCTCGCTTCTCATAGTCTGCTCGCCTCCTGGGTGTCAGAGGGATCTTCTCGAAACCTCAGTCAGATCACACCCCTCCTCTGCTCAGAACCCTCCGTGGTTCCCATCTTACTTTGGGCAAAAACCAAAGATCTCACCGTGGCTCCCAAGCCTTAACACACCACTACCACCACCACCCCCCTGGGCCCACACCTCACTCTCCCTCAAACCGCCCAGGCACAGACCCGCCCCAGGGCCTTTGCACTTGCTCTCATGCCACAGAGTCACATGGTTGCGTCTCCCGCCCCACAGCCTGGATGGAGCATATCATAATGGTTCAGAGCATGGACATCTCCACCACCGACTAGCTCTGCGAACTGCAATGATGTCTCCAGCTTTGTTTTCCTATCTATAGAATGTTCTTTTTTGTTTTTTTTTAAGTACCTTTCTCATCACATTAGTGTGAAAATTAAGGGAAGTATTTGTAAGGCTTGTTAGAGAATCTAGCACACATTGGTGCTATAGAGTGTTTGCTCTCTAAGGCCACGTTCTCTGACAGTGCCACCCCTACACTCCTCGTCCCCTTTCCTGCCTTTTTTTTTGTTTTCCTAGTACTTACCACTACCTGACGCAAACCAGACCGTACCGTATGTCTCCTCCCTCTAGAAGAATGGAGCTGTGTGAGCTCTCGGCTGAATGGCTAAAACTCTTTCAGCCTTATTTTGCCCACGAAATCACAGAGCTTTGTCTGCTTTCTTCATGGCTGTTTCACTGGAACGGTGCCAGGCACAGAGCAGGTGCATAGTACCTGTTTGTGGAATGAATGAATGAATGAATGAATGAATATCGTTATTATGATTATCTCCTTACTGCCGTGCTCATGACTGTTGCTCCCGTATGTTACCATGATCCCAGTGGTTACCAGGCTGGTGCATCCTTTGGGGTACCCTCTAAAAGTGAGGAGCACCCCTTCTAACTCTCCTCCCACTATATGCCCCTGCAGAGGAAGGTGAATACTTCCTGAAGGTGCTGATCCCCAGCTACGCAGCGGGCTCCATCATTGGCAAGGGTGGGCAGACCATCGTGCAGCTACAGAAGGAGACGGGAGCCACCATCAAGCTCTCCAAGTCCAAAGACTTCTACCCCGGTGAGCCCCTGCCCAGGACTCTGCCCCGGGACTCCCGTCCCTCCCACCTGGGCCCAGAATGAGGAGGAGGGGCTGCCCAGGAGCAATGAGAGTAGGGGGAGACTTCCCCTCCCGCTAAGGGGACAGAGCTGCCCTCAGGCCCCCCCAGCTCAGGCCAGAGCAGATGGGGGTGGGGGCAGGGCAAAACAATGGGCCTGCTGCATATTCATGAGTTCATTTGCATGATGTGCTGGCAGATGTGCCCCTTCCCACACACCTGCCCCTTTGGGTCAGTTGGAGGAGCTGGTGGGGAGGGGGGCAGGAAGCAGGTGTTAGGGTGTCCCTCTGGGCTTGGGGGTTGGGCAGCCATCCGTGTTACACACGCCCCCACTCCTTTCCCCCCAGTATTTCCCTTTGGATTTCTGTCACCCTGTCTTGCCCACTCTGAGTCCCACTGGTTTGCTCCGTGTCATTCTTTGTGCCTTTCGTGTGCTGTCTCTGACTTGCCCACCCCTGTACCCTCCGTCTCCAGCCCCATCCTCCTCTCCGGCTCCTCCTGCCTTTCTTTTCACTCTGTCTCCCCGGTTCCGGTTCCGTCTGGATGTCCCCCCATCCCCTGTGCTCTTAGTCTCCCTTCCGGTCTGTCTCTGCTTCCCCATCTCTCCCACTCCACTTTTCCTCCCTTTGTGTCTTCCCATCTCCCTCCCCGTCCCTTCCTTTCCCTCCACCTTTCCTATTCTCTCGTTTTTCATTCTCTTACTCTCCCAATTCTCTGTCTCTGTGCAGTCACCCACTCAGCCAGTGCTCAGTAACCCCGCCACGGGGCCACCCTCATTTCTGTTTGCCTCTGCTCGCCCATCTCTCCCTTTATGTTTCCCTCCTTCTCCTAAGCCCACCTCCCTCCTGTTTTGTTTCGTTCTGCTGTCTCTTCAAACCCAGCCCATTTGCTGCCTCTCCTGCAGCTCTGTCTCCGTCCCCCCAACCATACATTTTTCAAGGCCCCTGCAACTCTCTCCAATCCCCCCCAAAACCCCTCACCCTTCTGTATCTCCCTCCGAAGGCCCATGCCTGCCTGGGCTCTGACATCTAGGAATCCAGGGAAGGCCCCCTGAATTGTGTCTTTGGCCCAGCTCTGGTTCTAGTTCATCCTAATCCCCTTGGAGTTTTTTAGGTCAAACACCAGAGCTGGAGCCCAGGGTCAGGATACATTCATATCCTCTCCTCTCTCTCACTCGTGTGCGAGCGCTTTCTCTCTCTCTCTCTCTCTCTCTCTCTCTCTCTCTCTCTCTCTCTCTCTCTCTCCCCCTCCTCCCTCCACCCCATCTACCTCCCATCTCACTAAGCAGCTTTGGCAGGAGGTTTAGAGAACTGTCCAGGGTGAGCCCCCCTTTTCTTTTCCGCCCCAGCCCAGTTTCCCCCACACCCCTCTAGCACACGAGATAGGGCTAAGACCTCTTCTTGGGACATTCATTTAAGGACACTTGGTTCCTCGCCCTTGGATCACATTCTGTGACATGAGACACATTGTCCCCTCCCAACTCAGTGACACACCCCACAGGCCAGGCATCTGAGAACCCCAGAGGATGGGACAGTCATTAACTCTCCTGGGACAAACACAATTCAAACATACAGCATCTCTCCTCAGCCCTTGGACATGCGGCCAGCCCCTGCCTGCACCCCCCCCCCACACTCCGGAACATATGGCATGTGCCTGACTCAAAGGTGAAGGGCGCAGCCCCCTGCATCCTAGCCCTGTCCCCAGGACTTCTCAGGACACACAGGAGCACAAGACCTGAGAGCTGCTGCTTGAGATGGATAGATATTTCCCTGTTCCCCTGGGTGACACCCTTTCATTCATTCATTCATTCATTCAGCACATTCCCTGAGCACCTCCTCTGTGCCAGCCCTGTACTGGACAGAGATGGGGACATAGTGACTCAGACACCCCAGGCTGACCCTCTTGAATCTCACATCCCAGTAGGGAAGACAGACTGAACACCAGTGACAATCCGAAGTGGTCAGGATTAGGGCGGGGAAGCCCAGAGGATGGCGGGAGCCCAGATGGGGCACTCAACCCTGCTTCAGAAGGTCAGGAAGGGCTTCCTGGAGGAGGAGCCCAGAACAATAAGTGAGACTGAGCTAGGTAAAAGCGGTGAGGAGTGCCAGGAAGATGAAATAGCATGTTCAAAGGCTGGAGGAGGGGTAGTTTATTCGGTGTGGCTGAAGCATAGAGAACAGGCAAGAAATGGAAAGTATCTTCTGGGCCTAGTAAATTCACACGCAAACACGAAGACAGACAACACACACAGTGCACAAAACAAAAACCTACCTGGCCCTTAACCCCAAGGGAGGGGCAGAACACACCAAGGGGGTCCCCCACTGTACAGGAAACCCCAAGCCCCAGATTCAATCCCTCTGGCTGGCTCAGACATGGAGAAACAGAGACCCAGAAAGAGGCAGGTACTTGCCCAAGGCCACGCAGACTCCTGTGCACTCAGCCAGACACGCTCATGATTCTAAATTCTGTCTGATTTTGAGTATCTGCTGGAAGCTCTGAAACCCACTTTCAGAAGGAAAATACACGCACACACTTTTAAAAAATATTTTATTGAATTACAATATATTTGCACCAAAGTCCAAAATCTTAAGTGACTACTTAATTTATAATATTCTTTTTTTATGATCAAAAACACAGAAGCAAAATGACAATTGGTTTATGCCTCCCCTTCTGTCTCAGCATCCAAACACACACACGCATGCTCCATGCGCCCCAAATTTAGCACGGCGTGGCTCAGTGGCTAAAAGCTGAGACTCTGAAGCCAGACACCTGGGTTCAGACCCCTGATCTTTCACTACTGGCTGAATGAACTTAGGCAATCCCCAAACCTTCTCTGTGCCTCAATGTCCTTAACAGTAAGTCAGGAATAATAATATTGCCTGCCTCGTGTATAAAAGTGAACAAATATATATATAAAGTGCTTAAAATGGTGCTGGCACTTGGTGTTATGTAAGCACCAGCTGTTAGTATTGGACATTCTTTCAGAGTTTCACTGAGCCCCACAAAACCCCCATGGACCCGGGATAAGAACCACAAGGGGGTGGGAGATGACAGGTCCCCTGAACTGGAAGGACACCTCGCAGAGATGGAGAGCCTGGCCCCTTTATTCCGGGCTCTCCCTAGGACCATCCCGCCCCGCAACCCCCCCAGTTCCCACCCTGACCCACACCCTTTCCTATTTACACCCAGACGGAGGCCGCCTGCACGCTGACTCACCCTTGGCTCAAACCAAGCCATTGTTCAGGGGGAGGGGGGAGTAAGAGTGAGAAACAGCGGCCCAAAGGAGCTCGAGGATGTCAACTATACAAGTGACCCAGCACAGTGACACCCAGACGCATGGTGAGACCCGCCTGCCAGGCTGAGAGACAGCAAGCGAGGGATCAGGGCGATAGCACCAGCATGCTGCCCCGGAATGCCCACAGGACACTGGACACTCACCCCAGGTGTCCCAACGTGCAGGCACACAGAGCCTGGCACACACTTAGGTCCGTTACAGAGCCAGGGAAAAAACTGGTCTGACAGAGTCCCACCCAGGGAGAGACACGCACACGCTCACACACTGGACATGGCCAGCTCACTCAGACAGTCACATTCTCACACCCGTCGGTCATAGCAGAGTCTTCTTTGGCTGTAATACATACACGCAGACAAACACATCAGGCCTCCAGTCTTACCTCCCAGCACCTTGGTCTGCCTGCTGGTCGCTTTCTTTCTCGTGTTCACACACATCAGTCTTGTCTGTCTGTTCCTATATGTACACTCACACACGTAATCATGCATACCACACACCCGTCATCCAAATAACCTTTTAAACACCTAGAGATCTCTGGCCGTCTCTTTCCTCTACACACCCCCCCACACACACGTATGCAAACACACGCACTGTCACACAGTCTCCAAGTCTCCATACATTCATCGCACACCCTCCTTGTTGCTTCAGGAGTTTCTTTTGTTTCTTTCTCTTAAACTCTCTCACACACACTACTGGGCTTAGTCTCACAAATAGCATACGTAACCTTGAACATCACGGGCATACCCCAAGTCTTCTTCACACGCACAAGCATGCACAAGCATCTTTCCTGGAATCACGGGCATGCAGTCTGTTCATACCTCAGTCTGTGCCACTCTTTCTCTCATAGACATGTACACAGATAAAGATCATTTAGCCAGTCCTGCCTGAGTATCCACATGCATGCACGTGCACGCGCGCACACACGCACGCACACACCCTACTCACCCAAACAGCCTCACAGCATTACCCAGAGTCTCTCTCCCACCCACATATATCCCAACACTATTCAGAGTTAGCTTCTCTCTTCCCCACTGCCCCCCCCCCCAACACACACATACACACATAGTAAGAATGCCTGGGTCAGAACCGCAGCCAATATCTGGAGAATCTCCAGCAAAGGTACCCAGTCCCCACTCTTCCACGAGTCGCCTTTGACGCACTCTGCTCTCCCCTCTCCACACCCCTGCCCTCGCCCACCCCCCAGCCCTCCATCTGGTGGGTCCAGGCAGGCACTCAGGCCTCTCTTCTGTCTCCCCCATCCCCCAGCCCTTCCCCATCCTCTCCAAAAGCCCAGAGGCCGTCACTGCAGGCTTTCAGGGGTTGCCATGGCAACAGGGCCTCGTCCTTCGTCCCCCTGGGGGTGGGCTGAGGACCCGGCCAGCCAGACCGATAAGGGGGTTCCAGTTACTGTGGCAACCGTTGCAGGCCTGAGCTCTCAGCTTCTAGAAGGGAGGAGTGAGTGAATGGTTGCCAAAGCAACCGGGAGGCAGCAAGGACTGGGAAGAGGCAGCTGAGCCCTGTCTCCCCTGCCCAGGGCTGCTGTGGGCATCGCAAAGCACTTAAGCATCATTCTTCCATCCCCTGGGGTTGTTTTAGGGGAGGGCAATGAAATGCAGATTATAAAACAGGGATTCCACTCACTCTTCCAGCTACCCACTGTAGCCTGGGAGCCCATGCCAGCATGCCCAGGCTTACCACGTGACCAGTCCCCGGACCTCAGTTTTCTCTCTCCATTAAATGGAGCCCTCTCTCAGGAATGTTTGCATTCCTGTCTGATGTGTCTGCCTGCCCTCTTCCTTGTTCAACAGGAACCACAGAGCGAGTATGCCTGGTGCAGGGCACAGCAGAGGCCTTGAATGCTGTGCACAGCTTTATTGCCGAGAAGGTCCGAGAAATCCCACAAGCGATGACCAAACCTGAGGTGGTCAACATCCTTCAACCCCAAACCACGATGAACCCCGACAGAGCCAAGCAGGTCAGCGGGGACAGAATGGGTTTCTGTAAAGCAGTGAGAAGAAGACACTTCTCCCATCACTGAATTACTGTGGGGATTCAATTGATAAAACATGTACCGATCAAATGCATGGGAGTGGTTAGTGTTGTTATTATTAGAGAATCAGCCTAGCGACTCCAGACCACCTGATTCTGGGAGAATTGGACCCAGACACCCCAATGTACCCCTCTCTCCTGGGACTCTCTGGATCCTCTTCTCCCTTCCACCTCATCCCATTGTCTCTCAGAGCAACCTGCCTCCCACTTCCTGTCCTCCCATCCGTGACCTCAGCCACAGCCCATCCACATCTGGAAGGGTTTAGAAATGGCCTCTCATACTCCCCCTCTCCATTAATTACTGTATGGGAGCAGCCCCCATTTCGGAGAAATGATGTTTCTTCAGCAAGAGAGGGGGCAGGTCCCTCTCCTACACAACCCTCTCCAGAAGGGATGGAAGGAGGGCAGCGCTTCTCGGTTGCCTCAGTTACAGGGAAGCGGTGGCGTAGGGGCGTGGCACGGAGCAGACCAATCCCATCCCGCCTCTCCGGTTGCCATGACCACGGTGCGCTCTGGGCAGGTGGGCTTGCCGCAAAGACCCTGGCAGCACTGTCCTGAGGGTCGGGGGCCAAGGGGAAAGGAACGCAGAGCTAACTGCTCTTGCCCGCCCCCCTCCGGCGTTTTCTCCCCTTCCTCACTCCCATATACATGCACACACGATGCAAACGGGGCGAGAAGTCCCGGACTGGCGGACAGGCCACTTGTGAGCGTTCCTTAACGTCTGCCTAGAAGCGAAGATGAGAGGGCCTCGGTAAAAGGAATCTGGAATTCTTGGGAATTCTCGTTGCCCTGAGGTGGTGGGGGGACCACGGACAGTTCCCCCAAGCTCGTGGGGAAACAGTGGGCGGAAAGCCTTGGGAGAGTGCTGCCCAGCGGATCTCGTCCCCAAAATGACAGCGGGCCTGGGGCGCGGATCGCGGCTGCTGTCCTTGGTGCTGAAGCGGCTCCGCTCCTCGCGCCTCACGGGGCTTCTTCCGAATCCCTTCCTACCGGCAGGCCACAGCTTCCCCACAATTCGCGGGGAGGCAAGGGTATTGCCACTTCCCTCCGCCTTGGTCGTGGCCACAAGGGGCCCAGGAATCATCAAGAGTTTGAACATGTTTAGAGAAAATGGGGTCAGCGCCATCTGTGCCTGAGCCACTCCACCCACTAATCCGCGGGAACTCTGAGATAGGGAGGTGGAAAGGTTATCCAACCAGGATTTTCCCTCTGCCTTATTACTCAGGGGCTGCAAAGAATTATGGAAATAATGGCTGAGGGCTCATACTCTGGAGTCAAGATGTTAAGTTGAATCTTACCTACTCTGATACTTTTGCCTGCCTGACCTTGAACAGGTGACTTGATTTCTCCATACTTAATGTTCTCATCTGTAAAATGAGATCCATTATGGTACCTACTTCAGGGTGGTAGCGTTCATTGATATTCGAAATGCACTTAGCGTGTATGCCTAAAGCATAGGAAGTTCTCAAAAAACATGTTAGCTTCTGTTATTGTTATTATGGGTTTTCGAGTCAGAAGACAGGTCTGTCTAGTTCCTATTTGCCTTGGGCTTGCTGTGTTTACTCTAGGTCTTCCCTTCTATAAGCTTCAGTTTCCCTTTCTTTACAACGTGAAAGCTGGGCCACTGCTCTACTCTACTTGAGTCTTGCCCTTTGGGACATGGACATAGTACTGCCTGTCACATTTGCCACATTTTCCAAGATTTTTAAAGGTCGGCTCTGTTTTTTAAAGCACTATGTGGTTATGGGCTGGCTATGGCCTGAGGAGCCACCAATTTGCCCCCCTGCCTGGCATCTGAATTATCTAGGTAGCTTGCGATGCCTGTTGCAGAATTCTAGCCCTGAACCAGAATTTCTGGGGCTAAGACCTGGGAGTATAAATGTGGACTCTGTGGCCTGGGGTCAGATCCTGGCTGTACTGTTTCACTACTTGCGTGACCTTGAATAAGTGACTGAATCTCTCTGTGCCTTCGCTTCCCAATCTATAAAATGTGATAATAATACCTACCTTGTAGGGTTGTTGCTAAGTTGTTGCTAAGATTAGGTAAGTTACTATATGAAAGTTTCAAAAAGTGCCCGGCATGTGGTAGGTACTGTTAGCTGCTGCTGCTCCTGCTGCTGCTGCTGCTGCTCCTGCTGCTGCTGCTGCTGCTGCTGCTGTTACTATTACTTTAAAATCTCCAGACTTGCAAATCAGTGAGACAGATGGGCTCTGAGGTTATTCTGGCTCTAAAACTCCTACAATTTGATGGCTCTGTGATTCCAGGATTCCAGGCATGTATTATTCTAAGATCCTACTGTTCTAACATTCCTGGGACTCCAGTATTCTATGGAACTGCCCCTGTGGATGGGGCTCTTTGGTCCAGGCCTATAGTGAAGGCAGCTACTGTTTTCTGAGGGTTTCCCGTGTGCCAGGCACTAGGCAGTCACTTTAGTCATGGAATAGTTTCAGTAATTGTATGGAGTAGCTGTGATTTATGTCAGTGTTGGAGATGACGCACAGAAGCACAGAGAGGTGAAGGCATTTGCTTTAGCCATTTCTTGGTGGTCACAGTTTCTCAGATGAAATGGTCCCATCCTTCCCAGTCACTCTGAAATGCTGTGTCACATACTAAATACCTGCTCGCCTCTAGGTCTGATTTTGTACACTCTTCTGTTCTATCCCCTTGACTTGTCAGACTTCTTTTTTCTAATGATTTTTTAAAAATAACAGCTGTATTAAGATATAATTCTCATACTGTCAGGTTTTCAGCATTTTAAAGTGTATAATATAGTGGTTTTAGCATATTCACGAAGTAGTACATTGATCACCACCATCTCATTCCAAAACGTTTTCACCACCCCAAAGAGAAGCCCCATACCCATTAAAGGTCACTCTCCATTCCCTCTGGGTCCCCTCCCAGCCCCTTTCCACTACAAATTATGCTTTATGTTTGTTGATTTGCCTATTCTGGATATTTTACATAAATTGAATGATATTTATGCGGGCTTTTGTGTCTGGCTTCTTTCCCTTGACGTAGTATTTCCAAGTTTCATCCATATTGTAGCACATACCAAAACTTCATTCCATTGTATGACCAAACAATATCTCATTGTATAGATAAACCACATTCTGTCTATTCATCAATTGATAGAAATTTGGGTTGTTTCTACCCTTTAGCTATTATGGATAATGCTGCTAATGAACATATGTGTGGACATATGTTTTCAGTTCTCCTGGGTAGGTACCTAAGGTTGGAATTGCTGGGTCATGGAATAAATCTATATTTAACTTTTTGAAAAACTGCTAGGCAGTTTTTCAAAGTGGCTGTAACACAGGCCTGCCCATGAGGTAACAATGACAAGAATCACTTTTTGAGTACCTACTCTGGGCACATATTAATTGCATTCTCACATGGCACCCTATGCTTGACGCATAGTATGTGCTCAGCAAATGCTGCTTGTTGGAATGAATGGATGATAACATACCCACAGAGCCCAGGCAGAAACATGGCTGAGGGGGGTAGCTAGGTGTAACCTGGCAATGGTGGGCACTGTGAGTCACCTGAAGGACAGCCATACTCAGTTCTAACTAATCGTGGCCATGCTCGAATTTCAAGCTCATCATTTTGTGCATGATCTCAGTTGGGCTTCACAATAATCCTGTGGAAGAGGTGTGGATATTTCCATTTTACAGATGAGAAAATTGAGTCTCAGATTAAATCTCTTGCCCAGCATCAATGGTGGAGCCAGGATTTGAACCTGAGCAGGTATCTCCAGAGTCCAAGGCAGCTGTTCAGAAATGTATGTGCACAGATTGAGAACTGGTGGTCTGACTTCAACAAAGTGGTTCTTAGATATTTTGAAGAGGTTACTAACATTTAAAACCTAGGATGCTTCACATTTGACAAATCAGAATGCCCAGTTAATCTAAAAAAGTCAAATCAGGCTGAGTTTGGCTTCCCAAATGCACAGCATCCTACTCGCCCCCACTCCACACCCCCCCACACACACACACCACCAGGTGAGATACACCTGGCTGCCTCTGCCCAGTCCCATTCCTGCTAGATCCTGTGGGTGAGTCAGCCCTCATTCTTTCATCCTTCCATTCATTCACCCACCCTTTGGTGAGCGTATATCAGGTACTCCTCTAGGCACTGAGAACCCAGGAGTAAACGATCCAGACAAAAATCTCTACCTTTGTGGATCTCAAATCCTTTCAACAGAAACAGAAGATAGTAAAGCTTCTATCAGAAACTGAACATAAGTAAATAAGTAAAATGTATAGGATGTCATAGAATAAAAAGTGTTATGAAAAAAAATCAAAATCCAGCACAGAAGAGGGAAAGGGAGTTTGGGGGCATATGTATTTTTTTCTTCTAACTTTTTATGTTGAAAATGTTTAAAGAATAGTACAATGAACTCCCTACACATTGCACTTAGATTCACCAGTGTTAATATTTGCTTTATATCTACACACACACACACACACACACACACAGATTTCTTTTTGCTTTTTATTTGTTTCTTTGTTGCTGATGCATTTGAAAATAAGTTGTAGGCCTCATAACTCTTCACCCCTAAATATTTCAGCATATATCTCCCAAGAACAAGGACAGTCTCCTATATTATAATATTACTATGATCACACCTAACAAAATTAATACAAATTCCATACTATTATTTAATAAAAAGTCTATATTTGAATTGCCCCTATCTTTTATATCTATAGAGTACATATTTTTCTATCCAAGATTCAGTCAGTGTGCATTCGTTGCATTCGGTTGTTAACCTGATTTGTCTCTTGATCTAGGATATATTTTTAAAGGTAGAGCCAACAGCATTGCTGATTGGATGTTGGATGGCAGGGGAAAAGAGGACATGTGAGTCTTGGGCCTGAGTCATGGAAAGATGCATTTTCCATGTAGTGAAATGAGGAACACCATGGCAGAAACACGTTTAAGGAGAAAGATGATGAATTCCATTTTGGACTTTAAGTTTGAGGTGTCCATTCAGCATTATACTAGAGCTGCGAGGTTAGCAGTTAGATATGAGTGTGGAGGTGTCCGTGCTGGGGACACAAAATAGACAAATCAACAGGCTTTGACAATTGAGTGGTCAGGTCAGGCCTCTCTGAGGAGGTGCATTTATGCAAAGACCTGAATGAAGGGAGAGGTGAGCCTCCTTTTCTGGGAAAGGGCCTTCCAGGTGCCAGAGTAGCAGGTACAAAGGCCCTGAGTCTGGTCAGAACTTGGCAAGTTGGAGGAGCAGCAGAAAAGTTGAAGTCAGCGAGATCAGCAGGAATCAGAGCCTATAAAGTGGTGAGCGGTTCTCAGCCTAGTCAGACCCAGTGTCCTCTTTCTTCTACAAATAGTTTCCCATACCCACTTCACTCTCTGAGATTATATGTAAAATAAAGTATAAAATATATCTAGATCCATAAGAGTTTTATTGAGATATCTCAGTTTTATTGAGATAGAATTCACGTACATCGAATTCACTCATCTAAAGTGCAGTTCAGTGGTTTTGTTATAATCAGAACTCTGCGTCGATCACCATGATCAATTTTAGAACATTTCATTCCCTCAAAAGGAAATTTGGATCCCCTTACCTATCACCCTGCAGTTCCCCCCATTTGCTGCCTCCCAAGCCCTAAGCCACCGCTGACCTACTTTCTGTGTCTATAGATTTGCCTGTTCTGTACATTCACAGAGATGGAATCACACACTGTGTGGTCTCTTTTGCTTGGCTTTGCTCATGCAGCGTAATGTTTTCTAGGCTCATCCTTGCCGTAGCGTGGATCGGAACTTCATTCCTTTAAATTGATTGCCAAATACCATTCCATTGTACAGACGTATGTTTCCCATGTCCCGTAAGACCTTTTCTAAATAAAGGAGAAATGAAAGGAAGGTGATTTGTTATAAAAGAAGATGAATCTTAATATGTAAATGCTCAGCCAGGACCACAGTGGAAGAAGTAATGAAATAATCAGCCGCTCACACCTGACGTAGCCTGAGCAAGTGGGACGGTGACAAACGCGGTGATCCAGAGTGTAAAATTAGAGACTTAAATGATATAAGTGGCATTCCTGCTGATGTCACGCTTTTCTGAAAGGACGAAAGACTCTCATGTAAGGTTCAGAAGAAAACAAAACACAATCTTCCCTTGATTTACTGAGAGTTGCAGTCCTGGAAATTTCAGTAGATATTAAAACCATGCAAAAAAAAAATATTTGGTATTTATATGTATCATGTACCAAAAAAAAAAAAAAAAAAACTTGGTACTTATCGTGTTTCTTGGGGTCGGTTCTGGGCTCACAGATTTATAAACAGACTTTTGCCCAACACGAACCCCCAGGGGGACATTCAAAAATCATAGAGGACCTGGGATTATTCTTTTTTGTAAAGAACTTACTGACATTATGGGGTGCAAACATCGCGGCCCTGCCCGTTGAATCCCACATCTTTCCCCAATCGTTGTGACAAAGCTCCTGGACACCCCCAGGGTCTGACTGCGGGTGGGGAGAGGACAGGTAGAGGTCAGAGCTTCAGGGGCTAGAATCCACAGGTCGGGGGTATGTGGGAAGGATTGAGAAGAAGGATTTTTTTTTTTTAGGTGAGGCAACCCTTGGTTGACCTCACAGATCGCAAGGACCTTGTCAGCTTACAATCCCTTATTTATTTTTTTTTTATTTTTTACACCTATAGTACCTGGTCTTCCTAAGTGGTCTCCCAACCAAGTACTAACCAGGCCCGACCCTGCTTAGCTTCCAAGATCAGACGGGATTGGGCTTGTTCAGGGTGGCATGGTCATTGATAGAAGGAGGAATTTATGTGTAGAAATACTCTCGGAGGTGTGAAAAGAGACATTTAATTTGGAAAAATCCCCACTGAGATCAAGATTGATTGGTTTTGTGGCTGTGAAGGGTAGGCTGCTCTGTCACTGAGAAGCGGGGACCACCGTATTTCAGTGACCAATTTCCTGCAAGGTTTTGTTATCTTCATTTCACAGATAAGGCAACTGTATTAGTTCGCTAGGGCTGTACCATAGTTGGGTGGCTCGAACAACAGAAATTCATTTTCTTACAATTCTGGAGGCCAGAGGTCCAAGATCAAGGTGTCTGGCCAGATTGGTTTCTTCTGAAGCCTGTCTGCTTGGCTTGTAGACAGACGTCTTCCTGTGTCTTCATGTGGTCTTTGCTCTGCGTGTGTCTGTGTCCTAACCTCTTCTTATAAGGACATCAGTCCTATTGCATTCGGGTCCCCCTAGGGACCTCAGTTAACCTTAATTGCCTCTTTACAGACCCTATCTCCGCATGTAGCTATATTCTGATGGGGTCGGGACTTCAACATATGAATTGGGGGGAGGGAGCAACAATTTGGCCCCTAGCAACGAGAAAAAGGTTAAGCGAGGTGACTACGTTCTAGGGTGGGAAGCAAAAGGCAAGGGGCCAGGAGGCTGGATTTCAGCTCCTTCACTATCCAAGTGGCCTTGGGGCAAGTCCCTTCACCTCTTAGGCCTCAAGTGGCTCATCTGTAAAGTGAGACCAATGATGCCTTTCCCGGGGCTGGGAGTCAGAGGACTTAAAAGATGTAGGAAGGACACAGCACCAAAGCAAACTTGGAGCGGGGTCCTGGAGGGCCCCCCACTGGTACAGCCGTTAAGGTGCTGAATGAAAGGGAGGTCCCAGGGGACCCCAGGGCATGGGACAGCGTGGCTGAGGGGCTATCGAGGGGACTTGGAGTACTAGTTCTTTTTTTACCAACCAATGTGGAAGTATTTCAGTACTTTTAACAGCCAGTAGGACCCCACTGGTGCATGTCGAAGGGACGGGCTGGGACTGCTTTGGGACACTCGATAGCAAGGCCAGGGACCAACGCTAAAGACCCCGCTCTCACTCCCCACACAGGCCAAGCTGATCGTCCCCAACAGCACGGCGGGCCTGATCATCGGCAAGGGGGGCGCAACAGTGAAGGCGGTGATGGAACAGTCAGGTGCCTGGGTGCAGCTGTCCCAGAAGCCGGAGGGCATCAACCTGCAGGAGCGAGTGGTGACAGTCAGCGGCGAACCCGAGCAGGTACACAAGGCCGTGAGCGCCATCGTGCAGAAGGTACAGGAAGACCCCCAGAGCAGCAGCTGCCTCAACATCAGCTACGCCAACGTGGCTGGCCCCGTGGCCAACTCCAACCCCACCGGCTCGCCGTATGCCAGCCCTGCCGATGTGCTGCCTGCTGCGGCCGCCGCCTCAGCCGCTGCCGCCTCCGGCCTGCTGGGCCCCGCGGGGCTGGCCGGCGTGGGCGCCTTTCCTGCCGCCCTTCCCGCCTTCTCAGGCACCGACCTGCTGGCCATCAGCACGGCGCTTAACACGCTGGCCAGTTACGGCTACAACACCAACTCCCTCGGCCTGGGCCTCAACTCGGCCGCCGCCTCTGGGGTCCTGGCCGCCGTGGCGGCCGGTGCCAACCCTGCCGCCGCCGCCGCCGCCAACCTCCTAGCATCTTACGCCGGGGAGGCGGGGGCCGGGCCGGCCGGAGGGGCCGCCCCACCTCCACCCCCGCCCCCCGGAGCCCTGGGGTCTTTCGCGTTGGCCGCAGCTGCCAATGGCTACCTCGGGGCCGGGGCGGGCGGCGGGGCAGGCGGAGGGGGTGGCCCACTGGTGGCCGCGGCAGCCGCGGCGGGAGCGGCCGGGGGCTTTCTGACGGCAGAGAAGTTGGCAGCCGAGAGTGCCAAGGAGCTGGTGGAGATCGCGGTGCCTGAGAACCTGGTGGGAGCCATCCTGGGCAAGGGGGGCAAGACGTTGGTGGAGTACCAGGAGCTGACAGGCGCCCGCATCCAGATCTCCAAGAAGGGCGAGTTCCTGCCAGGCACGCGGAACCGGCGGGTCACCATCACTGGCAGTCCCGCGGCCACGCAAGCCGCTCAATACCTCATCAGCCAGCGGGTCACCTACGAGCAGGGAGTGAGGGCCTCAAACCCCCAGAAAGTGGGATGAGGCCTGTGGTGTGTGCTCCCGCCCTTCTCCCCGCCCCTCCTCCTCTCCCTCCTCCTCGTCCTCCTCCTCCTTCCCCGCCCCCAACTCTTGACCTCAGCTCGGTGTAGTCCTGCTCCTCACAGGATTGGGGCTGGGGTAGGTCTGACCCACTCCCCTCCCTTCTGATAGTCATAGGCAGGATTGAGTGATGGCTGGGGTCGGGGCCCAGAAGCTCCCTCCCCAGCCCTGAACTGACCCCCCCTTTCCTTCCTCCCTCTGCTTGACTGGGCCTGACTCTCCTCTCCCAGGGCCCAGGTCTGTGTGATATCTGTATATATTGCATTTTGTTGATTTTAATAGAAAACAAAGCGTTATTTTCTCTTTCTTTCCCTCCTTTTTTTTTTTTCCGGTAAGGATTTCCACCCCACCCCCACCCCCTTTATAAGTTTTTGTTTCCATATGGGAGGAGGGGAGGGAGCCTCTGGGTCACCTAGAATGAGGGGCCTCCCCCAAAACAACACCCCACCTCTCCTGCCTCAGTTCCAGAGGGAAGCAATGGGAGTAGAGGGAGCAGAGGGATCCGAGCTGAGACGGGGCGTTTGGAGCAGGGACCCCAGAGTTCCCAGATTGTCTCAGTTGCTCTCCCCCTACTAGAGTTCTCTCTCCTAGGTGGAACTTTTAACTCTTTTCTTTGTCAGGTTGGGGTGGGGGGAGGGGTGCTGTGCTGCTGGGAATGAGGCCAGCTCTCGGATGGGGCCGGTCCAGTGGGCAAGACTCTTGGGAAAGGCTGGAGCAACTGCCTGTGGCATCTCCTGTGGCTTTTCCTAAAGTAAGGGGCATGAAGCTCCCTGTTGTGATGTTGAGTCAAGTACTTTCGGGGGCTTCTGGTGCTCCTTTTGATGCCACAGGAAGTAGTTCCCAGAGGTACTTCCTGTGATGAGAGGAGAGGCAGATACTTCCTGTGATGTCTCAATGAGCCTTCCTTGAAGGTTACTTCAGTGATACCATGAGAGCACGTACTTCCTGTGGTGTCTCCAGGGTACTTCCTGCGATGTCATTGGGATGAGGATGCACTTCCTGTATTGGGTCATGGCCAGTCACTGACCCTTCTTCTCTACCCATAGCCCACCTTGGTGGGCCTTGACCCCAGTGGGGGTCTTCCTAGGAGAAGAATAAGGGGTGGGACTTGGATCTTATCTGGAAGACTGAGGAAAAAGACCCAATATTGTCAGGGTCATCTCCATCCAAACGTACCAAGTCTGTGAACTCGCCTGGCAGGGAGGGGCGGGAGATGGAGCGAGTGAAAACTACTGTTAAAGATCCCCATTCCCACCCCTGCCTTTTGTGTGCATGCTTGTGTCTGCGTGGCTTTGTTTCATTGAGTCTGGTTGAGCCAAATGCGTGGTGGCTCTGTCAGGCCAGCATGGCCCAGTTTAGAGTTCAGTGAGCCATGGTAGGGTCCCTTGGCCGGAATTTGTGTGGTCTAATGGATTCGATAGGCTTGTGGTTTCCAGCGAGCTGGAGCACTTCGGTGGTATCTGATGGATCAGAATGTTTTGGAGCTCTCACCAGGAGCTCTGAGGAGCTAGAATGTTCCAATGGAGTCTGCCAAGCCAGACAGCCCTGCGAATCGGTTTGGGAGTGGCTCCCTGAGCGCTGCGGCTGTGGTCAGCTCTAAGGCCTCGTTGCCAGGCCGAGATCTCAGGGCCTGACCACCCTGTAGACTTAGGATAGCCGAGACCCACCTCTACCCCTATCCATCCCCCCCTCCCCCTCGGAGGCCACCTCCACTTCCCTCAACCCAAAGCAGGGCCCCCAGTGCCCTGGTTCCATCATCAGCATCTCTGGGGGAGGGGCACCCCATGCCCCACCCCTCCCATTCGTCCCCTCCTAGGTCTTCCAGACCCTTCTCTTCTCATGGCTTTGGGGAATCCAGCCTCCTTGGCTCCCACAAAAAGGAGGGGAGAAAAGCCAGAGACAATTCCCACCCCTAAAGCCTGGGAGACCCTTGCCGCTCACTAGAGAGCCACCCCCAAATCAAAATGTGAAAATCCCTAGAAAGCAATAGCCTTCAAGGTACCTTGCACTGACTTTCCCTCCCGGCCCTTCCACCTGATGGGAGGCTGTAGCTTGGGCACCTGGGTAACTTTTTCCACGCCCTCTTCATCTCCGGGGGAGGGCAGGCCCCATTTCCCCAACCCCCACCTCTCTTCGCTGCTGCCCCCACCTACCCCTAATCTCCAGCCTGAACCCAGATGGAGATCTGAGTGCCAAAACTATTCTTGACGTAACTTTGTACATATCTTCTGCAGTCGGGGGCTTCTGGGGCTGGAGGTGGAGGTGGCCCTGTGGGCCGTTGCTCTCCTCTGCCTCCCTAAAGACCTTACAGTATTTCACAGTATCGCCATCCCTACATGGGTATTGCAGTATCTAGCTGGACCGTCCCCCCTGTAACCACCCCCAGGCCCCCATGAGGAGGGGAAGGAGCCAGGGAGAGGTAAAGTAAGGCCTGGGAGTTGGGAGTGGGGAGGTGGGATTTGAAAGTGCTCATTTGCATATCATTTGTATCCTCAGTTGCCCTCTGCTTGTCAGACGCTTTCTGTAGACCCCTTCATGGGGTGCAATCTCCCTTCTCTCCCTCTCTCTCAATCTCTGTCTCTGTCTGTCTGTCTGTCTCTCTCTCTCTCTCTCTCTCTCTCTCTCTGTCTCTCACCTGTCTCTGGAGGCTGGGCCTTCTGAAAAGTATTTCCTTGTGGTACCTGTGACAACCCCTTCCCTTATTCACATTTCACGAAGTTCGCTAGCTCGATGAGCTAGTCCACTCACCACGTTTGTGAGTGCAGAACCACCCACCTTTCGCCATTTTGCCCTGGGAAACTCACTCTGCCATCTTCCTCATCCCTTGAAAGTCCCTTCTGCAATCTGCCCTCAGTCTTTTGTGCTGCAGTTTGTCCAGAGGGGACACAAAGGTGGAGTCAGGGATGGGGATCATTAAAAAAACCCATCCCCTCTTTTTCCCTCTCTCCCTGTGAGCCAATCAGATCTCAGAGACCCTGAGCGGCCTCCTTGCACCCTGCTCTTCACCACCCAGTAGGTGCTTAGTAAGTGTTTGCTGCATTGAATTGTCTCCCTGTTCCTTCCCATTTGCCCACCCGCTTCCAACACCTCCCCCTAGCGTTTCTCTTTCTCTTTCTTTCTCTGGCTCCCTGTGGCTGCCATTGTCACCTGTCCTGTCTCTATCTCTGTCTGTGTCTGTCTTCCCTCTCCTCAACTCTCTCAGTAACCCCCTGCCTCCATTTCCCCACTGATTAAAAAAAAAAGTGCCAAATTTCCTTGGAACTGAGCCGCTCTGGGGGGAGGGAACCTCGGATAAGGGGGAGGAGATGGGACCATCTCTCTTCAAGGGGGCCCCTAAGAGGTATTGAAAAAGTCTGAGGACACTTAGCTAAATTGGGTCCCCATTCCTCTCCCACCCTGCTTTTTCTTAGACTCTTTGTACGAAAAAAAAAAAAAAAGATATAAAAACTCCCCTTCAGCTAACCCCCTAACTTTTTGGATCCCCCAAATTCCACCAGCCGGGGAGAACCCCCCTTGCCTCCTTCTGGCAAATCTGTAGAAATTTGGCAGAGGAAGACACAAGCTCAGCCCCTCTTTTGCTTGCCCAAGGGATGGTGCCAGCTGGATTCAAGAGGACCTTAAGCACTTATGAGAAGAAGGGGTTCAATGTGCCAAATTCACCTCCTTCATCCCCCATGTGGGGGGGGCTCTGAGCCAACCTGCCCCAGCCACCTTCTTCTGCCCTGCCCCAGCCACCTATCTACATGGGCAAGGGGGCTTCACTGCAATAATTATTAGGAATGAGAAGACGAAGATTGTGCCATCTTTATCTGCCCTTAATGCCTGTCCTGGACTTGTAGGTGGGAATTACATGTATCCCAAATGGAATTTGTTACAGATGGTTGGGGACCTATATGTGGAACAATATGGTACCACTTTTCTCTGAGTGGTATTTCTTCTCCCCTTCCTCACCCCCAAACCTCTCAATATCCCCTCGATCTGTTTCCCCTGCCTAGTTCTCCATCCCACACTCTCCTTGTTTTGTTTCTGATCGGTGGTCTGCCGTTTGGGGAAGCGGCAGGATTCCCCTGCGTCAATTATTGCTGTTTTGAAATCGGGATCAGAGGTCGTGCGAGGCTGAGTGGTGGAAAAGGCGTTAACCAGAAGTGATGAGGATGGCAGTTTGGGTGTCCAGGCGGCTGATTGGGTGCACACCTATCGGGACAGCCAGGCAGGCCTCTGCTCTTCGCCAGGCACCTACCCCAGCCACCCAAACCCCGAGGCCTGCTGTCGCGAGAGCCTGCACTGGATGTCACGATGGGGGGCAAGGGATCGCGATGCCTAGGTCTGGGCACTGTGGGCCGGGACACTGGCCGGTGGCTCTCACAGAGTCACAACGCCCAGCCCTGCGGTCGCGATCCCTGCCCACAGCCGTCTGGACGTGCTGCGGTGGGCGGGGCTGCTCTCTGGGGTGCAGCCGCCGTTGCCTGTCAGGTCCAACTCCGTGTCATCCTGCAGTGGCGCTGGGGATTGCCGGGTGGCAGTGAGGAAGATGGGGAAAGCTGCTGTGCGGGTGAGGGTGGTAAAGGCTGCCGGTTTTTAATCCCTTCTCAGCCAGTCCAGGATACTCTTGTCTCCCAGAGATAACTGGGGGGGACCACCTAACCCCCCTGCCCTCCCCCCTCTTTCCCCCTCCTCACCCCCCAAAACCACCAACCTCTCATCTTCTAAGTGACTCCATCACCACCGGCCACCGGGACCTGCAGCCTCATTGCTCCAGCCCGAGCCCCCTCGGGAGTCAGACTCGCTCATCGAACTTTTTGATTAACCCTTTCTGTGTTCATCCCAGGGAAAACTGTGTGTCAGGCGGGGGGAGGGGGAAGGCAAAGGCCAGTAGCTACCTTTCCTCCATCTCTTCCCACTGCCCATGCCTCCCCAATTGCACCCCATCCCACACCCCACCCCATCCCTCATCCCTAGGGTTCTCTCCACCCTGGGGACAGAGACCCTTTATAAATATCTACGCTGTCTGGCTTTGTCCCTTTCAATTGTGGACAAGTGGAGAGCTCACTCTGGCCCCACTGCTTTCTGCGCCACCCCCCCCCCCACTCCCCACCACTTCATTGTAAATAGTCACTTTTGTACTGGGTTTGAGCCAGGGGAAGTGGGGAGTCATTTTTTTTTCTTTGTGTTGGCATCTCAGGCCCCTGGAGGCATGGCTCACATCGTGGTGTGATTTGGGAGAATCCCAAGTTGCATCCCCTCACCTGTCCCAATGCAAAGGACTTCAAGATTATCAGTATTACCCCCAGAGGAACGGGCGCAGAGATCCCTGGGCAGGGAGGTGGGAGAGGCTTGGAAAAGTTCCGTCTGACAGGACGGCTCAGTTTTCCCGGTCTGTGAAATGGCTCATCCTCCAGGCTCCCTGGGGGGCCTTGCTGAGATAATGGAGGCGTCAGAGGACAGACAGGGTAGGAGAAGAATGGGGTGGGGGAAGGGCTGGAGAACTGATCGCTAGGTCCTTATTAGGACACGAAGGTACCCTCTCCCAGGCTTGTTCTAGCCACTGGAGAATGCGGGGACTGGAGGACCTTTAAGGTCCTCTGGGAATCCCCAATCTGTAGATTAAAGGCCCGAGCCCAGGGCTGGCTCCTGGCCTGCGACCCCGTGCCCACGTTCTGTTTCTCGGGCCCAGACCACCTGCCATGTGGCCATGCCTCCAGCGTCTCCATTCAACCCTTCCTAACTGATCCCTTCCATTCTCTGCGACCAGAGACGCCGCCCACCTTCCCCACCGCCTCCAGAAGCTCCTGGCTGGGGCCCACTGCCCTCTCCTCTCTCCTCCCACCCCCCCCATCGCCATGCAGGGCCACGCCCACCCCCACCCCCCACCCCCAGTGTCCGTCTGTGACCTAGTGCACCATGTATTAGCTTCCATGGCCCCCACCCCCGGCCCCCACCACACCCCCTTCCCCCACCCCTTCTCCCTCGGCGACTTCACCTTTTTTTGCCGCGATAAACGCCATCTCAGCATCTGTGTCTAATGTTGTCTTTTTTGCTTGACATCTCACACTCCTTCTTAACCCATCCCCTTCCCTCTCCCTCCTCCCCGTACCCTCCACCCTCCTCCTAAATTCTTTCCCCCCTTCCCTCAGGGCTCTGGGCATCTAGGGGAGGTGGGTGGGGGAACCCCTGAGTATGGGCCCAGGAAGGGGAAGGAGGGGAGGGGCCAACTGTTCTCTCTGGACTGGGCGAGCACCCAGAGCAGGTGTGTCTGAAAGGAGCAGGTGGCCCAGGCTTAGTTTCAGGGCCTCGATGTCCAGTTAGGAGGATGGACAGCACCGCCACCAACGCCACGCTACAGCCTTGGCACCACAGTCCCACAGATGCGCTCCCGGACCCACATCCCCACACACAGCATTGCAAAGGCACAACCCCAAGTAGAGGCAGGATTGCCTGGGGTTCAGGCTTTGCAGTCAGGTGAGATGCGGGTCCAGATCCCAGTGAGGCTACGTAACCCTGGGACTTGGCCCCTCTGGGCCTCTCCACCTGTAAAATGGAGATTTTTTAAATGTTACTTCTATAGTTTATGCTAAGATTCAATACATCATTCGCTTAAAAAATAATAATATCGAGCACCTACTATACATAAGGCACTGTCCTAGGTGCTGGAGATAAAGCGAGTAACAACACAGACCCAATATCTCTGCCTCGCCTACTGGAAATTCTTCCCTAGTGTGAAGCTGGCACAAGGGACTAAAAGTAATTCTGATGTTGCAAACCTCCAGCGGCAGCATGTCTGATGCACACAGAATATCGTTTGGCCCGAGCAGCGTGTTCTGTGAATTTGGTGCCAGCATTTAAACTTTGGGAGACTTCTGAAAAAATGGCTTCTGAGGCCGTCTTGAGAAAGCAGGTGTGGCTTCTCTGAGTGGTGATTGTCACCTGGCCACAATTGGATGAGCAGGGCAGCCACTGTCCATCGTCCAGGACAGGTGGATTGTGTGACATGCCCAGCCCTCGGACACATTCGAGTTTGCAACCTCTGCGGTAACAGTTTAAAACAAATATACTTACAATTTGGAGGTGTCCGACCTAGGACTCAGCAGGTGACGTGTCCAGCAGGAGAAAGGACAGGGTTCGAGGTGGAGAAACAAAAGAGACAGGTTTAAGGTGAGGCCAGACGCTCTGGTTCTGGTGTGACCAGGGGACCACACTTCTTTCTGAGTCTCAGTCTTCACATTTGGAAAACACCCAACAAAGCCATACTTAACTTCTGGAATATTCCAGAAGGATTCCACAAGCGAATCTATTCCCCAATACCTGACACAGAGGAGATGCTCAGCACATGGTGGCCACTGGAGAACCCCCTGCAGCTGAGAATAACAATAAACTAATCATAGAGGACAGACACCAAGAGGGGGATGGGAGGGAAAAAGAGACTGAGGCCAGGACAAAGTAAGAGAGAGTCATGGGGATGAAGAGCAGAGGGCAGACATGGAGAGGACTCCTCAACTGCTTGGGGTGCGTTTCTTCATTCATTCACTCATTCATTCATTCATTCGACAGACATTTATCAAGCATTTACTATGTTCTCAGGCCTGCGGACCTGGCAGCGACCATGACAAGTCACCATCTCGTGTTTACAGCCCTCGAGCCATATCCCCAACTCTTAGCTCATAGCAGATGCTCAAAAACCTACCATCCCTTGTGCCACGGGCACCTCTGGTCCTGGCCTGTGACATTCAAGTATTGCCTGGTATTCAGAATTATTGCCAAGCCAGGCCAATATCAGGATTAAAGGAATTTTCCACCAGGAAGCTGGGAATTTGGAAGTGACTCAGGGCGGGGGAGGGTGGAGTTTAGTCTCTGTTCTGCTGTGTGACTTTGGGAAGCTCTCATGACCTCTCTGGCCTAGGAGATGTGAAAGGAAGGGAAATGAGGTCAGGATGCAGGTGAGTAATTGATTCCTAACTCTCTCGAAGCCTCAAACCTTCTCCTCTCCTGGTGGGGGAGGGGGAAAGTGGTGGAGAATTGCAGGGGTGTGGGGCCTCGAGAGGAGAAATGAAGAAAGAAGATGGAAGAGATGCCCGGAGAAGAAAGATGGCCCTAGAGACAGGGCTGGGCTGGGAGGATGGAGGGAGGAGGGGGCCTGGGTGAGGGTGTTGGGGGCTCTGAGAGGCCATCGCACATGGGAGTAAGGTCATTAAGAGAGAACAAAGAAGGCAGAGGTGGACTGACAGACAGGGAAAGACGAGCATAAACAGGAAATGGAAAAGAGGCCGAAAAAGGACAGATGGAGATGGGGTTGCCAGATTTAGCAAACAAAAATACAGTATGTACAGCGAGATTTGAATTTCAGATTTGAAAGACAAAAAATAATTTGTGTAAGTATAAGTATGTCCTGTGCAATACTTACACTAAAATATTATCTAAAATTCAAATGTGACTGGACATCCTGTATTTTATCTGGAAACCCTCAACAAGGATCTGAGGGACAGCAATAAAGCCAAGGGACTAGGTAGAGGAGCCAGGTCATCTGAGTCCACTTCTGGGATCCTAAATCAGGACACCTAGCTTGCTCTCTCCGCCCCTGGGTCTCCTCCTCCCTCTGCCCTCAGTCTCCCCTCTCTCTGCCTCAGTCTCCCCAGCTCTCTGTCCCAAAGGCGCCTCTCTTTTTTGCTCAGACGCCCGCTCTTGGAGACCCTCTCTTTTGTTCTCTCCATTCCTCTTAATTTCTCTGTTTTCCTCTAATCTCAGGAATCTGCCTCACGGTGTCAGCCATCAAAAGTGCTCACTGATCTCATGGCTTCCCAAGTCATCGAGTGGCCGGTCCTCTTCGGAGGCAAGGCCTATGGGACGAGTGACAGTGGCAAAGGGTGCATTCAGGGACACTAGCCTCCTCCTCAGTCAGGGCTGTTGAAGCATGGGGCTGGGCATAAGCATTGGGAAAAAGACAGTCTGCCAGAAAAACGCTCCGTCAGCAGGCCAGGCCTTGGTGACTAGCAATTCAGGGACCTCTCCGATCTCCCCTCCATCCTGCCTCCAACTGCTATGTCTTCTGGAGTTTGGTCTATAAAGGGGTCCTCTCTTCCAACACAGCCACTCCGGCGTCTTGGGGAGGTCTCCGTGTCACTGTTTCTGGCCCCCTGCCCTTGCCTCTGCTCATGCTCCTCTCAGCCTCAGTTTACCTTCAGTATTTCTCTGAGTGCCTATTTCACCACATCTTCCTTTCTCCTTCCCTCAATTGTGTGTGTGTGTGTGTGTGTGTGTGTGTGTGTGTGTGAGATTTCATCCCACTGTAGCTCTGAGGGCTGTGTCTCACCCCACGTCTCTGCTGGGGGAGGGCATAGGGTGGGGTCCGCATCTGAATCTCTTTCTGAACTGCTTTTCCTCCCTCTGCCCGCATCTGAATCTCTTTCTCCCTGTCTGTGTACCCATCAGTGCTCAGTGGCAGCAAACAGAAGCCAACTCTGGCCACCAAAGCAGAAAGAGACTTTCTGAGGGGCACAGACCCCGTCAAAAGACACAGATAACAGGCAGAGCCTCCCGGGCACTCCCAAACCCACCGCCCAGCATCTGCTGCTCCCCTACGCCATCAGGAGCCGGCCTCTGGCTCCGCGACCACGCCGGCTCCCTGGGATCCGTGGTGGCCGGGCAGCGGCCTCGCGCTTGCCTCTTTCCCAACTTACCTTGATTAGAAATTCAAGCTTCCCGCGAATGCACCTGATTGGTGAAACCTAAAACCTCCGTCCGGAACCGCCCATCCACAAGGCATTCTGGGACATGCAGTTTTTAGATTGGCAGCCTCTGCGGTTAGTGAGGTAAGAGAGAGAACTAGATGCTAAATGGAAAAGATGCTGCGGGGAAGGAGGGGCGGGGCATTTTCTCCCCGTTATTGCTCGCACTCTCTCTCTCTCGCTAATCATCTCTGTTTCTATGTGCATGTGTTTCTCACGTGCAGTCTTTCTGTTTGTCTCCATCTCTTTGTTTTTTTTGCCTCTTTTTCACTGTCCGGTTTTATTTTCAGTCCTTCCATCTCTATGGCCTTCTCCGTCCTCTTTCTTCGTCCCTGGCTGTATGATCGGTGCTGAACCCCATAGTCTCCCTGCCTCGCCCTCGCCCCCATCCCCAGTTCTAGCCCCAGCATTGACTGAGGAGAGTCTCCCTCTGGGCCCTCACCGCATTGTCAGCTGAATCACAAGCTCGGAGCTGTAAGGGGCGGGGGGAAGATATGGCTGCCCCCTGGTTCCGCAGACAAGCCAGGAAGAGAACCCAAGAGTTACCATTCCTCAGCTGCTCTCTCTGAAAGTAGCAACGTGAAATGAGTATGGTGAGTTTCTGGCCAGAGCCGGAGTGCCTCAAGGATTTGGGGACAGAGCCAGGCCCTCTGTCGGCCACATGTAATGGACCACTCAGCTTGCTCTCCTGGAAGCTGGGGCTATCTTGACCTCCCCTACCCTCTTCACTGCTCTTCCCCTTACCTAGTGGTCCTATATCAAGATGTACATGGTCATTCCAAAAATACTTATTAAGCATCTAATATGTGCCAGGCACTGTTCTAGACACGGAAGAAGAAAAGAGACAACAAATTTCCCTATCCTGTAGAGCTTACACGCTACTGGGGAAAACAGACAAGAAACAAGATAAATAAGTAGATTATACAATACACTAGATGATAACACGTAATGAAGAAAAATAGGAGGGAAATAGTACTGGAAGAGAGGGGTGTTGCAATTTCCAGTAAGGTGAATGGAAAGGCTTTACTGAAAACATGACATGTGAGTACAGACCTGAAGGAGAAGTAGGAGTGAGCATGTAGATATTCGAGGCGGGGTAGGGGGGAAGCATTCCAGGCAGAAGCAGCAGCAAGTGCAAAGGCCTTGGGGTGGGATGCGCTGAAGTACGTGTGGAATAGCAAAGAAGCAAGAATGGCTGGAGCTGTGTAAGCAAAAGGAAGGTGGCAGGAAACAAGGTCAGAGAGGACACAGAGGGGGCTATGTTATTCAAGGCCTTGGGGGCCAGTGTAAGACTTTGACTTTTACCCCTAGTGAGATGGAAGCCGCGGGTGGGTTCAGAGTAGAGGAATATGAGGAAAGCAGTCTATAGGGGATGGGCACTAGGACAGTGAGAGAGTGACTGCAGAAGTCCCGGAAGAAGATGGTGGTAGCTGGGCCAGATGGCGGCTGTGGAGGGGGAGGGGAATGATTGGACGCGGATAGAATTTGAAGGTGACATTGACGGCATTTGCTGGCAGACCAGATGTGGGGCGTGAAAGGAAAAGAAGAATCAGGGATGACTTCAAGTCACATACAGCTCTTAAGACTGGAGTTGGTTCCAATTAGGATTAGAAATTAAGAATCGGTAAAGATCAGCAGCAATCAGTATGAACAGAATTTGGTTTGGAGTTGAAGAAAGAGCTAAGATTCAGGTAAAGATGACAACCAGTATTAGTGTTTGGGTTATGATCATGGTTAGGGTTAGGGATAAGAATATAGGATAAGAGTAAAGTTTAGGCATAGAGTTAAGACTCTGGTTATAGCTAGGATCACAGTCAAGACTAGGAGTAAGGCTAAAATCAGGGTTGGGTTCAGATCTACCACTGAACCGGGGTTATTGCTGGGATCAAGGTCAAGGTGAATCTCTAGTTAGGACCAGGGTTAAGGTTTAAGATTGCAGTATACCATGATCATCAGATTTACAGTTTAAGGGACCAGGTCATTAGAGATGTAATTAGGCCAATATTAGAATCGTGGCTAAGAACAGGCCGTAAGTTTAGGGTTACAGACTGTGTTGGGGTTCGGGACAAAGACTGAGTTAGATCTATAATAGAGATAGGGCTAGGCATATAGCTGAGGTCAGAATCAGGTTAGGCCAAAGGTAGAGTTAAGACTAGGATCAGAGTTAAGACGAGCATTATTTTTAAGTGTTGACCCAGATTTTGGTAGAATGTAGGTTGGATTAGGTTCTAGTATGGTTAGGACTAATGCAGGTTGGAGATGGATGTAAGTTGAAGGTTGGGGAATTTTAGTGTTGGGGTCTTGTCAGCTTTCTGAATGGGAATGTAGATTGAATGTGCTATTAGGGAAGGTAGCATTAGCTGCTGTAACAAATAACCCCTGATGTCTCAGTGGCTTAACACAACAGTGCAATGTGGGTCTAAAGCAGGAGAGAGACATCTATATTTTGGCTCTATCATCATCTACTCAAGAAAGGGGAAGGAGGAAAAGCCTTCCTAACTTCTTTCTGTCAGGCCAAGAGTGACACAGGTTTCCTCTCCCCATTTACCTTTTACAAACACTAGTCATATGGCCCTTTCCAGTGATGCAGAGCAGAGCTGTGGGTGAGAAGGCGGGGACCGACAATCCTGGAATTGATGAGGAGAAATATGGATTGACAGTCTTTAGCACTGGGCTTGGAGGGCCGAGGAGGAGGCATGGCCAGGAGTCCAGAGAGATGACAGAGAGATTGAGGAAGAGAAATTCAGAGATAGAAATGGACAGAGAGCAAGAGAGTGAGGAGAGAATTCAGAGAGACTAAGGGACAGAGACCTAGAGAGAGAAGGGGATAAAGATCCAGAGAGAGGGGGAACGGGGAGACCCAGAGAGAGAGGCAGATGGAGGGCAGGGAACAATAGAGACCCAGAGGGGAGGAGGTCAGAAGCCAGAGAGACAGAAAGAGAATCAAAACAGGAGAAATCCAGAGAAAGGTGGCTGGAGGTGGTGCCCAGAAGCCCCTTCTTCATCCTCACCTGAGACACACTCCCTTTCTCTTTACTGAGGCCTGACCCAACTTCCGAGATTTCTGAGTGATATCTATATGTTGATATAGGTAATAGTAGATGAAGTGTCTTTTATCTTTTTTTTTTCCTTTTTAAGTTTTGCATTTTAGAGGCAAAGGGAGGAGGCCTACCCAATTTTGACCACTTCTCTTTAAAAATAAACAAACGAAGCAACCGTGGCCCTTTCCTCTCTTGCCATAGACCCCAGAGATTGGGTAGAACTTGAGGATGAAGGTAGCAGACAAGTGGCCTGTGCTGAGGGGTGTCCTCGCATCACCGCGTGCCTGTGGCTCTTTTCTCCCCACCAGAAGAGAAATTTTGGGTCTCTGAAGATGTTTTTGAAAGATCACTTACAGACAAAGGGGGTGGGAGTGGACAGAGGTCTCTGGGTCCCGTGACCTTCACAGCCTCTGCCTAGCCCCCTCCCAAGCCCCAGAAATGTATGTGGCCCTAGCACAGGATGTACCTCGCCAACTCCCCACGGCAAGACCTTCAGAGGGTCAAATAAATTCACCAAGACTCCTACCCGTCCACAGTAGCGAGAACTCAAGGATTTGGGCCCCGAGGAGGCGGTGCCAGGCCGAGAGCGGAGGAGGCGTGGCTAGAGGGCTGGGCAGGAGGCGTGGCGTTCTGTGAGTGAAATTGGGCGGGCCCAGGCTTGACATTGACAGGGAGGTGTGGCTTTGTGGCCGTGATTGGAGGACTGAGGGGCGAGGTCCTACGGCTGTGGGCGTGGCTAAGGAACGCAGGCCTTCGGGTGAAGGAAGGGAGTGACAATCTTTATCCCTGGGATTGGAGGGTTGGGAGAGGGCCTGGTTCGCCACCCCGGCGGGTGCGCGCTGGGGTCAGGAAAGGATGCCGGTTCGCACAGGGGTCAGAGAGAGAATCGCCCAGGGTAATCTTGTAACTAGTCTTAGGAGCGGAAGATCCGGAAAGTATCGAGGTTGCTCCTCCAGACGCTCAGGAAAACACAGAATGGCAAACATAATAACGAACAATGAAGGTGATGGACTGTCGCCCAGCACACACTGCAGAATGACACACTAAATCAAATAGGCGTCCCGTGATGAGCCCTCCACCACAGGCTGAGCCCTAAGCCAGGCACCTGATGTGCACCGTCTCCTTGAATCCTCAAAAGGCCCTACGCGGTAGAAACTGATTATCTCCATTGTACAGACAAGGAAAAAGAGGCACAGGAACGCTATGTCAATTGCCCAAATTCGCCCAGCTAGTGAGATGTGAGCTGGGAGCTGAAGTCATGCAACCACCTTCCGAAGAGTCTATCTGATTTTCTAAGACTCAAACACTCCCAAAGACCCCAGGAGCAGATGCAGAGTAACAAGTAACATATGAAAACGATGCACGTCCTGACTGGATGATCCTCTCCCCACACCTGCCTTGCCAGCTGTGGACCCCCAACCCAGTCCAGGCCCTCATCCCAAGCCTGGAGTCCTCACCTGAACCAACAATGACTGCCCCTGCTTTCCTCAGCTGGGAGAGCTGCAGTCAAATAACCAACTACTGGGCCTGAGACCCCAGGAAGACCCAGGATGGACTTTAGTGGTTCCTTTATCTCTAAGAACAGACACTCCATGGGTGGCAAACTTCCTTTGTCACTGACTACCTGTGTGATGGGGGAAGGCAGTTAGTTATCCTCTCTGATTCTCATTTTCCCATCTGCGTAATGGGAATGATTAAGTACCTTCCTCTTGGGTTCCTGTGAAGACTGAGTCATCTGCTTAGAAAGCACTCAGAACAGAACCTGGCACAGCCTACATGCTCTGTAGGAGCTATCATTATGAGTAGGTGTGAGACTCAAGTTTACCTCTCTGTGGGGGGTGACATAGACCAAACCAGACAGTCTGGACCTGAGTGTCCAGTGAAACCTCTGAAACTGTACAGAAAATTGCTCATGTTCATACAGTTTTTATCAGATTCTCCAGTGGGTCCCCCGACAGGTGAGAGAAACACAAATAAAGACAGACAAATGTCTCTCTCTACAATAGGGATCTCCGATGACGTCATTCTGTGTGTACCCCCACCCCAGTGGCTTCCCATGTAAAATCACATACCCACGTGGTCCACAAAGCCCCACTCCACTGGCCGTCTCTCCAGCCGGAACTTGAGAGGACCTGGGTTCAGTCTCACTTGCTTTCCTTGACCCCCACCCCCAGCCTTCTGCTCATCTAACACACGAAATTCTATCCTCTCTCAAGGACCTTTTACATTTGCTTTTCCCCTCCATTTCAACTCAAAACATCCCTAACGGCAGGGTGTTCTCCAACATCCTACCTAAAATAGCCGCACACTCCACCTCACACCACCCTGTAGCCTCTTTACTGAACATCCCGTTTTAGAGCCTTCATAGCACTAACACCAAATATTCATTTCAACACATCTTTATTGAGGGCTATTCTAGATACAGACACAGCAGCAAACAAGACAAGGTCCCTGCCTGCAAGGGGCTCACACTCGGAACCTAACTGTAGATTTATTTCCTGGTCTGTTGTCTTCTTCCCCCACCCCACCCCCAACCAAACCGTTGGCTCTCTGAGAGTGAGGATAGTTTCTGTCACATTTTGATCTGCAATTTGGACACCTCATTCTGCGATGTAATGTTCAAAGCCTGTACAGTGGCCCACGGGGTCCTGCACTCTCTCTCACCTCCATCACCTCTCACCTCTGCTCCTCTCCCTCTCAATCTGCCCAATGTTCCTTGAACACACTGGTCACACTCTGACCTCAGGGCCTCTGTGCTCCCTCTCTCATCTCCTTTAAGACTCTTCTCAAATGCTACTTTCTCCAAGAGGCCTTCCCTGACCACCATCTCCACGCCCCTTTATTTTTTCTCTATAGCACACAGCCCTAACTGACATATTATAATTCATTTGTCTATCTTATTTCCTGTTTAAAATTCCAGCTCCATAAGAGCAGGAATTTTTGTATGTTCTGTTCATCACTGTATCTTCGGCACCTAGAACACTACCAGGCATGAGCAAATATTCTTCCATCTCTCTGTGCCCCCCAGTTTCCATCCCTCTTCTTAGCACCGTTCAGTAAATCTTCAATAAGAACATAAAATTCGAAATAGTAGCTAAGGCTCGTTATGTGCCCATTCTGATGACTTTACCTGTGTTGTCAGCTGTCATATTCAAAACAGCCCCAAAGCAAAAGGTCTGCAATGATCTCCCTTTTTGTGAAAAGGACGCAACAGCAGCTCAGAGAGATGACACTTACTCAAAGCCACACAGCTGGAAGAGGCCGTGCCAGGATTTTACCAGGGTCCCCGGCTGCAGTGGCCGGACTCCCAGCCGCCATGCTACACATCATGCCATTCTCGTTTTCTGTCTTTTGTTTCCATCCTCCTCTCCTCCCATCGCTGTAAGTGTGAGTGTGCCCCTTTCCTCTCTCTGCACACCTGAATGTGAACGCAAGCTAACTGGATGACATCAATGACAGATGTCACTTCCCTGGGCCTTAGTTCCCCGTTTTGTAAAATGGAGATATTAGAATGCTACTCGACAGGGTTGTCACGAAGTTTCAAGAGCTTGCACAGGCCAGCACCCAGTAAATAGAGACCACAAGGACAAGGACCGTGAGCTCTTTGGCCCTGGGGCAGGGTGGGGGGAGTCCCTCTTTCTCCTGGTCTTCATCTCCCCTGTCTTGGTGTCTCTACAACTGTGTCCCTGCGTCCTTCTGAGAGTCCTCGTCACCTCTTTCTGTGTCTCCTCCTCTTTCTCAGGCTTTCTCTCCTCTTGACTCACCCTCGCCCACTCCTGGCCCTCTCAGGGACCCCCATGAGCTGTTTTCTGCCAGGCAGGCTGAGGGAAATTCACAAGTAAACAGGGCAGCTGTGGAGTCTGGTCGTCAGCGTCAGAGAGCTGTCTGGCCCTGCCTGCGGGGGTGGAGGTGGCGATCAAGTAAACACCCAGCTGATGAATTTCTCATCAGTATCATCTCTGTCTCTCCCTCAGTACAGAGCAGCAACCACACCTTGGAAGAAGGCTTTCTGAAGAGGGATGTCCTTTAATCACTGATCCAATAAAATGCCATGGAGTGGGGGAGGGTAGCCATGGCCTTAATAATCCAGCCCTAGAAGAAAAAAATTGGGAAAAATAAATAGAGAGAGAGAGGCTCACGAGCAACACTATCTGAGTCTCCAGACAATAGGTGTGATTGTTAAGGGAGCTGTGGTGCCGTGGAACCCCGCCTCTCCCATCTTCTTAGCCTTCTCACACATCCAGCAGATGCCACAAGCTGCAGAGACTGGTGCCGGGTCCCTGGGTCCCAGCCCTGCTGCACACAGGGGTCACACATCCAGGGCTGAAGGTCCACCTGCGACTTCGTGGACAGCACTTCGTGCAGGGACGATTCGTGCTCCAGTTCCTCCCTCCAGGAACCTTGCTCTCCCCCCCCCAACTCCCCCCCACCATCTCCTGCCTGCAAGCATGTCCACGGATGACCAACAAGCCTCATCCGTTCTCCTGGTGACTATCTATGTGGCTCAGAG
Organism: Rousettus aegyptiacus; assembly: GCF_014176215.1. Taxonomy (NCBI): domain Eukaryota; kingdom Metazoa; phylum Chordata; class Mammalia; order Chiroptera; family Pteropodidae; genus Rousettus; species Rousettus aegyptiacus. The sequence continues at coordinate 43,750,140 of NW_023416289.1, read as the reverse complement.
CCCCCTCCTTCCTGGTTGCCCACCTCATTCTGTCCCTACAATCAGCAAGTCCCTCCATGCTCCCTTGCTCTCTGCTCACCACTTTTTCAGGCCCTTGTACAAGGTGGAAGTACGTCCTTGGTCTGGGTCACACAGCTCTGGGCTCGGCTCCAGCCTCCCACTCACTGTCCATACAACCCTGAACAAGCCCCTCGGCCTCTCTGAGCCTCCCATCGCTCATCTGTGAGATGGGACTACTTCGCAGGGTCTGGGGAGGATGCGAGGGGAAGCTACAGGTAGAGCCTTGAGCGTGGTGCTGGCCAAGAGGAGACAGTCAGCAAATAAGTGCCCTTACAATGGTCACCTCAATCGTATCTTAGTTATCACAGCCAATGTTCAATGTGCACATCCCATGGCCCGGGCCTATGTTATCTACAACCACAGTCTCAGCCCGTGCTCCACAGCAAATGTCGATGGCATCCCCTCTTGACAGATGAGGAAATCGAGGCGAGGAGAAGTTAAATAATAAGCCCACAGCCCCCCAGCAAGCAGGTGGCAGAGCCAGGCTTGAACCTGAGGCTGACTGCTGAGCATTTATCCACACAGCCGCCCACCCCTTAAACTGTGGGGTGTTTTGTGCCCAAGGGGTTCCACTGCCAGACCCAGTGACCCAAACATTACAGCAGAGAGTTCTGACACTCATATTCAGGGAGGTAAACAGGCAGAAAACCTTGCAGCTCACCGTATGACCATGGGTGTGCTTTTATTTATAGTTTTCCAGAAAGTACTTGGCATGCATGTGAACCCGGGGACCTTGGCCAGCAGCCTTGGCTTTAAGAGACTGAAACTTAGATTCTTTCCATCTTAAGGCCTCTGTAACATAGGAAAGTGGGTGAAGCGGACCAGGTGATCTGGAAGGCCCAATGTAGCTCTCAGATGTGTTCATTTATTCATTCATTCCGTTGACGAATATTTCTTGAAGCCACACAGGACAGTTGTTAAGGCCGCTGGCCAAGGTCCCCAGATTCATGTGTACGCCCAGTACTCTGCTGCCCGCCGGCTGTGTGACCACAGACGAGTCACCTAACCTCCGTGAGCATCAGTTGCCGTCTACGCAAATCAGGAATAATAACAGTACTTAGCTTAAGGAAGCAATGAGGGTTAAATGACATGAGGAGCATAGAGGGCCCCGTAGGAACAGCCTCAACTCTGTCGCAGAGGGAAAGAGAGACCCATCCCCAGTCAGTGATGACTCAGAGTGGGCAGGGCAGGAATGTGGTCATCCAGAGAAATTGACTGACCCCGCTCGAGGGTTAGAGGGCTTTCTGGAAGAGGGGATGTTATATCTGAGCAGTGCCAGACATCATAAGCACTCAAGGCACAGGAACCACCTGTGTGAACGATGTATTATTGGTCTGCGGGCAACTGGAATGAGGAGATACAACATGGCCTGCAAGTCAGGTGACCTCCATCTAGTCATTCATCCTGCTAACATCCCCCGCTCTGTTCTATGCCCCGCCCTGAGCTGGGTGACACTGGGAACTCATCAGTGACCAAGACAGCCCTGGCCCTGACCTCCCAGGCTCACAGATGACTAGTGAGGACATCAAACAAGCATTATCTAAATCATTACTTTAAAAGGAAATTACAGAAAGCTGGGAAATCACATCACAAGAGGATGTCTCCTGTGACATTCACAAATTCCTCCCTTTGTTACCTGCCAACCATGAACCCATCCACAGAGACAATACACTCACTAAAGAAGCTTTATGAAGCTCTTTCTGAAGGCTCAGCATAATGTCTGCTATCAGGGAGGTCCCTGACCAGACTGAGACAACGCGAGCTCACGGGGACAGTTCTGATGCCCCTATTCAATCAACGGCGACCAGAGGCGTGTCCTAACATCTAAGTCCCTTCCCTGCTTATATCCTTCAGTAGCTCCCTGTTGCTCTGAAGGACAAGCCCAACTGGCCGACCTTGGCCTACATCACTGGTCCTTAACCCCATGAGACTCGACATCCACTTTATATGACATTTCAAAATGCCCCTTTAGTATTTTGAAATTAAACTCATAGGTAATATAGCGTACCAACACACACATTTTATTTTCAAAAATTAATATCAGGTCCTAACTGAACTACAAAGGAGAAATCAAAAGACAGAAATTTATAACAAAATAATAATCAATTTTTGTATATTAATGCTCAGGCATGGCCGCTGTAGGAAAACATCTCATCAGGCGGATATTAGCATCTATGCATAGACTCACCATGAATGAGACAGGAATAAACTGTGCACTTTTTGGACAATAATCACAATCAGCATTGCCCAGGATGATATGTCTTCTAGAAACAGGGACAAATTCTGGACAAAATTTCCAGCAAAAGCAAGAATAGACAGACCACAATATACACGGTTAGTTGAATTCCAGGAAAAGTCAGTGTATCTTACGATATTGCAAAAACGCCTAGTGTTTACACGTAAAACACAGCTAAGTTCTAGACTTGGCTCATCACAAACAGACTTTTGTACCTTACGTGAGTGTCCAGTGGGACAGTGGAAAGTGACATGGGGCCGGGGACAGATCTTGGTCGAGTGTACTATTGAGACACCTAGCACCCCTGGTTCCTGTCCACCGAAGCTAGTCACACCTCCAATCGCTGCGACAAATTTGAAATGCCCCCACCATTTTGAAAAACGTCCCCGGAGGGAGATTCATTAGCCCCTACCCACAAAGTCACCCGGCCTCATCTGGGACCCTCACACCATTCTCACAGCCCCAGCTCCCTTGCCATCCCCAAACTTTAGGCCTTCGTACCTCGTGTTCCTCTTCTTGATAGGGTCTTCTCTGTGGCCTCCCTTAAAGCTCCCTGTCTATTCATAACTGGGTGTTTATGGTCTATTGTTTTCTCATTTGCTGGCTGTTCTCCCTAAGGACTGGTGGCTCATAAAACAGGCACAAAGTAGCCGCGGGCACTGCTGAGTTTCCAGAGCCTGACACAAGGGGCCTTGAGGACTGTGTGTGTTGAGCAGTCAAGGCGACCACTGGAAACCACGGATGGGAGTGGCGTAGGCAGACGGCAAGGCTTTTGCTTGGTCCTGAACATCGTGAAAGATTGGGGCGCTGCACAAGGACCCAGGTGGGGAGTTTCAAGTGAGACTGTGCCAAGGTCCCTGACTGCTGCTGCGGTCCAGGCACAGTGTGTGTGGAGCGGGGCCTGGTGTGGTCCCAGCTCTGTCACCTCCCCGTGGCGTAACCTTAACCACATTCCTCAACCCCTCTGAGGCTCACAGCTTTCTCTATAAATCGGGAATGGCGGCGTCCCTCTGAGGTTTAAATCATGTTTACTGATCGCATTTCTAAAACATGAAACGCCGTAGTATGCCTCTGATGAATATTTGTTGAATGAGCTCAGGATATGGTGAAAAGTGAGGTTTTAGTCTGAGACAGGCAGGGAGAACACTTGCTTTGGAGTCCCACGGACCTGGGTTAAGGCCCCGGCTCTGCTGCGGGCAGGCAGTGTGACTCTGGACCGATGAGCCTCCCTCTCTGAGCTCCGGATACTTGCTTATGAAATGAAGTTTATAACCATGTCTCCCGCATGGAGTTGTGAGGATTGAACCAGATCAGGAAGGTAACCGGAGCCCATACTTACAGGCTGTTATTCTTACTAGCAATGGCTCTGAAGCCTATGGAGGGAGTGGGCCCCTAGCCTTGGGGTAACACAGGATGGCGGTGAGGGCCACTGCTTTTATTGAATGGATAGGGACATTGAGGTCCAGGGAGGGAGGGGGCACTTTCGGCCTTTCCGGAAGTCATGGAGCACCTTGGAGGCACAGTGAGAACCAGAGACACGAGAGATGGCCTCCTGCCCATTCTCTGTGGGGGATTAAAGTCAGATAAGAGTCGTGGGCAGGGAGCGGGCCCTTTAAATCCTAAGCTCCACCTTTGCTTAGAGGGTCTTTGGGGAGTATAAAAGGGGGTGCAGTTCCTCTCTGCTCCAGAAAACCACCTGCGGCTCCTGCCCTCTGGCCCCAGCCCCAGCCTCCCTCCGGCCACCGGCCACCGCTCTGTGTGCCATGCAGCTGCCACCCTTCGACATGTGGAGGGACTACTTCAATCTGAGCCAGGTGGTGCTGGCGCTCATCCAGAGTCGGGGGCAAAGGCCCGAGGCCCAAGAGATTGGGGTGCCGAGACTTGGGCCCCAGCTGGGGCAGGACCAGGGGCTGGGAGAGGGGGCCGGCGGAGGCCTGGCCGCCCTGTGTAACTTCTGCAAGCACAACGGAGAGTCTCGCCACGTCTACTCCTCACACCAGCTGAAGACCCCGGAGGGCGTGGTGGTGTGCCCCATCCTGCGGCACTACGTGTGTCCCCTGTGTGGGGCCACCGGTGGCCAGGCCCACACGCTCAAGTACTGCCCGCTCAATGGTGGCCAACAGTCTCTCTACCGCCGAACTGGGCGCAATTCGGCCGGCCGCAAGGTCAAGCGCTGAGGATCATGAGGTGCTACTACCCCCTGCCCCCCGTGTCCCTCACCTTCCTGGCTCAGTCCCTTCCAAGTCCCTGGACCACCCTCCCCTGGACTCACCCAGCCCTTTGGGACTTCTGGACTTCAGAACGCCAGCCCTGATGGCTCTGGAAACAGTGGAGGCTGCTGGGCAGCCCGGACCTGAGACCTCTCTGCCTGTGGGTTCTGTCCTGACCGTGTCTGAGGAGACGTGGCGGGACAGGACCCCCGCACCGGAGACCACACCGCGCCATGGCTCCCTCTGGGGTACAGTTCATGGATCTTTGCCCTTTGGGACCTGCTAGTGACACATGGATCTTTAGCCCTTTGTGGGCCTGCCCGTTTGACTTCTGAATACTGGGGTTCCATTCCTTGAGGAATTCTTGGATCCTGGGACCAACAGGACCCCTCCTCACCCACCCCCACCCCATGCCCTCCCAGGCCAGCCCTCGGAGTTGGGAAACAGTGGAACAAGCCTGGCTTGGACCTCCAGCCCGAGACCTTCAGGATGGGATTCTAACGGGAGACCAGCCGTGTCTGCTTCTTCGGCCACCTGCAGACCCACCGTTTTCATCCCGGACTGTGCTGGATGGTTCCCTCCCCGCCCTCTGCAGTCCACCCATCAGGAGCTGGGGCGGGGAGGAACACACTGGAGGGCCACCAAGTCTCCACAGGCTTATGTGGGGTGGAGAGCTTCAGGGTGAGCCGACAGGCTCCAGCTCTCCCTGGTTGTTTCCCGTGGTTCACTGCGCCTCTACCCCCAACCGCAAACCACCGTGGGTGCTTTCGCCCAGCAAGAGGGGTGAGTCCGCTACATCCCGCGAGACCCCCCAAACATCATGATAGTTTGCTAAAGGTGGCCTCTGTTCTCTCTCTCTCTCTCTCTCTCTCTCTCTCTCTCTCTCTCTCTCTCTCTCTCTCTCTTCCATCCTCCAACAGTTAAGTCAACAAACCTCCGACGGTAAAGGGTTTTTGGTGCCCGGATGGGAATGGCAACTGCCTAGCTTTTATTTTAAGGGGCAAAGAAGAGCCCCAGTCAGATTTTAAGTTTTTTTTGGCTCAGGGCTGGGGCCCGCATGTTGCGTTGTGGTAAATAAAGAGCGCTTCTGGTTATCTGTGAAATCGCTCTGTTTCTGTCTTCTCACCTGGCCCCACCCCCGAGCCTGGGGGGGCACCCCCTCCCGCGTTTGTCCCAACGGATGGGAAGCGGGAGTGGGAGGGGGATGGGGTCCTGGGTGCACCCGCACACACACACATCCTCTGACACAGGGCACCTGTGGACTGGTCCCCAAGTCCCAGCTTCCATCCTGATCCCAGATTCCTGACCCTCGTCCCTCTGGCTCTTTGAGAGGGTGCCCTTCCTGCTCTGTTAGACTGCCGGTCTCCTGGGACTAGCTTTCTGGTAGGTCTTAAACTTTGGGCACCCAGACCCCATTGGAGAGGTGATGAAAAGTAAGGTCCCTAGCCCAGGGAAGCACACACGTGCACAAAACGTTGCATATAACTAACATCAGAGCTTTTTTTTATCCCATTGTTCCACAGGTATTTCTTGTGCATCTACTTTGTGCCAGGCCCCGTTCTAGGCGTTGGTGTGTACAGTGGTAAGCAAAGCAGGCAAGACCCTTGTCCCTATGGAGCTGAAAATCTAGTCGGGAGGGGGGATTCAATGACAATAAATGTATAATGTCAGGCAGGTGATAAGTGCTAGAAAGGAAAAGAAAGCAGGGGAAAGGGATTGAGAGTGAATGGGAAGGAGGCTGTTTCATCCACAGTGGTCAGGGAAGGCCTCTCTGTGGAGGTGACATTTGAGCAGACTCTAAATGAAATGAGGGAAGCAAAGAATGTCTGGGGAAAGGGCATTCCGGGCAGAAGGAACAGTGAGTTCAAAGGCCCTGAGGTGGAACCGAATCCCGTGTGTTTGCAGAACAAGGAAGGGTGGTGGGCAGAGGGGTCAGAATCTTGCAAACCCTGGTGAGAATGTGACATTCGCTGTACATTCTCAGACTTGGAAACCCACCCGGGACTCCCCTCACACATATTCTGGGCACACAGAGAAACAAAGACCCCAGTTAGGGACCTCTGCTCCCAGGTCCTCTTCCAAAAATGCAGCTGTGCCATGACAGGGACCCACAAGGTAAGCCAAACAGTGGAAAAAAGGTATGTCCCAATCCCACGACTGTGGCGTGCAGCTGTGGTGTTGAACCCTGCACAGAGGGGCCCTGGAGTGAGGCCTGGATGAAGGGAGGGCGGCTGCATCAGGCAAGAAGCTGACAGCCTCTCGAATGGGGTGACAGAGGAGAGTTTAATAGTTTAATAAAGGGACCGGACTGTAGCAAAACGTAGGTGGCAGCTTTGGCATGCAACCAGGAGCAGTACACTCAGAACTGGAAAGAATTAAGACAAGCGGAGGGACGCCCTAGAGACCCGGAGAAGGGAAGATGTTGGGGTCACCTGGAGTGCAGAGGATACAAGATGCCTGAGGCGAAGTGTCCAGGAGGCTGCTGGACACCTGGGCCTGGGCCGTAGAGGAGAGGGCTAGAGATGGGCAATTAGCAGTCAGCAAGATTCGATTTGGTTTTTTAATGAATCAAGTCATTTATTTGATAGAAGATTGAGTGGCAGGGTAGCTGGAGGGAGCTGAGGACACTGCAGGAGCAGAGGGCACAGCACTGCCCTGACCTTAAGCTCCTCAGCACATCAGAGCCTCACCGCTCTGTACACCTCTGCTCACGGCTCCCAACCTGCAGCCTGCTCATGAGCTCCAGACCAAATATAGACCCAGCGCTCCACTCAGCCCACACTCTCATTGGAGCCACAGCATCCTGGCTGCCTCCCCCAGATGCCCAAGGAAATAGAGACATGGAGGTGACACACGGTTGCAGATAGGGGGTCAGTTAGGACATGGACAGTGTGAGGTGTTCAGTGGGTATTATGGCTTGAGTTGTGTCCTCCCCATAAAGAGATGGGGAAGTCCTACACCTCGGGGCTTCAGAACGTGACCTTACTTGGAAATGGGGTTATCGGAGATGTCCTTAGTTAAGGTGAGGTCATGCTGAAGCAGGGTGGGTCCTTAATCCAACATGAATGGTGTTCTTACAAGAAGAGGAGAGAGACGCAGAGGGAGGAGCAGAGGGAGGACCCGTACGTGAAGACAGAGGCAGAGGTTGGAGTGATCCCGCCACAGGCCATGGGAGGCCCAGGGCTGCCAGAACCCAGAAGAGGCGAGGAAGCATCCTCCCCCAGAACCTTCGAGGGAGTGTGGCACTGCCCACAGCCTGATTTCGGATCACTAGCCTTCAGGACTGCGAGAGAATGCATCTCTGTTGTTTTAGCTGCCCGGTTTGTGGTGTTGCTCAGGCAGTCCTTGGAAATGAACACGCTGGACATCCAGGGCGGTCTGGGCTGAGAGGGGGGTGGGGTCTAAACCAGGTGCAGAGCTGATAAGAAGGCGGGAGCCTGGGAGCCATGGGCACAGGTGAGGCGTATGGAGTTCTGTAGGTGCTGGTGTGTTGAGGTGGGGCGCAGGAGGTCCAGTCATACTCCCGACACCTCCCCCATCACCTGCGGGTCCCTCCCATGAATCCAGAGACGAGGGAGCCAGGCGAATGGAGAACACGCAGGCAGATGAAGGATGGAATGGGCCTGGAGGGCACCTGGAGACTTTTGCTCGGCGTGGGGGCCTTGTGCACCTACCCACTCTGCATTCTAGATCAGAACAGAGGGGGAGACAGAGACCGGACATCCTGCAGAGAAGCACATGCTTAAGCCTGATTCACCCCACCCCTCTTGCCTCCATCACTGCTTTGGGTTTAGGAGGGGGAGGGGCAGTTCTAGGCCCACTTAGAACTGGGGAAGAAAATTATATCCATTAAAGAATTCCAATTGTGCCCTGAAGTATGCAAGCCGAAGGCTGAATTCCTGAACCCCACATTCCCGCCACAATCATGGCCATTCTCCCATTTCGTGGGGTTCAGAAATTGGATTCGCACACCCATCAGGGTCCAGGGGTCCTGGTGAGTCGTGGTTATAGGTTAAAGGTGATTTCCAGGGTTGACCAGAATCTAGGCTGTTTTGGAGCATTTTACACAAACCAGAGGGAAAGGTAGCTCCATTAACTAAAATCTGTTTTTATTGATTGATTGGTTTTAGGCGAGGCAACCCTTGGTTGACCTCACAGATTGCAAGGACCTTGTCAGCTTACAATCTCTTGTTTTTTATTTTTTACACCTATAGCACCTGGTCTTCCTAGGTGGTCTCCCATCCAAGTACTGACCAGGCCCAACCCTGCTTATCAGACCAGACTGGGCTTGTTCAGGGCATGGCTGTAGACTAAAGTCTCTTTGTTTTTAATCCGCACTGAGCATGCTGAGAGAGCACTTTTAGGTTTAGCTATTTCTTTCGTGTCTTTAGATCTGTCCCTTTTGTCTCCTCCCTCCCTTCCTCCCTCCCTTCTCTTCCAGTACTTCTAACAATGCAAACCTCGCCCCCAGACTCCACTCTCCTACACAACTACCTACCAGATATCCACTTGGATGTCTCATTGTGTCCAAAACAGAACCGCACACCCTCTCAGGAAATCCTGTGAGCTCTACCCTCAAAATATACTGAGGATCTGCTTATTTATCGATTACATCTGTGGTTGCAATGCTCCGTTTGATACAGCAACGTGGCAAGGCTATTACTATACACCGTCCCCAGCTAGTCAAACACTAACCTCAGTGTTGCCATGAAGGTATTTTGTAGATGTGACTAAAGTCAATACTTGGTTGACTTTAAGTACGATGACCCTAGACAATCTGGGTGGGTCTGACTCAGTGAGATGAAGTTTACAGAACAGAGCTGACACTTCCCTAGACTCAGTTCCTTTTGTGGCAACACACAAGGACAGATTCACTTCACATTATGATGTTAACACACACTCAGGCGCGCATGCCTCCAAAACAAAAGTTCACAAAAGAGTAGTCATAGTAAAACCGTTAACGAAGCAATTATTACATGCCAAGAACTGATCCAATATATATTGACCTAGTTAAGAGTCATAACACTCCAATGAGGTAGATGCTAGGGTTAATCCCCATTTTGCAGAGAGGAAAACCAAGGCCCAGAGAGGTTAAGTAACCTGTCCAAGGTGATTTAACAAGTAAGTGGGCGATTTTGAACCCAGACGCTCTGGCTCCAGAGTTAAGCAGTTTCCACTATCCTGTGATGTCTTAACAACCTCGGAAAATACACACCTGAAGCAAAGGTTCCAGGAGCAAGAGTTTCCTAACCACGTACAATGTATTCTGACATTTTACTATTCTATTTTAATGCTGGTTGCAACCCACTAAGTATTTTTCTGGACCCACTAATGGGTCAGGACCCACAGTTTGGAAAGCATGCCTTAGAACACCTTCCTAATTCACCCTCATCCCAGGGCCCTTGCCTTTTGATCTCCTGCACCCCGTCTCAACACACCGGCACCTACAGAACTCCACATGCCTCACCTCTGCCCCTGAATCCTGGACTCTGTCACCTTTTAGGGAACATGGTGAGACCTCGTATAAACCCAGCCCTGGTAAAAGTCAGCTTGCCACCCATTCTGCACCTGCTCCCACTCAGAAAAACATGGCCAGAAAAAAAAACCGCACAGCCGCGGGCACTGACGTCACTTCGATTTCACACCCAATGATTGGTTCTATGTGTCTACCTTTCCCCGGCCATTTGCTATTTCATGCTTCCTCCTCTCTCTCTGCCCTAACCTCGATACCTCCCTCTCACCCTTGACCCCCTGCTTCCTACTCTATTGAGACAACATAAGGAACCAGAAGACAACGGTCATGTGTACTTGACACCACATCTCACCACCCGCCTGGCTCCATGCCCATATGCTCCCTCCCGCTGTTCACTGTGGCCAAACAGCCCATGCCCCTTAGACCACCTTCCACTTGGGCGCCGGACCCCACTCACTGTGCCTGCTCGAGGACATTGCTCCAGCAATTGTCCTCTCCCTCCTCTGCAGCATCCGTTTCCCCTCTTCTAGATCATTCCCACTGGCACACAACGCGCTGTTACGTCTCTCATCTGACATAAACCTCTCGAGATCCCATGCCCCCTTTAGATACCATCCTCTTTCTGTGCTACGAAGGATCACCTACGCTGGCTCTGAGTCCTCTCTTGAACCCACCCAGTCAAGCTACTGCCCCCAACAAACCACCAAAGTGGACCTTTTCAAGATTACTGGTGACTTCCAATATTGCTAGTCCCAGTGGTCAGTTCTGTCTTCATCGGACTCAGCTTTCAGGCAGTATTTGGTATTGTTGACCCTTCTACCCTTCTTGACTTGTACCCTTCACTTGGCCTTCAGGGCAGTGGACAGCCCTCATTCTCTCGCTTCACTGACTGCTCCTCCCCAGCCTCTCTGGCTGGCCCCAGCCCTCTGCATGGAGTGCCTCAGCCTCAGGCCGTGGACTTCTTGTCTGTCTACACTTGCTCCCTTGCTAATCTCTCCCAGTCTTAGAGACTTCCATGTCATTTATTCACTGACAACTCCTAAATTCCCATCTCAAACCTGAACCTCTCCCCTGGAGTTGAAGTTGAGACTCAAATATCCAACTATCTACCTGACACTTGTATTTGGGTGACTACTGGGCATCTCGAGTTTGGACAAATTTGAACCCCTGATCTTGCAGCCCTGCATATCTTTGCTTCTGACAGCTCCATCCTTCCCATTACTCCAGCCAAAGATACTAGAGTCATCCTTGACTTCTCTTTTGCTCTCACATCCTATACCCAGTTCCATTTCACCTCACCTTGGGGACTGCCACCCCGGTTGGAGTCTGGTTGGAATCCTTCCTCTGAGCAGAGACCTGTCATGGTTCTCATCTCACATAAGGGCTAAAGTCTTTCCAGTGCCCCACCAGACCCTGCACTATCAGACTCCACCATGCTCACCTCCTGGCTCTCTCCATCCCCAGATGCTCAAGGAACACAACAGACATAATGCTGCCCTTGGCTGAACTTGCTCCCTCACTTGTTTCACCTCTCTACTCAAATGTCACCTTCTTAGGGAAGTCTCCCCTAGCCACTTATTTTAAAATTGCGCGCGCACACACACACCATACTGTCCAAACCCTTTTCCTACTTCCATTTTTTTCATAATACTTATCACCGTCTCACATATATCTTATTTTGCTGTCTGATTCTAAATAAAAAGTGAGCTCCACGAAGGAATATTTTTGTCTTCTGTATTAACTGCACCTGAAATTGAGTAAGAGCTCAATAAAAATTTGTCGAATAGATGAAGCACCGTTGGTTGAATGACCTTGAGAATTCCTGCAAGATTCGAAACTCAGCCTGACTTAACGCCATCATCCTGCCTCCCAGCTCACCCAACCAGTGCTCTATATTCATTTCCGCCTCCTCGCATTTGCTTAAAGTCATGCCTGCGCCAGGATCACCCTCCGTACTCAAGGGGCTCTCACTCAGATGTCCCTCTCCGCGGCCCGTGACGTAAATGTGCACCGATAGCCCCCTGGCATGGTTGGAAGGCTGATCGGTTGTCATGGTTACAGCAACCGCCGGGGAGGAATATCCCCAGGTGCCCCGCCCCTACGGGTAATAGGTGGTTAGCAGATCCGGAGCAGCCCCGTGCAGGGACAGGTATAAGGGGGCGACAACCCAGTTTTCTTACACCCCCCCACCCCACCCCACCCACGTAATTGTCATGGAAACGAAGCGCTTCCCTCCAGCGCCGCCTCCCTCCCGTTTCTCCAAGAGAAAAAGGCACAAATAGAGGGCTGGGCGGGCTGAAAGACTCCGAAAAGCGGTGGTGCGGCTGGGTCCCAGAGCCCTCTCTACCTCTCCTGCCTCTTCTATGGATTGCTACGCCTGCGCGAGGTACGAGTCCCGGGTACCGCGGCTAGCGGGAGGCGAGGGGTGCGCATGCGCGCGACCCAGTTTTGCGCGTGCGCCCTTATGGCACCTGGAGACCGCAGCCACCTCGCGGAGCCGGGGGAGGGCGATTCTGCGCTTGCGCCATAGGAGGGGCGTGACGCTCTGGCGGTAAGGGCGTAGGGGACCGAGTGGCCCTGGGTACGCCTGCGCCATGGCTCTCCCGGAGGCTGGAGGCGGGGTCCAGAGCGGGGGGAGGGAAAGAGGCGGGGGGGTAGGGAAGAGGCCGCAGAAGCCCGAGCCTTGACCGACGGGCAGGCGGGGGCTGCGGCGGCGCCGGTGAGTGACCCGCGGCCCGACTCGGTCCCCATCCTCCGTGACCCTCACTCTTCTAGGAGTCGCACATAGCCTCCGTTGGCCCCTCCTAATCCCAGACCCCCATTAACCCCAGAGCTCCTCTTAATTCCTGGCAATCCCCAGAGCCCCCACAATCCCCGCAGAACCTACCTTAATCCCTAATATTTTATTGTCCCAGCTACTTCAGTGTCCTGGGAGTCGCCAGCTCACCATTATTCCTCTACATCCCCTCCGAGGACCCCTTCTCATAACGGTCTTACAGACGTCCCATTGCCCCCAAACCCCCAGAGCGCTCCTCTGCCCCAGATCCCCCCTTCTCGCTGTATCTCCCCTTCAGCACCCCCTTACCCCCATCACCCCCGTGCTTTTTCGACCATCGAGACACCCCCATTCTCCTTCCATTTCCCGTTCTCCTATGTCCCCATTCTCCTCTAACTTCTGCAGACACCCCCTCTTCCGCTTTTCCTCGTTTCCCTCCACCCATTCAAACCCTCCCCCAATTTCCATCAACTCCTCGGCGTGGCACTTTGCGCCGCACAGGGCACTAGAGACGCGCTCAACGGGTGTCAGCTATAATTAGGCACTCCGACCCCCCCCCCCCCCGCGGCCGGTCGTCCGGGACTGCCCTCAGCCCCCACCCCTGGCCCCGGGGACCTAGGAGCCGGTGGCAGGGTGGGGCGGGCTGCGCGGGACACCGGTCTCCTGCCAGCGCCGTGCATCCTGTGCCCGCAGCCCCGGCGCCCCTCATGCGGCAGGCGGCCGGACAGCGGCGTCGGGGGGCGCCATGGCCTTCGCGGCGGCGGGCGAAGCGGAAGAGACCACCCGGCTGCGCAAGCCGCGCTTCTCGTTCGAAGAGAACCAGATCCTGATCCGGGAGGTGCGCGCCCACTACCCGCAGCTCTATGGCGTGCAGAGCCGTCGGGTGAGCGTGGCCGAGCGGCGGCGTGTGTGGGACGGCATCGCCGCCAAGATCAACGGCATCACCAGCTGGAAGCGCACTGGCCAGGAGGTGCAGAAGCGCTGGAACGACTTCAAGCGCCGCACCAAGGAGAAGCTGGCTCGGGTGCCGCACTCCACGCAGGGCGCGGGACCTGCCGCCGAGGACGCTTTATCCGCCGAGGAGGAGACAATTTTTGCCATCCTCGGGCCGGGTGTGGCGGGGCCAGGAGCAGGTGCAGGGGCTGAGCACCCCCCCGCAGCCGCTGCCTCTCAGCCGCCTGCCCCAAGCACCTGTGCCCAACGCTATGTGTTGTCCGAGGACCGCAGGGAATACCGACGGGCAGGTGAGTTCCTTCACCATCCCCTTAGCAAGAGTCACAGAGTGTGCTGTGTGCCAGGTGTTGGTCCAAGCCCTTCATGTAGCTCATCAAAGTCTCACCACAACCCTGTGAGATGGGTGCTGTTATTATCCCCATTTTAAACCTGGGGAAACTGAGGCTCAGAAAAGTGAAATGACTTGTGTCGGTCCCCACAGCTAGTGACTGTTGGAGTCAGGAAAGGAACCCGGATCTAGACAGCCTGGCCCCAGAGTCCACACCTCACTCAGCGTTTCATTGAACGTTGGGTCGTGATTCTGGAGGCAGAGGGGGCTCCAATCACAACTTTGCCAGTCAGCTGTATCACTTTGGGTGAGTTACTACAGGTCAGTTTCTGTATCTGTAAAATGGGGATAAAAAGTAGTCCCCACCTCAAAGGGTTAGTGGGAAGATTAAATAAACTAATAAGCAAAAATCGCTTTATACGTGGCCTCCTGAACTGAACATTCATTATTAGCTTTTGGTATACTCGCCAATGCTGTGAGGTACAAACTATTTCACCATTTTATAAATCAGAGATTGAGAGGTTTGGTAACTTTCCCAAGGTCATACCCCAAGTAGAGGAGGTATGAAGGGCTGAGTACGAGACTTCCCACTTAGCCTTGACTCTGGATTATTTCTTCTACAGCTATTCCCCAGGCATCTTCCCTGTGCTGGGCAATGTTGGGGACACAGTGGTGACTGAGACAACCTCAGCCCTGCTCTCTTGGGGCTTACAGTCCAGTGTGGGAAACAGACCCATGCATAGATAGTCATGACTCAGAGTGGGCAGGGCTGGGCTATGGGAGTCCAGGGGGGCACCTGACCCACCCAGGCTGCGAGGTCAAGAGGGGCTTCCTGGAGGAGGAAACATTAGGGCTGAGATACAGAGTGAGGATAGAGAAGAGTCGGGAAAGTGTTCCTGGTAGATGGAACAGCATGTGCAGTGGCTTACAGGCAAGAAACCTTGGCCAGTTTAGGAATTTGAAGTTTCCCAGTTGGGGGCAGTGAGGGGGAGTTGACAGATTGAAGAAAGGAAATGTTTTGAGATGAGGTTTGAGAGGTCAGCAAAGGCCATTCCTTGCAGGGCCTTTAGGCTGAGATGAGGACTTTGGATGTCATCCTAAGTGCTGTAGGGAGCCACTGAAGGGTTTTGAGAAAGGGAGGGACATGGATGTCCCTTGATCAAAAGCGGCAGTTCAGGATCATGTGAGTAAGAAAGTTTCATTCACCTACCCAAGGTCACACAGCAAGTAAGTCGTAGAGTTGAAACTAGAATACAGGTTGTGTCCAGCTCACAGTCCACTTACCTACTGGGATGGATTGCCCCGCAATAACAACAATTGATATTGACCGAGAGTTAATGAGTGTGCCAGAATTAGATCACAGGGAGCTTGTAAGTGAAGGTCAGACTTTGGACTTTATCTTGAGGGCATTTGGGAGTCATGAAAATATCTTAAGCAAGAGAGAGACACAATCCCCTGGGACCCTTGTTCTCAGTGTGAGTCAAACCTCAGTGTTTCTGTGAAATGGCTCCATTGAACCAGAGTAGACGTGGCGAACTTATTTTTCAAAAGCTGTATAACCCCCTTTATTCCTTCATTCCACCAACAGATATTCATTGAGCACCTATACTGAGGCAGGCACTGTTGTAGACGCTGGGAATACTGTGCAGAAAAAGACAATTTCCCTTTCCTTATGGAGCTGACATTCTAGTTATGGGAGACAGACTACAAACAAGTAACCCGAAACACATCTTACACGGGAGGGGATAAGAACTAAGAAAAACATTAAGAGGATAGTGAGTGATGGAAGGAGAGCTGCATAGACAGGTAGTAAGGCAGGGCTTCAGTGAGGAGGTAAAATTTGAGCAGGGATCTGAATGGAGAGATTGAGCCAAGTGGATATCTGGGAATGAGCACTCCAGCTAGCGCAAACAGCACATGCAAAGGCCCTGAGGCATGAATGTACTTGAAGCAACTTTGATTAGACTCTCACTTAGAGATTACCCACCTTGTAAAACAAGAGAAACTGCTCTGATTAAGGGACTGGAAAACAGCCTGGGGCAGCCTGAGGTGGCTTCCTAGATCCTGGAGGGAGAGCTAAGGACCATTTCTTTCTGACCTAATGTTTGAAAGAACAATAGGAAAACAACATTGAGAATTTTTGTGTGTGGGACACTGACTTAAGCCCTGTGCCCTGGTGATCCAGTGACTCCCTATAGTGGCTCTCAGGAGGTGTTCTTTTATTGTGTCCCTTAATCCTGTACTCTCACATATACCCATTTACAGCTGGGGAAACTGAGGCTCAACGGTTGTAAATAAATATGACTTTCACTCCTGTGAGCCCTGCACATGTGAAGGCTGGGCCACTTTCTGTTACTCCTTGTACTTGGGAGACAAAAAAGCCATATTTCCAAGTGGCTGCAGTTCTCGTACCCCTTGTGAGTGAAACACGCCATCCTGGAGCCCACAGACCCTGCCCGAGGCTGGTTAAAAGCGTGGGCCCTGGAGCCTGCCTGCGTTAAATGGTAGGAGAGGGCTTCTATCATACACCAGTTCTGTGACGCCTCTCTGCGCCTCAAGCCCCCTTCCCTGTAGGATGGGGTGATAATGATAGCGCCCACCTCAGAGAATGGCTGAGAGGATTCTGAAAAAAAATGTCGGAGAGCTTAGCCGCTTTGCCCAGGGCCTGGCCTGGAAAGCGTCCAACGACTGTTAGCTGTGGGCATTGTCTCTCTCCCAGCGCAGGGAGTCTGGGCCCCCAGCATTCAGGACTGGAGGTGGCTGGCTGATTTTGAAAGAAGAGCAAGGAACTCTGATGTGACCTAGGAGCAGAGAGACAGGCTTCCCTGAGGAAGGAACATTTGGACAGCTCAAATGTTCAGCATTTGACAGCAGCACCAAGGGGCGGTCTCGGGGTAGGGTCGGGGGGTGCTGATCCTGGTGGAGGGAGCTGCCTGTACACTGGCCCCAAGGCAAGGATGAAAGATAAAAGGGGGCAGGGAGAGGCCAGACTGTCCCGTGTAGGTGCTGGGGAGCCGGGGGAGTGTTGCTGCAAGGTCCTGGGGCCTGGCAGCGCAATCAGTGCTAACTCCCTGGAAGCCGCAGTTCTCTTATCATTAAAAAAAAAAAAAAAAAAAAAATTGTGCTGGATGTTGTCGTAAGTGCTTGGTTAACAGCGGTGAGTGAAACAAAGCCCTGCCTGATGGAGCTGACCTCAGGAGGAGGAGACAGATGACACACAGAGAGCGATCCCATGCCATGTGGAGATAAGTGTGATAAAAGAAATCATGTAGGGTTAGGAGAGGAAAGGACCAGGATATTAGCTACTTTAATTTAGATGGAGGATCAAGGAAGCCACCTTTGAGCAGAGGCCTGGGTTGGTGAGAGAGAGAGCCAGGCAAGTGTCTGGGGAAAGACCTTTCCAAGCCAAGGGGACAACCAGTGCAAAGGCCCTGAGGCAGGCACAGGCTGATGTGTTTGAAGACCAACAAGAAGGCCAAGGTGGTGGAGCCAGGTGAGCAAGATAAAGTGAGAGGGAAAGGAGATGAAGTTGGAGGGGCAGTAGGGGCAGACGGTGCAGAACCTTGGGGTCCTTGAAGACTTTGCATTTTTTTTTTCTGCTGATGCAATAAGAGCCACAGGCAGGCTCTGGGCAGAGAAAGACAACATCTGACGTGCATTTTTAAACCTCTTTATTGAGCTAGAATTCACATACCATACAACCTCCCCATTTCAAGTCTATAGTTCGGTGGCTTTTAGTATATTCAGAGTTGTGTAATCGTCGTTACGGTCAATTTCAGATCATTTTCATCACTCCGAGTAGAAGAAGCCCCATACTCTTAAGCATCACTCTGACCCCGATCTTCGCCCAGCCCTGGGCAACCAACCACAAACTACTTTCTGTCTCCATAGATTTGCCTGGTTTGGACATTTCATATAAATGGATGGTGTGATATGTGATCCTTTGTTGACTGGCTTCTTTCCTATAACATAACTGACATGTATTTTAGTTTGGACCCTTGAGGCCCTGGTAGAAGAAAAATTGTAAGGGGCAGGGGTGGAAGCAGGGAGCCCAGTGAGGAGGCAACTGCCATCGTCCAGGTAGGAGATGCTCGTTGGACCAGGGTGGGGCCGTGGAGGTGGACAGAGAGGTTGGACGTTGAATTACTTTGAAGACGGAGCTGATGGTATTCGTTCATGGATGGGGTCTTGGGAGAGAAAAAGGAAGTTTTTGGCCTGAGTCGCTGGAAGAATGGAGTCAACATCAGCCAAGATGGGAGAAGATTGGGGAGCAAGCACCAGGAGCTCAGCTCTGGGCAAGTGAGTTTGAGGCATCGTTAGATGATCAAAGGGCTCTGCTGAGTACACAGCTGGAGGGAGAGGTTCAGGTTGAGCCTGGAAACCTGGGAGCTGCTGCATGAGGCCTGTGTTCAAGTTCACAAGCATGAGTGAGATCCCAGATAGGAGGAGACAGAGGATGCCTAGCAGGCTCAGGGTTAAACTGGCACAGACCAGAGCTGAGACGGAAATCCTGCCATCGCAGTAGGAGACAGACCCGACTCCCAGCCTTGAGAAGTCCCCGCTACCGCTGCAGCCACAGCACTTTTCTCCCAGGCCCCACAGACCTCCCCAAGGTCCAGCAGTGAGGCCTGAGAGGTGTAAGGGCAGCCGAGTATCCATACGGTTCAGAGCCTTCTAGAACATTGGCTTTGCTTGGCTCAGCTGGGGACCCCTAGGACCCTGTTTTCACTAAGGATGGCCTGGGCCACCAGGTTATTATTAAATATATTGGCTCTCACCTCCGGGCACGAAGGCTTTTGTTGCAAGGCATGATCTGACTTCAGTTTTAAAAGGATGACTCTGGGGCCGAGGCGGGCAGGAGGTGGACAAGGGAAATCGAGACAGCATTGTGGGGTCCCACTCACCTTACTTACATCTCTTTCTCCACAGATACACCAGCCCACAGCAAGAGGGGCTCCAGCAGCCCAGAGCCCTGGGCCCGGCCCTCCTGCAACTTCCAGGAAGGGGGCTACCCACTGCCCAAGGAGCGTGAGTCTTCACCCCCGCCGGCCCTGCAGACCGTCCAGCTGCCCCGCCTGGCCTTGTCTTCACCACCCCCAGCCCCTCCACCACCACCACCCCAGCAGGTCCAAGTGGCACCCTCGCCCCCCAGCCCCCTACCCCCTCCGCTGCCTCCGCCCATGCCCTCAGCCGCAGACCCCTCCCTGGACTTCCTGCGGGCGCAGCAGGAGACTGCTAACGCCATCCGGGAGCTGGCCGGCTCCCTGCGACAGGGACTGACCAAACTGAGCGAGGCTCTCAGCGCCCTGCTGCCCCTTCTGCCAGGAACCCCAGTTGACCCACTACCCCCACCTCTACCCCCGCCCCCGCCCCCACCCCTCAGGCCCGTCCTGCCCCTGTCCACCCCCAAGGTGGAGATCACCCCAGAGCCCGTGTCTGTGGTGGCTGCTGTGGTGGATCGGGCCATGGTGGCAGCCAGGGGGGTGATCATCGCCCCTAGGAGTGAGGAGGGGGCCCCCCGGTCATCCCCAGCCCCGCTTCCTCATGACTCCCCCCCACACAAGAGGAGGAAAGGTTTTCCTACACGGAAGAGGCGGGGGCGATGGAAATCTCCATGAAGCCTGCCATGGGGTTCCAGCTTGTCTACTCGTCTGCCTGCACCTCCTCTCCCAGCTTCACCCAGCGGAGGAGGGCCACGCACCTTCCCCACGCCGGCTGTACCCTGGCTCCCCTGCTACGGGGGCATGAGCACCCCACGCCCTCTACTAGTTAGTGCCTGATTCGTGGGGGGCCTTCTGGATGGGCCCCCCCAGCCCTTTCTCCAGCACAGCGCTGTCTGCCTGGCTGCCTCCTTTAACCCTGACCTCTAAGCCATCAATTTTACATTATTTATTATCGCCCTCTGTGGGTTGCGGAGGGGACCTTGCGGGTCTGCACACAGCCCCTTCCCTAACCACTCCTGGTCTTGACTTGAAAAGAATCGACCTGTGGGGACTCCTTACCTCCTCAACCCAGACTTTGGAGGGAGCTGGGGTTGCGAGACAAATCAGAGTATGGATGACTGTGAGGATACAGCCATTTGCACCCCAGGGGAGAGGGGGTGCATTCTCACTGTGGAGGTATCCGGGGGGGTCCTCTGCCTCCCATCGCAGCCTCCAACCCCCAGAGCTCAACCCCTTCTTTCTCCTCAGTGGTGACAAGATATCAATAAACTTATTTTTAATACAATTACTCAGGGTTCTGGCTGAGACAGGCCTGGGATTCCAGCACCTACACCTGCCCCACCCCTCCAAGGGCAGGTGACACCCCCTCGTAGTTGGAGGCTGGTGGTTTTCCAGACATTTTTTGTTCTTAAAGCCATCATGTCAGTGTTCAAATCTAATTCCTACTCACTCATCCTTCAGATACCACCGAAATGTCATCTCCAGGAAAACATCTTGGATTCCCTCCCCAGACTAGGATTCTTAGATTTTTTTTCTGTGTCCTTTTCTGGTTCTTTTCCATAATGTCCCCAAATGAAGAAGTGCCTTTTGTCTGTTTACGGCATGTTCCCTCCATAGTTCATGAAGGCAGGAACTGGCTTGCTTACTCTTACACCTGCTGTAGAACCTGGAGCCAGGTGGATGACCACCACCCCAGACTTAGACCTGGCTCCGCCCCTGGTGCTGCCCTTTCTGGCTGTAGGATCATGGGTCTCCATTTTCCTCATCTGTAAAGTGGGCATCTTGGTGGTTTAGGAGTCTTATCTCCTACAACTAGATCCTGTTTATCCTTCAGGTCTCAGCTCAAATATCACCTCCTCAGGAAAGCCTTTCCTGATGCCCCCATCCCCACCCTCGCCAGCAGTTATTAAGAATGCAGTTAAATAATCATTTGAGTAAATTTAAGTTGAATGTCTGCCTCCTTCACCAGTCTGAGGGCAAGGCCTGAGCCAATCTCAGTCGCTGCTGTGTCCTCAGCATTGGCCAACATTGAAGAGGGGTTGAATATTTGAAATAATTAAAAACAAAAACTTATGTTTATGGTGTTTCATTTCTGGGCCAGGCACCATGCTTAGCATTTACATGCATATTAACCTGAAGGTACCCAGTGAAAAGCAGAATCTAGGGGTCTCCATTTTTTTTCCTGATAAGTTAAGGAACATGCCTTAAAACTTGTCAGGGGCCTCGCCAGCGACCAGAAGCCAGCCTGTGGCCAGAACTCTTCACTCCCACTAGTCTTTACTAAAGAATGGCACAAAGGTAATTTTCAGTGACAGACGGATGGCCTTTTTAATAGTTTTATGTGGTTTCAACTTATTTTCTAAAAATGTAGCTAGTACATAAAACCCATGATTGTGCACATCACGTAGTTTAGGATAAGGCAAGAGTAGGTAAGTTTTTTTTCCACAGGAGTCAATTTCTCCCCAAAAAGTTAGCAGGTGAGTAACAAAATCAGCTGCTATGGTTGCAGTGGGATGGCGGGGGGGCAGCGGGGGGGAAGGGAGGTAAGCAGCCCCTGATGAGTTCGAAAAACACTAATAAATGCAACTCTGACAAGATAAATATCAACATGGGCAAAGGCTTAGCAGGAAGAGGCTGATGTGGGTTAGAACTTGGAGATCCGTCTTCCTGCCCCCAGCCCCCACACCTCCCGCTAAGCACTGCTCCCGACGCGGGAAGTAAAAAACATGAGGGTCCTCAGACCCTGGTCAGGCCTATTAGGTACTAAGCACTCAAGGTTGGAAAAAGGTGGTCTGGCGCCTGCTCTCCCCCAGAAACTATCCCCCTCGGCTCTTGCCATCTCTGGCCTCCTTCCCTTTCCCCAGATTAGGGAGGGGGAGGATCCCCTCAACTCCGAGCTCCAAAAACATGGAAAGAGATCCCAACAATTGGCCGGCCTGGGGGGGCCGAGAGTAGGATGGGCAGCGGGAACCGGGAAGGCCTCCCCCAGCCACACAGCGGAAGTGCGTCATTTGTCTGCTCCGCAGAGCATTTTGGGAATTGTAGTGAAGCTAGGGGGCGGAGACACTGACAATGTAACCCTTTGGACACCAAAGCGCGCCGGCAGAGCTAGAACAGAGTTGCAGGGCGCTCGACTGCTCGCTCCCTTTAGCAGATGAGGCAACTGAGGCACACACCTGGCCGAGGGGCCTTCAGTCCTCTCTTTTCTCCAAATATTGCTGGCCCGGGTCAGAGTCTTGATACTGAAAGTTCTGGGCGAGACGAAGTGCCAAGTGGACAACCCCATCGCCACCACCAAATTGCCGGCTTTCATCCGTAAACCATCCAATCAGGGCCCCTCCGCCCCGCCCCAGGAGCGACTGCCTTCCTCACCGGTCATTGGCCTATCTTTGATGGGCGGGAAACAGCCTCAGAGAGGGCAAGACTTTTGCAGAAAGCGGCACAGCAAGTCGGAGCAGAAACTGGACGCCCGTAAGCCCGTCCGCTCCCTACAGTTTGAATCCGTGGTAGCTCTGACCATTCGTATCTCATCCCTGCCCCCCAACCCTTGTGCCTGAACTTCTCGGAGCGCGCCGAACTCCCTGCCTTTGGATGCGCGGTAGAGAAGCAGCGAGTTCCCCTCAGTACCTACCCGGGCTGCCTGCGGTCTCCTTTAAGAACCGATCCCAGCGGGACTACGTTTCCCAGAAGGCTTTGCCGGCGCGTTATGTAACTTTCCCTGCGAAGCGGCCTCTGGGGCAGAAGGAGGTGGAGACGGCGGCGGCCGTTGCGGCGGCGGCGGCGGCGGCGGGAGCGGCGGGAGCCCGAGGCGGCGGCGCCCGCAGCCCATCGCGGGGCCCGAGCTGTGCGCCTCGGCCCAAAGCCTGGACTGGGCGGGGTCGCCGACGTACCTCTGCCTGCCCTTTCAAGGAGGCGGGAGTGAGGAAAAAGGCTTAGGGCCCAGGGGGCGGGGAAGGGGGGCCGGGCCTGGATCGGCGGGGAGGCCGAGCCAAAGGCCTGATCGTGGCTCGAGCCGTCCGGGGGACACGAATCGAACGCTGACCGCGCGGATCGAACGCCGGCGGCGGGTGGAACGCGGTGCTTGACGGCGCGGGGGCCATGGCGTCTGTGCAGGCGTCCCGCCGCCAGTGGTGCTACCTGTGCGACCTGCCCAAGATGCCATGGGCCATGGTGTGGGACTTCAGTGAGGCCGTGTGTCGCGGCTGCGTGAACTTTGAGGGTGCGGATCGCATCGAGCTGCTCATAGACGCTGCTCGCCAGCTCAAGCGCAGCCACGTGCTCCCCGAGGGCCGTTCGCCGGGGCCCCCGGCCCTCAAGCACCCAACCACCAAGGACCTGGCTGCGGCAGCCGCGCAGGGGCCCCAGCTGCCTCCTCCGCAAGCACAGCCCCAGCCGTCCGGGACCGGCGGTGGGGTCTCAGGCCAGGACCGCTATGACAGGGCCACATCATCGGGCCGCCTCCCCCTGCCCTCCCCCGCCCTCGAGTACACCCTGGGGTCCCGCCTGGCCAATGGGCTGGGCCGCGAGGACGCCGTGGCGGAGGGGGCGCGAAGGGCCTTACTTGGCTCCATGCCCGGCTTGGTGCCCCCCGGGCTGCTGGCAGCTGCGGTGTCTGGCCTGGGAAGCCGAGGACTGACGCTGGCACCCGGTTTGAGTCCTGCCCGTCCAATCTTCGGCTCCGATTTCGAGAAGGAGAAGCAGCAGAGGAATGCGGACTGTCTGGCAGAACTGAATGAAGCCATGCGGGGCAGGGCAGAGGAGTGGCACGGGCGCCCCAAAGCAGTGCGGGAACAGCTGCTGGCCCTGTCTGCCTGCGCCCCCTTCAATGTCCGCTTCAAGAAGGATCACGGGCTGGTGGGGAGGGTATTCGCCTTCGATGCTACTGCCCGCCCGCCAGGCTACGAGTTTGAGCTGAAGCTCTTCACCGAATATCCCTGTGGTTCTGGCAACGTGTACGCAGGAGTCCTGGCGGTGGCTCGCCAGATGTTTCATGATGCTCTGCGAGAGCCTGGCAAGGCACTGGCCTCATCGGGCTTCAAGTACCTCGAATATGAACGCCGGCACGGCTCTGGAGAATGGCGCCAGCTGGGGGAGTTGCTAACCGATGGTGTTCGCAGCTTCCGTGAGCCAGCCCCCGCCGAGGCCCTGCCCCAGCAGTACCCAGAGTCAGCTCCTGCAGCTCTGTGTGGCCCACCCCCGCGAGCCCCATCCCGCAACTTGGCACCCACTGCGCGCCGTCGCAAGGCATCCCCTGAGCCTGAGGGCGAGGCGGCTGGTAAGATGACCACCGAGGAGCAGCAGCAGCAGCAGCGACACTGGGTGGCACCCGGTGGTCCGTACTCCGCTGAGACCCCTGGTGTGCCCTCACCCATTGCCGCCCTGAAGAATGTGGCCGAGGCCCTGGGCCACTCTCCCAAGGACCCAGGGGGCGGTGGAGGCCCTGGTCGTGCGGGGGGTGCCAGCCCAGCAGCCTCCTCCACGGCCCAGCCTGCAACCCAGCATCGCCTAGTGGCCCGCAACGGTGAGGCCGAAGTCAGCCCCACCGCGGGGGCGGAAGCTGTTAGCAGTGGTGGTAGCGGTACCGGGGCGACCCCTGGGGCCCCCCTGTGCTGTACCCTATGCCGGGAGCGGCTGGAAGACACCCACTTCGTCCAGTGCCCCTCGGTGCCCGGACACAAGTTCTGCTTTCCTTGCTCACGAGAGTTCATCAAGGCGCAGGGCCCCGCTGGCGAGGTGTACTGCCCCAGTGGAGACAAGTGCCCGCTGGTGGGCTCCTCTGTCCCCTGGGCCTTCATGCAGGGCGAGATTGCCACCATCCTTGCTGGAGACATCAAGGTTAAGAAAGAACGGGACCCCTAGGCCACCACTGCCACCATTCTACTGTCCCCTGCCCCCTTGCCACCCACCGCTGCTGCGGATAAATTATTCCCTTTCCCACCTAGCCCAATGCCACCCCCACCTGTGTACATACTCCCTTCCTCATCCCAGTTGGGTCCCCCGGGGTAGATGCATTGAGGGTGGGGGGAGAAAGCTCGTGGCTTCTGTCCGAGGGGATGTTTGGGGTCCCTTGACCCCTCCAATTTCCCTCTCCCCTCCTTAGCTTGGCTTGCTGCTGCTCGTAGTTGGGGGAGAGGTGCCCCCCTCCTCCTTCAGAAGGGGCCTCCTGGAAATTTCGCTCTTTATAAATGAAGCAAAAGCATTTTATTGCCCCCCTCCCGCCCCCTTTTCTTCCTTCAATAAACCGAAAGATGGGTTTTTTTTTTCTTTCTTGGTCCCTTAGTTGTGTGGGATGCTGCGCCCCCTTTGGGACCTAACTGGTCCTGCGGGGAGAGCACATTGCCTTCTGTCCTCCAGGTGGCGCTCTTCATTCAGGCGTGCCTGCTTCTTGTCTTTACAAACGCTGGCTGTGGTCAAACGTTCTAACCATCGGCCCGTTTTCCAGATGACAGAACTGAGGCTCAGAGAAGGGATGGCTCTTGCATGGGAGCCATAGCCAAGCTCGGGAATTAGGTTTCCTGTATGGTTCATCCTCTGTATCTACCCAAAGTGTCGGGAGGACTCGACGCCCATGAGGGGAGGGAAGAGGCATTAGGTTTTCTAGAAGGGACAGGTGGCGAATTCTCGCTCGACGGACAGAATTAGGCTAGATTGCTAGAGGGGCTGCCCGAGGGAAGGAGATCTACCTCCGTGGGGTACACTAACGGGCCTCGTTAATAACGGCGGCTTCCTCTGGCCTCAATTGTGCCCGAGGGCGCGAGAGGCGACGCTCGAAAAACCTGAATTGGGCTCATCGCGCCCATCTCGGGAGACCAGCCTCAGCGGCGGCCATCCTAAAACACGGTGACCAGCAGGGTAAAAGGCACTCCCCCAGCGGCCTCCTCTGATGTGCGAGGCCCTGTCCTGCACCTGTCCGGGTGGGCTGATCATTAACCAGGACTTCCTGCTAGCTGACGTCACGGGGCGGGGCCTGAGCAGGCTGCAGCAAAACAGGGGTTAACGGGAGGGGGTGGCCCCAGGAGCCCAGCCCTCACCCCTGTGGCCTCCCCTGCGACCCTGAAGTGGTGATTCTCGGAAGGAGGAAACTCAAAGGCCAGCGGATATGCAGAGATGGGGATGATAGTTCTGCTACCACACAGCGCTGTCATACAGCTCTGGGACCCAAAGTTGCCCCAGATCTCGGAAGCCAGATGTCACATCGGCTAAATACGGAACACTAACGTCCTGCCCCATTCTCTTGGTCACCCAGGTGTCCCACTCACACATCCTGCAGACCCACATGTCCCAACACCCAAATATCAGAAATTCCAAGGGTTTTTGTCCTCCGCATGTGGAGTTCTTAAACTTCCAGTCCTTAGATTAAGGGGTCCCATCCCCTCCCCCAGCCATCAGCTCTCAGGTGTTCAGTTACCCCTGGCACTGCCAGCCTGGGCGCTGGGCAGGGCTGGGAAAACCACCCCTGATTAAATACACCAGGCGATAAGCCTGGGGCAAGGGAGATGACGCTGGATGGTGCACTCTGCCCGTGCTCCCCTTCTGGGTAATCTGTGGCCTCCCCTGGCCCAGCTCTGCGGACCCAAGCGCTGGATAGCTCCCCCTCCCCCATCCTTAGAGCTAGAGGCCTCCAAACAGCAGGGCCAACGGGGGCTAAAGAACTGCGGAGGACACCTGGTCCTTTAAGAACAGCTGGTGGGTGGGTGGGGGGCAGGGGAGTCACCCCCAGCCTGGCCAGCGTGTGTATTCTAGATAGAGGTTGGGTTAACCATTAACAGAGCAGAGGACCTGACCTGCGTGGGTGTGTGTGTGGGGGCTGGATCGGTCCCTCTCCCCCCAGCTCCAGGGTGGATCCAGAGTGAAGGGGTTCGGGATTTACTTGGGGATTAGTAAGGAGGTGAAGAGGCTTGGAGAAAAAGACAGAGACATAAGAGCAACCTAGGGAAAGATGGGAGACAGCAGAGGTGGGGAGGAATTATAGAGAGACTAGCTTACAGAAAGAAAGAAGTCAAAAACCTAGGGAGACAAGGAGAGATCCAGAGACCCTCTGAGATGAAGGAGATGAGGTAGAAACAAAGAGACAGATGTTTGGAAAGTGGAGAAATATACAGATATAATAGAAACAGGAGGGTAATAAAGAGCAAATGAAAGAGAGACAGGCAGACCGAAATCAGGGAAAGATACAGGTTTGAACTAGGGAGTTAAGACATCTTCAAACTCAAAAGTTCTATGAGCCAGAGAGAGAGCAGAACTCCATAAAGAAGGACAAAGCTCCATCTGTCTTGGTGCCTTGGGCCCTACAACAAGGCCTGGCTCACTTCTACTCCTCCTCCAGGTCTCAGCTTAGCTGCCACCTCCTCCAGGAAGCCCTCCTTGAGTCCCGGGCTGCATTAGGTGCCATTTCTGGACTCTCACAGACCCTGCACGCCCCTAGATCATCATCGTCTGGAAACTGGACTGTCGGCCTCATAAGGCCAGGCCCAGGCCTGTCTCAATCACCACTGTGTCCCCAGCATCGCCCAGCACAGGGCTAATTTAAAGGCTAGATAGATTAACGGGGCTACTTTCCTTTAACGAATGTTTATTCAGCATCCACTATAGTATGACGAGCACTGCAGTAGATGCTGTGGATACAGCAGAGAACAGAATGAAGCTCCCATCCTCAGGGAGGTGACGTTCAGGCGAGACATACAGACAGGCCCATAAAGTGTGACAACCATGGAGTGTTAAGTCCTAAGAAGAAAGGAGGGAAAGGAGATAGAGAATGACGGAGGCTGGTGTTTTAAAGAGGGAGGTAAGGAATGGGTTCACTGAAGAGACGGCACTGCAAAGTGGAGGAGGCGAGGGGGAGAGTTAGGGGAAATTGGGGGGAATAGCATGTGCAAAGGCCCTGAGGTGGGAGCCTGCATGGTTTGTTCCAGAAGCAGCCAGGTGGCCAGTGCGGCAACGGCAAGGGGAGTCATAAAAATGAGGTGAGAGGGATAGTAAGGGAGCATCGGGGGCCCCGTAGGCCATGGTAAGGACTTTGGATTTTGTTTTCATGGGAACAGGTAGAAGGTTTCAAGAAGCGAGTGAAGCAAATGAGATAGACATGGCAGAGAATCGACTGGGATGGACTGCATCTCGTTAATTATGTGTCCCGGGCTCAACAGACACCTAGCACATATGCCCAATGACAGTCTGCACACAAGTGAATAAGACCCAGATCAAAAGAGAAAGAGTCAGAATGACATTAGATGGATGGATAGCCCCCCAGGGACGAGCCAGGTAGG
Source organism: Rousettus aegyptiacus (assembly GCF_014176215.1). Lineage (NCBI taxonomy): Eukaryota > Metazoa > Chordata > Mammalia > Chiroptera > Pteropodidae > Rousettus > Rousettus aegyptiacus. The sequence continues at coordinate 43,721,897 of NW_023416289.1, read as the reverse complement.
ACCCGGGGACACCCAGGGACAGCAGACGCAGACAGACAGCAGCCCATTCCTCTTGGAGCCCTCCCCACCCAGAAAGCTTCTCTGGAACTGGAAAAATCCCCCAGGCCCCCCTGCCCGCCTCGCCCGTGGCATGCCCACTCACACCTCAGGCAGAGGAAGCTGGCAGGCCCCACAGGAACCTTTCTGTGCGGGGGGAGTGGAGGCGGGCAGGCGGCAGGGACGAAGGGAGAGGAGTGGCGGGCGGGCAGGCAGCGGGCAGCGGCTACACAAAGGCCCCAGTGTCTGCCCTCCTGCCCCCGGGTACAGAAATAAATAATATGTACATATACCTTTATATATATACTAGTGGGCTGGGGATGGGAGGCTGGGGGCCATATACTTCTCTAAGGACCTGGGCATGGCAGAGGTCTGCTCCTGTGGGGGCTGGGGCCTTAGAGACACATAAAGATAGTGACCATGACTGAGAGACTTGGGCTGAGAGAGACACAGTGACAGAAGAAAGAGAAACTTACAAAGTGAGAGAGATTGGCAGAGAGGTAGAAATTGGCAGAGTAGGCTGACTCAAGTGGAGACAGATCAGGAAAACAGAGAAATCAAACTTCACTGAGAAAAGACAAAAAGTTAGAGGTAGAGAGACAGCCACAGAATGATGACAAGGGTCATTCTGGAAAAGGGCAAAACCACAGAGAAATTGTGGCAAGAGGTAGGGACAGAAAGAAACACAGCAAGACCAGCAGACACCCGGAGAGGCACACACACAGAAAGAAGCAGACAGCCAGCCAGAGAGACAGACAGACAGACAGGGCTAGACCAAGGCTGGGGCTTGGGGAGGCTGGGGGGAGGGTCTGGGCACATCTCCAGTTTGGGGGCACTGCCCGTGGGCTCTGGTGCAGCGCAGTCCAGGGCAGGCTGAGGGACAAGGGCGGAGGTGAGGGAGGTGGCCCTCGGGTTCCGGATCTTGGTGTTTACCTGGGGCAGGCACCGCAAACAGGCGCCCAGCCTGGCCCATGGCAGGAGAGGGCGGGATGGGCTGGGCCCCAGCTCTGGCACCAGTGGGCCCGACACGCCCACCTGTGGCCTGGGTGGTGAGTAACACGGTGACACCTGGGTAGATGGTGACACATAGGAGGACAGACACAGTGACACACAGAGACAGATATAGGCAGACTCAGAGTGTCAGAGACATAAACAGACTCAAAGAACCCAGTGACAAAGACACACTGTAACAGACACAGTGACAGGCACACAGAGTAACAGACAGCAGGACGCAATGATAGGCAAACATATTCTTAGGCACAGAGACACTGCAACAAAATGCAAACAGTGACAAAGGACACAGCAACAGACACACAGAAGGCAATGACAGAACAGTAGCACACATGCTACACAGTGACGCAAACGCAGCAACACCTACAGAAACCTGGTGACAGCCATTGACACAGAGACATGCAGGCATGATCACGCTGGTAACCAGCGACGCGTCGCAGGGTTAACACATAAGCCTGAAGACTCAACGATACTGGCACGATGACACGAGAGTACATGCATGATACCCGGTGACAAACTGACACGGACATGCACATATGCAGTCTTAAACTGCCTGGACTGTTGGCTTCTGGAGTGCCGCCCCCCCGCAGCAGGTTGTGGCTGGAGCAGGGGTGACTGTGAGAAGGATGGGGACCCCAGGGCCCTGCCGTGCTGCTGTTGACCCTCCCAGGCTCCAGAACAGCTCAGCCGTCAAGGGCACTGACTTGGGCCAGACTGGCTGAGTTCAAGCCCTAGCTCCCAAAGTCACTGCCATCTGGGTGGTCTAGGGCAAATCATTCACCTCTTCATGCCTCGGTGTCACCTATAACAAAAAGGGGGGCGGAGAGGATTCTGTCAGTCGATTCCGTAAGGTGCCCACACGTGGCAGGACATAGGCTAAGCCCTAGTAGCTATTATTTTCATCATCATCATCATCATTATCATCATCATCTCCTGCCTTCTGATGCAGAAGGCCCTCTGCCCACCGAAGGGACCCTGCCCCGGCCCTCTGTTTCTCCACCCAGGGATCCCTCCCTTGGACCATGTCACCTCAGGTCCTCAAACTGTGTCCAGGGCCAGCTATTCCCGGCCCAAGCTTCTGTGTCCCCATGGCTATCCCTCCATCCCTGATTCCTGGCGTCCTCCTGTCTGTCCATGTGTCCCACGTCTGACCGTGGTACTTTTCCACACTGGACATCGGCCGGCTGTCCCTGGGGTGGGGGTCACACCTGCCCACGCCAGCCGAGACGGTGGCCACCAGACACCCTGACGGATGGCCCCACCCTCCCTCAGGACCCTACAACAACACCCGCCCCTCCGGCCACCTGAGGTCCCCACTGGGGCGGCCTGAGGCCCGAGCCTGGGGACAGGAAGCCCCAGGCCTGGCCGCCCTGAAAGCCTCTTTCAGCCTGGGCCTCCTCCCGCTGCCACCGACTCCTCCTGCGGAATAATATTTGGGCTGTTGGCCGGGGGGGTGGGGGCCAGATCCGGAGGCCGCCTGGGAGAAGCCAGAAACCGCAGGGCTTCCTGCCTCGGGCCGGCCGACTCCGGGAGAGACCCCCAGGCCCGAGGGAGGGGGGCGGGCGCCCGGGGAGACTGAGGGCCTTTCTCTCGGCCCCAGTTGTTTTTTCCAGGAACCAGGAGGAATTCCCCAGCCTGCCCAGGACAGCGAGGCTGGTGGGACGGCTGACAGGGAGCCAGCACGGCAGGGGGCGGGGGTGACACGCAGCCGGCAGGGCGGGCACAGTGACAGAAATAGAGGGCCCAGCCTGAGCGAGGTGGCAGGTAGAAGCGGAAACTCAGGGAGCTGGGAGAGGGAGAGCCAAGGAGGAGAGAGGCCAGAGATCCTAAGGAGGAGTGGGAGGAGGTGGACCCCAAGAGAGGAAGTGTCAGGGCCCCCTAGAGAAAAAAAGGACAGAGACAGAGGCCCAGAGGAAGAAGGAGAGAATATGAGGGAGCAAGACAAACCATATGAGAAACAAATGTAAAGAATGAATGAACGTGTTCAAAAAACCAAGGGACAGAGAGAGATAAAGTCGTGAAGAGAGAGCTAAGGACAGAGCGACACAGAGATGACACTAAGACACAAAGAGAAAGATGGACACAGAAACTGGGAGACATCACACACACACACACGTGGATAAAGACAGCCTTTCACCTTTGATGACTAAATAAAATGAGTGAGTGATAGCGAGCCAATAACCAAGAAAGACAAATGTGAAACGAGGAAAAGACCATTTCAGACCACCTGCCCCAGCCAGGAGGGATGAACTTGGCCCAGTCCCTTCCCATCCGGGCCTCACTTTCCACTCCGTGAAATGAGAGGCGTGAAGGACACAATGGCGTTTCAAAGAGAGCCACGTCCTCCAAACATCTCAGCAACAGACATTAGACTCACAGCCTAGGGAGAGACAAGGAGGAACAGACACACCCAAGCCCCAAGCCCAGAGGCTCCAACAGGCCAAGGAGGACCCAGTTCCTTCCCCACACATCTGCGTACAAAAGTGACAGACACACACCAGGACCAGTAGACCCTCCATACGACGGTGACAGGCACACAGCAAAGACAGGCATTATACATGAACACAGGGAGACTTTCTTTTCAACATGGACAGATGCTAACAGAGACACACAGGAAACACACAGTGACAGGCACACCCGCAACACTGACGTAGTCACACTCAGACTCGTTGAGACAATGGGTATGCAGATGAACTGACGTGTGGAGACACGCACTTAACAGTGTGAGACCCAGGGGGCTCAGGTGTGTAAGAGAACCACACACACGCAAAGGCACACACACGAGCCCGACATCCTGAGGCGCCCACAATAAGCACACACTCAGAGTAGGTACGGACAAACCCACACAATCGAAGGACAGGAACAAGAAGTAGCACGCTCTGGGACCTCAGTGGGCACACTGATTTCCCAGGACCCAGAGGCACATGGGTACATGTACATGCGTGCGTGTGTGCACGCGCGCGCGCGTGCACGCGCGCGCGCGCACACACACACACACACAGCACCGTCTCCTTCAGGTAACACCTTGTTTGTCCCTCTCCTCCTCCCCAGCTTAACCAAAAACTGAGCAGCCCCTGGGCTCCCTGAGCCTCAGAGCTGGAGGTGTGTGTCTGGGAGCTGGGGGTGGGGAGCTGGCCTTGGTCACTGCACAGCCACCTCCCCCTGTTGCCCTGGCCCCACTGCTGCGGGGGCTGCTATCTGTGAGCAAACTGTCCTTGGGGTCAGGGACAGCAAAGAGCCAAAGGTCAGGTCGATGCCTCCCCTGGCCCCTCCCCCAGAGGCAGCCAGCTCTCGGGGACAGGGGAGGGGAGCAATTCGTGTGTTCGAGTTCCATAAGACACACCCGCCAAGGAAGAGACATCTGTAAGAGGCAGAAATGATGCCTTTAATGTCCCAACACAGCCAGCACCCCACTTCCCAGGCGAGAACCAGACCTCAGCAGACACTCCCCACGCCCCGACAGTGCTGTCCGGTTTCTCCTGGACCGGAGTGGGAAACAGGCTCCGGAGAAAACCAAAAATGTTTTCATCTCCATCCCTCACTCAACTCACACCGAAGAGACAACCTGGCCAGCACAGGGGCTGTGGTGGCTGTCATGGTGCTGTCACTGGTTATGCCAGCCAGCCAAGATGGAGGCCGTCATAGCACCCAAAGGGCAAAAAAAGGATGTTACGCCCAATGCCCATTGGCAAAAAAAGGATGCTATGTGGGACGATGGCCAGCTTAGCACCTACTATGCCAAGATGTCCACCAAATAGAAGTGATCACAGCACCCAAGAAGCCAAAGAAGATGCAATTGAAACGGTATCACCATCACACCCAAAGCGTCAGCCAAGAGGATGTCCATCACGGTACCCAGAGGACCAGCCAGATGTCATCCCCGATGGCGGCCATCAGAGCACCCAAAGGATCAACCAATAGTATCAATCAACATGGTGGTCTTCGCAGTTCCCAGTGGGCCCACCGAGATGTCAACGGCAGTTACCACAGTACCCAATAGATCGACACGATGCCCACACAAGCAGCAGTCGCCGCAGTTAAGGAATAGACCAACCAAGACGTTAGCTGGAGGGGACAAGCAAAGTGTCACCAGGAGAAGCAGGCCCCAAGAGCCTGATGGTGCAAACTCCAGCCGTGCCCCACCCACCATGCTCCCACCCCCGTGCTAGGACGCGTTGAGCAGAGAGCGGGAGTAGAGGCCCTGGTAGTAGACCCCAGGCTCCCCACCCTCTGCCCCGTAGCCCCCAAACCCCACGTCCAGTTTGGGAGGCGCCGGCGTCTGTTCCGACATCAGGTTGTTGATGGAGAAGGGGTGGTTGAAGTTGTAGGGAGCGTCGAGCTTCAGCTCCCCCGGGAGCTCCAGGCCAGCGAAATAGGGTGTGGAGGAAGGGGGCGAGCCACAGTCTAGAGCCCCCACATCTTCCCCACCCTGGGCCTCAGGCTCGGGGGGCGGCGGCGGGGGCTGGGGCGGAGAGGTGACAGTGGCCGCCGGGGTGGCGGTGGAGGCGGCCGAGCCCGCACTGGTCCTGGCGGTGGAGCCCCCGCCGCCCCCCTTCTTCACCTTCTCCTCCAGCTTGAAGCGCTTCTGGCGCCGCAGGTAGCAGCCGTTCTCAAACATGTTCCCGGAGCTGGGGTGCAGGGCCCAGTAGGAGCCCTTGCCGGGCTTGTCCGGCGAGCGTGCCACCTTGACGAAGCAGTCGTTGAAGGACAGCGAGTGGCGGATGGAGTTCTGCCAACGCTGCTGGTTCTCCCGGTAGTAGGGGAAGAGGTCCATGATCCACTGGTAGATTTCGCTCAGAGTCAGCATCTTGCCCGGCGCCTGCTGGATGGCCATGGTGATGAGCGAGATGTAGGAATACGGGGGCTTGGCGTGCGCCAGGGACCGCCGGTACCCTTTGGGCATCTCCTTCCCATGCGCCAGCCCAGGGCCTGGGCCCCCATACCCTGAACCACTGCCTCCACCACTGCTGGCGCCCAGGCCTGGGAAGGTGGGGCCCAGGGGCGCTGCGGGGGCTGGGGGCGCCAGGGGTCCTGAGGGCAGTGGGGAGGCCGGGAGACCCCCGGGGGAGTAGGGAGAGCTCAGAGGGTTCAGGGTCATGTAGGAGTTGAGGGGGGCCATGGTGGGCACCGGCGTCACTGGAGCATAAACCTGCGTGGAGAGAAAGAGAGAGGGGGAGGGGGTCAGTGGGTCCCCACTCACTAGCCAACATGGGGTAGCTAGACCCACTGTGTGTCCATCGGTCTGTCTTGCCTGCACTATGAGTCCCTTCCATCTTTACCTTCCTCTGTAGAGGGCTGTCTCTTGAAGTCTTTCTCTCTTCCGCCTCCTCATGTACCCCGCTCCCTGACCCCGTTCCCACCCCCAGTGCTCCCACACACTGGAGCTCATGCTTAAGTATAGTCCAGGACATCCTGGGGTGTCTCTAAGATCTTTTTAGGGTGTCCATGAGGTCAAAACTATTTTCATATGATGCTAAGATATGACTAGCCTTTTTCACTCTTTCTCTCTTGAGTGTACAGTGGAGATTTCCAGAGGCCACATGACATGTGACAACTGAATGTAGGAGCATCTACGAGAATCTAACTGTCTTCTATGGAACCAGATGGACACTAAAGAGATTTGCAAAAAATGTGAGGGTACCTCTCCTCTAACTAAATGTTGCAAAATAAAGTTATTTTAATACAAATACATTATTACTAACAAATTATTGCTACTTTAAAACTAATTAACATATTTAAATTTTTTTCTCAGTTTTTATTTCTCATGTGGTAACTACTGAGAAACATAACCCACATCAAGGAAAACTTCTTGGGAGACTCAATCATTTTTAAGAGTGTAAAGAGGTCCCAACACCCCCAAAATTGAGAACCACTGATTGAGACCTAATCTACATGTATACTCTTGCTCTATCTTTTAGGTTATAGAATGATAGTTTTTGATAGGTCAAAAATGTTTGACAATCAGAAATCACATATTTCAACTTCATATCATCTATTTATTATAGATCATCAAATATAAGACATCACTGTTTGTAAGCTGCAGAATTAAACATCAGTGAGAATGGAAAGAAACACTGTCAATTTTAATCCCTGACACCACTGGCTGTAAAAGCCATTCCACTTTCACAAATGTTCAAATGCGGAAAAAAATATGCATCCATGAAATACGGTGGACATCGCTGTGTCTCTAAGCAACCCTCCATATACTCTTCCATCATTTCGACAGGGATTAATTGGTCACCTACTCTGCACCAGGCAGAGAAAGATCCCCTTGAATCTCTACAACTGCACTATGGTGGGGGTGGAGGGGGGGCCTATTATGATGGCCATTTTACAGCTGAGTAAGCTGAGTCCCAGAGAGTTAGGGTCACATAGCAAGGAAGGGGCAGAACTGGGAATCTGAATCCAGGCAGTCTGGTTCCAGAATGGTGTCCTGATCACTCATAAAGACAGTGACCAGGACAGACTGAAATGCCTGCCCGGATGGAGCTGACATGCAGCAGAAAGTGAACAAGATTCAGAAAGTAGGAAGCATGGTGGATGGTGATTTCTCTTTGTGTGTGTATTTACTCCTTCCCTCCACTGTCTTCCATCCTCTCTCCTTCAATCCTCCATCTCCAGGCTCCACTGCTCCCTGCCCCCACCGGGGTCTCACGGCACTACTGGTGCTGCTCTAGCCCTGGCTGGAGCCGCCTTTGCTATGAGGCAGTGGGACCCATCTCATTCCCTGTCACTGTGTCTGCAAGTCTCAAGGTCCAGAAAGAAAAGGAAATTGCCTGGGTTGCTCTGGAAGTCAGGGACAGGTGGCAACCAAGCCAGGTTTATGATCCAGTCCAGAAACTCTCCGCTTTTTCACATATCTGCCCAGGTAGCAATTTCCTCTCAGGTCCCTGGGAATCTCCCTGTTGGCTCTGTGTATCTGTGCATCTCTTTCCCTGTCTCAGCATCTGTGTTTATGTGTTCTCCTCTTGTCTTTCCCTTTCCCATTCTGCCTTTCCTCCCCACGCTCTCCCCCTTCACCTCTCCCTGTCTCTCTCTACCCCGCAACTCTCCCACCCCCACCTCTTCCCTTCAGTACACTTTTGTACCTATCTGCCTCCTTTCCTCAGTATCACCCTCTCCCCAAAAGTCTCACATCGAAATGGGACTCCCAGCCACTCCCCTCCCCCACACACTGGTCTCCTCCTTGGTTGGCTGGTTCTGCCCCCTCCCCAGATTAAGGGAAGAGAAGGAGGAAGAAGATGATGGATTTAGGGGAATCTACAGAGAGTTCCTAAATCCCTCTGCAACCTTCCTCTCACTTTTCCAACTCAGTCAGACTCTCTCTTATCAGGAAGACAGACTGGGACCCCAGAGCCTCCCTTTTCTGGCTACCCACCCACCCGGAAGTCCTCCTTGAGGTCTGACCTCCAGCACTCCAGCTGCCCTGATCCACCCTAGGCTTTCCCACGCCCCGGGGCTGGGATGAACCCCCAGTGTCCGGGTCTGAGCCCTGAGCCGGATCTGCCTGCCAGGGCGGGGCTGAGATTGGGGGGAAAGCCCTCAGGGGACCTGCACCCCCATCCCAGGAGGCTGAAATTTCTCCCCTTTCATTTCCTTATTGTCTCTGGAGAAGGGTGTGACCGAGAGCAGAGGGAGGCCGTGTGAAACTAGAAGCCTAGTTCTAGTTCTAATCCCAGTCTCTGCCCAGGACCTCAAACACCCCCCAACACTACAGGAGTTCAGGTTTTCCATCTGTAAACTGGGGGAGCAGTTGGACTAGCTGACCTGTGAGAATCGAAGGCCAGTGGGGACACCCCAGGATGATACCTTTTGGTTTCCTTCCAGACAGGGAGCCAGCCTGGGAGTGTCAACATCACCCCAGCAGGAGGACATGGAGGGCAAGAAGCAGTTTGGAGGACCTCAGGGTTCGCAATTGCTCGGTGAAAGCAAATATTTCTTGACCCATTGTTCTGACCCAGGGGAGGCGGTGGGTCAGCCGATGTCAAGGTTGGGGAGACCCTCAGACCGTATTTCCACCTCCTGTCTCTCATATGGCGACTCTTTCAAAATATGCCCCCAAATGCTGATCACCTCTAGGCTGTTCCTCAAAGTATGAAATGATCTGTCCCCCGATCTTCAGACTGTGCCCCAAATAACTCCTCCATGCTAGACCCCCCACAATTTATTTAAGATGTGGCCCTCCAAACACTGATTTGTAGTTGCTTCCCTTAAATCTCATCCCCAGACTCTGAACTCTCCAGGGGTTCAGCTGGGATCCCCCCACCCCTGGGAACCTTCATCTCCAACCTGTTCTCTGCCTTCTGACACCTCCAGCCGTGGGTCTCCACTTCTCAGCTCTCCCAATCCCCTCCCTGGTCGGCCTGCCCCACCCCACGTGCACCTCACACCTCCAAAGCCCCAGGACTGGCCCCTCCCGGGCACCATGCCAAGCCCCGCAGGCCTGGGAATCCAGGAGTCCCACCTTACAGCTTCACACCAAAGACCTAGGGCTCTGGCACGTGGGGGACCCTGTAACCTGCAGATTTGTCCCCTTGGAAAACTCAGCCATTCCAGCGCCCCCCCCCCCAAACACACACACACACACACACACACACCGGAAGCCCACAGTCCCCTTCCAGGTTAGGAATTTAAGTATCCAGAGCCCCATAACCCTCCAGCTAGGACTCTGAGCCCCTCTCCACTTCACAATGTTGCTATGGAGAGCGAGCTAAGTAGTCCTTGAGGCAAGGAGAATGGGAGTTAGACTCAGGCAAGGACTTTCTGTCTGCTAGGGTGAGGGAATTAAGAACCCGCTACCCTCACTCCAGGGTGGTCTAGTCAGAGATGGGGCTGGTGAGGACATTAGCAATTACTGGAGATTACTGGAAGGGGGGTAGGGAGGTGCGAAATCTGAAACCCTTCAGTCTCCAACAAGGAGAATCCCTGCTGAGGGTCTCTAAGAACAATTAAACCGGTGAAGTTCAGTTGGAAGGGGTGAGGGTCAGGAGCAGGGATGGGGGTGGGGAATGATAATCGACCCCTTTTCTGCTCTCGGGCCCCCAATTCCGACCATGTCCCGACCCCGCGTATCAGAACCCCAACTCTAACCCACCTGTTATTTCGGACTCCCAAAAGGTTGGTTGGATAAGAACCCCTGAGCACTAACCCCTATTTCTGATGTTATGTTAGTTCGCACCCTGATCCTTATCCCAGGACCTCAATTCTGATTTCTACCACATAACTCTCATCTCTAACATTATATTCTAACCTTGAGCTCCCACCTCAGACTTCCCTTCATGATGACCTCCCTCTCTCACCCCTTAGTTCCCATCTTTTCCCTCAATTTTGAACCCACTTCCTAATCCCTCAGCTCTGTCCCCTATCCTGGAGGTCTGAGTTCTAGCTCCGGTTTTTTCATTTTAATTCCTTAGATTTGGGGTCCCCAATTCCTAGCCCTCACGTTTAAGCTAGGATCTGACGCTTGCCTAAGTTTTCCTGACTCCCATTTATCCCTCGCTCCGACTAGCCTAGGGAAACCGCGCTCCCATGCCGGTCGGTCGCCCGTCCCTGACTCCTACACCTGGTCTCAGTTGCCTCTAGTTCTACTCAACTCCAGTTGGAGCCCCCATTTGAGCCCACACCCCGGTCCTTGCCCCCCCATTTAAGCCCACACCCTGATTCCTGCTCCCCACTTCTCGCTCCGCTATCCCCGAGGACACACCTCGCCCGCCTCCGGGTAGTAGCTCCACTCCGCCAGGTCATGGGCCTCCATCTTCACCGAGCCCAGCATCCCCCGGGCCTGCGCCCCCACCTGCCCCGGCTCCGGCCCGGGGGGGAACCGAGCGCTCCGGATCTTGCAGCCCGCACGGCCCGAGTTCCAACCGGCGCCCGCCCGACCGACTGCCCAGGGCCCCAGCCGTCCCGGGCGCCGCGGGAGGCGGCCCACGCTTTATAGCCGGGACATCCCCCCCACCCCGCCCCGACGTCGCCCGCCCTGGGCTCCCCTCCCGCCTCCCCCTAGGCGTCGTGCTCGGACTGGGGCGCCCCCTGCGGGACTGCGAGGAGAGAGACCTCAGGCGCCGGGAGCCGCAGCCCGGGGACGCGAGAGCTAGAGATGGCTGAAGAGTGAGGGAGCTCCTGGTGGGAGACGCTGTTGATATTAAGGGCAGAACTCTGAGGCCCTCTAACCAGGGGGTTTCATCATCTCGACAGGTAGGGAAAAGCCAGAGACCGGCACGATCGCCGCGGAGGAAACGGGCCTCGGACTGCAGTGAACTCCAGAGGTCCAGGGTACGCCACTGTAAGGACCGGTAAGAGACCCTCGAAACGACATTCCGTTGGACGGATGTAATACTGAAGCTTCCGACAGTTGGGAGTGCTCCGAGCTGTGTCGATGGTCTGGACCAAAGGTGGAGGACATCCGGGCCTGTGCTCAAGACCCCACTAGGGCAACAGACCACCTCCAAGACCTAGAAGCTTCGCTGCGCGTACTCTCCAGTCTCTCTAACTCCAGCCGTCCAGGGACTGAGAACCACTGTGAACTCCATTTCCCAGAAGCCTCCGTCTCACTTCCCGTCCTGAGCCTCGGCGCAAGGACTACATTTCCCAGAAGGCACCGCGCCCGGAGGCCGGAAACGAAGAACTGCCGCGAGTAGCCTGGGGCAGGGCGGAAGGCCGCTGGCTGGGCGGGAGGCAGGGGCGGGGGTTGGCCTGCTACGTGGACTCCATTTCCCGGCGGCCATGCATGTGCGGCGCGTGCGCAGCGTCACGGCGGCGAGCGGAAGATGGCGGCGGCGGTGTTTGCGAAGAGGCGCTGCTGAGGGGGCGCGAGGGGGACGGAGGCCGGAGCCGCGGTGAGCGGGGCTGGCGTGGGGGCCCGGGGACCAAGGGAGGAAGAACCCTGAGGCGGCAGGGACGCTGGCGGAAGGGTAGGGGCGCATTCGAGGAGAAAGGAGCAATGACGTTTGGGCCCAGGTTCTTCCCCTCCTCTGGACCCTCCCGTGGCTCCCTGGTGCCCTCAGGGCAAAGTTCCAACGTGGCCCCCAAGGCGCGTCCGCCCCTCCGGCCTCAGCACTGCCTCTGCTCATTCCTCACTTCGAATAGCTGCACTGGCTTTCCAGTTCCTCAAACAGGCCATGCGCCTTCCGGCCTTAGGGTTTTTGCACACGCCGTCCCCTCTGCCCGCAGCATCCTTTCACCCTTTCTGCCCGGCTGACTCCCATTCATCTCTCGGGTCTCAGCCCCAACATCACTTCCTTTGCGAAGCCCTCCTTTCCTGCCATCCGTCCCTGAATCCGCCTATTAAACGCTTTCATAGGTCTCCGTTCCTATACTTCATGTCACGTGGAGTTCTATTTGTTATTGGACCTTTTGTTTGGTTGTTCGATTATGTCTGTCTCCGTGAGCTCCACGGGGGCAGGGACTTAGGTGTATGTTGTCACTGCTGTGTTCCCAGCACAGCGCCGGTCACACTGAAGATGCCCAGTTAATATTCGTTGAATGAATGGAAGATACTCCTGGAGCACGATCTATGAGGGGAGTCATCATGCCCCCAGGTGGGGTTGGGGCAATGGTACCCCATAAGGAGTACCCTGGAAGGGAAGGGGAAACAGTGATTGTTGATAAAAGCAAGACTGCGGACACTCCAAATGTTCTTTGATAGGAAGACTGGCAGAAAAAAAACGAATAACATCCACATGATAAAATACTATACAACTATTAAAAGAAAGGAAAACCTCTATACACTGATAGAGTGGGCTTCAGCATATATTAAGTGAAAACAGATGGAAAGGGAGACAGTTTATATCATATGCTCCCTTTTTACAAAAGAAAGGGAAGTTGTATATACGTTAAAAAAAATAAAAGGATAAAACTAAAGGTGGAAGAGGAAGGACATGGTAAAAAATGTTGGCGGATTGCAACATATTATCATAAAGGCTCATCATGTAAAGGTTCATTATGTTCTGATAAGGGACACAGCAGGATGCTGGTTGTTGGGTGGCCATGTCCCTTGTCTTGGATGAACAGACCTGCGGGGGAGAAGCAGTTGCTTTCAGAGAAGCAGTTTAGCACAATGGTGAGGAGGACAGACTCTGCAGCCATATTGCTAGGTCTCAAAAGCTGTAGGCCTTCTGTCAAGCTAACTTTACCTCCCCAGCCTTCAAATGTCCTCATCTGTAAAATGGAGATAAAAAATAGTGCCTACCTCAGTTTGTGTTGTCAGGTTTAAATAAGTTATGACGTGTATTAGAAATGTGCCCAGCATGTATTAAGGGTTCAGTGAATATTAGCTGTTATTTTTCAAGCATTCTAGAGCCAGAGGGAAGAGATACTAAGCCCAGTGATCGGGAAAGCTCTTCGGTGTTCACTCAGCGCATAATCATCAGGCACTTATTAGGTGCCAAGCGCTGTTCCATACTGGAGAAATACAAAGTGAATATACACACACATCTCTGCCCCCAGGGAGCTTCCAAATAGGTAATGTGTTGATGATGGTAAATGCCATGGAGAAAAATAAAGCAACACAGATGGGGCGGGGAAATTCAAAATAGGGTGGTCAGGGAAAACCTCACTGCCAAAGATAGCTGAACTGAGACCAGAAGGAAATGAGGAGGGAGGGAGTTGTGTCAGTATCTGGGGAAAGAGTATTCCAGGCCGAAGAAAGAGAAACAGAGGTTTTGAAGAAGGGGCATGCTTGGCATATTCAGGGGACAGCAAGGAGCCCAGAGCAGCTGGAGCAAAGAGGGCAGAGAGGGAAATGAGGGCAGAGATAGAAGGTGTGAGTATATCTAAGGTCTTCTAGGCCCCGATGAGGACATTACTTTCAACTCAAAGCCAAATGTGGGGATGACAGGCAGCGGGGAGACCAGGAAGGAGGCCGTTGGACAGTCGTTCATTCTGTAGACACCTGCCGAATAACTACTATGTGCAGTATATATGTTCCTCTTAAAAGATGCATCTTTTTCACCCTTCTCACATGTTCCCTGTTTGTGCAGTATCCTTCAAATCTTTTCCCATGCACGCAAAAATAGCAGCTGCACTTCCGTCATGTTTACTGTGTGTTTTAACTCACCTGCTCAAGAGAGTCCTCAGAGGTAGACGGTGTTGCCTCCCTGTTTCACAGAAGGAAGAGCTGACTCGTGTCAGCCTGTGTGTACATACACAGACGACAGAAGTGGCTTGAATTGCACATGTTTTGTGATCCAGCAGGCTGTTGTGGGCATCTTTATGACTATAATACACAGAGATCCACCAAATGTTTTTACCGTTTCCCTCATCTTTCACTTTTTGGTTCTTTTCAGTTTATTTTGTTTTTTAACTTTAGCATACGTACATGGTTCCCTTTCTTTTGTAAAAAGGGAACATACAGTAAACATTGTCTTTTACCTTGTTTATTTTCACTGACTATATGCTGGAGCTCAGTGTTAATCAGTGTGTAGAGATTTTCCTCATTTCTTTTTTCCCCTTCCTCATTCCTTTTCCGTGTTGCATAGTATTTGCTCATGTGACTGTATCGTAGTTTTTCATCCAGTCTTCCTATTTGAGGACACTTGGTTTGTTAATAGTATTTTGCTATTATGAATAGTCCTGTGATTGATAGCCTTCTTATTTCAAAATTGTGCCAGTGTGATTTGGGGACAGAGGCCCAGAAGTCTCCCCTCCCCACCCTTTTGAAACTACTCCGTAGCAGTCCAGAAAATGGCCAAGACATAATTTAACTAGGCCTTTTCAGATGTATCGAGTCCTAACTGTGTGCACAACTTGCGACATCTTCCTCAGAGCTGTGCTTTAAAGAGCTTGCTCTGGCATCCTGTCCAGAGGACAGGCCAGAGGGAGAGACAGGACTCACTGAGACTAGGGAGGTGGCTGCCACGTGTTCATTTGCTCCGTCATTCAGCAGATGTTTGTGGTCACTCTGCTATGTGTAAAGGAGATGAGCTTAGTACTCCACAAGACATCAGTCCCCACCAAACTACAACCTCCACGTCATAGCCCGAGGCAGACCTTGAAGTAGGGAGGGCCTGCAGAAGACCCAACGGGGACAGACAGGCTGGAAAAGAGAGTTGAGCCCTTTATGGATAGCGGGATGAAGGGCTTCATCTGTCTGTTTCTTCTCCAGGGAGTACTGGACAGCAGCCATGGCAGGCAGCAGTGGGGACAGCATCACTCGCCGGAGCGTGGCATCACAGTTTTTCACACAAGAGGAGGGGCCAGGCATCGATGGCATGACCACCTCAGAGAGAGTGAGTATGGAGCAACGGGCTTGGAGCAGGGAGGGCCACAGCCCCTGTCTGGGCGATCCCCCTCCAGGTGGCAGAGCCCAAGGAGTGCCAAGGCAGCTGGGCCGGCAAGGCTGGTGCCATCACCTGCCCCTCTCTTTCCTTCCAGGTGGTGGATCTCCTGAACCAGGCAGCGCTGATCACCAATGATTCAAAGATCACAGTGCTCAAACAGGTGAGGGAGCGGGTGATGCTGGGCAAGAGGGCAAGGGGCGGGGGCATGGGAGCCTGCGAAAAAGAATACACTGGTAGTCACATTCATGTCCCCCTTTAACCACTGAGGACGAGCCTGCGGTAGTGCTCAGTGCTGTGCAGGCATGCTCTCCTTTAATTCTCGCAAAAGTTCTGTGAGGCAGCGTAATTTTATCCCCATTTTATAAGAAAGAAGCGGTCTCTGAGCATAAATAATTAGCCCAAGGCCACTCAGCTGGGAGCTGGCCGAACGGGGACCTGCATGCTGGATTCTACCAAATCCTGTGCTCTTCATCCTCCTATTTCCTCTCTGCCTGGGTCCTGCCCTGTGGGGAAGACATGCAAGTTGCGAGACAGTGAGGACCCAGAAAGCAGGGTTGGAATGGAGGAGTCCAGGGAGCATTCCTGAACCAGCCTAGCAGTGAGGCGTCACAGAGGGCTTTCTGGAAAAGGGGACACCTGAGCTGAGGCCTGGAGGATGAGAAGAGGGACTCAATAAATAGATACAGTAGCTTGTTCAGAGGCAAAAGGACATGGGAAATTGGGGTCAGGGGCGCGTAGGGGTGTGTGGTTCAGAACAGGAGATAGGTGGAGGTCAGAGATTGGGGAGGGGTTCAGGTTCCCTGGGCAAGAACCCCAGTTCTGCTACCTGCTCTTCGTGTGGCCTTGGGTAGCTGACTCCACCTCAGCAATAGTGTGGGGACAATGGGGTCTCCGACATTGGTGGAGACATGGCCTTGAGGGCCATTCGAGCGCCTCGGGTTAGAGAAGCCAGGCCTGTGCCACGCTGGACTTTTATGAGAATGTCTGTGGGGAGGGCTTGTTCCTAAGAGCCTGGCGATGGCAAGTACAGAGACTCTGGAAACGGGTTCCCACTGTCACAAGTTGTAGCAGTAGGAATGGGGAGTGGAAGTGGAGGGAGAGGGGAGAGTTGATGGACGAGCCTCAGGAAGGCAGGAGTCCTGCAGCTCAGGTCTTGTGGGATCTCACGACAGCCCCGGGAGCTGGTATTTAAGATCCCTATTTTAAGGAGAGATTCAGGGAGAGCCACCTGCCTAGCCCGTGGTAGGGAGCGGCAGAGTTGGGTTTGAGCTGTTTTCAGCCACTGCCTGCCCCCATGCTCTTGTCCTCTCCGCGCTCCAAGCCGCACCGATCAGACTCTGGTTCTATATGGGTTTCTCCTCCCATCCCCAATCTCCCTCCAGGTCCAGGAACTGATCATCAACAAAGATCCCACGCTACTAGACAACTTCCTGGATGTGAGTGGCTGGGAGAACCAGGGCGTGGGTATAGGGGTGGGGGGCAGATCCTTGGACAGCCCTGACCCACCTTCTCCCTGACCTTGACAGGAGATCATCGCTTTCCAAGTGGACAAATCGATTGAAGTACGCAAATTTGTCATCGGCTTCATCGAGGAAGCATGGTATGGGGCGGCGCAGGGAGCCCCTGGCAGCGCCCCCGGTGCAATCGGCCCCTTCAGCTCCCAGCCTGGCCCTGCCTGAGACTCCCACCCTCTGCTCCCCAGACCCATCCCCCGTGCAGACTCCCCAGCAGATGTGTCATAAGGTCATCTGTTATTTCCGCTGCTTCTCCCCCACTTCACATCTACAGTGAGGACTGTTGGCTCTACCTTCAAAATGTAAACAGCATTTGACTATTTTCAACCACTTCCCTTGCTGTCACGCTAGGTCGAAGCCGTCATTACTTCCTGCTTGGATGGTTTCGGTGGCCTTCTGTTGGGCTTCCCTGCTTTGTTGTTTAATTGAAGTGAAATTCACATAACAGAAAATTAACTATTTTTAAGTGAACAATTCAGTGGCATTTAGCACATTCACAGTCTGGTTCCAGAACATTTTTATCTTCCCCCCAAAAGGAAACGCTATCCCCATTCCCTTCTTCCTTCGGCACATGGCAGCCAGAGCCATCTTGCCAAAATGCACACTTGCCCTTGGCATACACTGCTCTGGGATGTCCACTGACCGCCGTCTCACCTAGATGGGAACCCGAGCTCCTCCCCCATCTGCCTGTCCTTCTGGCAGCCTCTCTCATCCCCACTCACATTCCCTGGCTTCCCCGTTGTTCTGCTTCACAGCCTCTTAGCTTGCTGTGCCTGCTGGGGATGCTCACCTCCAGGGAACCACCTGGCTTACTCACTCTCTTTTCTCCAGTCTTCCTCCGAAGTCCCTCCTGGCCGTGCTGGTACAGCCCATGCCTCTGGCACCCCGTCTTCGCTCCTCTTTATAGCATTCTTGGAATTACCTTGATGCCTCTCTGCCCCACAAAAACATAAGCTCCCAAGGGCAGGACTTCTCTGTATCAAGGGCCACTGTGCCCATGTCCACATAGGAGGGGCTGAATACCTATCTCTTGAACAAGAATTTAATCATAATAGTAACCACATGGAACCTTTACCACACATTGAATTAAATCCTATCCTCAGTTGTCATTTGTGATCTTTATAGCAGCCGTTGGGATGGAGACTTTGTTTCCCTTCTTCGTAGAAAGGGAAACTAAGGCTCAGAATGTGAAAGCAACTTGCTCAAGCTGAGTCATTTGTTCATTAAATGATTACTGAATACTTTGTGACTGGGAGGAAATAAAATAGCCCCTACTTAGTGACATTTTCTAGTTGTTAGGCACTGTACTAAGCGCTTTACTTACTTCGTTATTAGCTCCTCAGAATAACACTAGTTGTTTGGCTCATTTAACTGAAGGCAAAACTGACTTGTAGAGGGGAAATGAGTTTCTTCAGATCACACAGCCAGTAGGTGGCAGGCCTGGGATTATAACCCATGTTAAATTTGGCCATTACTCAAATTCTCAGTATCTACCTTTTACTGGGAGAATTTGTGGTAAGTTTTCTGAGCTTCTAAAAAAACTATTTGTTCAACCGATAACATGTTATATGCCTGCTATGTGCCAGGCACTTGTGTTGGCTGTCGGAATATAACCGAGTAAAAACAGATTTTGTTCCGGCTTTCAGGTAACTGATGATTAAGTTGCTTATCTTTTGACTAATTACCTTAATATTTAATTTCAGATTATAACATGCTGTGAAAATGATATTCATGCTCTGAGCGCTAGGTGTGGCCTTTTCGAATTTCTTTATTCATTGAACAAATATTTATCGAAGGCCTTTCATTCTTCAACAAAAAATGAGTCTCTGCTAGGACTCATTCAGAGTCCTCAGATTTAGGTAAACAAACTAGTAAACAGAACGAGTGGTTACATCAAGTGAAGTGTTTTAAAGTCGCAATGGCTAGTGTTGAGTGCTTTCTATACTGTTCTAAGCACTTTACATGTATTGTTGCAATTTTTGCAAGTTATGAGGTAGATGCTGTTCTAAATGAGCCAGTTGCCCTGTTTCACACAGTTGTCTGGCTCTGCTGCCCTGTGTGAGCAGCAGCAGGGTCCTACTAAAGCAGAAGAATGGGGGCCGCGTGAGCAGCCAGGATAGAGGGTTCAGGGCCAGCTGTGGCCAGAGGTGCTGGTTACTGCTCTCAGCTTCCCAAGGTACCGGCAAACAAGATAGGTGCGGTCCCTGACTTTGCTCACCCCCATGCCTGTCTCCTGACACTCTGACCCTGAGTCCTCTTCCCTCTTGGACCCCACATTCCTTTCGTCTGCCCGAAGACCAGTTTGACCTTGCCTTTCTTCCTCCATCCCCCAGCAAGCGAGACATTGAGTTACTGCTGAAACTGATCGCGAACCTCAACATGCTCTTGAGGGACGAGAACGTGAACGTGGTGAAGAAGGCCATCCTTACCATGACCCAGCTCTACAAGGTGGCCCTGCAGGTGCGCGCTCCCTCCACCCCCGGGGGCATCCTGACCTGACAGGTCTTGCTTACACTCTTCTGTCAGAGATCGAAACAGGGTCAAATCAGATTCTTTGGGGCAAGATATGCTGTTGGTCTTTGAGAAGAGACAACAAAGACATCTGATGCTGTCTAATGGGCAGCATTAGCCATTAACCCAAACTTGCATCCACTTATCCGTGTGTTTATGCATTCAGCAGACGGTCCCCTAGTACCTCCTCAGTGACCAGAGTGGGCCCGGCTTGCCTTCATGGGGCTCCTGGCCCAGGGAGGGCAGACAGACCCTAATGAAAGTATCACATAAATATTAATTGTGGACTGTCGTTAACGTGCTCTAAGAATGCACCATGGTGTGATGTTCCTTTAGCATTAATGAAAAAATGAATCCATTTAATCTCTGCCACCACCTCATGAGGTCAGCATTGCTATTCCTTTGTCTTAAGATTTGATCCTTCATCACTGGGCTCTCGCTGTCTGTGAACCTCACGAGGACATGACCACTGGGCCCCATCCCCAGTATTACCTAGCACAGGGCCTGGGACAGGTTGTAACTCAGTAAATGTGTCCCAAGTGAAAGTCTTCATCATCATTTATGGGTCTCTGGGGAGTAGTAGAGTTGGAAATTGATGTCTTGTCCCTCTTCCTCTGTCTCCTTTCCTGCCTGGCCCACTCCCAGTGGATGGTGAAGTCACGGGTCATCAGTGAGCTCCAGGAGGCCTGCTGGGACATGGTGTCTGCCATGGCTGGGGACATCATTCTGCTGTTGGACTCTGACAACGATGGTGTCCGCACCCACGCCATCAAGTTTGTGGAAGGCCTCATTGTCACCTTGTCACCTCGCCTGGCTGACTCAGAGGTGCCCCGCCGGCAAGAGCATGACATCAGCCTGGACCGCATCCCTCGTGACCACCCCTATATCCAGTACAGTGAGTGCCACCCGCCAGCTGGTGCCATCTGTCTGTCACTGCACCTGCCCCCGTCCACTTCCTTCTCCCCTCCTCTTTCTCAGTCTTTAATTTCTAGAAACAGTATAGTACAGTCGTTAAGAGTCCTGACACTAGGTTCAACACTTGTTGTTGAACTTGGATAAGTTACTTCTCTCTGAACTTCATTTTCTTTCTGTAAAATGGATGTGATAGTACCCCTTTCACAGGTTTGTGGTGAGATTCCATGAAGTCGTGAGCACTTCGTAATGCTAGCTAGTTTTACTGTTTTCCTAATTGCAATTCTAGAAATAATACATGCACACTGCTGAAGTGTCAGGCGATAAATACAGAGGGGTGTAAAGGGAAAATACCCTTCCCTCAAGTCCTGTTTCGGGAGGTAAGTGCTGCTGAGTGTTGTTTCCTTCCAGACCTTTTTCTACGTAGAGACAGATATTTGTCTGTATATGTTCATAGTTTCTGCATTGCTGGCTTTTTTGTTTATAACAAACAGGACCTTGATGAATATTTTCAGCTGAGAAGCATGAGAGTGTAGTGGTTTGTGTTTCAATCTCTTCGACCATTGAAAAAGCGGCCTGTTCTTTCTGAGTCAGTTTCTTCACTGGTAAATTGGGGGTCATTATTATAGGATCTGCTTTAGGGTGTAGTCGTGAGCATTTGGTCAGCGCAGTCAGCATTCCACAACTGTTAGCTGTTCTTACATACTGTTTACCTTTTTAATTCAATGATACTCTCTTAAGTTACATCTTTCCCTATCAAAATCACATTCATTTGCTATAAAATCTTCCATCATTTGGTTACATCTATTTTTACATTCTATTTTTACTTACTGTTACAAGTAATGTGGCGTCCAGTATGTTTTTGCATAGAAAATGTCCAGAAAGATATGCACCAAAGTTGCGAAGGGTTAACTTTTGGGGACTGGGTCAAGGAGGGTGGTGGTACAGAGGACTTTGAGTCCTGTGTCTATGTGTGTGTGTGCACATACATACACATTTAAAGTTTTATATTAACATGGTTCGTATAGTCAGATTCATGTAGTTGGATATTGAAAATTATTTCTGGTCATTCACTGTGGCAAGCCCATGCTTTGAGCATCCTCGTCACTAAATTTTTGTATTTCTTAATGGTCTCATAGGACTCATCAACACTAGATTTGCTGTTTTTCAGCCATTCAGCCATCCACATATAGTGTCTCTCTCCTTTTGGCCCCACAGGCTACTCTCTCCAGAGGTCTGGGAGAAAGACTTCTAACTGGATTTCTTCTCTCCCTCGTTAGATGTGCTGTGGGAAGAGGGCAAAGCGGCCCTGGAGCAGCTGCTCAAGTTCATGGTGCACCCCGCCATCTCCTCCATCAACCTGACCACAGCACTGGGCTCCCTCGCCAATATTGCCCGCCAGAGGCCCATGTTCATGTCTGAGGTGATCCAGGCCTACGAAACCCTGCACGGTAGGCTGGTCTCCTCCCCTTCCCCACGTCACTGACCAGTCCGCTCTTTCCTGAGGAAATGCGAGCTCTAGGTAATAGGCCCCCTGAGGGATTTGTCATTAATCTACTAGGCTGTGGACACAGGGAAGGATTCTCTAGATTAGATAGGAGTCTTTTGGTTGCATGTGACAGAAACCTGGCTCAGAGTTGGATTTTATATATGTGTAGGTAAGATGATACCATGTCTGAGAAATACTGCAAAAATATACCAGCCTCCCCCTGACCCCCAAAATAGCAGGGAGGATAGATGAGCCAAGATAAGCAAAACATTGATGGGTGGATGGTGATTCATTATACTGTTTTCTCTACTTTTGTGTGTGTGTGTGTAAGAAAACCAGAAAGTTTGGGGTCGATGTGTGAGCGTGTGCAGATCATGGATCTGTCTCCATCGCTTGGTTCTTATTTTCTTCACGTTGGTTTCATTTCGCGTCTCTTTCCTTGGGGTGGCAAAGATGGCCCCCAATAATAGCTCCAGGCTTCCATTCTATCCACTTGGCAACCTCAGTCATTTCAGCAAAAGTCCACGGGCCGATGCCCATTGTTTCTGATTGGCCGAAAGAGATTACAAGCCTATCTTTGAACCAATCACAGTGGCCAAGGGATTTCAGTGTTCTTACTGGCCCTGAGATTCTTGACCACTTGGACTGAGAATGGAGCCAGGGTGGTTCCCTCAAAGGAGAATGGGAGTGTTGTTGGCTCAGGAAGCTGGGAAGGACGCTGGGCAGGCACAATTACAGGCATCCTCTTTCTCTCTAGAGCAGAGGAGGCTCACTCATCAAGGTGACTGTTAAGACATTCGAAAGTCTTTGGTGGCAGGGACCAACAATGAACTGTTGTAGGAATTCAGTTGGGACATTCCAGAGGCGAAGGTGGTGATTGTAGTCATGCTCAGGGGAGGGGAGCATATTGTAATTTCCAGATCAGAGATGGGGGGACATGAGACTTTATGTTTAATAAAAGAAAGGGGTGAGTTTTCTCTTTGCATTAAGGTTTGCTAATATGGAGAACACTCAAGGGTTTTCAGCAGAAGCTTTTATAAGAGAAAAGCCACACATGAGATCTGAAAGCGAAGAAGCTTTTCTCAGGGATACCTATAACCAGCTGGGCCTTGGGAAGTGAGACTAAGGCCTCCTGAGCTCTGTCCCTGTCTCTTTCCTCAGCCAACCTGCCCCCGACGCTGGCCAAATCTCAGGTAAGCAGTGTACGCAAGAACCTCAAGTTGCACCTGTTGAGTGTGCTGAAGCACCCAGCCTCCTTGGAGTTCCAGGCCCAGATCACCACGCTGCTGGTGGACCTAGGCACACCTCAGGCCGAGATCGCCCGCAACATGCCCAGCAGCAAGGATGCCCGCAAGCGGCCCCGCGACGACTCAGATTCCACACTCAAGAAGATGAAGCTAGGTGAGCCGGGGAGCCGCGTCAGGCCTGGCGGTGGGGGCGGCAGGGACTGATTGACAGTGTTTAATTATTTACATTAAGCTGCGAGCCTTTTTCATATACTATTATGCGTTACATTGTATAAATATTACATAATAAACGATAGCAAAATGAAATTATTAAAGTATAAATATTCTGTAAAGGATTATGAATTAAGTTATAAAGAAAGGAATTGAATGAAAATAGTCTCCATTTGATACCTCTCCCCATAATTAACCACTCCCCAAGTGTTTACACTTATGTTTTCTTTCAGAAATGCCTTGTGTATAGAGTCCTCCTTTCCTTCGTTTCGTGTATAAGTGGGTTTTCTTTCTGAAGTAATTACTTAATGGCTATGTCATCAATGGAGCCAACCATAGCATCCTTCCTTACTGCAAAAAAAAAAAAAAAGTTTTTTAATCACTCAAGTTTATTTCAAGAACATGTATGGGAGAATCGGCTTTTGCTTATTGTTTTTTTATTTTGAAAAAGAAGGAATTTGTTTCACCATAAGAAGTGAGACGGAGGTCCTCTTTTCCCTTGTGATTAAGCACACGAAGCAGTGTCCTGCATCTTAATTCGCTGAGTCATCGCCTTAGAGCTCTTTCTGTATCTGCACGTTGAAATCCACTGCGTCCTTTTACAAGTGGCACAGCAGTCTGTAGTGCACGTGGACCACTTTCACCAGCCCCCTGGAGATGACATTTCATTTGTGTCCATTTTTTTAAAGTATAAAGATTGCCGTAGTGTGACAGGCTCGCGTGCGTGTCCAGTCACAGTGGTGGGGCTTTTAAAGTTGTCTTTTGCCCACTAATTTCATGTTTCTGTTTCTTTAAACTTTATATATCTTGAAATAATTTTGAAAATGCAGACAAGTTATTTACAGGAAGAGTCCCGAAAACTGCCGGGTACCGGTCACGAGGCGGGGACCCCACGCTGCATGAGGTTGAAGAGCCCCAGGCAGCCGTGGGGTGGGACGCCCCTCTGTTCGGCTCTGTCTGCTCTTGCCTCCAGGTGGGACCCAGGCTCTGCACTTTTGGCAGGAATGCTACGGAAGTGGGGCCCCGACCTCTCTGTGGTGTCAGGAGGCCCATGATGTCAATTTGTCCCATTTTGGTGATGGGAACTTTGATTCCTTGGTTTCTCTAGTGTAAAGTACTCTTTTTCCCTGTATAAATGATAAGCTGAGGGAGGTGCTTGAAGCTACATAAAATACTGATTTCTCTTCAGACTTTCACCCAGTGAATAGTTTTAGTATCTGTTGATGATCGTTGCCTGCATCTATTATTGCTATAATGGTTATGAAAAGATTTCCTTCTACACTTATTACTAGGCATTGTGCTATAAGGATGAATTGTTTTTTTTTTTCCTCCTCCCTGTTTTATTATCAATGTGGACTTGCGGATTCTTATTCTCTGAGTTATCATCGTTTTGTTGCTCAGATTGCCTCGTATTGAGCTGACTTCTCTGTCCCATAAGTTTTTTTGAGCGTTTCTTATTTTCAACATAACAAAATGTTCTAGACTCATCTTAGACTTCCCTTACTTTACCTTGGAATCAGCCATTTCTCTGAGGAGCTCTGGTTTCTGTTAAGTAAGGAATAGTTTCAGAAATCAGATCTGAACTCTGGATGTGCCCACTGCTACTGTCTTGGTAGCCATTGCCAAACTTTTCCAAAAAATACTGCCTTGGGGTCTACACACCCCCTGCAGTGTGTGCATGTTGGTCACCGCACTTGTACCGGCCCTGAACGCTGTAAACGCTCTGAGTATAAATGCAATCTTAGTTTTATTTGCTTTTTTGCATGCGTTGGAATCAGGCTGAGCTCAGTTTTACATTGATTAGTCCTGTGCACTTCTGTGGAGTGCCCCTGTTGGGTGCTTCAACCTTCGTAACTGAATTACACATGCCCTTGATCAATGCAGAGTATCAGCTCTTTGTTACTGCATAATATTTCATCATGTTTTTGCCACAAACTATTTATATCATCATTCTATTGAACATTTTAGCTTTTCTCCTTTTATAACAACAGTTTCAAGGAACATAATTGTTCATAAAGCCTTTTCTCTAAGGTTTAAATTGTTGGGTTTTTTTTCCCTTGAAGTAGAGCGACCTTGTTGTATTCAACCCGCCTGTCACTGTTGGGGATTGTGTGCCATCTCTCTGCGCGGTCAGCGCTGCAGCGAATTCTCTGTGCACTTGATCTTAAATGTGGCTCTGCGTACGTTTTTAGGATGGATATCTAGAAGTGAAAGTTCTGTCAGAGAGGCATACATGTTTAAAAGTTTGGGCTATTATCAAATTTTCTTCCAAAAGGCAGGACCACTTTACATTTCCACAGTCCGTACCCTTACTAGCAACTGTCACTACCATCCTTTTTATTTTTATTTTTTTCAATCACATAGGCAGAAATGTTGTCTTATTAGGTAGTTTTTACATGTTCTTGAACCCAGCTGAGCACTATTTCAAGGATAGAAACTTTGAAACAGTAAAGCTCTGTGAAATTATTAGTTAACTTTTTGTCTTCTTGGAGCTTATTGTGATCAGGCAGGCTGGTACAAGTTATTGCCATTGCCCAGACAAGGAGAACTGAGGCCTGGAGAGGGGTGGGCCGTTCCCCAGGGTCATTGGCCCTCTGACGGCAGAGCCAGGCTTCGGTCCAGGTCTTCGTCCACTGCACTGCTCCTGTTCACTGAGGCTGCCTGGACACGGGGACACTGTGCTCCCCCTGAGCGGCAAGGACCTGCTGCCTCTCTAGAGCCAGCATCTTGTCTCCTCTTCTATCCCAGAGCCCAACCTGGGGGAAGACGACGAAGACAAAGACTTGGAGCCAGGCCCATCAGGGACGTCGAAGGCCTCAGCCCAGATCTCAGGCCAGTCAGACACGGACATCACAGCCGAGTTCCTCCAGCCTCTGCTGACACCTGATAACGTGGCCAATCTGGTAAGATCGGGTGGCGGCTGCTCCCCACCGAGCAGGGGGACAGGTCTCTCATCCTTCCCCTGTCCCCAGGCTACACTGCCAATCTCCTGTAGACGGCATCAGCCCCAGAGCACTTCTCTGTTCTCAGTATTAGGGGCTGTGGCCCTCTTGCCCTCTATGGACCTCTTCTCTGATCTTTACTCTTTCGAGGGTCACTTGTCACCTCTCCCAGCAGTCCCTCTTCAGGTGGTCTGAGCCCCCATTCAAACCCACACACTCTCGCCCTCTCCTCCCCTTCGAAGCCAGGGAGGGTCGCTACCTGGACAGCGAGCCCTGGGACCTGTGTGCGAGGTGGCGTCGGGTCCGCATTGGTGGGACGGGGTGGCTAGTGTTTTCCTCGGATTCTCAGAGAGCTACTACTGCACAGAGAGAACTGCTGGTTTGGGTCAATTCGGGGTGGGAGGGTCTCACATCAGCCCTCTGGCTGTAGCCCAGGCCTTTGTCAGGTGCTGCTGGAGAATGCCTCTTCCCTGGTCAGCAGCTGTCAGCCTCAGCCTCCCCGTCTCTCTGCCTAGAGGTTCCAAGGGGCTTAGAGGTTGGGCGAATGAGTGGAATTTTTGTCATGAGGGCGGCACAAGTTGTATCTAGGCCAGAGCTCTTTGGTGAGCTCCAGGCCTGGATATGCAGCCATCTCCTGCATCTTTCTCTTCTCGGGTGTTCCACAGGCTCCTCAGAATGAACATGTCACAAGTAAATGTGAAGTTTGTCCTCACAGCCCTCTATGGCCCGAGGCCCCTCCTGGTACTGCAGCCTTCCAGCTGCAAGCCAGAGACCCGGGGGTCGCGCTCCCTGCCATCCCCATGACCTTCACCTCTCCTCTTCCCTGGGGCCCGGCCTGCACTCTGCCTGTGGCAGCCAGACACAGCCTTCTAAATACAATTCAGGACACCCCCGCTCCGACCCCTGCCACGGCTCCCTGTTTTCTTCTAGATAAGACTTAAATCCAGCTTGCCTCAGGCCTGGTCTGATGTGGCTTTCATTAATCTACACCTCTTCTGTCCTCATCATACTCTGAGAAATTGTCCTTTTCGAATCATGGGCGTGAAGCTGTTCATAGGATGCTTATGATTTTATAATACCTACTATCTCTGTAGCAATGCACCCCTTTTTGTCCCTAATACTGTGTCCTTACTCTTTTTTTTTTTTTTGTCATTGCTCAATTTTGCCATAGATTTGCTTATTTGCAGTTACTTCAAAGAACTGGCCCTTAAGTTTTGTTAATATTTTTTGTAACTTTTTTTGTTTTATTTCTGTGCTTTTTCTTGCCTGCTAATTTCTTTGAATGTTTTTCCCCCAAAGTTTTAAGTTAAATGCTTGGTTATCTAAGTGTCATTTTGGTTGCATCCCACACATTTTGATCTGTAATTATCTTATTATTATTAGAGTATGCATTTAAACTTCCAAGCATGTAGAGGGTTTGAAATTATCTTTTGCCATCCATTCCTGATGGACATGGATGTGCTCTGTTAGAATACTAATTTTTGTATTTTAAGTCAATTTCTGGGCCATATTACACTCTTAACTCAACATCCTTCCACTATCTGGGCAGGGTCCCAGCTGCCTCTTAGCCTTCCACAATGCTGTTCCTAACCTGGAATACATAACCCCCTCCCACTGCAAGACCGCACCCTTTGCCAAACTGATTTCTTGCCCTCTCAGTTCTCAGCATAGGTGTCACTTGTGCAGAAAGCCAGAGCTGTCCCTGGCCCTCCTGATGTGTCTTATGGTCCCCTTTACTTCCCCGTCTCATGCACAGTGATGCATCATGACTCGTTTTCTCCCCAGGAGTCTGAGCTCCATGAGAGCAGGCCCAGGTCCGTCTTAGTCACTGCCATTCCCGGCATTGGCCTGGCATGGGGCCAGTGCTTGTCGGGTCAGTGAGTGAGGACAGGCTTCCCTTCCTGGACATCCCACAGGTTCTCATCAGCATGGTCTACCTGCCCGAGGTCATGCCTGCCTCCTTCCAAGCCATCTACACCCCAGTGGAGTCAGCGGGCACCGAAGCCCAGATCAAGCACCTGGCTCGGCTCATGGCCACACAGATGACGGCTGCAGGACTGGGGCCAGGTGAGTGTCAGTCACATGGAGCTGACCTGGATCAAAGGTTGGCGCTGCGCCTGGTGGGTTCTCCTTCCTGGAAGAGTGCCTCCTTGCGGTGGTGCCGATGAAGATCGTGTAGCATCACAGGTGTCAGTAGCTACGGGTCCCGTGGATCTGTTGAGCACTCAGTACTTCAGGCCCTGGGCTTTGAAATCCAATGCAGCTGGGTTTGAGGTCTGGTTGAACCAGAGTGCCCCACCACTCAGTAGCCGTGTGACTTTGGTCAAGTTTCTTAACTTCTCTGAACCTCAGGAGTTTTCCATTTTAACAGTATTATTGAGGTACGTGTTATTACAGTGAAACACAACTTTTAAGCATACACCTTAGTGAAATTTCACAAAGTAAACACACCCAAATGAAGGTATAGTATGAAAAGATATATTTCTATCTCTCTAGAAAGTTCCTTCTTGCTTGCTTCCAGTCAATACTCACGTATCCCACTTCCAGAGACTATCACTGTTTTGGTTTCTATCTCTGTAGATTAGTTTTTCGTAGTCTTGAACTTCATGTAAATGGGACCACAGAGTCAAGCTTCTTTTACTCAGCGGTTTTAGAAATTCATCCATGTTGTCATGTGAACCAGGAGTTTATTTTCCCTTGCTCAGTCGTGTTCCCTTATGTGAAGAGGCGTCATATGTTTATTCACACTTCCGTTGATGGCCTGTGGGTTGGTTCCAGTTTGGGTCCGTCGTGAATAAAGCTACTGTGAACCTTTGTGTACAAGTGTTTTGATGCACACGTACCCTCATTTTTCTCCAGTATGTGCTCACAGTGGAATTGTTGGGTTACGGTTAGGGCGTGTCCAGTGCTGTTCAAAACTGCTCATCAGCTTTGCAAAGTGGCTGTTCCATTTGATACTCCCACCAGCAGTGAATGGCATTTCTAGTTTGAGCCTCAGTTGTTGAACTGCAAAGTGGGTGTAAAAAGCCCACGTTGCAGAAAGGCGTTTACAGATTTAAATGATTTAAATGGCTTTTGCATGTATGAGGCTTACAATGGAGCCTGCCGCACAGGAAACCCGTGGGTGTGAGCAGGTGGGTCCGACATACCTAGAGCCATTTGCCATCTCCCTCGCAGGTGTGGAGCAGACCAAACACTGCAAGGAGGAGCCTAAGGAGGAGAAAGTGGTGAAGCCCGAGAGTGTCTTAATCAAGCGACGCCTGTCAGCGCAGGGCCAGGCCATCTCGGTGGTGGGCTCGCTGAGCTCCATGTCCACTCTGGAGGAGGAGGCACCCCAGGCCAAGAGGAGGCCAGAGCCCATCATCCCTGTCACACAGCCCCGGTGAGCCCCTCGCAGGGGCTGGCACCAGCCTGGGGGCCTGCCCCTGCACGCTCTCTGTTCCCCTCTTGCTCTTCCTTGAATAGCCATCCAGGTCCCCGCTTGAAGGCCTTTGCCCTTCTTGTCCTCTCTGCCTAGCATTTGTGCATCTTGTCCCGTGCTTCACCCAGGTCTCCTCTACACACCCATTACGTCCTCATAGATGCCTCCTCTGAGAACCCTTTACAGAAACAAATGGCATCTTTTTCTTGCTCATCACCCCATGCCCTGCATGCCTCAGAGTCACAGGGGAGTTAGAGAGGCAGTGCGAGGGGTGCCTCTCTCTGGTCTGGAGAGTCACCAAGTGGACCTGGGCTCCAGAAAGGATGCTTTGAGTCACTGTGTCCCTTGCCTGTGTCTCCATGTAGGCTGGCAGGTGCTGGTGGGCGCAAGAAAATCTTCCGTCTTAGCGACGTACTGAAGCCCCTGACCGACGCCCAGGTCGAGGCCATGAAGCTGGGAGCTGTGAAGCGGATCCTGCGGGCTGAGAAGGCAGTGGCCTACAGCGGGGCGGCCCAGGTGCGCCCCACCCCACCAGCCTCTCCTGGTCCCTCTCCCCAAGAGCCCAGCTCATAGCAAAGAGCCGGCCCTGGGGTCAGAACCCCCAGGCACTAGTTCCCAGCTCTGTGGCTCACCAGCTAGCCGCAGGGCCTCGAGCCAACCACTGCTCCAAGCCTCACTCTGTTCTCTCATTAAACTGAGGCAATCGCAGCTCCATGCAGGTGACAAGGAGGAAGAAATGCGTGGACATGCATGTGCCCCTAACTCAGGGCCAGCTGCAGGAACAGACCCGCAATTGGAGGCAGCCATTGTATTCTTTTTTCTTTGCAGTTGATATTTTTATTTTTATCATTTAGACTCAGACATACCTGGTTTAAATACTGATTCTGCCACTTGCTAGCATTGTAACTTCAGTCAAGTAACGTTTTCCCCAATTTTTGAAGTTTGTTTTTAATTCACTAAGTAGTACATGAACATACTTTGTTAAAAAATATTTCCCGCTGTAGGCGTAAAAAATAAGGGATTGTAAGGTGACAAGGTCTTTGCAATCTGAGGTCAACCAAGGTTGTCTCACCTAAAAAAAAAAAATATTTCCCGGCCACAGAGGCCCCTGCATCCCTGCCCACTCCCTAGAGGTGACCAATACATATATTAAGGAAATCCTTCAAGATAGAGCTCATAGATTTATTCTATGATTATCGATTGTTTTTTCCTCCCTTTTCATTTTTTTCCCATATAAATGGGGCCTGTTGGGCATAAGATTGCTTTCCTCACTAACACCGAATCTGCACTGGGGTTCTTTGAGCCTAGTTGGGCAGAGTTCCGAGACAACGATCGTGAGGTGCCCGGGATTGCCTGTCCCCACACTGAGACACTCACTCTCCTGTCAGGTGCGCGTAAAGATTCTGGCCAGCCTGGTGACGCAGTTTGACTCCGGCCTGAAGGCCGAGGTCCTGTCCTTCATCCTGGAGGACGTGCGGGCCCGCCTGGACCTGGCCTTCGCCTGGCTCTACCAGGAGTACAATGCCTACCTGGCGGCTGGCGCCTCGGGCACCCTGGACAAGTACGAAGACTGCCTCATCCGCCTGCTCTCCGGCCTGCAGGAAAAGCCAGACCAGAAGGATGGGTGAGGGGGACGGCCCTGCACGCTCCTGTCCCCACGGGTCCCTCTCCTGTCCTTTTTTTCCTTGTTTCTGACCACATCCCTCTTCCTCACCACCCAAGTCAGTCCCCAGTGTGGTCACCCTAAGTCTCCCTTCCCCCACTTCGGGCTGGAGGCCCGCGGCCTCTGTGTCACACAGCCTGCACGCGACTTCGACTCTGCTCTCTGACCTGCGTCACTTAGAGCCTCCGTTTTCTAATCTGTGGCTAACAGTGCCTTCCGCTGGTTTCGGATATGGACTTCTCTCCATCTCCGTCTTTTGCCTGAATCATTCTGTACCTTCCTCTTGGTTCTTGACCTTCAGCTTAGCTTTTCTCCACATAGCAGCCCAGGTAGCGGTTTAAACCCTGTCTTGTTACTTCTGCACCGAAAACCTTCCGTGGTTCTCCAGTGCTCTTGAGATCAGATGCAGCCTCCTCACCATGTCCTCTGAGACCCTGTGGAACCCAGTTGCCGCCAGCCTCTTTAGCCCTCTTTTTGCCCGTCTGCTCCTCTCCGCCCCCAGACTGTAGCCTCAGTGGCCTCCTGTCTTCTGTCCTCGCAAACGCTAAGCTCAGGGCCTGCCACCTGGCATTTTACCCGGAATGCGCTTCCCCCCACCACGTGGCCGGCTCCTTCCCATCCACCAGCATGAACTCAAATGTTCTCTCGTTTGTGTGACCACCACATCTAAAATAGCAAGACCCTTTCCCACCCCACTCTGCCCTCCGTTGCTGTGTTAAATGAGTAAAGGTAGGGGTGCCCGGCTGACAGGGGAGAAGCAGTTTCAGAGAGATGGCGTCTGTGCCCGTGTCCCCCAGCGGGCGGCTCTGCTCCGTCCAGCCTCTGTGACTGGGCGTTGAGTGCTGTCTGGGTGGGAGGGTCCTGTCAGCTCTGTGCTCTGCGATTTCGCAGGCCCGTGAGCCCGTGGCCACTCAGCAGCCTTTCCCTGTCCCTCCCCCTCTGACAGGATCTTCACCAAGGTGGTGCTGGAGGCGCCACTGATCACCGAGAGCGCACTGGAGGTCATCCGCAAGTACTGCGAGGATGAGGTGAGGGCAGGCGGGTGGCAGAGCTCCCTCTGTCCCCAGCATCGTGGTGCAGGCAAAGCCTGTGGCGGGGGTGGCCCTGTGGTGGGTCCAAGGGGCACAGAGCCTGGACCTTGTGGACGGGGTTCTGTGGGGGCAGTAGCCAATGCGAGCAAAGCCAGGGTGCCATCCCAGCGGCCCACTGCAGTGGGTTAAGCTCAGGTCCCCTCCTCCTGCCACAGAGTCGCACCTACCTAGGCATGTCCACTCTTCGAGACCTGATCTTCAAGCGCCCGTCCCGCCAGTTCCAGTACCTGCACGTCCTGCTAGACCTCAGCTCGCACGAGAAGGACAAGGTGACTCCCCACCATCCTGCTGTGCTGTGCTGGGCCATGTTCAGCCCCTCCCCTGTCTCAAGTCACCAGCCCAGCCTGTCCCACGTTCCCTTGGGAGCTTGCCTTCCTGCAGCAGTTTCGGGTAGTGGTTGCTTTTCAAATTATGATGTCACGAAGCTGCTTAGGCCATGCACGCACGTACACACCTTCCCAGGGAGGGCGGTCCCTTTCCCTTCTCCCACCCATGGCGGTGAGCCCTGCTTAAGGCCCGGGGCTGTGCGGGGACTTGGGGGGCGCTGACCAGGAGAGGAGCAGCGTGGCCAGTGGAGCGGCGCTCATGCTGTGAGCCCTGGGGAGGGCCCGAGCTATCCAATGGCAGGTGGGCAGGGGAAGTGGCTGCGGTGGGCTTCCAGAGGAGGAGGCGTGGGCCAGAGCCTGAAACATGCGTAGATAGGGTGCTCGGGCAGAGCAGCAACACGTGTGCCTGCGTGGGGCGACCTTCCCTGACCGTCCCTGCTCCAGCCTTCCCCAGCTCCCGTCTCAGCGTGGTGTGTTCCGCAGACCCCACCATGTACTCGAGCGCTGCCCTGTGGTGCTGTTGGGGACAGTGCAGTGCCCAGGACCAGCCCCTGTCTTCATGGTTCCCAGCAGGGATTGTCTGAGTGAACCCGCACATAGCTAGCACAGGCATTCCAGGCAGTGGGAACCTTTTGTGCCAAGAAGTCTCAAAGCCAGGGAGAGCGCTATCGCTTCTGAGAAAGTGAAGCTCACTCCAGTCGGAGCGTAGCGAGCAGGGCAAGAGCTGGTGCGAGGGGGTGCGGAGCAGATAGGCGGGGAGGTGATGCGGGGCCCCGAGCTGGGCCAAGGAACCCCGCCCAGGCTGGCGACCAGCCTGGGTGCAGGTGACTCAGCCAGCCCGGCCATTCTCAAGCCTGCGCTTGTTCACGTGGGTGCTGTCAAGCTCAGAGTGGCTGCGCCCGCCCGGCCCCACCACCACCATCTTGCCACCACTCTCCTCAGGTGCGTTCCCAGGCCCTGCTGTTCATCAAGCGTATGTACGAGAAGGAGCAGCTGCGGGAATACGTGGAGAAATTTGCCCTCAACTACCTGCAGCTCTTGGTCCACCCCAACCCACCGTCGGTGCTGTTTGGAGCCGACAAGGACACAGGTGTGGGGACCTGCCGTGGCCCAGGCTAAGGGCAGACCCTGGGAGCAGAGCTGGACGAAAGCCGAGCGAGTCCGCCCGGCCTGCTAGGGCAGCCTGCAGCCAGGCGGTAGCAACTGGAACCAGGGGCCTGCAGGAGCCCAGAGGGGCACCTGGCCCAGCCTCGGGGGTCAGGGAAAGCGCCCTGGAGGAGGGGACAGTTGGGCTGAGCTGGAGAACAAGGGGAGCCGGCCTGTGGTGGAGCTCCAGGAAGGGCCAGGCAGGACCGTTGCGGGCCTGTTCCCTCCGCAGAGCCCTGGTCCCCCAGAATTACATATGGGGAGATCTGGGCCCCAAGAGAAGGGACCATTAAATTGGAAGTTGGGGCTATGGAAGGACTCACTGCCATCTAGCAGCTCAGGCACAACCTGGGTGCTGGAGGTGCTTCCCCGTGAGCCCCAGAGGGTGGGGAGGCACCAAAGAAGAGTTGGGCAGCAGCACCATAGGCAAGGGAGCCACACGTGCACAGGCTCTGAGGGGGATCCTAGGAGGACTCAGGGTGTCATCAGCTCACAGAGCCCAAGGGTAAGGGCTCCCCAGATGGGGCCTGGTAGGTGGAGCACGGTGAGGAGCTGGGGGTTTATCCTGAAGGCACAGGGCAGCCATGGGAGCGCTGAGCCTGAGAAAAGGCCCCTCTGGCTGCTCTGTGGGATTGTGGTCAGAGGTGCGGTGGGAACTCAGTGCTGAGGCTTGTAAAGGGGAGCAGTCCTGGTCCCACCCCACTTTCCTGACTGGCTTCCTGCCCTGGGACAGTTTGCTTCCGGGCTCAGCTCCCTTCTATGTCTACCTTCCAAGAAAGGACACGCTGGGGATAAGAGGGAGTTGGGAGGGGGAGGGAACCAGCCTGATCCCCACACCCTGCCCTGTCAGAGGTGGCAGCGCCCTGGACCGAGGAGACAGTAAAGCAGTGCCTGTACCTCTACCTGGCCCTCCTGCCGCAGAACCACAAGCTGATCCACGAGCTGGCGGCCGTGTACACTGAGGCCATCGCTGACATCAAGCGGACGGTGCTGCGGGTCATCGAGCAGCCGGTGAGGCCCCTGAGCCCCAACCCCAGCCCCTCCCCTGGCATCTCCACTGTGACGAGCTGAGCCCTAAGGCTCGTCACCCGGGCCAAGTGGCCCTGTAGCCTGTGGGTGGCCTGCACATGCACCCATCTGCTCATGAGAGCACAGGGTGGCCCCGCAGTTAAGAGCTTGGAGTTGACAGACCTGGGTTCACTTTCCGCCTCTCACTTTCTCACTGCGTGAACTTACACCCCCTTCCATAAAAATGGGGGGATAATTCAGTCCCCCAAGCTTGTCGTAGGGATCCTGCACAAGTATCTGTATCACTGGTGTTGTTTCTGAGCTGGGTTTCTCCTACCTGGCTGACGGGAACCTCGAGCCACAGTGTCACCCGCCAGAGAAGCAACTCAGTTGCAGACTGGCGCCTGAAACCTGGAACGTCTGTGCTGCCAATTCGCAGCTGGATTTGAAACGGCTTTCTTATATCTCTGCCTGTGACTTTTTTTTATTATGAAACATTTCCACATAATCAAAAAGAGAGAGTATGGTGTGTTATTTCCCACATACCTGCCACCGGCTCAGCCATGTCCTTCCCTGTAACACGGGGCTGACGGGCTCATGGTGAGGAAGCAGAGTCTTCTCCCCATCTTCACCGTGAGCTCACAATGTGGGCTCCTCGGGGTCAGACTTGTCAGTTCCACTCATGATTTGGAGTGTTTATTGGGCAGAGGAAAGCGACCCCTCGAAGCCTGGCGCTTGTCCCCTGTGCTAGGTGCTCACGGTGGTAGGCTGCAGAAGCAGCCGCAGGCCAGGCTCTGACCTGAGCAGGTGGCCAAGCTGGGCCTCGGCAGTCATGGGAGGCGGTGGGCAGCTTTCACCGATGCCTTTGGAAGCCAGAAAAATCTTCGAGGAATTGAAAGACAGGTCGGGCATTAAAGATCAGGTTAGGTCAGAGATGACAGAAAAGGCACGGCCTGCCACGCAGGAGGCCAACACTGACAAAGTCCTGGGAGCTGCGGTCAATCTGTCCCTCTGAGACTGAGTAGGAGAGACAGGACACTTCCCCAGATTTCCCCTCAGTGGAGTTGACATGTGACATGATATTAGTTTTAGGTAGACAACATAAATGAATTGATAACGTATACATTTTGAAATAATTACAGTAAATAAGTTTAAGATCCATCACCTCACATAATTAGAATTTCTTTTTCTAGTGGTGAGAACTTTTAAGATCCACTCTCTGTCACCAGTTTTTATCCCGAAGTCCCAGCATCCCCACAGCCGTCCTGCCTTTGACACTTGGGCATCCCTGAGTGCCCAGCCTCCCCCTGTCCTCCCCTCTTTGCCCAGCCCCTTCCCTGGGCCTTCCGCATCACCCTTCTCTCTCTACCTCTAGATCCGAGGAATGGGCATGAACTCACCGGAGCTGCTGCTCCTGGTGGAAAACTGCCCCAAGGGAGCAGAGACGCTGGTCACGAGATGTCTGCACAGCCTCACAGATAAAGGTGGCCCCTGGCCCCCACCTCTCATTCTTTTCCTTCTCCTCTTCCCCTTCCCAGAATCTCGGGATCAGAGCTGCTGGGTTCTCAGATGGTTGGGCCTCTTGTGGGTCTCTCTTCATCCTGGGGCCTCAGTTTCCCTTTTTGGAACAGTATATGGCTAAGTGAACTTGAGACGTAGGGCCAAGGTTTCCTACTCTGAAATGGAGGTGTCCACCCCTTCCCTTCCCTCCCACCTACCACCACCTCTCCCCCCTCTTGGTGCCCACCCTGATCCCACTGCCACCAACACCGGTGCCCCTTCCCCTGCCTGCAGTCCCGCCCTCCCCAGAGCTAGTGAAGCGCGTCCGGGATCTCTACCACAAGCGTCTGCCAGACGTCCGCTTCCTCATCCCTGTGCTCAATGGGCTGGAGAAGGTATGGAACTGGGTGCCCGGATGTCCCCACTGACGAGGGCATGGCAGGGCGGGGACAAGGAGGCCGCAAACACCCAGGTAGCCATGTCAGATGCTCTGTGAGCACATTCTGGAGCTTGTCAGATCAGGGGTCACTTTCCAGTCATTTTTGTCCTGTGACCTTAAACAAGCCATTCCCTTCTCGGCCTCGGTTTCCTTCTCAGTCAAGTGAGGATCACAGTGATCCCCTGCCACCCCATCGCCTTGGGCGAGCTTCCGTCGTTTGTGTGGAGAGGGGTCAATGATACTTCCTTTTCCGGGGGAATCAGCGAATTGGCCCAGGGAAGGAGTGACACAAAAGGCGTGATGAGGCTGGGGCTGAGCCAGGCTCGGAGAGCAGGGGAGAGAGCCCAGTGCCAAGGGACCGGGGCGTGGGAGGAGGAAAGCACCGGACGGGGCCCTGGGGCGGCTTGTCTCAGGAGAAGGGGCACATCTGGCCTGCCCTCCCTGCCCTTCCCACGTAGAAAGAGGTGATCCAGGCCCTGCCGAAACTCATCAAGCTCAACCCCATCGTGGTGAAGGAGGTCTTCAACCGCCTGCTGGGCACGCAGCACGGTAGGTGACACATGCCCCCAGCAGCGCCACCCAGCCTGGCCTTGTTTTCCTCCCTGTGGCTCCTTGCGCCCCAGCCCCCAGGAGGCCCTACTTAAGGTGCTTGGGCAGGAGGAGAGGGTCCCACGGGTGACGTATGGAATGCTGGGGGAGGCCGTGATGCCACCTTTAGGGAGAAAGGGACTCATCCTGCTCGCCGGGGCTACCATCCAGATTTGGCGATGCCTGGACATGTTCCAAAGCTCCCAGGCCTCTCTCCTGTGACATCTGCATGTTTTCATCCATGGCGGGGACAAAATTGTGGACCTGGGTTCTGACTCCATCATAGTGTCGCCCCTTCTGGGATCCAACTAGTTGCAGTGTCCTCCGGGCATGAGCTCCGCTCCTGCCCCTTCTCAGCTCCTGCGGGCGATGGGCATTCTGTTTGACATGGTCAGAGCGAAGCAAACTAAAACTTTCACTGTGGGCATAGCATAGATTCCTCAGCCCTCAGCCTAGGAGCTGGAGCTAGGCCGGGAGTTGGAGGCTGTTCCACACAGCCTGGTCACGTAAAGCATACAGCCGTGTCTGGGACCCTCAAAACGGCACCTGCAGCCTTCAGTTCGAGCACAGTGACAAGGCCGTTGCCTGGGCAGCCAGGGTCAGGTGTGTCCATGCTGCGGACCACACGCGCTCCTCCCGGCCCCTCCTTCACGGCTGCAGCACAGCCCACTGTGGAGGAAGCAGCCAGACGACACTCGTGCCACCGCCCTCCCCCTGCCCCCCCGCCATGGTCAATGGTCAGGCCCAGCTGGGAGAGGACAGTGGGAGCAAGTCCTAAATGGGAGGGGGGCTTCCAGAGGGGGCAGCGCCCCAGCCGCTGCCCCGCCCCACCCCTCCTTGCTGCTCAGGCTCTTCTCTGCCCTGTTCCAGTTCCAGCCTCTGGCCTCTCCCCCTCCATGCCCCACCCCCGTCCTGTCCCGTTGAAGCAGAGGGCACCCCGTCGTCACTGCTCCCTCAGTCTTGGGACTCAGACCGTCTCCTCACGTGGGCGTCCGTGCTGTCTCCTCCCCCACTCTCCTTTCCCCCACTGCAGGTGAAGGGAACTCAGCCTTGTCCCCCCTGAACCCTGGAGAGCTTCTTATTGCGTTACACAACATCGACTCGGTGAAGTGCGACATGAAGTCCATCATCAAAGGTGAGGCGGTCCTCCGACCCCCCTTCAGCGGCCTGGTCTCCGCGGCGGGGAAGAACCTCAGGCACCCACACACCCCTGCTGGCGTCTGCCGAGTCAGAGATTATGCCCCCTTAGCCCCTGTCAGAGCTGGGGCGCCCTCCCTTGCTTCTTTCCCTCTTTCCCTCCCCCTTTCCGTCTGTCCTTCCTCCCTCCACCTCAGGAACCGATGCACCTGCTATGCACTGGCACAGAGTTGCCCCCAGGAAGGTTGGGAAGCCCCTCCCTCCCCAGCCGCAGCCCGAGGAGCGAAGGAAGCAGAGCCCAGGGCCTAGCGTGTGTCTGGTCAGGAGGGGGCAGTGGCACCGCTGGCAAAGCAGAGGGCGGGCACCGGGGCCGAGGTGGCCCAGGAGTAGAAGCTGAGTCCAGTCCGGGCTCGAGTTGTGGCAGGAGAGCTTGTTGGGGGTGGGGGTTGTGACAAACTGGCAGGAGAGTTTTGGGGGCGGGTGACAGACTGGCAGGAGAGCGTGGGTGGGGTGACAGACTGCCAGGCTCTCCGCAGTCATTGGTTGCACGGTGGATGCTGTCCCTGAGCCCGTGCTCTGAGCCAGGCCTTCCTCAGTGCCCCGCAGGCCGGCCTGCTGAGCCGCAGCTCCCGTTCATTGCCTGGTAAGTATGCCGCCCTCCATGTAGACAAGGACATGGAGCTTCCAGAGAGGTAGCTTGCTCGGGCCACACGGAACCTAAGTGGCGTAGACCCCAGTGGGAGTCCTGGCTCTGCGGGTTCCGCCTCTCCCCGGAGGACCGCTCCCTCGGCCTCTCGCACCCTACTCCCTCTGCGAAGGAGGTTTCCGGGCCAGAAGCCATGCTGTCCCTTGGGTGCGGACGCCCTCACTGTCACATGCTCTACTCAGAAGACACTGTCCTCTGATCCTCATCTCTCCTCTAAGAGCGGGGTGCAGGTTCGCAGGCTTCTTTAGTGACATATGCCCTAGGCTTCCCCAGCATGTTCTCTCAGAAACTTAGGTCAGGAGAGGAACTTAGGAAAACGTGAGCCCACGCTGCGCATGAGGAGGAGCAGGCTTCTAGCAGAGCAGCGGCAGGCGGGCAGGGTGGGGAAGCCGCATCCGGGAGTGGGCTTCTTACCTTACGCTCCTGGCCCCCTTGATCTCGGGAGCATCATGGGCTTGTCCCCAGTGATGGCACACTGCCACGGTGTGTACAGTTGGCGGATGCGCATGCCCGCCACCCGACTGGATCCATTCACGGGCCCAGGTTTAGGCTCTGCTCTTACGTGGGGAAACTGAAGTCCAGGGAGAGGAGGGAGCCTTGCCACAGGTCACACAGGCAGCCAGGAGCCGGGCCCCCGGAGATGTTGGCAAGGCCCGGCCTGGCCATGGGAACCGCATCTGCTTCTTCCTGCAAAGCCCAGGTCCCCACACGGCCTCCAGCGGCTGCGCCCTCAGCAGCCATCGCTGGTCTCCCAGCTGGTCCCCCAACACCCAGGCTAGCTGCTCCCAGGACACATCCCTCTGCTCAGGCACCAGTGCTGCCTGGTCACACTAGTGACTCCCCTTGACTGAGCTCCGGAGCCCAAGTCCGGTCCTGTTTTGTGCACTGTTGGAGTGTGCGGTGCCCAATGGCATCATCTGTCCACTCCCACCTTAGGCCAGCTTCTTCCTCTGGTGAGTTTCTCTGTGACTAGACCTGCTCTCAGTGGTCTATTCCAGCAGTTTCGTCACCAAGCATGTCTGCGCAGTCCTGCGCCGGGCCTGCCTTCCTGAGGCTCAGTAACAACCTGGAGTGAGCTGGGCTGGGACAGGGGAGCCCAGAGGGGACACCTCAGCTGAGATCGTAGATGGTGAGGGGGGAAGTAGCAGGGGAGCAGATGATGGCAGAGAAGGAAGAGCAGTGGCAAAGGCCTAGAGAGACGCTTGCATGGCCTGTAGCCCTTGGGGAAACCATGCCACAGCGGTCGTTTGGACTTGGTCTCGAGGGCCTCTGGGAGGTGCAGGGTCAGGGCGAGCTTTTACAAGACCCCTCAGCTGCATGGGGGAGGCCCAGGAGGAAGCTGGGCAGAGCTGAGGGGGTAAGGGAGTTACTCTGCGGGCTGTAGCAGTAGGCAGGAGCCAGCGACTACCCGACTACCTGGAAGTGAGAAGGAGGTGCTTCCTCGGGTTCTAGCAGGTCCTCTCTGGCACTTTCTTCACCTTCTACACGCTCCTCTGCCCCTTTGGCCTGCAGACCCACTCTGCTCCCTGTCCAGCCTCCTCCCTGCCTATCTGCCTGTAATGCCTTCATCCTCCCCCTTTTCCTGATAGGACCCCCAATTCCTTATAGGCACCCACCTCTGTTCTCCATTAGCCTCTCAAGGATTGGGGGCCTCTCTTCTGGCTCAATAAAGACTTCCTGGTTGACAGACTCACATGGCAAGTGGTGTTTGGGGGAGAATGGGTTCAGAGGCAGTTCCTGGGGGGGTCTCCCCATTAGCACAGTGGATCGGAGCACTGCCTGTCCCACTGATTTTGGGGTATCATAACCCACCGCTGAGGGAACAGACGCCAAGGCTTTTGGTGGGCGCTGGTGCTGTGCTAGCCCTTTGGGTCCTTCCTGGCTCAGCATGCCCAGGCTTCCTCCTCCCCTTGCCCCGCCCCCCTTAGGCCTCTGTGGACTGTGCCCCCGTGTAACCCAGGCCTGGGAAGCTTGTGCCCTGGTCAGAGTTGGGAATGGGCAGTCCCTTGACTATCCCGCTGGTGAAGGGCCATCTCTCCTGTCCCCTACGGGTGTGCGACCAGAATTCAATGCTGCTTTCTCTCTCCAGTAGGAATAGAGGCGTCATGGTGCCCCAGTCAAGCCACAATGGGTCCCTAGGGGTTGGCAATATATCTTTCCAAGGGTTGTCCCCAAAGAGAAAGGGCCGAGGTGTGCCCACTACCCAGTGTGGGGCTTCCCAGAGCTGGCTATGTCTTTTCCTGTGGGCCAAGGACCAAGCCACTGTCCCCCAGGAGACGTGCTGGGCAGAGGGGTCTTCTCTTTTGCCCAGAGTTTTGGCAGGTCAGGGCTGGGTCTCTTCACATGGGCAGCTAGTGGGGCTGCGGCTCTCAGGGAGGGGGGCTCCCATCTCCGGGGCAGCTGGGCAAGGACAGGCCCACTCTCCGCCTCCTCGCAGCCACCAACCTGTGCTTTGCGGAGCGGAATGTATACACATCGGAGGTGCTGGCCGTGGTGATGCAGCAGCTGATGGAGCAGAGTCCCCTGCCCATGCTGCTCATGAGGACCGTCATCCAGTCCCTGACCATGTACCCCCGCCTGGGGGGCTTCGTCATGAACATCCTGTCCCGCCTCATCATGAAGCAGGTAACTCACCCCGGCCATCCAGTCCTCCAGGCAGTGCGCCGACCCAGAGGGACACACTGAAGATAGGTTTGAGGCCCAACCCTGGGCTTTTCCAGCTTGTCTACCCTGCCCTCACCTCACCCCCACAGGGAGCCAGGGTGAGCAGAGTGAGCCCCATGGAGACTGCCTGCCCCTCTGCCCTGCCCCTGGCAGAGACAGAGAAGTGCTCTGAGGTCTAACTCAGCTACAGGGTGGCCACACGATCAGTGAGGGCAGGTGGGTTGAGAGAGCTGGTGGTAGACTCTAGGGTGCGTGCATCCCAGGAGAGGCATGGCCGCCCCTCGCCCCCCACCACTGTGCACCCAGGCAAGGAGGTATCCTAGAGCTGAGAAGTAGTTCAGTTTTCAAGAGAAGCTGGAATTCAGGTTTGGGGAATACCGTGGTGAAACAGGAAACCTCACCCACAAGCCCTCAGTTTGGATTCAGCCCACAGGGTGCCACTTTGCCATGTCTAGCTTAGAGATTAAATGCAGATTCAGACAGACCTGCATTCAAATCTTGGTTCTGCCTCTTGGTTCCGCCTCTTGGTTCTTCGGTGACCCTGGACAAGTCCCTGCACATCGCTCCGCCTCATCCGTTTGGCAGGGTTAATGTCGCCCTCTGGAGGCTGCTGTGAGAACCGAGGCCGCACTCACAAAGCACTTGGCCTGGGGCCTGCCCCAGGGAGCCTAATGTGAAAGGGCCGCTCGGTTTTCTTCTCCCCTTTTCCCAACTTGGCCTCGGGTCCCAGCTGCTTGGGACCTGGAAAAGAGAGGCAGGAGAGCCCCTGGAGGGGGGCAGGGCTCTGTGGCCTAGAGCAATCTGTTGGTAGGGATTAGAGCCCCAGAGGAGCCCCATCTTGGCAAGGACCTCCTCCCAGTTTCTGGGGTGGCCGCTGTGTGGCCCCTCACACCCACTCCTTCCATGCCCCGTCCAGGTGTGGAAGTACCCCAAGGTGTGGGAGGGCTTCATCAAGTGCTGTCAGCGCACCAAGCCCCAGAGCTTCCAGGTCATCCTGCAGCTGCCGCCCCAGCAGCTGGGTGCCGTCTTTGACAAGTGCCCAGAGCTTCGGGAGCCCCTGCTGGCCCACGTCCGCTCCTTCACCCCCCACCAGGTACCCCAGGGTGGGGAGTGGGTGGCCCCATGAGACCAGCACTGGGAAGCTGGAGGGAGTGGGCAGTGGGGAGCCCCCCACTGCCACAGAAGGCCGAGGGCTCTGGAGGGTTAAGGACCAGGGATCTGGGTTATCAATGAGGGGTCTTTGGGTCAGAGCTCCCCATAGCGCCC
Organism: Rousettus aegyptiacus; assembly: GCF_014176215.1. Lineage (NCBI taxonomy): Eukaryota > Metazoa > Chordata > Mammalia > Chiroptera > Pteropodidae > Rousettus > Rousettus aegyptiacus. The sequence goes on along the minus strand of NW_023416289.1, from coordinate 43,678,794 downwards.
CCATCCTGCTCTTCCCCTAGCAAGCACACATCCCCAATTCCATCATGACCATCCTGGAGGCCAGCGGCAAGCAGGAGCCAGAGGCCAAGGAAACACCTGCAGGGCCTCTGGAAGAGGTGAGGGTCCACAGCGCCCACCCCACTCCAGCCACCTCCATCTCTCTGAGGAGGCTCCTGCTGAAAGGGGTAGGGGAAGAGGGGACAGTCGCCCCTTACCCCCTGTGCCCATCCTGCTGTGTGCCTCGGGGTGGTCGCTATCTCTTCTTTCCCACCATTCTCTAAGCAGCCTGGGTTCTAGCCCCCACCTGTTGCCTGAGCTTGTGTGTGCTCCTCCCCCCCCCACCTTCCCCACCCCGCCCTCAGGACGACCTGGAGCCCCTGGCCTTGGCACCAGCCCCTGCTCCCCGACCCCCTCAAGACCTCATCGGCCTAAGGCTGGCCCAGGAGAAGGCCTTAAAGCGGCAGCTGGAGGAAGAACAGAAACTGAAGCCTGGGGGAGTGGGCGCCCCCTCCTCTTCCTCCTCGTCCTCTTCTTCGACCAGGCCAGGCCCTCCCCAGCCAGAGGAAGCCATAGATTTCCGGGAGGAGGGGCCTGAGTGTGAGACCCCGGCCATCTTCATCAGCATGGATGACGACTCGGGGCTCACTGAGGCTGCACTGCTGGACTCCAGTCTTGAGGGGCCCCTACCTAAGGTAGGGATGACAACGTCAGAGCAGCAAAGGAAGAAAAAGAGCAGGGCTCCGGGATGAAGCGCGTGCGCCCAGTGCCTAAGATGGGGGGCGGGGAGGGTACGGCCCAGCCGAAAGAAAGCTTGGAGGTGGGACCAGCTGTCTTTGACCCGCTCCCCATTCTATCATCAGGAGGCAGCAGCGGGCGGGGTGGCCTCAAAAGAGGAGCGGAGCCCCCAGACTCTCACCCCTGCTGGAGAAGACTCTTCGAAGACCCCCAGCCCCGCCGCCGCCGAGGAAGCCGGGGAACCGGAGACCAAGGGGAACAGCTGACGGGGCTTGGTGGGGAAGGGGAGTGAGACGGGAAGGTTGGGACGGTGCTTTGCCTTTAAAAATAAAAAAAATAATAATAATAAAAAATAAATAAACATCTGAGTCGGGAGCGGTGGTGCAGTCTCTCGTCCTCGTCCTCGACATCGACATGCCCGCTGTGGGGTTGCGCAGTATCCAGCAGGCGTGCCCGGGGGCCGGCTGCGGGGCGAGGCGCCTCAGCCGAGGGGCTGCGCCTGCGCGGAACCCACGAGCCCTCACCTGGTAACGGCCCGCCCCTCGCTGGGTGGAAACCGGCGCCGCCCGTGGAGGGGCTACTGGAGGGGTGTGGGCGGGCGACTGGCCTGCCTATCTGCAAGCCTTTCTCCGAAAAGTCGGAGACCTTTTCTGGACTATGGGGGACCCGCCGTCTGACCCTGAGTCGCCTTACCAGCAGTCCTCGAGGCGCAGTCAGCCCCAGCCCCTGGTCCCCGAGGAGGTGCTGCCGGTGGTTGACGCTCAGAACCTGAGGAGCAATCAGGAGATGCCAACAAGCCGGACCAACCTCTGGGGCATGCCGCAAGGGGCAAGCCGAACCCAGCCTGGGGACCACATGATGTTTCAGCCAGAGGCACCCCAGTTAGGCGGCAGGGAGTACCCGGCCTTTCCCTCGGAGTTCCAGCAGCGCACTTACCTGGACGAAGTCGGGCTGCAGGCCACCCACGACGCCGGCCTCATGCTGCAGCAGCTCCAGCAGGACCAAGGCGACCTCTTCCAGCCACTGGAGGCGGCCTACCCAGAGCCGCAGCCTGACTTCCTGGACCCGTTCAACATGTACCCGCGAGAAGACCTGCAGTTCATCCAGGACACCCAGCACGGGCCCTACATAAGAGACGACCCTGCCGCCCAGTTCTCGCCCTCCGAGTTGGCCTTCATGCCCTTCGGTACAGAGGTGCAGGAGCCGGAGCCTCGGGAGCTGGCCGTGCAAAACGCCAAGGCCTACCTTCTGCAGACCAGCGTCAGCTGCGACCTCAGCCTGTGAGAGGGGGCCCTGGCGTGGGGAGAGCTGGGACACAGGCAGGCAGAGGCCCCGGCCAAGACCCTGCCTCAGGCTCTAGGGTCTCCTCAGTCAGACAGGGGATCACCCCTCGTGGAGAACCAGCAGCTGCTCAGGGAATAAATACTAACGATAGCTAACTAGCGAAATTACATTTACTTACCGGACACCGTGCTAGCCCTTTACACATTAACTTGATATTAGCACATCTACTGTCTCTATTTTGCAGAGGAGGAAACTGATACAGAGAAATCAGGCCCTTTGGCAAGATAACACAGCTAGTATGTGGCAGAGCCAGGATTCCACCCCAAAAGATTTGGCTCCTGTGCCTCTGTTATCCACTGAACTTTCCCAGTTGAGGAAGGCACTGCCAAGGCCACTTAGCTGCAGCCATAATACACCTCTCAGCGCCCCCTCCATTACAACCTAATGAGGCTTATATTCTAATGAGAGAATGGACAATAAATGATAAGGTGATGAAAGCTAAGGCAAAAAATAAGGCGGGGTAAGGGAGTTAGGGAGTGTGGGGTCAGAGAAGGCCTCTGAGGCCTGAAGAAGGCAAGGAAGAGCTCCTCGCAGGTAACTGGGGGAGAAGTGATCCAGGTATAGGACACAGCACGTTTAAAGGCTTTTTTAAAGTCTTGTTGTATTTGAGGAACAGCAGAGAGGTTGGTGGCACTGGTACCCAGAGAGGAGGAGGAGATGAAGTTGGAGAAGTAGCAGGTCTTGCTTAAGTGCACAGCTGACCCCTTCCTCCCCCGCTCCAAGACTGCCGTGGCTCCCCAGTGCCTTCGGAAGGTTCATGCTCCCCACAGCAGCCTTCAAGACCCTATCTAATTCAGTCCTTGCATGCTCCAAACTTCATCTCCTAGAGTCTAGTCAAAATTAACCACTGGCTCTTCAGGAACTTCAAGGTCCCTTATTCAAAAGCCCTGGCCAAATTCTGACCTCTCCTTAACCCTTCCCAATTCAACAATGGTCCTCCGTCACCCTCAAAACTATTGCCAAAAGGTTTTCGCACCACAGGCAGTTAGAAATACGTGCTTTGAAATCAGACTAACCTGGTTTCAAATCCTGGCTGTCCTACCTCTGTGTGGCCTCGTGATCTCAACTCTTCTAAGCCTGTTTTCTCATCTGGAGAGTGAGGATCATAACTCCCTCAGATGTTTGTGGTGAGAATTCAACATTGCTCTCAAGTGCCCAGCATAGGATCCGACTCGGGTGAATGGAAGCCATTACCACACTGTTAGCATTCTGGCCTCTTCTTTGCCCACAACCCCTCTCCCTCAACTCAGCTCTAGCCACGCTGACCTCGGTGTTCCTCCAACCTGCCAGGCACACCCTCAGCTCGAGGCCTTTGCCCATCATTCCCAGGCACGTCATCTGCAAACCATGACTCTTTGGCTTCTTCCTTTCAGTGCTTTTACCTTTCTTTTTCATGTCAGATTGCATTGGCCGGGACCTCCAGTGCAGTATCAAACAGAAGTCGTGAAAGTAGGCATTCTCTTTCCCAACATCCCAACCGCGGAAAATATTTCGTTTTTCACCATTATGTCTGTTGCGTGCTGTAGGGTGCCTGTAGCTACACTTATAAAAAAAAATCACCTTCTATTCCTGGTCTGCTAGGTTTTTAAAAATCACAAATAGGTTTTGAACGTTATCGGACAATTTCTCCACACTTCTTGAGGCAATCTTACATTTCTCCATGATGGATTAACATGACGAATCATTTTTTTTCCTGTTTTTCTAATATCAGCCCAGTCTCGCATTCCTGTCACGAGCCCAATGTAATCATGGTGTGTCATCCTTTTGAGAAATTGCCAGATGCTTTTTGCTAATATTTTACTTAGGATTTCAGCATCTGTATTTCCGAATGAGATTGGCATGAAATTTTTCTCCTAGTTTCCTTGAGTTTGGGTATCGAGATTATGTTTGACTCATAAAACGTCTCAGGCTTATGCACCTGCTGCTCCCTCTGACTGAAACACTCTTCCCTCAATATCTGTATGGTTTATCTCCTGATTTCATGCAGATCTCAGCCTAAACGTCACCATGGAGAGGCCTTCCCTGGCCTACCTATTTGAAAATTGCAACCTATCGCCTCTCTCTGGCATTCCCAGTCCCCATTCCCTGATGTATTTGTCTCCGTAGAAATGATCACCCCTGACACTCTCTGTATTTTGTATTTTCGGTTAATGTCTGTTAACCATCATCAGAATGTAAGCTCCTGCAGGGCAGGGACCATTTCTCTCCTCTGCTTGTTTCCAGCACTAGGCACAGGGCCAGGTGCACAGCCCCCGGGGCTGGGCGAGTGATGTCTCCCCCCTCCCACTACCTCCCTCGCGAGGCAGGTATGAGCACCTGGTGAACCTGCTGACCAAAATCCTGAACCAGCGGCCGGAGGACCCCTTATCCATCCTGGAGTCGCTGAACCGCACCACACAGATGGAGTGGTTCCACCCCAAACTGGACACGCTGCGGGACGACCCGGAGATGCAGCCCACATACGAGATGGCCGAGAGGCAGAAGGCCCTGTTCGGCCGGAGGGGCAGCAGCGGCAGCGGCGAGGGCGAGCAGGAGATGGAGGAGGAGGTGGTGAGTGAGCCGGGAGGAGGGGCGTGGCAGGTGAGCGGTGACCTAGGCTTGGAGATGGGGGCCCTGAGGCCTGGAAGTGCTGGAGCACAGGGTAGGACCCAGAAACAAGGACGATCTCAGTCTCTATGCTCCACGGGGTGAGAGGGGCGGGACCCTGTCACGGTGGGCCTCCAACGGCACAGTGAGGGGCGCGGGCTTTCTTCTGAGGCCACAGGGGCGCCGTGCCAGGGCTCCAAGCTGAGCAAGGCTGGTCAGCTCCACCACGTGAGGGTGGAGGCCCGTCTTTCCCACCAGCCCTTATTCCTCCCTCCTGAAAATAACAGCTTTGCAGATGTTTTCTGCCAAACTCATTGCCTCCTGCAGCCTCTGAACACTGAATTCCCCAGACTCAGTTTCCCCTTTTGTAATTTGGACGACTGCCTAAAATTCGGGAGAAGTATTCTTTCACCGGCCCAGAAACGTTTGTTGAGGACTCTCTGTTTATGGTAATTCTACTGCCTCCTAGGCCCCCACTGCTAAGATCTTTAGGAATATGATCTCTTTTCAACCCAGAAACAACCCTTTAAAGCTGCGGCTCAGGGGGCCGTGAAGAAGCTAGAAAGTGGCGGAGACAAGATCAGGAAGGCAGGACTGTGACCTCCAAACCGTGCCGCGACCTCTGCCCGCTGCAGATGCCGTTGGTCTGCGCTAGCTTCTACGCTCACTTCTGAGCCTCTAGGATTCTGGCCGCAATGGGGTGGGATGGCGAGAGAAGGCGAGAACGATCTGACAAGGAAATGAGCAGTTGGGGGCGCAGAATCCACAGTTTTACCTGAGAATATGGTTTTACGTTTCAAATCAACAATCTCTCCCCCCCACACCCGCAGGTCGCAGGTCGTCCCTCATCTAGCTACAAGTCCCCGAAGGCCCGCCTCCTTAGAATACTTGCCCCCTAGAGGCACCGCCCCCTTAGTGCCCCAAGGCTCTTGAGGCTCCGCCCCGTTGAAATTCAATCCTTTGGGAGCCTGGGACCCATTAGAACTAGGAGCTGAAGGGGGATTTTTTTGATTTTGGAACTGGAGTTCTTTATGTGAGGTCTGTAGAAGGGCAAAATCGTGGGCGTTTGTGGCCCGTGTACGTTTTTTTAGGAAGAAAATCAAAAGAAATCAGTGATTCAGCATTTTATATTTATTTTGCTGTCTGACGAGAGGAAGGGCTCTCATTTATTTTCTATTTCTTCCAAATGGCTAGCCATGATCTCCAACGGGAAAAATCCATCCTTTGCCCCTTGCTTAGAAATGCCGCCCCTGCCAATTATCCGCACCTTCGCTGACTCGGTCTGTTTCTGGATTCTGTCACCTGCGCCTCACTCTCTGGAGGGCTTCCAGCTCGCTGTGCGCAGCGCGGGGGAGCAGCCCTGGCTACTTGAGAGCATGAGGCTTCCTGTCACTGCGCCTCTTTAAGTTCCCAAGTATTCTCACGTTTATAATTTTACACTAACTTTAGTATTGTTGTATCACAGTCCAAAAACTCGCACCTTACTGTACTCGTTGGACAGCACAGGTCACTTTAAGCAGGAAACAGATGAAGTCAGAGAAATGAAGACGTGCGGCTTAGACAAGAGAGAAGTTTTTCTCACCCCTGATGGGCAGGTCGCAAGCAGCCTAGGGCTGGCAAGGAGGCTCCCAGCGAAGAGGCACTGAAGGCTGTCTTCTCCCCTCACCCCTAACCCATCCCTAACCCAAGAGAAGCAGTCCGCAGGGGGACAGTCACAGTCTAATCTGTTATTTTGGGGCAGTTGTCCACTGTTGCTGGTATGAACAGTGGTCAGAAGGGCAAAGCGAGGTCACTGGAACATGGTTGGTGAGGCCACCTGGTTGCCATGTGGAAGGGGGGCTTCCAGAAAGAGGAAGACAGCCACTGGCTTATAGGCCAAGCACATGATTCAGAGATTTCTACCCTCATCCCCTTACTTTCCCTCCTGGCTGCAAGATAGTGAGTCTGGGATTAAGTTTTAACTCTGCCCCTGGCCCCCAGTTACTGACATCAACATCAATTAGGCAAACAAGCTTTCGCCCAGGGTTTGAGGTTGAGGGAAACTTAGAATCACTTTCAAAATAACAATTCTCTTCTATAGAGTTCAGTCAGGGTGGGCCACGTCAAGCTGAGGTAACAAACAGCCCAATCTCAGCTGCTTAAAATCATGCAGTTTATTTCTCACTCACACTCCCTGCCCATCCAGGGATGGCAAGAAGACTTTGCTCATTGGCCACTTGAGAGCCCAGGGTGATGGAGGTTCCATTGTGACACAGGCTTCCACAGTTCCGCAGTTGCTTCTACCTGGGTGTGACATGTGTCCCTTCCACTGCCATTTCAAATGGTCAGAGCAAGTGCCATGGCCACTCCCGAATTAACTGTGGGTGGGGGTGGGGATATGTAATCTTCCCGCAGAGAGGACCTCAAACATTTATGAACAATAGTATACCCAGCAGGCATAAGAAGAAGATGCAAAAAATTATTCATGTCAACTCTGTTCACAAATAGAGCCTAAAAAACAAAACAAAACAAAAAACAACAACAAAAAACAGAAAACCACAAGAATGCAGTATATACCTTTCAGAAAAACTTCAGTATGCTTGTGTCCAAATCTTTTATATCGGCTGGTACAATTTAAGCATCATCATTCATTTTCACACTAACTCCCTGTTATAGGTTGAGTTGTGTCCCCCCACTCCCAAATTCACATGTTGAAGCCCTAACTCCCCAGAGTCTCAGAAAGTGACCTTATTTGGAAATTGGGTCATTGCAGATGTCCTTAGTTAAGATGAGGTCATACTGGAGTAGGGTGGGCCCTCCTCCAGTGTAACAAGTGGCCTTATAGAACTTTGGCTACAGACACACACACACACACACACACACACACACACACACACACACGAATCACCATGTGAGCATGAAGGTGGAGATTTATGTGATGCTGCTACAAACCAAGGTGGTCAGCACACCACTGGAAGCTAGGAGAGAGACCTGGAAAGGATTCTACAACCCTAAGGAGAAAGCAACCCTGCTGACATCTTGATCTGGACTTCCTGCTTCCAGAACTGGGACATAATATATTCTTGTTGTTTAAACCACCCAGTGTGTGGTACTTTGTTACAATAGCCCTAAATACTCTGCCATTTTTTTTTTATAATGTATGTAACTCTTCGAATACTATTTCAGTGCACTTGAAACAAGAGACAAATAGCCTTCAGTGTGCCTAAGAAAAGTTAGCGATTAAATGCATTAGCTCTAGAAGTCTCATTTTCTTCGGGACGATGGCCAGTGACTCAGAGGGCCATAAAGAAGAACTGGAGAAAATGTGTTCACCTTGAAACTTTTTCTTACCCTGAGCTTTCAGTTGCTTGGTGGGGATCATTGTACTTTCCGGAAGCTGTCCACGGTCCTTAAATGAGAAACTCATCTTAGATCTGCTTCTTCCTGCTGACTTAAGTGGGGCTTCTGTGTCTTTCTTTGCTATATGTTCACTTGGAACGCCAAGTCAAGAAGAATGAACAGGCATATGAGCCAAGATTATTTGGTTTCCAATAACAGAACTTGCTAAAATAAAGGGGAGAAGTTAAATTTATCATAAAGATACAAGGCATTGTCCAGAATTGGGGGACTTACCCTAGATGGGCCTTGGGAAGAGCTGGACCCGAGCTAACCAGCTCCAATCCTCAGTTTTTTCTTTCCCTCTGCAAACTGGCGTCCATCATCTCTCCATGCATGGAGAATCAGCCGCTGTACATTTATGTGTTTCTCCCATTTACATGTTTCACTTTCAGCCATATGCAGAAGTTGGCTTCCAGATAAGCCAATAGCTGCTGTAACAAATTACCACAAATGTAGTGATTTAAGACAGCATAATGTATCATCTTGCAGTTCTGGACACTGGAAGTTCAAACTAGGTCACTGGGCTAAAATAAGGCACCGGCGAGGGCTGTCTTGGGAATGGAAGGTGTTTCCTTGCCTTTCCCGGTTTCGGGGAGCCACCTGTGTTCCTTCCTTCTCCTCCAAAGCCAGTGGTGTAGCATCTGCAAATCTCTCTCCAACTCCGACCTCTGCTTCTGTCATGACACCTTCCCCGACTCTCACGCCTCCCACTTTCACTTATCAAGACACTCGTAATGACCTCGGGCCCACCCCGGTAATCCAGGACAATCTCCCCATCTCAAGAGCCCCAATTTAATCACACTCACAGGTCTCTTTTGCCATGTAAGGTCACGTATTCACAGGTCCAGGGATTAGGACACCTTTTGGGGATCATTATTCTGTCTCCCATTGTCTCTCTGTCCCGATGTCAAATTCTGACAAGAGAGCAGGTGATCTCCCCACTCTGGACTGTGTGTTTTCCTGGCCCAGTCAGGCTGGCCAAGGCCAAGGGTGGGTCATGATGACCTCATGAGGGAGGTCTTCATCGCTTTTGTCCTCTGATATATATCTCAGTGCCTGCCCTAGCCTAGGCTAGCACCCATTGGGTCTTTAATAAAGATTTCTGGACTGACTGAATGAGAAAGAGTTGAGGCTAGCCTGCGGCCGGGTTTGTGTGGGGGCGGCTGGGCCCAAACCTCCCTGTGTCCTCTCCTCTGCCCTTGACTTATTTGTTTTCACTTCCTTTTGGTCTCTGTCTCTCTGTCTGTCTGTCTCTGTCTCTTCCTCTCTCTCTCCCCCTCTCCCTCTCACTCTCCCTCTTCCCCACCCCCACCCTCCTGAATAAAGCAGACGGTGAAAAAGGAGGCAGTGAGGGCAGGATTCATCACCACCATCCTCCATCAATGATTCCTGGGTTCAAGACCTACATTTTCTCTCAAACTGCCATGTGATTTTGGTATGTTAGGAGTGTGTTTCGCTGCTGGTGACAGAAAACATGACTAGAAGTGGCTTCTTTGTCTCAGTACACAAGAATCCCCGCAGAGGTGAGGCCGCTCAGTGATGCCACTGGGAGCCAGGCAGGTTCTGTTTTTCAGCTCCACTGCCATTAGAATGTGTTGCCTCGTGTCCCCAAGAGAGTTGCTGTAACTCCAGATCTCATATCCCATTTTAGGCAGGAACAAGGGGGAAGGAAGAAAGAAGAATGGATTTTTTTCTTAGTGTGGTTTTGCCTTTTTTTAAAAAATTTCATTTCATTTAAAAATTTTTTCAATTACAGGTGACATTCAGTATTATTTTCTATTAGTTTCAGGTGTCACCTTTTCTTTTCCATCAAGGGACCATCCTCCCCAGGGACCTACCCGCCCCCCATAGATTGGTCTCATGGGCAGCTGGCTTACAGAGTAGTGTAGCTCTCCAGGCTCTAGAAGAGTCTGGGCTTCAGCTTTCTTTCCCCCGCCCTGCACCCCACCCCCTGCAGGCAGACACCCCGGTTCCCAACATCATGGAGTCGGCTTTCTACTTCGAGCAGGCGGGCGTGGGCCTGAGCTCTGACGAGAGTTTCCGCATCTTCATGGCCTTGAAGCAGCTGGTGGAGCAGCAGCCCATCCTCACCTGCCGCTTCTGGGGCAAGATCCTGGGGCTCAGCCGCAGCTACCTGGTGGCCCAGGTGGAGTTCCGGGAGGGCGAGGAGGAGGGGGAGGAGGAAGAGGTGGAGGAGATGATGGAAGGCGGCGAGGTCATGGACGCGCACGGGGAGGAGGAGGGCGAGGAGGATGAGGAGAAGGTGTCCGACATCGTCCCCAAGCCGACGTGGAAGCCGCCACCCGTCATCCCCAAAGAGGAGAGCCGCATGGGCACCAACAAGTACCTGTATTTCGTGTGCAACGAGCCGGGCTGGCCGTGGACGCGGCTGCCGCACGTCACGCCCAGCCAGATCGTGCAGGCGCGCAAGATCAAGAAGTTCTTCACCGGCCACCTGGACGCGCCTGTCGTCAGCTACCCGCCCTTCCCCGGCAACGAGGCCAACTACCTGCGCGCCCAGATCGCCCGCATCTCTGCGGCCACGCACATCAGCCCGCTCGGCTTCTACCAGTTCGGCGAGGAGGAGGGCGACGAGGAGGAGGAGGGCGGCGCGGGGCGTGACTCCTATGAGGAGAACCCCGACTTCGAGGGGATCCCGGTGCTTGAGCTCGTGGACTCCATGGCCAACTGGGTGCACCACACGCAGCACATCCTGCCGCAGGTAGGACCGGGGGCCCCCCACCTCCCGTTGCGGAACCGCCTGGCTCAGCTTTGCCGCCCCAGGAATATCGGGCACCCGTGCCCCAATGGCCTTCGTGCTAAATAACCTTCATTCATTCACCTGTTCCTCATTCATTCATTCATTTACTCATTCATTGATTCAACAGATATTGGTTGCCAATCCCTGTCAGAAGTCTTTGGGGCCAGATAGATCTTGGAATTCTGAATTTTTAAGATTTTAAAAAGGTTACAGCGCACATCCCACATATTACACACAACACTCCAAGCAGGGCTGTGGTGGCGGCCTGTGCTCAAGGGCATTGTTCAAGGACATTGTTATTTTTGCAGCAAACTGCATAGCCTCTCATCAGGCAGGCCAGGGGCGCTGCCAAACAACTCACGAAAAACTTCTGGGTTTCACAGTTTTTCCAATTTTGGAGTCATGGGCGAGACTGTGGACCTGCACTTAGTGAATGCCTGATGTGTCTGCACTTTATATATATTTCTGTATTCATTCAAGGAAATATCTGCTGTGTGCTAGGAACTTTTTATTCATTCATTCATTCATTCAATAAATATTCATTGACTACACAAGGTTTTATTGAATCCAAGTAACTGCCATAGAGATCGGTCCAGCGAGCATTGCCATCTCATACGTGATGAAACTGAGGTCCATTCATTTTTTCAACAAACATTCATCGGCTCTTTGGCATCTCATGTAACCCAACAACAATCCAAAGAGAGAAGCACCCATGACACCCCCATTTCACGGACGGGCAAAGAAAGGATCATATGGGCTGCCGAACGTCAGCTCCACAGGGCAGAGATTTGAGGTCTTTTTCCTCAAGGGTGTGTCCCCAGCACGTAGGGTAGTGCCAGTATGTAGTAGGCACTCATTAAATATCTGATGAATGAATGAATGAATGAATGCACAGATGGGGCCCACATGGCCAGCGGGAGGCGGGGAGCCCTGCCTCAATGCAATGGCTCTCGGACCATCTTCCCTTCCACACGCACACCCGTCTTCCTGTTCATCCCTGGGTCTCTGAGGACTGTCCCCAGTGTCCTGCCTGGCCCCTCCACCTCCTCCCAGGGTGCAGGCTGGGCTCTGTCCCCCAAGGGTGCCATCTTCCCCCACCTCCAGGGCCGCTGCACTTGGGTGAACCCTATGCAGAAGATAGAGGAGGAGGAAGAGCTGGGGGAGGAGGAGGAGAAGGCCGACGAGGGGCTGGAGGAGGTGGAGCAGGAGGTCGGGCCCCCGCTGCTGACGCCGCTCTCAGAAGATGCAGGTGACGGGCCTCCTCACCTCCTACCGCCACCTCTGGGGGCGACGGGAGAAAGGGAGGGGCAGCGACACTGGGGGGTCATCTCTGTGAGCCTCGGCTGTCCCCTCATCATGACAGTGCATCCCCATGGGGTTGCAGGAAAGTGTCCATCTTGCGAGCTGGATCTGGCTCATGGCAGTGGCCCAGATGGTGGGCTGTGGCCTTTTGAGTCCTGTGTGGGCTTGGGGAAAGAGGGAGAGAGTTAGGGAGTACTCTCCAGAAGAGGTAGGGATGGAGCTGGATTTTGGAAGGAGGGACAGGACTTTCCTGAGGCCAGGGCCTTAGGCACCTAGAGGAAGGAGGAAAGAGAGGCCAGGAGTTGGCAAGAGGAGCCAGATTTCCATAAACCCAGAGCCTCCATGGGTCTGTGCAGGACATGGGAGCCAGCATCAGAGCTTCTGACCTCGCTGATGCTCCTCATGTTCCTGCAGAAATCATGCATATGTCACCCTGGACTGCCCGCCTATCCTGCAGCCTCTGCCCGCAGTACTCCGTGGCTATCGTGCGCTCCAATCTCTGGCCGGGGGCCTACGCCTACGCCATCGGCAAGTAGGTCCGCCCCCAGCTCCTCCCAGCAGGAGCAGCTCCTGTAACTCCTCCTGAGCCCGGCTGGACAGAGCAACCCACCAGGGAGGGCAGAGATTGGCAAGCCCCCCAGGGCCGACCCCCTCACTCAGTTCCCAGGGGTTCCACTGGGGCTAAAATGAGAAATCCCAGACCCAAAGTGCGAGCCCCTCGGATGAGAGAATGGCACATCGGAGAGGGGCAAGAACTGACCCAGAGTCACGTCGCACAGCGTGTGCAGGATTTCAACCTGGGTCTCCGGGTGCCCGGCCCAGGCTTTCCTGCTGTACAGGCCATGGGGCTGGCAGGTCTCGGGAGTCCTCTTTTGAGGCTGCTCTGATGGGGACAGTCTCATCTCTAGGGGAGCTAACTCCTTCCCTTGCCCCACCCCCCGGACAGTTCTTCCAGTTCAAAGGGTTTTCTCTCTATGGGCCAGAAATCTTCCCCACCAGGAATCCCCACCAGTTTCTCCCAAAAGATTTGCAGGCCCACGGCACTTTTTCATCTACCCGTTGTCAGGCAGCTATGCGCTGCTTACCCTCCGCCTCGCCGTGCGTATCTCAGCCTTTCTACTTGGCCACTAGAGGGCGCCGTCTGCGGCCGCGGGGCGGGCGCACTTACCAGCTCTGTCCATCAGATGGCATGACGCTTTTTCATAGCTTTTCCTTTTCCATCTCAATGATGAACCTGCTCTGTATTCGCTACTATGATTAACAGACGAGGTGGGATTTCATGTCATGTTGATACTTTAACCACATACTTGGAAATTATTTTTTATTTCCTTCAGAAACAGGGAAGAGGCATGCTTACTTTTGCCAATGACCTCTGGCTACATCCTAATTTGCCAACATCCCTCTGAAAGCAAAAGATCCAAACTGGGAGCTCCACTCACACATCCTTCACCCCTGCACCCTCCCCCCACCCATCCCCCCACCCTCTCATCCACTATCCAGTCATTCGTCCATCCATCCCTCCTTCATCCATTCATCCATCTACTTTTTTTTTTTTTTTTCATAAAAGACTTAAACGTCACTGTTTCCCAGCTGTATGCTGGGCCCTGGCCCTTTGTGGAAAAGGCAGATATGGATCCTGCCCTGGGAGCAGGAAGAGGAAGCCAGGGCAGTAATTCCGTAACTCCCCTCACCCTCCTCCCTCTGCCCCTAGCCCTCTTTCCTCCATCCTCAATATCCTCTTACAAACTAAGATAAGTACCAGGAGGGAGAGCGGAAGGACAAATGACAGTCATAGCTGTCATGTCTTGAGGGGATTAAGGAAGGATTTCTGGGAAGAGCAGCCTTGATTTGAAATCTTTGGGGAAAGAAAGAAGTAAGTGTGTGCGTGGGGGGGGGGGGCGGCAAACGATGGAAACAGGCGGAAGGACATTCTAGAACAGAGCTTCTCCACCTGCGAGTGCCCGGGGGATCTGGGCAGGGTCTAGTCGCACAGGTCTGGCTGGGGTGCAGCCCTTCCTGGCAAGTTCAGCCCCCCAAGGATGTAGCTGGGTGCTGGACCACAGGAACCAGGGCACGCAGGAGCGGGGAGCTTCCAAGGAAGTGGTGTGTTTGAAGGCTCCAAGGAAGCCCTGGAGGAAAATAATTTTCTCAGGAACAGCAAGGTCAAAGCCAAACTGTTCCCAGAGCAGACTCTCCACTCCCCCATCTCTCCTCTCTCCCTCTGCTTCACTCTGCCTCTCTCCCCGTCTCTCAGTCCCCTGCCTGTTCTCCCATTTACTTCTCTTCTTTCTTAGTTAAAATTCCGGGAGGAGGTAAATCTGTGGGGCCTGATCACTTCTGTCTTTATTATTAGCCTCCTGCCTCTGGAGCATAGGCACCACGGCAGGGATTCTGGTCTATTCTGTTCATGGCTCGGTCCCCACATCTAGACCAGTGCCATCCAACATAAATAAAATACGAGCTACCGATTTCACTTAAAATTTTCTAGTAGCCATGTTCAAAAAGTAAAAATAAACAGGCAAAATTTATTTAAGTAATATATTTGACCCCAAATACCCAAAATATTTTCACTGAAACACAAAATCAATTATGTAAAAATGATTAATGAACCATTTTACATTTTTTCATATTAAGTCTTTGGAATCTGATGTGAAATTTACATTTACAGCACATGTCAATCTGGGCACTAAATTTTCATCAGAAATACTTGACCTGTCTTTAGATTTCGCAATATTTACAACGTCAAAAATAGACTCATGCCCGTCTCAGACATACTCAGACATTTTCCAATACTAAATCGAGTATCCATTTTATTGCTTCAAATATAAATGAATTAAAATTAAATAAAATCCACTCCACCCACAACAACAGAATCCACATTCCTCTCAAGTGCACATGGAACATTCTCCAAGATAGGCCATATGCTAGGCCATAAAACAAGTCTCAATAAATTTAAAAGGATCGATCAGACAAAATAAGTTTTTTAACCACACTGGAATAAAATTAGAAAGAATAACAAAAAAATTCACAGATATGTAGAAATTAAACAACACACTCCCGAATAACCAATAGGTTGAAGAAGAAATCACAAGTGAAATTAGAAAAGTAAGTAATATAGAAATTCACTAGCCATGTTTCAAATGCTTGGTAGCTATTCGTGCTGTTGGACAGTGCGGCTCTACAGACAGCCTGGCACTTGGTAGATGCTCAGTAAACACCGAAAGGACCAAATGAAGAGAAACTCAGTGGGTACACTTCACCTTGCCACGCACGATTTTTTGGTCATGCTATGTCTATGCCAGGCCTCCCTTAATGAAAGTCCGCCCTGGGGCTTTCAAGGGATGATTTTCTGGTCTGTCCCTCCAGAAAGTTTGAGAACATCTACATCGGCTGGGGCCACAAGTATAGTCCAGAGAACTTCAACCCGGCCTTGCCAGCCCCCATTCAGCAAGAGTACCCCAGCGGCCCGGAGATCATGGAGATTAGCGACCCCACTGTGGAGGAGGAGCAGGCCCTCAAGGCTGCTCAGGAGCAGGCCCTGGCGGCTGCAGAGGAGGAGGAGGAGGATGAAGAGGAAGATGAGGATGAGGACCTGGATGACTGAGGCCCGGTAGCCCCTTCCCCAAGCAGGTAGATAGCAAATTTTCCCTTGTACATAGTGAGCTATGGATTGTTTTTCACTGTTGGTTCGCTTTCTGTCCCTGGAGGGCAGGGGTAGAAAAGGAAGGCAGCTGCTCTAAATAAATGTCCCCATGGCATTTCGGCCCAGTCACTCATTCATTTGCTTTCCAGTCTGTTGACATGGGCTCCAAGTCAGGGCTTTCGGGCTCTGCTGGGGACACAGACATGACCCAGCGTTGTCTCTCCCATGTGTTTCATTTATTCATTCATCTGGCTGTCAAACAGTTATTGAAGTGCCTCCTGTCAGCCTAACCCTGAGCTGACACAGAGGTGACCGAGCAGCTCCAGCTCTGTTTCCCTAGGGCTCACAGTCTACTAGGGAGACAGACGCCTTCCCAGGCCATGATAATACAGACAGGGGAGCTGAGAGGACTGACAGAGTCCCTGAGCTGACTCTTAAAGGGTCCAGAACAGAATGGGGAAGGGCATTCCAAGCAGAGGGAACAGCATGTGCAAAGGACCCCAGGACAAGAGAGAATTCGATGTGCTGGGTGGTTTCTCAAACCTCATTTTTGGGGACAGGGTGTGAGGAGTTAGTGGTGAGAGATGAGGTTGGAAACAGGGGTTGCCGGGAACAGATCACTCAAGGCTTAACTTTGCCCCAAGAGCACTAGGAAGCCATAGATGGGCTTTGAGCAGGGGAGGGCCTGGTCACATCCGTGCTTTAGAAAGACCCCTCTAGATGCCAAGTGGAGGGTGGCTGGAGAGGTGAGACAGGGGTCTGGGACGGCAGAGACAAGGCTGATGGGAGGGGGTGTCGACCAAGCAGGTGAGGAGGAGTTTGGCCCGTGGTTGTACAGGGGAAGGGGCTGGAAAAGAGGACTTCAGGTGACAGAATACAAGAAGCAGGGGGTGAAAGAAAATGGTACAAATCAGGTCTGTAGTCTGAGCTACTAGTGGGGGAGAGCAGCGCTCGCCCTAAGAATGGAACACAAAAGAGGGGAAGAATTTGGAGTAAGATGTCAAGTTCATTGCAGGACTTGTTGAGTGTGAGATGCCTCTGGGACATTCCAGGGAGAAATCTGGGAAGCCACTGAGTCAGTCAGTCTGGGAAGATCCGTGATGGCGGCCAAGCAGCTTCAGCAGAAGTCAGGGCCACTGGCTATCTGTGGGGACTGCTGGGATCGGGAGGAGATTTTGGGCTACGGGGGTATTGCGGGGACTAATGAGCTTTTGGAATCAGGGGTGTTGGAGGACCGAGTGAGATCGTTGAAGATAGAGAAGTCGTGGGGACATATATTGGAGGTTGGTGGGAAATGTGGAGATGTTTAAGGGCTAGCATTAATCAGTAGTGGGTCAAACGAAGTCCTTGATGTTTTCTGGAGACGTGGGACTCAGCGAGATTTGGGGGATCAGCAGCAGCGGCAAAGAATGGCTGGAGATGCTGTGGCCAGTTTGGCGGACATTAAGATGTCAGTGGGAGGGTGTATGTTGAGAGTCTGTGGATATTTTTGGCTCATCTGGAGTCATCATGGCAAGGTCAGGTTAGGAACAGGGCCTTCTCTTGAGGGTCTATCCGTTGCTAGGCAAACGATTCCCAGGGCGTCGCTGCTAAGGACTTGCGCTTCTTAAATGCCACGCCCCTTTCCCCTGTGGGCTCCTCCCCCACAGCCAACCACACGTCGCTCTCCGGGCGTGAAGGCCGCACCCACCTTTTCGCCCCGCCCTCAGCCCCAGAACAGTTACCCGAGCGACGGCGGGGGTTCGTCCCGCCTCTCGACCCTGTTGCCAATCGTAGAGACGTCGCCCGGGCGACGCCCCCACCTCTTCCGGCGCGGGCCCGTGGCTTCCGGCGGGGGGCCGGGCGGCGGGCGGCGGTCCGGCGGCGGCGGGGCCCCGGGTGCGGGGGGGCGCCCAAGATGGCGGCGGGCGGCGCGGAGGGCGGCTCTGGCCCCGGCGCGGCCATGGGGGACTGCGCAGAGATCAAGTCGCAGTTCCGCACCCGCGAGGGCTTCTACAAGCTGCTCCCCGGCGACGGCGCCACTCGCAGGTCGGGTCCTGCTTCCGCGCAGACCCCGGCGCCGCCCCAGCCGCCTCAGCCGCCGCCCGGCCCGGCCTCCGCCTCCGGCCCCGGCGCCGCGGGCTCCGCGTCGTCCCCACCGCCCGCAGGCCCCGGGCCTGGGCCCGCGCTGCCCGCCGTGCGCCTCAGCCTCGTGCGCCTCGGGGAGCCGGATGGGGCCGGGGAGCCTCCCGCCACGCCCGCGGGTCCGGGGGCCGGAGGAGACCGTGTCTGCTTCAACTTGGGCCGCGAACTCTATTTCTACCCGGGCTGCTGTCGCCGCGGGAGCCAACGGGTGAGCAGCCTGCATCGCGAGGCCCTGGGTGCTGAGAGGATGGTGGTCCCTAGGTGATCCAGAAGCGGTTGGAGGGCCCCGGAATTATGTGGGGCCCTGCGATAAGCATCCTCAACTGTGATGGCCATTCCAGGGGGACGGGTTCTTGGAAATAATGCAGGATTCCTAAAGGTGCCGGGAGGTCCCCTGGGTGCTGGGCATCATTGAGGTCATGTGAGATCCCTGTATTATGCGTGCGGGTTCTGAGATGGTGAGGTTCTGGAGGTGATGGGGAATTGGAGATTATGTGGCTCCTTCGGGTTCCGGGCGGCAGGCATTCTGCAGGTGATGGGGAAACCTGAGGTGATCCAGAAGCCAGGTGTATTGCAGTCTGTAGGTTGGGGGGGGGGGCGGTCTTGACCTTTGGGCAGCTAGAAGTCAGGATTCCAGAAGTAAGGGGTTTAGAGATAATAGGGATCCCAGAGAAAATTGGGGTTCTGGTGGTAATGAGCTGATGGGAGATCTGGAGGTGATGAGAGCCCAGAGGGGACATCCTCAGGTGTGATGGGTGTCTCTACAGTGATGTAGGTGCCAGAGGGGATGTGACCCCTGCAGTTTATGGTGGTCCCCAGAAGTGATGGGGATCCTCAGAGCCCAGAGGGATGAAGGTACCTAAGTATGGGGGAACATGAGGTGTAATGGGTCCCTGAACTCTGCTGGGGGTCGTGAGATTTAGGGACTCCCAAGGAAAGGGAATTCTGAGATCTTGGGCTCCAGACTCCTGGGGATTTGGGTGACCCTGAGTTTGGAGGGGGGCTTGGAATATTGTGGTGCTAAGACCCAGGGGAGTGCTGAGGTTAACGGTACAGGACTGGAAAGGAATCAGAGCTCAGGGACCCTGGGGACCCCGAACCCTGATGCTGTGGGTGAAGGTGTCCCAGAAGTTGGGCGGTCCAACTTTGGGGAGGTGCTGTGGTCTTATGCCAGGGAGCAGGAGGAGGGGAATCCTTCCTGTCCGCTTTTTTCTCTACTCTGTCTGAGATATGGGTCCCCCTTCCTGTCTGTGGTCACCCGCTCCCTCCCCACTCAGCCATTCACCTGCCCACTTCCCCCAGAGATTTACCCTGCTTCCTCTTAGTGGTTTTACCCCAACCTCAGCACCCTCTTCCTTCCTCTCAGTGGTAGAAGCCATTAACTCCTTTTTTCCCACCACTCAAGTCGATTGACCTCAACAAGCCAATTGACAAGCGGATCTATAAGGGCACGCAGCCCACCTGCCATGACTTCAACCAGTTTACTGCTGCCACGGAGACCATCTCCTTGCTTGTGGGGTTCTCAGCCGGCCAGGTGCAATACCTGGACCTCATCAAGAAGGACACCAGCAAGCTATTTAATGAAGAGGTGATTGTGGGTCCCTGGGGTCCAGAACCACGCCCCCCACCCTCCACCCCCACACTGTTTGCCATGAGACTTCAGCCCTGGGGAGTAGTGTAGGCCTAAGAGAGGAAGGATGAGAGGGGGTGGGGGTGGTGGACTGACACAGCTAGGTGGGATGGGTGACAGACAGCAGCTGAGGCTAAAGTAGCTAATGATGACACCGGCCCCTCCTGTGCCCAGGCCCTGTGCTGTGTTAGCTCTATGCTGAACACATTACTCCGGGAGTTTTCATCAAGCAGTGGGTTAGAGATTGTGGTGCCCGTTTTGCAGACTAGAGAATGGAGGCTTATCATTGGTTGGGACTGGTTTGAAGCCAGAGCCCCTGCTGTTCAGATTCTGAGCCCTGTGGGCTTTGGATTCAAATCCTTGCTGCACCATTTACTCACTGTGTAGCTTTGAGAAGGTGATGGTTCCTCTCTGAGCCTCAGTTTCCCTCCTTTACAAAATGAGATTCTCACTCCTATCTCACAGGACTGTTGTTGTAAAATCATGTGTGGCTGTTGCTCAGTCCTGGGCGGACTTGGCCCAAGAGAAAATGCTAGCGAGTAGTCTTATCCGTGGGCACGAGCTACTCTTGTCCTGTGTCTCTTTGTGTTCGGAGGAGGTGTTCCATCTATACGAAATGCATGCATGGCAGAAGGGAGTGGATGGAACAGCGAACGGATTAAAAATACACTAGCTCATCGATTCACAGAATATTTATTGCGCATTAGTCCTGTGCCAGGCGTGTTCCCAGCACTGGGGATGTCTCATCTCCGTGAACAGAACAGGACCTGTCTTTGTGGCAGTTTCATCTAACTGGGGAGACAGACAGTTATCAAATAAGTGAAATACGCTGCGTGTCGGAAGGTGCTGAGTGCTGCAGAGAAAATGCAGCGGGGAGGGAGAGGGAGAGAGCCCATAGGGTGGTGAGGAGGGGCCTCCCTGAGAGATGACATTGAAATGCAGACCTGAGGGGGCAAGAAGAGTTATGGGGAAAGGACATTCTGAGAAGAGGGGACAGCTAGGACAAAGGCCTCAAAGCAGGACATGTGGCCAGAGCAGTCACTGGGGGGGAGGGTGGTAGGTGAGTTCTGAGAAATCGCTGGGAGGGGCCTAGTCATAGAGGGCTGGTCTGGGTCCCTCTGAGCCATAGAACAGGGAAATGTTTGATTTTTTTTTTTTTTTTTTTCTATTCTCCTAAGAATGAGAAGCAACTTAGGTACCTGGGGAAGAAGTTACACAGTGGCTGCCTGAGGACATTAGGGCTAAGGTCACTGTCAGACCCCTAGGAGGAGGACGCCCAGTGCTGATTCATGTTTTAACAGCAGCTCTGGCAGCGATGTAGGGCCGGAGTCCCCAATACCACCCCCGCCCAATCCATGGACCGGTATGGGTCCTTGGCCTGTTAGGAACTGGGCCGCACAGCAGGAGGTGAGCAAGCGAAGCTTCATCTGTATTTGCAGCCGCTCCCCAGTGCTAGTGTCACCGCCTCAGCTCCACTTCAGATCATCAGGCCTTAGATTCTCATAGGAGCTCTGGTCCCTTGTGTCAAAAAGGTTGGGGACCGCGGGTTTTGGGAATAGACATGGGCAGTGGTAACCTGGTGGCCAGTTAAGCCATTGAAGGGTTGCTGGCGGCTGGGGCCAGGGTGATTGGGTCAGGCGGGGGGTGAGGAGAAGTCAGGTTCTGCATATTAGTGAAGAACTAGATGTGAGTTGTGAGGAGAAAAGGAGCAAAGATAAGCAGCGGGCAGGATGGGCTTGTCACTCACGTGCCCAGGAAATACCTTCCAGGGGCCTCCCGTGTGTGCAGCTCTGTGGCCTAGGGCTGGGACAGGATGCTAGACAGACAGAGATCCCTTTCTCAGAGAAGCTGGTGTTCCGTGAATAGGTTTGTTTCCTTGAGCCTAACATGGTAAAGGCAGAGGGAGGCATTAGGTAGAGGACAGTTCTCTGTATGGCAGGACTGACCCCAGGATGGGACATCAAAGCTCTATGGCAGTCCCGTGGCCACCTTCCAGGCAGCCCCTTGCCCTACATTCCCATGACCGGCAGTTTTCCTGCAGTGGGAGTCCCTCTGTTGGGAGGCCTGGCTGTGCCCCCTGGTCTCCTGGGAGCTAGGTTGGGGAGCAGGCCTGCTGGGCCCAACCGCCTCCCCCCAACCCCTGCCATCTCCCCTGGCAGCGGCTGATCGACAAGACCAAGGTGACATATCTGAAATGGCTGCCCGAGTCGGAAAGCCTGTTCCTGGCATCACACGCCAGCGGCCACCTCTACCTGTACAACGTCAGCCACCCTTGCGCCTCCGCACCGCCACAGTACAGCCTGCTGAAGCAGGGCGAGGGCTTCGCTGTCTATGCCGCCAAGAGCAAGGCGCCCCGCAACCCGCTGGCCAAGTGGGCAGTAGGCGAGGGGCCCCTCAACGAGTTTGCCTTCTCGCCTGATGGCCGGCACTTGGCCTGTGTCAGCCAGGACGGCTGCCTGCGCGTCTTCCACTTCGACTCCATGCTCCTGCGCGGGCTCATGAAGAGCTACTTTGGGGGCCTGCTCTGCGTGTGCTGGAGCCCCGATGGGCGCTATGTTGTCACGGGTGGCGAAGATGACCTGGTCACTGTGTGGTCCTTCACCGAGGGCCGTGTGGTGGCCCGCGGCCATGGCCACAAGTCCTGGGTCAATGCTGTGGCCTTCGACCCTTACACAACCAGGGCCGAGGAGGCCGTGGCAGCTAGTGGTGACGGGGAGCGAAGTGGTGAGGAGGACGAAGAAGAGGAGCCCGAGGCCCCGGGCCCGGGCCCAGGCGGGGGAGTCCCCCTGTCCCCCATGCCGAAGGCCGGCTCCATCACCTACCGCTTCGGCTCAGCCGGCCAGGACACGCAGTTCTGCCTGTGGGACCTCACTGAAGATGTGCTTTACCCACACCCACCCTTGGCCCGCACCCGCACTCTCCCGGGCACTCCTGGCGCCACACCACCTGCTGCCAGTAGCTCGCGGGGTGGCGAGCCAGGCCCTGGGCCTCTGCCCCGCTCGCTGTCCCGCTCTAACAGCCTCCCGCACCCGGCGGGCAGCGGCAAGGCTGGCGGCCCAGGCGCAGCCACCGAGCCGGGCACACCATTCAGCATCGGCCGCTTTGCCACGCTCACGCTGCAGGAGCGGCGGGACCGGGGGGCGGAGAAGGAGCACAAGCGGTACCACAGCCTGGGCAACATCAGCCGGGGTGGCAGCGGGGGCGGCAGCAGTGGGGACAAACCCAGTGGCCCCGTGCCCCGCAGCCGGCTAGACCCAGCCAAGGTGCTGGGCACGGCACTGTGCCCGCGCATCCACGAGGTACCGCTGCTTGAGCCCCTGGTGTGCAAGAAGATCGCCCAGGAGCGGCTGACGGTCCTCCTCTTCCTGGAGGACTGCATCATCACTGCCTGCCAGGAGGGCCTCATCTGCACGTGGGCCCGGCCGGGCAAGGCGGTGAGTCAGCCACTCCGGCCGCCCCGGGGTCCGGGAGGAGGCAGGTGTTGGCAAAGGGCTCTGTCACCGTCACCGCTTCTAGCCCTGTGGGGCGAGGGGCAGCTGTCGAAACCTTAGTGTCTCAGAACAGACCCTCTCGGATCTCAGAGGGACAGGCTCTAGGACCCATGGCGACAGGCCACAGAGAGAGGGTCGGGTAGGAGAGAGAGCTGGGAGTGGTGAACACTACGACCGGCTAGCAGGACAGTGAGTGGGATGCATATGGCCAGGTCTTACCACTTGTTACTTAAAGCTGCATCTTTACTTTTATGATAAATGTGATTTTTAAATAGCAAATCTTTTCAGATAACTGTGGGTCAGGGTCTGTGAGCAGCATTGAACCTTGGGCCTGGTGTCCAGCCTGGGTCTGGACTGTCGGGCTCTGAGTCCAGTGCTGGAGGCACAGACTGTGGGATCCCAGTCTTGAGGTCCAGTCGTGCACTTCTTCCTGTGTCCCTTAGGGCAAGTCCCTGCCCCTCTCGGACCTCTGTCACCACTTAGGACAGGGAGGCCTGAGGACAGGTGATGTGGGCGATGCACCCAGCTCTTGGGGTGGCTGCGATGTTTAGGAAGGCCCCAGTAGGTGGAACGCAGGTCTGGTGCCTTGTAGCTTCGGAGCTGTGGGCTCGGTCATCTCAGCTCCTTGGGGTCTGGGCTCAGGTACCCAGGATGCCGGGTTCGAGGGCCGCAGCCTGGTTCCTCGGAACCGTAGAACTTAGGGCACAGTTTCAGAGCCTCTGAGGTGGGCCGCTGGGATCTGGGGAGTCTCGCAAGTCCTGAAGGAGACCCCTCTGTTCACCTAGTTCCCAGACGAGGAGACCGAGGCCCAGACAGGGGAAGGAAGTTGGCCCAGGCCAGCCAGCAAGTCAGTGGTAGAGGTAGGACTGGCCCTGAGTTCTTTCCCCCCAAACCTCAGGACTCTCCTCAGTCAGAAGGGGACCCCGGGTGCCCCCTCTCCTCCCCACCTCCGTACCTCCCCCATGCTCTCTGCTCAGGATCACCCAGGGACTTTAATCATGGTGTACAAGTGCCACCTGTTGGGCAGGGAAGCTGGCCCAGAGGCAAGTTCCCAGCCTAGAGCAGCGGCCCCTGTGGGGGGTGGTCTGGGGTGGACTGAACGGCAAGGCCAGGGTGGCAGCAGTCTGGGAACTCCCGGGCTGGCAGGAGCCTCAGGTTGCCCCTGACCCTTGGGTCTCCCCTCTCATCTCCCCAGGGCATCCCGTCTCAGCCAGGCAACTCCCCCAGCGGCACTGTGGTGTGAAGGCCTGGACGTTCGGAGCCCCGCCCCTGCCCCGCCCCCAGCCAGAACCCTCCCGGCTGACCTCAGATCAACGTGTTAACAAGACTAACCATGATGGATGGACTGCTCTGGCCCCGCCCGCCCCCCCCCCCCACCATGCACAAATTTGGGAGGGCTGAGGGTGCCCCAGACTGGCCCAGACCCCGGGGGGATATAGTGGCTCATGTGGCCTCAGCCTTGTCCCTACCCACTGCAAAGTACAATGACCCCTTCTCTGAAACAGTGTTAGCCTCATCCCTGTCCCCAGCATGTGACTGGTCATTCCAGGGGGAGCAGATCCCCACCCACATGATACCCAGCTCTACAGTGTGCCCTGGTCTGTGGGCAGGGCAGGGGTGACCCACCCCTGCTCCTTCCCACCCTCACCCTTGCTGTTTGTGCTTTTGAAGAGTGTTAAGTTATGGAAGCCCCTTGGGGCTTCCCTGTCCCCAGCACCTTATTTATACTAAAGTTCCCTGTTTTCACAGCGTTTCTGTTCCCTTCTGCGGGGTGTGGAAGAGGGGCGTATGCTTTCACTGCAGTGCTGGGTCATTCCATTTCTACCAGGGAGCAGCCAGGCCCCGCCTCCCCACCCCCTCCACCCCCTGCCCCCTTTATAATAGCGGGAAAGGCAGCAGGGTGAGGGACATGCTTGTGGCCCCGCCAGCCCTGAGGAGGGCCCTCTCTTCGTAGTCCTCTGTGGGAGTTTTCAGAGTTGTTTGGAAAGGCCCCCACTTCAAATGTGACATGACAGGGTCTGCTCAGATGGAGTCCTCCAGGCAGCCCTGAGGCCCAGAATGAGTAGCCTTGACTGCAGGTCTTGGCTGCCTGATGTCTTGGGCCTGGCTCTCAGGACCAGCAGGGGACCCAGTTTCCTCCGGGAGAGCTGTCCGCCCTGGAAAGGACAATGAAATCCCTCCCAGCGACGCCCGCTCCACCCTCCACCCCCCGAAATGTTTCTGTTTCTAATCCCAGCCCGGGCAGGAACGTGGCTGCAGGCTAGCGGCCAAGGAGCTATTTTGGGGTCTCTTTTGCCTCCCCCTAGCTTTGGCCAGCAGGTCACCCCTGGTCCTGGCTCCTGAGGGCCTCACTTCCCAATTCTCTCACCACCCCTTCCCCACCTCCTGCCAAAAACAAGTCAGTGTAAAGCAAGAGGGCCCGAAGGCTAAATTTAAACATCCCAAAGTCTGAATCCGGGGCTGAGTCACCCGCAAAGCTGCACTGGCCTCCTGCCCCCTTCCCGGGCCTCACCCCTTTCTTCCCCAACTCCAGAGTTTGGGAGGGGTGTTACCAGGTCACTCTGGACCTCAATTGGCCCCCTCTGGGAAATGGGAGGGCTCACCCTCAGCCTTGGTCACGCCTATGCTCCACCTTTTAATGGGGGCAGTGTTCTAGAGTTGAGATTCTCCACCCCCCAATCTCACTGAAATGTTCTGGGGGGGCCTGGCTTGCCAGGGGTTAAGGCTGGGAGGCGGGAGGGGGCCGGCCGAGGGGTGGGGAGAAGGGGAGGAGGCCTTTGCAGCCAGCGGAGAAGTGGCCAGAGAGGCCCAGGGGACAACCAGGGACAGGCCGACATGCGGCCAGGGCCCCAGGGCCTGTACAGGGGCTGCCAGGCCCCGTGACAGGAGGACCCCGAGCCCCAGGCCCGGGGAGGGGGCCATGGTGCTGCCTGCCCAACATGTCAGCCGAGGTGCGGCTGAGGCGGCTCCAGCAGCTGGTGCTGGACCCCGGCTTCCTGGGGCTGGAGCCCCTGCTCGACCTTCTCCTGGGCGTCCACCAGGAGCTGGGCGCCTCCGACCTGGCCCAGGACAAGTACGTGGCCGACTTCTTGCAGTGGGGTGAGTGCCTGTCTCCATGGGCTTCCCCAGACTGGGAAGGGGTAGGGACAGGGTAGAGGCAGGAGACGGGGTTGGGTGTAGGGGTGGCTCTTGGGCAGGATAGACATGGGGAGAGCTTCTGCTCAGGGGCTCAGAGCCTGGGCTAGGGTCCCGGGGTTACATGCCCCCTCCTCTGTGCCCCCCTGGCCCAGCAGAACAGGGTCAACAGAGGTCAGGGCAGCCATGACTTAAGACCATGACTCGGGCCCCGCGTTAGGCTGGGCTGGGCACAGCCTCCCATGGTCTCCGTTTCCCCTTCCCCAAGTCTGGGCTTATGGACATGCTGGGAGCCCCATTTCCTGGGACCTCCCCCCCACACACACACATACCAAACTGGGCCCCATGGCCCTCCACCCTGCTTTCCCAGAGCACAGCGGCTAGCAGAAGGGACAGGATGGGTCAGTTGCCAGGGGTGCGGCCGATGGGCAGGTGTTCGGCGCCAGCCTCTCCAGCTGCCTCAACAGGTGCCCAGCGCTGGGAGGGCACAGTGACTCAGGCAGGCCCTGGGGGAGAACCAGCTCTGCAGATGGAAACCACCCGGCGCCCCTCCACCCCTTGGGTGGAGGCGCTCCCCCTGCCCCAGGTTTGCCTTGGTCGCCCCTAGTCTGCCTGGGTCAGCCTTGAGCTCCCCTCCAGTTCTACAGGTTCGTTAATTCTCCTAGTTCATGATGTCTAGCCTCTGGCTGTCCCACAAAGCCACTTCTTGCCAGGTCTTTCCCTGGAGACAGGTCCAGAGGGAAGATGCTTCAACCTCAGCCTCCCTCATTGTCTGTCCCCACCCCCTCCTGGCCCAGGACTCGGGCTCACTAGGGTTTCTGTCTGTGACACCTGCCACTGTCTCTCCAGTGATCTGTCCCGCAGTGGCTTGCTCTTAGCTCTTAGGCTCTGTGTGTCCCTAGTGCTCTCTGTCCCTCGGTTTCTCTTTCTGCCTTCTCCTGCTCCTTTTTTTTCTTGTATCCATCTCTTTGGGACCCAGGCCCTGATCCTCTCCCTCTACCTCCGTTTTACATCTGGGAAGGTGGAGGCCAAGGGCCAGGACACTCAGCCTCTGGAAGAATCTTCTCCCCCTCCTCCTGGCCCTTGGCAACTCTCTTGGCCTCCCTTTTGCAGAAGATTGTTTGGCTGGCAGGGTAAACTGAGGCCTAAAGTGGGGGCAGGGTCTGGCTCTCCTGTGAGGAGCATTCCTTTTGTGGCCCGAGCAGCATCCTGTGGCCCCTCCCCTGCCGGCTGCCACGCGCGGGGGAGGGGGCCTGGGTTCCTGCTGCCTTAAAAGGGCTCAATGTCTTGGCTCTCTCCTCCCTCCCCCGTCCTGGTCCCTGGCTGGTTCATCCCTACTGGCCCACTCTCCCCAAACCCTGTGGGGGCCCCCTCTCTCCCCTCTAAAACTCCCTCTGTCTCCCCTCATTCCTAATCGCACCCATCCCTCTCTCCACCCTGCCCCGAGGTCCTGGCGGCCTCCACCCTTTGGTGATCCAGGCCTCCCTCTTCCCGTGGCCCTGAGTCTTCTGCTTCCACCCTGGCTTCCCCACTCCCAAAATGCCCTGTTGAACATTCCTAGCTATAGGGCCTTGGACAAATGACTTCACCTATCTGTGCCTCGAGTCCCCGTCTGTAAATAAGTTATAACAGAGTGCTCCTTCTGGAGTGGAGAAGGCTGAAGACTTGAACTGGCCTGGAGCCCAGATGCTGGTCACTCTTGTTTCTTCTTCTCTGGGTCCTCCTGGCCCCATCCCCAAATCCAGTGTTTCCCAAAGTGCAGCTCAAGAGCCAGCTGCTTCTTAACCTAGAGGGACCACATAAAACTGCATGTTCCAGGACAGAATGGAGAAGCCTGGAGTGGGCAGGCCTTGGGTCCTTTCTGCAGCACCCCAACTGCCAGAGGTTCTGAAGCCCAGGGAGCAGTCAGGACTGGGCCTGTTTTCCCTGTTTTTAAGGGCCTCCCTTCTGCAGACTCCTCCCCCTCCACCCTGCATCCGGAGAGCCCTGTGGCCCAGTGCCTTGTCTCGAAAAAGGGGTTCCCAGGCACCCTACCTTTTTCTGTACTGGGGCGGTTTTACGTCCCCAAAACCTCATGCTGTTGTATGTGGGGAAGCCCCTGGGAAGCAGACAGTCCTAAGGGGAGACTCAGAAGGGGAAATTGAGACTGAGGGACAGACAGGGAACACAGGAGAGGAGGGACAGGGAGACCGAGGGACAGAGGGTGGGAATTCCTTCCCCTCTCCAGTGTCAGTCTCAGTGACCCTCGATTCCCATCGCCCCCTTCCCGTCCCCCAGTGGAGCCCATCGCGGCGAGGCTTAAGGAGGTCCGACTGCAGAGGGATGACTTCGAGATTCTGAAGGTGATCGGACGCGGGGCTTTCAGCGAGGTGAGGCCTGAGCCGTGAGGGTTGCTCCGCGGGGCGGGACAGAGGAGTTTGCGGCGGGGGCTTAGAAATTGATGAATGAGTTTAGAACGTAAGACCAGCAGAGGATGGGGGTGGGGCTTGCGGCCGGTGGGCGTGGCAAGATGGGTGGGCGGGGTTTGGGTAGCCGCTATACCCCGTGTTGCTCCGCCACCTCCTTCCATGTCACCCTGTTTGGACCTTCAGGTAGCAGTGGTGAAGATGAAGCAGACGGGCCAGGTGTACGCCATGAAGATCATGAATAAGTGGGACATGCTGAAGAGAGGCGAGGTGAGGTGCGGGGCTAGATGTGCAGGACGCTAAGGACCCTCCCCCAAACTTCCCCCACCGCTCAGCTCCTCCGGGTGCCTGGCAGGTGTCGTGCTTCCGTGAAGAGAGGGATGTGTTGGTGAATGGAGACCGGCGCTGGATCACGCAGCTGCACTTTGCCTTCCAGGATGAGAACTACCTGGTGAGCCCCAGGCCGGGTGACTAGAGAGACGGACCCCACCCCTGAGGCTGTCAGTTAACGAAGCGGGCAGGGAGAGGAAGTTCTAGGGTGGAGGAGCTGCCGCGAAGTGCCTGTGGGAGTCTGTGTGTGGTAGGATCAGGCTTCCCTTCCCGGGTGGCCCATGTCCCTTACTGCGCTTCTCCCAGGCTAACTCTGGGGGGCTCTGTAAAGCTGCCATCACGGGCGCTATACTTGGAATGGGAGAGCTCTGTAGTCTGTGTGGGGGCCAGTGGGTATTGGGAGGTCTCTGGGTTCTTTTCCCCCGTGTGTGTGTGTGTGTGTGTGTGTGTGTGTGTGTGTGTCTGCTCAGTGACATCCTGGGAGAATGTATTTTAGGGAGGGCGGGTATCTTCGATTTGGCCTAGATCTCTGGAGCTCTTTTGGGGCTCCAGCTGTGGGGTCATCTCTGGGAGTCTTTATCCTGGGCTACCAGCAATAGGTATCTAGGGGGTCTACCGACCCCCCCATGACACGCCCCCTCCCAGTACCTGGTCATGGAGTACTACGTGGGCGGGGACCTGCTGACTCTGCTGAGCAAGTTTGGAGAGCGGATCCCGGCCGAGATGGCACGCTTCTACCTGGCTGAGATTGTCATGGCCATAGACTCAGTGCACCAACTGGGCTATGTGCACAGGTGGGCACTGCGGCGTCTGAGGGGCGGGGTCTGAGGGCGGGGCCTGGAGGGGATAGCAAAAATTGGACTCCAGAAGGGTACCTTGAAGGATGGAGCTCAGAGGCAGGCGGGCCTGGAGAAGGACCTCGCTGGTCGGGTCCTCCTGGAGACAGGGCTGAGGAGTGGGGTGCAGAACTATAGAATCCCCTAAGGGGCGGGACCCAAGGAGGTGAGGCCTGAGGGCAGGGCCTGGAGGCTTGGGAATTGGAGAGCCTGGTCCCTGAGGGTGGGGCCCTAGGAGGTGTCGCCTAGAGGAGCAGAGCCTTTGAGATGATGGGAGGGAGGCTGACTTATACCCCCTGCCTTCCCTTCATCCCTCTGTGCAGGGACATCAAACCGGACAACATCCTGCTGGACCGCTGTGGCCACATCCGCTTGGCTGACTTTGGCTCCTGCCTGAAGTTGAGGGCAGATGGAACGGTGAGCGGTGCGCCCGTCCGCTGCCGGCCACCAATGAGGGGTAGGGTTAGGGGCGGGACCAGAGGTACAGAGTGTGGGGGCTGGCTGAGACGTGCAGGCAGAGCTAGGATGGAAGCAGGACTGGATTTGGAGAAGAGAAGGAGGCGATTTAGGCTCAAGCCTGCCTGGCTGAGGGTTAGAACAGACAGGGGCCGGGAACTAAGTGCGTAGGGTGTGGCTAAGGTGAGGGGGCAGAGCCAAAGGGCCGGAGGGGCGGGGCTGAGCCCAGTTCTGCTTCCTTTGGCTCAGGTGCGGTCTCTGGTGGCTGTGGGCACCCCGGACTACTTGTCCCCCGAGATCCTGCAGGCCGTAGGCGGTGGGCCAGGGACGGGCAGCTACGGGCCCGAATGTGACTGGTGGGCACTGGGCGTGTTTGCTTATGAAATGTTCTACGGGCAGACGCCCTTCTACGCTGACTCCACTGCTGAGACCTATGGCAAAATCGTGCACTACAACGTAAGCAGCGCCGGGGAGCCCCTGATCTCGTTGCACCTGCTCCCAGACTGACATGCCACTCTTTCTTCCCCTCTGAGCAGGAGCACCTGTCTCTACCGCTGGCTGATGCAGCGGTCCCTGAGGAGGCTCGCGACCTCATCCAGCAGCTGCTGTGTCCTCCCGAGACACGGCTGGGTCAAAATGGAGCAGGAGATTTCCAGAAGCATCCTTTCTTCTTTGGACTAGACTGGGATGGTCTCCGAGACAGCGTGCCTCCTTTTACACCAGATTTTGAAGGTGCCACTGACACGTGCAATTTCGACGTGGTGGAGGATGGGCTCACTGCCATGGTGAGCGGGGGCGGGGTAGGTACCTGTGCTGTGACCCCTGCCTGCCCCCACCCCGCACCCTTCCATAAAGTTGGGGTTAGAAGAGTGCCTACCTCCTGCGATCCTAAAATCATTTCTTCCCCAGAGAGCCTCCTCTATGACGACCCAGTGCTGGAAACCCAACCGTGACCTAGACTCACAGTCCAGTGGGGGCCACTGACTTGTCCACAGACAGTGACACTCCAGAGAGATCAGGGCTGAGATGGGGGAGTGCAGAGAGTGCATCCAGTGTGGAAGGTCCTGGAGGGCTTCCCAGAGGAGGGGGCTGTCTGAGCTGAGACCTGGAGGGGTGAGAGGCGAGAGGAAGGAAAGCACCATAGAGGACTCTCCCTTCCTTAGGGCGCCTCTTTTCTAGCTGCTACACAAGCTGTCCCAAAGTGCTTGGTCAACCAGGGAGCCCTTGTCCTGGGCACTGCTGGGAACACGTGCAAACCAAGTCTGCTCTGGTTCCTCATCCACTTATAGTCTGGAGAAGTACAAGTCAGAGCGGGGTTTAGGGGGGACATTTAAGCCAAGACAGAAGGGGTGAGGGGCCAGCCCTGACAACCGGTGGTCACCTCCCGTCTGTACTTCTCTTGTACAGGAGACGCTGTCAGACATGCGGGAAGGTGTGCCACTGGGGGTCCACCTGCCTTTCGTGGGCTACTCCTACTCCTGCATGGCCCTCAGGTAAGAGCGATCACTGTGCAGCCTGTGAGGAGCGGGCACCAGAGGCCCCAGGAGGCCACTCAGAGTTACCATGTCCTGGCCCATCAGCGTCCAGTAGAATTACAGGATCATTCTTGAAACTTTATTGTCTTGGGACCAAGGATTCTTGAAGCCCAGAGTTGTAGGACCTTAAAATTTCAGAGCAAAAGTACTTTCAAATTTTAGATTCAGTTGGAAAACCTCAGAGCCATAGACTCAGCTTTCCAAATCATCCAGCCTTCCACGTGTAAGTCTCTAGTACACAGTCATGGGATCTCAGAATCTTAGAAAATAAGAAGTCACAAACTCAGTGAACCACTCACATAACCATAAAGCCTTTTAAAAACATGAATTCTGCAAAGAATATATATTGCTTGTCACAAGTAAATTATCAAATATAAATGAGAAAGAGGAAGCTCAGCATCAGTGAGGGCCCCTGGCTGGGAGGACACACTGTGCACCAGTCTGTGTTGTTACCGGACATTGTACTGCAAATGCCATTTCTTACTGCGAATGAACTTCAACCTGCTCCTCACCCACCCAGTATACTGTCCTCCCTGGGTGGCTCGGGACTTGTCTGTCCCCTCTGCTGGAAGCCAGGCCGAACCCACAGCCACCGCTGTTATTAGGCCCTGGAGACATAGTCCCCTGAGAGGATTGCTGGGTTGGAAGGGACATCCACTGTTGCTGCCATTTTGTATTTGTAGGCAGGGTCTGTCCCCACTCTCCGCCACCCCTCCACCCAGCAGCTGGGTATGAGGGGGTTGTGCTGATGTCTAGAGACACAGGCTTGGGATCCACACCATCTTAAGACCATATCTTTGGAGATGGCCAGAGCTGGTCAGGGTCTCCCTCACTGTGAGGAAGCTCTAAGGAGAGGAGTGTACAAAGGTCACATGGACAGGGAGGAGATGAACAGATCCTAGAACATGGGTATCTGGACCCCAAGTTCCCGCAGAAGGTGCACAAAGGGCAGGTTCCGGGGGCCTGATACCATGCCAGGGATAGGCCTCTTCCTTTCCAAGAGGAGAACCTGTCACATCAACCTGGCAATTTGTTCCCTTCACTCTGCCCCCTCCCCCTCCTCAAACCATGGGGGCTTTGGGTCTGGCTGCCCCATGCCCACAGGCCCTCCCCCTGCTACTCTCTCCCTCTCCCCAGGGACATTGAGGTTCCGGGCCCCACGCTCATGGAACTGGAGGCCAAGCTGTTGCCTGAGCCACCTGTGCAAGTGCCCAGCCCAGAACTCATGGTGCCACCACTGGAGGAAACAGTGAGTTGTTGGAGGAAAGGGTTGCTCAGGAACAAATCCGAGAGAAAAGGGACATACTTCTAGGCTATGTGTCCCATGGAGCACGAAGCACTCTGGGAGCTTCCTCACAGAAAGACAGAAAGCAGAGACAGCATGACTTCACATGAGAGGGCACTGAGGGCGTGTGGAGGGGGCTCTCTCGGGAGGGGGCCCCGGAGAAGTAGGAGGACTGCCTGTGGGAAGACAAATGCCCGTGGGTTAGCAGAGACCTCCCCGCCCCAGGGCAAAGGCCCCGTGGCAGGGCACCAACTGGCTTGTTCCTGAAAGGGAAGGGAGGGCAGTGAGGCTGAAGGCAGTGGACAGTGAGGGGAGAGGAGGCTGCAGAGGCCAGCAGGAAACAAACCGAACAGGGCCTTTGGGGGCCGCTGGCTTTCTCTGGAGGGCACTGAGGAGTGGGAGTAATTTTGAGCAGGGGAGTGACATGGTCCGGTTGAGTTAGTGTTTTAGGCACACACGGCCCTTTGGTGCCTGTGTGGATGGGATTAAGGCTAGAGACAGGGAAGAGGCTGGGATAGGGAAGGAGGGGGCTTGGATCATTGCAGGAGCTGTGGGGAGTCCAGAGAGATCTAAGGACTGGCGGGTAGAGGACAAAAGGTTCCAGGCCTGGAACCTATGTACAAGTCCGAGTGCTCCAGGAGCCACAGGCAGCAGTAAGCCAGATTCCCATACGTAGGCCACAGTTCCAGCCGCGGAGCCAGCGGAGGCAGGGGCGACCCTGCAGGAGCTCCAGCAGGCCCTGGAGGAGGAGCTGCTTACCAGGCAAAGCCTGAGCCAGGAGCTGGAGGCCATTCGCACCGCTAACCAGAACTTCGCCAGGTCTGGGGCCGGGTACTGGGGCCTGTCGCTTCCTTTAGCAGCCCCTCTTTCCATCTGCAAGGGCTCACGGTCCTTACCTTCCCGCAGTCAACTCTGGGAGGCCGAGGCCAGGAACCGCGACCTGGAGGCGCATGTCCGGCAGCTGCAGGAGCGCGTGGAGGGGCTGCAGGCAGAGGGGCCGCAGGTGGAGGCAGCGGCTGGTCAGTCCCTCATTCACCCCCTTTCCCGAGGGTGCTGGGGGAGGTTGGCCCGCGGGTGTGTGCAGACACCTGGGGGAGGGCGAGGGGCCCAGGCTGGGGCACGCCGCGCCACTGCCCTCCTCCATCACTCCACGCGCCCTACGCCTCTCTCTTCTCCTTCCAGCTGTCACGGGGGTCCCCAGTCCCCGGGCCACGGATCCACCTTCCCATGTAAGACCCCTCTTTTTCCCCTGTGTCAAGCCTACTGCCCAATCTACAGACCCCATCCCTGTCTCCTGGTCCAAGTTTAGGGTTCACCCTACTTATTTGGGGTTCCATGCGGCAGACAGTCTCCATTCAAACCCCACATCCACCAGATTTCCTCAGTGCAGGCCTCTCGCCAAATCCCGCCCAGGATCTCCCTCGATTACCTGCCCGACCTCGGCTCCCCTCGCTATCTTTCGCCCCCGCCAAGGCAGCTGGGCGGGGCTGGGCTCCGATCGGGTCACCTGTCCCTTCTCTCTCCAGCTAGATGGCCCCCCGGCCGTGGCTCTGGGCCAGTGCCCACTGGTGGGGCCAAGCCCCATGCACCGCCGCCACCTGCTGCTCTCTGCCAGGGTACGTCCGGCTGCTCACACCCTCGCGTCAGCCACCGCGCCCGCGCCTCACTCCACGCACCCCAAGCCGCTCAGCTTAGCTGTGCCCTTGCCCGGCTAGCCTGCCGCGGAGAGGGAGGGTGCTCGGGCAGCCAATCAACACCGGCTGCTAGGATGAAGCCAATGATGAGTTCGGACAAGACCTTAGGCTTGAGAGCCGACCAACCACCGCTGCCCGCGCTGTTGGGAGCGCGAGGCTAGTGCGAGGATTTGTGAACCCACCTATGGGCGTAGGCAGGGCGAGTCCCAGGAGCCAATCAGAGGCCAGTGTCGCCAGTGCTGATATGCCCTCTCGCCCACAGGTCCCTAGGCTTGGCCTATCGGAGGCGCGTTCCCTGCTCCTGTTCTCCGTTGCACTGGCTGGTGCCGCCGCCCTGGGCTGCACTGGGTTGGTGGCCTGCGCAGGCCATCTTGCCCGGGTCTGGCGCCGCCCAGGAGCCGCCTTCGCCCCCTGAACCCTAGAAGCCCAGCTTGCCCTCCACTAGGGCCCTGCCGGAGGTTTGAGTGGCCTGGGGTCAGCCCAGAAACCACTTCCATCACCTCCCCATTCACACCACTAAACGCGGGTCTCCGCCCCAACTCCAGCCTTGTGATCCGGGCCCGCCCCCTGGCGGCCGGGGAGGGAGGAGCCGGGCCCGCGGCCGGAGCGCTGTTGCTGCTGGAGGGAATCGCGGACCACTCCCCCTCTGGCCTGGCCGAAGTCGCGACCCGGATGGGCAAACTACTATCTAGAGAAGGCAGCAAGGCCGGGTCTCGGCCTTCGGTTTTTCACCCTCCACGCACCCCCAGCCACATCGGCTCAAAACCCACAAATCCTTGTGCATGAGGCCCTGCTCTCCCAGAACGTTCTCTTCCCGCGGAGAACGTCTAGCGCGAGACCTGTCCCCTCGGGAGCCGTTAGCTTTTGCTAGCCCTGATTTTTCGGGGCTTCCCGTGCCCTCCTCGCGTACGCTGCTCTCGGAGCCACAGCCGGCTCTGGCCGCCCCGGCGGTTTGGGTATTTATTGACCTATCCTCCGACCCGCTGACAGGCTCCCAGACCCCAGCACCCTAACCCACGTTTTGGATGCACTGAGACCCCGATATTCCTAGGTATTTATTGTCTCTCCCCACCTAGAACCCCCACCCCCGACCCTCGCGAATAAAAGGCCCCCTCGTCTGCGCAAATCTCTGACTCCGCGGTGTCCCTGATTGCGGGAAAGAGGTTGCTCAATGGGCCAATTAGAAGGCGAGCGAAGGCGGCCAATGGCCCGGCGGGGAGCTAGCGGGAGGTGAAGCGGACGAATCAGGGCTGGGGGTGGGGACTTGGAGGTGTGGCTCCAGCACCCGACCAATAGAAGAGGGCGAACGGGCCACCCGGAGGCACCGCCCCTTGTCCAGCTGTGGCCCTGCTGTGCCACCCGAGCACCGGGAAGAAGGGGGCTGGGCCAGCCGCGCCCCTGGCAATCCTCTTACCACTGCGCCTGCGTGGGCCACGCGCATCCGTTCCAGGGACTTACGCTCTAGAAAGTTGCAGCAAACTTTCTAACCCGTTTTCTCCGCCCCTTCTCCGCGCCAGACCCGCCCCCCTGCGGAGCCGGGAATTCCGAGGGGCGGAGCGCAGGCCGAGATGGGGAGTGTGGGGGCCTTCGGAGGACCCTGGAGACAGAGGCGTGCTGCTCAGTCTCGGGGCGGAGGTGGCTTCGCGCCCTTAGCCCTCCCGGACAGCCCGTTATCTTCTCCGTTGTCCCTATGGGGAAACTGAGGCCCTGAGCCAGAGGCACACGCGGGGGGAGGCAAAAAGCGCGGCTTGAGGCGGAGGGAAAACAAAGGGAGAATCACGGACAGACTGGGAGGGGGACGGGCACAAACACAGACACTGGGAGAGAGACCCTAGTGGGACGCTGGGCCTGGCATTGGGGGGGAGACGCGGAATCCACAGGGGGAGAAGAAGATCGGGAGGCGCGAAAGAGGGGGCGGAGAGGGGGGACGGGCGGGGGAGAGGGCTGGGGAAAGCCCGAGGGAGGAGAAGGAGGGAGGAACTTCCCAAAGTTGCAAAACATGGCTACCTTGCCTGCGGAGCCGAGCGCGGGGCCGGCGGCTGGGGGGGAGGCGGTAGCGGTGGCGGCGACCGAGGAGGAGGAGGAGGAAGCGCGCCAGCTCCTGCAGACTTTGCAGGCGGCGGAGGGTGAGGCGGCGGCGGCGGCCGGGGCCGGGGCGGGCGAAGCAGCGGCGGGAGCGGAGGGCCCGGGGTCCCCGGGCGTCCCCGGGTCGCCTCCCGAGGCCGCTGCCGAGCCGCCCACGGGCCTCCGCTTCTCTCCGGAGCAGGTGGCGTGCGTCTGCGAGGCGCTGCTACAGGCGGGCCACGCCGGCCGCTTGAGCCGCTTCTTGGGCGCACTGCCCCCGGCCGAGCGCCTACGTGGCAGCGACCCGGTGCTGCGCGCTCGGGCCCTGGTGGCCTTCCAGCGGGGCGAGTACGCCGAACTCTACCGGCTGCTCGAGAGTCGCCCCTTCCCCGCCGCCCACCACGCCTTCCTGCAGGACCTCTACCTGCGCGCGCGCTACCACGAGGCCGAACGGGCCCGCGGCCGCGCGCTGGGCGCAGTGGACAAGTACCGTCTGCGCAAGAAGTTTCCACTGCCCAAGACCATCTGGGACGGCGAGGAGACCGTCTACTGCTTCAAGGAGCGGTCCCGCGCCGCGCTCAAGGCCTGCTACCGCGGCAACCGCTACCCCACGCCGGACGAGAAGCGCCGCCTGGCCACTCTCACCGGCCTCTCGCTCACGCAGGTCAGCAACTGGTTCAAGAATCGGCGACAGCGCGACCGGACTGGGGGCGGTGGCGGCGCGCCCTGCAAGAGGTGAGGGGCCCCGGGCGGCACAAGTCCCGCTGTCTCGGGGATGTGCAACCCACCAGCCCCCTTCTCCCGCACGCCCACTGCTGGGGCCAGGGCGCCGAGCTCCTCGGACGCCTCCTGCTCACACCCTCGGGCGCCCGCCACGCGCGGGGAATAGTGTGGCTGGAACGGGCACACGCCCGGAGCCCCCTCCCCGGCATCGCTGCTCCTCACGGAGAGGCTGGGAGACGTCTTTGCTCCACTCAGGGCTCCATCCCAGGTCCCATCCGTGTTGGTGGCTAGACTGGGGGGAGGCAGAGAAAAAGAGGGGCTGCGGGAAAGGGGGTGGGGCCTGTGTCCACCCCACCCGAAGTCGCGGCTTCTCTCGGGCCCCTGAGCCGCCGGTCCCTTCCTGGACCTTGGCTCTTCCTCACCCCCCCTCCGCACCCCCCTCGGGGCCCAAAACAGCGTGGTCCGTCGTCTGTCTTTGTTGTGAAACGTGAACCTTCCCCAGCTCCGGTTTCCCTGTAATCCAAGCCCTTCCCCTCCCACCCCGCGCGTCGGCCTCTCACTCCCTTCTCTGACGCCCAGGGGGAGGCACTAGGAACTGAGCGGGCAGCTGCCTCCTCGCTCTCCAAAGCTACTGAGCTGCTTTCAGCCTGACCCAGGAGACTCGGGACGGCCTGGGTGCTCAGCTTCTGGGGCCCGAAGGCCAAAGGGGTGGGAGAAGAAGGCCTCTGCCCTGGCCATGCGGCCAGCCTAAGCTTTGATGCAGTGGTGTCAATGAAGGGCTTACAGAAGCTCTGTCCTTGAAGTCCTTGGGTGGTCTCAGAGAGGTTTTGTAACCCCCAGGAAATGTCCCCAAAAGTTTGGGCTGGGGAAAGGTGGGGAGGTAGTGGGCAGCCTGTGCTCCTGCAGCTCTGCAGGAATCAGCTGGCCAGCATTTGGGGCCTCAACTCATAATCCTGTCTCTGGCCAGCGAGTCTGATGGGAACCCAACTACTGAGGACGAGTCCAGCCGCAGTCCCGAGGACCTGGAGAGAGGGGTGGCGCCAGTGGCCACAGAGGCCCCTGCCCAGAGCTCCATATTCCTGGCCGGGGCCGCCCCTCCTGCGCCGTGCCCAGCCTCCTCCTCCATCCTGGTGAACGGGAGCTTCCTGGCTGCCAGCAGCTCGCCAGCCGTGCTCCTCAATGGGAGCCCAGTGATCATCAACAGCTTGGCCCTGGGGGAGGCCTCAGGCCTGGGCCCCCTGCTGCTCACAGGGGGCGGGGGTGCCCCCCCACCACAGCCCAGTGCTTTGGGGCCCAGCGAGGGCAAGACCTCCTTGGTCCTAGACCCTCAGACTGGAGAGGTTCGACTGGAAGAGGCTCAGCCTGAGGTCCCTGAGACCAAGGGGACCCAGGCAGCTGCCTCAGGGCCCACTGGGGAAGAGGTGCCCGGGCCTCTGCCTCAAGTGGTGCCGGGCCCCCTGCCGGCTGCCACCTTTCCTCTGGCCCCAGGTCCAGTGCCTTCTGTGGCTGCTCCACAAGTGGTGCCACTCTCCCCACCCCCTGGGTACCCTGCCGGCCTGGGCCCTGCCTCGCCACTATTAAACCTGCCCCAGGTGGTGCCCACCTCACAGGTGGTGACCCTGCCACAGGCTGTGGGCCCACTGCAGCTGTTGGCAGCCGGGCCAGGCAGCCCCGTGAAGGTGACAGCTGCAGCGGGCCCCGCCAACGTACACCTGATAAACTCTGGAGTGGGTGTGACTGCCCTGCAGCTGCCTTCGGCTACGGCCCCAGGTACCCCTGCCTCCCTCTGGCCTGGGTGAGGGGTGGTCGTCTCAGGGAGAGAGGGTGCTGTTGAGCTTGGGGGGTGCAGGGTGGTGTGGCGGGGCAGGCTTATCCCTTGTATGTCCCAGAACTGTCCTATGCCAGGTAGCGTGGAGGCTCAGAGCGCCCAGACCTGGTCCCTCCCTGGAGGCCCTCGGCTTGCCTCCTGCTGCAGGCTGGGCCATTGAGGCTCTGTGCTGTGCCTGGCCTGCGTTCCCCTCACCCTGTGCCCGGCTGTCTCCTCTCCCTGCAGGAAATTTCCTCTTGGCCAATCCCGTGTCTGGCAGCCCCATCGTGACAGGTGTGGCCGTGCAGCAGGGCAAGATCATCCTCACAGCCACCTTCCCGACCAGCATGCTGGTCTCCCAGGTCCTGCCACCTGCCCCCAGCTTGGCCCTGCCCCTGAAGCCAGACACAGCAGTCTCGGTCCCCGAAGGAGCCCTCCCGGTGGCCCCCAGCCCTGCTCTCCCAGAGGCCCACGGCCTAGGCACACTTTCTGCGCAGCAGCCTCCACAACCACCCCCTGCTCCTGCCGCCACCGTCACCGCCAGCCTGCCCTTCTCCCCAGACTCCTCCAGCCTCCTGGCCGGCTTTCCAGCACCCCCACCCGAGGGCCTCATGTTGTCAACCGCAACTGTGCCCATCTGGCCGGCGGGACTGGAACTGAGCACAGGCACAGAAGGGCTGCTAGAAGCGGAGAAGGGGCTGGGGACACAGCCCCCCCACACTGTGCTGAGGCTGCCGGACCCCGACCCCGAGGGGCTGCTCTTGGGGGCCACAGCAGGGGGCGAGGTTGATGAGGGGCTGGAAGCTGAGGCCAAGGTTCTGACTCAGCTACAGTCTGTGCCTGTGGAAGAGCCCTTGGAACTGTGACCCCGCCAGGCCTCGTTGCCTCTCCAGACAATGGTGCTCGAGATCTAGGACCCCCGGGAGTAGGGAACCTTTCAGAAACACAATGTCGCCATCTGAAGCCTCACACACACACTACGCCTGCTCCCCAGTTTGCCTAACCTCTCTGAACCTTGGGCATGCCCGGGGCTCACCCCTGTCCGGGGGCCCCACCCTCTGGATGGGAAGCCGCCTGTTACAGCCCTCTCCTTGCTCTGTCCCCATATGTATGGGGAGCCTGGGGGGTCCTGACTCAGGGGCTCTGCCCCCCTCGACCTGGTATTA
Source organism: Rousettus aegyptiacus (assembly GCF_014176215.1). Taxonomy (NCBI): domain Eukaryota; kingdom Metazoa; phylum Chordata; class Mammalia; order Chiroptera; family Pteropodidae; genus Rousettus; species Rousettus aegyptiacus. The sequence continues at coordinate 43,638,364 of NW_023416289.1, read as the reverse complement.
GCTGTGAGCTGAAAACCTGGCCAGTTGGCTGGGTTTCCAACCCCCTGAGCCCTCCCCCCATCACTACCCAGGACACTATTAATAGCCCCACTGATGTGTAGAGTGCTCAGAACCGCTGGGAGCCTGAGGGTGGAGGCCAGGCAGTCCCGTGCGTGGGGAATGATGGACCCTTCCTGCCGAAACGCAGTGCAGGTGTAGGGAGGCCTGGGTGGGCTCCCCCGGGACTGCAGCCCTTGTCCTCACATCCGGCCCCAGACCAAAGATCCCCTCACCTGCAGGGCAGCTCTGACCCCTGTGTCTCATTTGTATCCTAAATCTTTATTTTTTTAGGACATGGTATGCCTGTTTCAATGAAAATAAAGTTAACAAACAACTCGAACCTGCAGGGTTGTCGGCTACCTTCTGAGTGACTTGCCCAAAGAAAAAGCCCACAGAGCCCCACTTGAGATTCTGGCTTGGGGGTGACAACTCTTGGCGGAAACGTGGGGTGCTGCAGCCCCTGGGGCCCTGCAGCCTCAGATGCAGGGTGGAGGGAGCAGGGGCCCAGAGCAGCCTGCCTGGTCTCCCTCGCTGGTAACGAGGGTTCCACTTGCTTTATTTCATTGGCAATAATAAATTATAAATAGAACGGGGGAGGGAGGAGTAGGCTAAGGTGAGGATGAACCAGGGTGGGTGGAGGCGGGGCACAGGGAACCCCTTCCTGACCACCTTGCATTGCATCCAGGGGTTCCCCCCGCCCCGGCCCCTGGCTGCACCCGGGCTAGGAAGGAGCTGTGAGAAGGGCTGTGGGAGGGCAGAGTTCAGCTGCCCACCTACGAGGCACCCGTGAAGTGTCCGGCTCGACACATCTGCCCCCTCCCAGCCCCGTGGACACTAGCTGGGGGCACCTGCGCCAGCAGAGTTGAGGCCCGTGAGGGGTCGGCCTCTTTCTCATGGCTCCTGGCTTCAGACCAGAGGTGCAGGAGCTGCAAAGCAGTCAGGGGGGAGAGAGAGGAATTCCACTCATTTACGGCGAGGGGGCAGCTGAGAGGCCAGCTCTGGGCAATGGCGGGACTTCTCAGCCAGTAGCTGGTAGAAGGGCTTGGGGGTCCCCCAGTCCTCGTCCTCGCTGCTGGAGCTCTCCTGCTTCACGATGCGGTTGTGCCGACGGCTGAACCTTCGAGCCTTGATGCTGCAGGAGAGGTGATGGGATGGCAAGTGCCTTGCTTACCTCCCAGGCTCTCTGTACCACCCCTCGTGCTCTGGCCCCAGCAGTGGCAGGGCCTGGGCTGAGGGGGGACCAGGGCTCCACTTGGTCCCACCAGGTGAACCTCTGGGCCTCTGAGTCCCAGTCTGCACATGGGACTCCACTGAGGGCTCTCTGCTGATGCTCCACACTCTCTGCTGATGCTCCACACTCTTGTTAAAAGTCTGTGCACACAAACTTGTGTTTTGGGAGCCAACTGAGAAACAGGTGGGTGGTGGCTCTGCCGCTGGTGGAGGGGGTGGGGTTCAGAAAAGGAGGGGAGATGGAAGACGCAGAGGAGAGGGCCAAGCGGAAGGGAGGTGGGACCGTTTCCTGCTCTGAGAACCTTCCCGTGGCAGAGAGGGCAAAAGAAACTCAGGGCAGTGGGATCCAGATCTTGAATTAAGCTATTTGCCCTTCCAAACTCCAAGGTAGAGCGCCTCTCCACCCCTGCCACCCCGAAATACTGCGTAAAAATTTGCAACACCCAAATCTCCTATCCCAGCAAACGCCCAGCCCGTTTCCAACCTCATGGAGCTCAGGGCTCTGCAGAGCCGAGCAGGGCTGAGAGGCGGGCGGCCTGGGCTCCACCATGCGCTCGGCCTGGCTCCTCACCAGTATGGTTTCCGCTCCTGCTGGGTCATCGTTCGCCAGAGCTGGGCCAGCTCCTTGGTGGCAGCTGTGGATGCGGTCCCCGGGCAGGCTCTGGGACAGGAGGGAGGAGGTAAGGAGCAGCCTGGGGACGGCCTGGCTCAGTCTGACCATGGGAGGCTCCCTCATCCTATCAGTGCCTCAGCTTTCCCTCTGAGAACTCGGACGTTAACCAGCCATGTCAGGCACCCTGAAAAGCTGCCATTATACACCCTAGAGCTCAGGCGTCAAAGAGGGGCAGGACTAAATGGTTGTTGAGAAGGGAACACCTGCATCCCAGCACCTGTACGGGTCCTGTGTCCACTCTCCCAGTACCAGCCCTTGGGTCTTCCTGTAAGGGCGACTCCATCTGAAGGCAATCCACCCCCTCCCCTTTTTTCAGGCTATAAAGCCAATTAATTTCCTTTTTTTCTTAAGTCTGAGGTGGGTTTCACTGCTTATAATTGACAGGCCCTAATCAATGCAATGGGGCCAGGGGAGACACTGGGGGTGCGTATGGCTGATGAAGGGTCATGGGTGGTTCCTAGAAGGAGCCAACGTGTGCAACAGCATGGGACAACATGCTCTGGGGGGTGAGCGGCCAAAGAAGACCCCCACTCACCGGATGTATTGCTTCCGGTTCATCCTGCAGAACATAATGAAGCCATTGACACACTTCTTCTTCATCTGCGTGGGGCAGGGGGCTGTCCTCGTCTTCTTAGGCTTCACAGGGCCCCTGCCTGCCCAGCCCTTCCTCGTCTTCCTCCCAGGCATGGGCAGGGTTGAGGCCCGCCGGGTGGGGGTCCACGTGTAGTCTCCGTCCTCCTCACTGGAGGACTTGGGGCCCTCGGGGTTGGCCTGAGCATGCTGGGTGGGGGACAGAGAGATGAGGGCGGGCAGGAGAGGTGGCACCAACCTCGGCGGTCCCTCCTCACCTGCTGCTGCTTCCACGCCGACTCTGTGTCTGTGTCAGTGTCCGAGTCCTCGGAGCTGGGGGAGGATGGCCCCTTGCTGCTGTCACTCAGTACGAGGTAGCAGTGGTCCTGAGAGACCAAGGACTGGCATAGTCTGTGGGAGTGGGGAGGCTCTTTGGGGACCTCTGAGGGCGTGTCCTGGGGGGTGAAGGAGAAAGGCGCAGCGGATGTGAAGGGAGACAGTGATGTCTGTCCCTTCACGCCCCCACTCACTGCTCTCCTAGGAAATGAGCATGAGAAACAGCTCTGATTTAAGACAACCTCTTCCAAACGTCCCCTGCACGTTCAAGCAAATGTTCCCAAGCTCCCACAGAAGTCAGAGAGGCGCTGCACTGGGCTCTGGTCTTCTGCCTTCTATTCAGGGGCAACATCTCTTGATCCCATCGCTTTACCACCTCATGTGGTAGCTGCGATGCTCTGGGCACTTGGAGGCCAGCAATAGGCATTCAAAGGGTGGGCTGAAGGGTCTCTGGAAAGGTCGAGGGGATGGACGAGGGAATCAAGCCAGGTGAGTGATGCATGTGCAGAGGACGGCCATGTCCATGGACAGATGGACGGAGAGAGGCCTACCTTCTGTGGTACCTCAAGCATGCAGGCAAAAGGTGAAGACACAGGATCAGAGAACACTTCTTCAAAGAGATCTGTCAGGGAAGGAGGCCAGAGGAGTGGCTGGGACCACAATGCCTCTCTCATGGCACCAGGCCTTTGTCCCACCCACCCGCTAGCCAGAGCGCCACTCTCTGGTTTTCTGGATTCCCTGCCCCATGTCCAAACCCAGCTGCCAGGCCATCTCCCGTGGGGCACCTCCAGCCTGGGAAGAGCAAGTAAGTGTCTGCTCCGGGCTCCTGGAGCTTCCTCTGCTCCCCACACTGGCCTGGGGCTGCTCCCCCACAGGGCCGTGGGCTCCTCGAGGCAGGGCCTGGACGGGGGTCATCCTTGGGTGCCTGGCACCGCCCGGCACAGGGCTGTGCACTTGGCAGGCATCACCATGTGCTTTCTGAATGAACCAAGCGTCAGGTCCAGCCCTGGATGCTCACCTTGGGTCAGGTACTCAGCGCCATCCTCCAAGATCTGTTCTGGCAGCAGTTTCCCGGGGGAGCTGAAGAAGGAAGGGCTAAGGCCTAGGATCTCTGTCGGGTGGCCAGTCACACTCCAGGTGTCATTCAGGGGAGGCCCCAAGGCTAGCGGGCTCCCTGAAAAGAAAACATCAGGCTTGGGGGTGTGGTCACAAATTGTCCTGTCTCCTAGCACAGCAGCTGGCTCTGAGTAGTTGGTGCCAGAAAATGGAAAGGAGTGACTCTGTCGATTGCTCATTTTAACTGCCTGGTCAAAAAAATTAAGAAGCACAGTGTCTGACATTATGTCAAGGATGGCAAAAAAGAAAAAAGAAACATCAGTGTCATCATGTGCCAGATCTGATAGACAGGTTGTAGCTACTTGTGGCTCTGTGTTAAGAAAGATTCCGAGACCGTGTCTGGGTTCCCTGCAAAGAGTGATGCTTTGCCAGCAATGTCTGCCAGGCCCACGGATTACTCAGCAACAGAGGGCACACTGTGTTTGACGTCTCTGTGCGTAGCAGATGTCCCTCCCCTTCCCGCTTGTCCCCCTTCCATTGAACTCCTCACAAGGAAGGTGCCAAGAAGGCCCCAGACCAGCCCACACAGAGAGAGGGTGCTTCAGTCACCATGGTGGCTGCCCTCTGGGGTCCAGGCAGGAAGCCAGGGGTCAGCATCTGGGGACTCCTTGTCCACTTCCTCACTGGAATCGTAGAACACCAGCTTCTGCCTGTAAAAGGTGGAATTCAAGAGGCAGACCCGGAGCCCTAGGCTGGGAATCGCTGTGACCTTGGGTCAGCTGCCTCCCCGTTAGTGACTCAGTGTCACCTACTGTGAAATAAGACGGGATCCCTCATGCTGGCTGTTGGGGAGCGTTGGGGGGCAGAAAGCTTTGGTGAGTTGAGGTGCTGCCCTCGAGGAGCCTTGAGCCTTGTGAGGAGAGGTAGCTGAAGGGGGAGCTAGGGGAGGGGGGATGGAGAGGGTGAGTAGGGCAGGAGGGGGTGCAGCCTGAATGACCCAGCATTCCCCATGTATACCTGGGGAACAGGCTTTCTGGGAAAAGGGACCAGAGGGTGAAGAGCCCAGAGGGGCCGAGTGAGTGGCAAATATTTGGAGGTGTTAAGGGTAAGAGTCACGGGGGAGGGGCAGGAGGGGGTGCTGGCAAGAGGGGCTTGGGCTGGAAAAGTTCTCAAATGCCACTGAAAATGTCTGGGCTTCTACCTGTGGGCACTGAGGGAGGGCTGTAAGCCTCGGACTGACAGGGTCAAGGTCTCTGTGTCAGAAAGGCCGCTCAGTTGACTAGTGAGGAGGGTGCGATGGGAGGTAGGGAGACAGCGAGGGAGGCAGACAGGAAGCAAGGCTCTCCTCCGGGCCTATGATTCGATGCTTGATGCTCGATGCTGATGCTCCCGGCACCAGCAGAGGATGTAAATCCCTCTCATTTCTCGCTGCCCCTCAGCCATTCCAGACCAAATGCCTCAACCTCCCCTACTCAAAGCCCTTGGGGTTCCCTTACCTGGGATAGGACTGTGTCCGGCTGAGGAAATGGATCCTCTCAGCCCTTTGCTGGGCTTTGAAGGTGGTGTAATGCCCATCGCCCTGGGCTCTCTTTCCGAAATAGCAGCCTAAGGATGTAAATCGGGGTGATCACGCCTGGGCCTGGGACAAATTCCAGACTCGCAGATGGAAGGGTGAGGAGGTGCCAGGGTCAGCCACAGCCTCTCCTTCCCCCACCCTAGCCAAAACCTCAAGCTTCATGGCCTCTGCAGGAGGTACAGGGGTAACCAGAATCACTGCTAGATTTCTAGAATCTCACATCCTTACCAGAAGCTGTAAGGCAGATACAATCCTTAAGTGCAGTAACGACAGTAAGAACGATAATAGCGAACAAGTACAAAGTGCTTTCCCACGGCCAGAGGGTCTCAAGCGTTTTACACGCTGTTCTGTTCGGTAACCCTCTGCGGAGAAGTACTGTTGCTGCACCTACTTTACAGTTAAGTAAATGAAAGCATCGGGCTACCAGGTAACTTGTCCCAAGTCACGCTGCTAGCAGATCTGGGGAGCCCTCCCTCCCCAGGTGAGTCAGGCTTCTCCTCTAGGCTCCGCAGCCTCCTGGGCAACCCCAGGAAGTCTGGGTCGCTCTGGGCCTTCAGTGAGACTGTGGCTCTCTGACTAGACTACTTCACCAGCGCCCAGCACACGGCCTGGGGCAGAGGCGATGCTCAGGATGTACGGGCTGAGGGGACAAATAGAGGATGAGATGATGCGAGGCCTTGCCTGCCAACTGCTCCCTTTGTCGCCCAGCTCTGCTGGGTGTGCCATCACACATTTTCAAGCTGGCACAGGGACAGGGAGCCACCAGAGCAACTGTCTGGCTGCTTGGAGTGAAGCCTCAGACAGGAGGCCCTGCTCTTATCCCGTCTGTGATCTGCAGCCATCGCACAAGGGTGGCACTGACCCTCTCCTGCCCTCACACTCACAGCAGAGCCTAAAGGGAAAAGAAAACTGGGAGGGAGGTCACAAGCTGTGTGAAGCCAGGGACAGTATCTCTCTTGTTCACCGCTGAACCCCCCGCTAGTAGGACTGTGCCCAGGATGCTGCGGGTGCCTCGTAAGTGGTATATAAATGACTGGTAAATTAATGGTGAGGAAAGAGACCAACTTGAAATGTCACAGTAGATGCTGTCCTCAGCCACATCCGGCAATGCCAGACAGGATCTTCCTCTCTTTACGTCACCTTGAGGTGGGGACGATGCAGCCTTGGGGTGAATACAGGAGTCGAAGCGTCTCGGAGGAATGGTGGTCACCCCCATATGTCCTCTTTTCTGGTCTGGGCACAGGGTCACCTGTTTCCTGAGTTTGTCCAGGGCCAGACAGCGGCGGGGGTTCTGGGCCCGCGTCTGGCGTTCTGGGAGAGCGGAGAGATGGCATCAGATGTGGCTGGGAACCTGACTGTCACCAGAAGATGGCTCAGGTGGGGGTCTTCTTTGCTCTGGGCCCAATCACCTGTTTCAAAGCTTTGCCTGGCCTGGTTACTTATCGGTGCTTCCTGGGGAAGCCCAGATCCTGAATTAGAGATCACCTAGTCCGATGCTCCCTTTCCCTACCCACAGGTTAAAATCACCTGGCGAGCTCTGAAAAAACACTGAAGTCCAACTTCCACTCCAGACACTGAAACCCAACTTTCCGGGTGTGAGGCACAGGCATAGGCATTTTTTTAAGTACCTTGGTGATTCAGATGTGCAGCCAGGGCTGGAAGACATTAATGAGGTTCAACTCCCATTTTAAAGACATGGAAACTGAGGCCCACAAAAGGGAAGGGATGTGTATGTAGTGAGTGGGAGCAAGGCCGAAGCTGGATCCAAAATGCTGGCTTCCCAGACTTGGGTCTTTCTTCCACCCCATGCCCCCCGACGCCTTGACCTGGGGATGAATGACCGGCCATGAAGACAATAAATGCTGTCAGCAGCTTCCCTTTGCTGGGCACTGACCACGTGCCTCTCCATTTAAACATTGCTTGAACAGTACGTTTTCAGGCTCTTAATCCTTGGGACCACCCTGCAAGCCCTGTGTCGGGCACTACAATCCCCAGACAAGGAGGACAAGGCCTCAGAGCTAGTAAGAGGAGTGGAACCCAGGCATGCCTGACTCTGAAGCTTTGTTAGGGGTTCAGGATTGGTGACTGAGACTTGGAGAAGGCGCCCCGCTCCCATCTGACCCCCACTTTCTGTTCTGCCTCCACCGACAGCTTCTACCTGACCCCCGCTGCAGCTTCTTCTTCCGAGGTTTCCGGCAGGCTCCCTGGAGACAGGACTTATAGGAGTGTGGGGAGCCAGAGGGAGTGGAGTGTCTCTGCCTCGTTGGGCCCACAGTGGGGTTCCGGCCCAGCCCTGCACAGGATGGAGAAGGAGACAGGTCAGATGCCCTCACCCTCATGCCATCCCAAATGCTGCCTTCCAGACGGTGCTTCCCGGTCCTGGGAGGGGTGGGGGTCAGGCTGCTGAGGACCCCAGTTTACAAATATGGAAACTGAGTTCCCATGAGGAGATCGGACTCGTCCGAGGCTGCACAGTCAGGTGGCAAAAGTACAGGGAGAAAATGGGTTTCTCAGGGCCATTCTAGGCCTTGGCTGAGGGGGAACACAGTCTCCATTCTTCTCAAATGTGTCCCCATCTTCCCAACCCCAAATTAATTCCTATTCCTACCTGCATCAAGACAGTGATGGCTCCATCAGCCCCTGAGCCCCCAGGGTCACCCGGAGCCTCTCCCTCAGGCCTCACAGTTCTTCCCATCTCCCAAATGAACCCAGTTCTGTCCACACTCAGCCAGTGTCGGATGGCGCCTCATCTTCTCCTGACTGGATCACTCCTAACAGTATCTTCCCCAATCTCCCTGACTCCAGCTTCTCACCTAATAACCAGTCCTTCACATTAGATGTCAGAGACTCTGCAAAAAAATTATTCTGATCACAGCTTGCCCCCGGCTTACAGTCCTGCGGTAATTCTCCTCTCCTTTATCACTCTCCTCAGCCCTTCAGGACCTTGTCCTTGCCTCGTCTCTTACCTTTCTTGCCTGTGTATTTTTCACGCCAGGAATGACAGCACCCAGAGTGCATGGTGCTGGATGACTGGCCTGTTCCAGGCACTCCCTAGATGTGTGAACTCGTTTAATTTTCATGACAAACACAGAAGGGAAATACTAGCATCAGTCCTGTTTTGCAGATGAGGAAACCGAAGCACAAAAGTTGAGGTAACGACATGGATCTGCATCCAGATCTGGCTTGAGAGACTGCGCATGTCACTTCAATGTCACGCGGTCCCTCCAATCACACCCACCGCTTGCCTGGCCCCAGACATTCCACATGTGTCTCCTCACGCCTGCATGCTCTCCCCAGGTTGTCCCTTCTGCCTGGCAGGGCTTCCCACTCCACTGTCCTCAAAGACCCAGCTCCAAAGTCCCTCCCCGCAACAATCTTCCCAGACAGCCTCCTCTGACTCTGTCTCCTCCCTGAGGCTGTGAGATGGGGTGGGGGTGGGGATAGGGGGCAGGGGTGGGGGTGGTCCTGGACTCGGCTAAGCCACTCAGGGTCCCTGGCAGCCAGGACAACACTTGGCATGAATGAAACCCCGAGAAATGCTGGCCGAACTGACTTACCCCCAAGTCCACCTTTCCCATCGGCAGCGTGAAGCTTGAGCAAGGCCTTGGCCACAGCGATGCTTCTCTGCAGGTAGTGGATGTAGTGCAGCACGTGCAGCAGAATCTCCTTCTGTCCCCCAAGAGAGAGAAGGGGTCATGCACAAGGGTGGGGGCCCAAGATGACAGGTTTCTGCTGGAGATTAGGGACAGAAGGGCCCTGGGACCCCATCGCCCACCCCTGCAGTTCCTCTGGCACAGAGCCTGACCTGTTAGTTGCCTAATGAATGCTTCGTTGATGATGGAATAACAGCTTCACCAGGTTTTCAAGGGATTCAATGAGAACCTTTCCTAAGTTGTGATAACTAGATCAGGGCTTTTCCAGAGCAGATACAGTCTTTTTAGTTCAGTATCTCCCACACCAAGCCTTGGCACCTGGTCAGCAATCACTGTGCTGAAGTCTTTGTAATGTAACATAAAATGTTACTAGTAGAATGGTCTTTTACAGAAGGCAGTTGGGCATCATCTCCGATTTCAGGACAGAAGGCTCAGTAATTGAAACTTCGGGAAGGTTAGCTTGTGGGCTGCACCACAGGTTGAAATACCAGAGATCCGAGGGTGACATGGGCAGGGCCTGCAACTGCCCCAACAGAGAGCATTCATTCATTCATTCGTTCCACAAATATCTACTGAGCATTCACCGACAAAGTGGTTGAGGGTGTGGGCCTTTGGAGAGAGACACATCTGACTCTCACTCTGCCACTAGCTGGCTGTGTCCCTCTGGGTAATATGACCCCTCTGAGTTTCAGTTTCCTCAAACTGAAAAATGAGCATTTCCATATGCTTCTCAAAAGGGATGTGGGGAGGGTTAAATGAGGACACTCAGCACTCAGGGTCTGACACCTAGTCACCCTCAATAAATAGGGAAAGATTGTTATTGTTATTGGCCCTATGCTAGGCCCTGCGGGCACCAGGGATAGAGATTCATCCTTTACAGGTGGTTGTCATCTCAGAATTCTTCATCTAAAGGAGGCCAGAGATAAGGTAACAATCACAGTAATATGCGGAGGGCTTTGCTGCTCAGAGGGAGAAGAAGCCACAGCATTATATGGGGCAGGGGCACTTAATCAGCCAGAACAGTGAGGAAGGGTGCCACAGATTTAAGCCGGACCCCATCACAAGCACGGGAGGCCACACATAATGGTTATGTTAGTTCACTGAGCAGTCGACTGAGCAGGTCTCACAGCCCTGGAAGAGCTGTGATGATGCACTTCGGGCTGGGGACTGACAGGGACGCAGGTTGTATGTGGAGCAGAGGGGCCCAGACTGAACTTAAGGCAGAATGAAGATGGAGAAGAAGAGGGATCATTAAGACAGGGGAGAATCAATGGTAAAGAGAGTAGCCTAGAGAGAATTCCATGAGATGTGGTCATCTGGTCAGTGATGAAATGATGCCTGTCCCCTGACTAGACTGTTATTTCTCCAGGGCAGGGACTGTGTCTCAGACATCTCTGCCCGCTCTGCCAAAAGTTTATGACAACATCTAGCATACCAAATACTCAAATGTCTGAGGACAGAGGACAAAATTTCTCAAATACTTTTGAGAACCTGTAGTGGTCTGTATAATGTTTCTCCCCAAAGATGTCCATGTCCTAATTTCCTCTCAGAGAGAGAACCGACATTTATGTGGGGCCTTTCACAGCTATTATGTCATTTTAGCCTCATGATATCTCTGGCTAGGAGGAGATCTCTTTCCTCGTTTTACAGCTGAGAAACCTAAGACTTGAGAAGCTGATAAGGGGAGCATCCTGCCCCGAGTTCTGCAGCTGTGGAGCTGGAAGGCTCAAACCCATGGCTATCTGACTACAAAAGCAATGACCTTCGCCCGGCTCCTTGCCTATTTCCCCCTCCCAGTTGCCTGGGTCTCCTTTTCAAGAAAGAAGCCCGCAGCCTTCTACTCATGAGCTCACAGGAATTCTTATTCGGAGCAGGATCCACCATACCCATCGCAGTGCTGTCACTGAAGGGGTCTGTCCAGGCTTCCCAGGTTAACCCGCTTCCTGCCGTTTTAAGACCTGCCTCCCAAATCCACCTCCTCTCCTTCAGTCCCCTTACCTTGGTGAGCTTCCTGCTACTGGTCTTCAGGCCCACAGGTAGCAGCAATGCCAGCTCATGGAGTTTGCTGGTGTGGTTTTTCCTCTGCTTCCTGTTTTGGGACAAGAGCTGGTTTTGGTTAGGACATCCAAAATGGAATCTGGCATCTGACTCCCAAATCTCCTGTCTTGGTATTCCTCCACGTCGGGCACCTAAGGCAGAGTCCCCAGCATCATCGGACATTATCCCTTATCTCCTTATCCAATTGGTCACCAAATCTTGCCCATTCTTCCCCTGCATCCCCATGGCTCCTGCCCTAGTCTACATACTGACATCCACATAGGCTTCCCGGCCTCCCTTCAAGCCTCCTCCAATCCATACTCTCTAGTAGAGTCAGAGTCATCTTTCTGAAACACAAATCTGACTGCGCTTTTCTCAACTGTGTGATGGTAATCGGGATATTCATTCTGGCTCAGAGGATTATCAATAGTACTTAAAAAAAATTAGTGTCTGTGAAATCACCTAGTACAGAACCTGAGACATTAATTGCCTGATAAGTGCTTCAAACTTCTCAATGCCATCCCATTATTAAGGATTGAGTTTAAACCCTCATCATGGCCGATAGTGCCCCTCACGGCTCGGCCCAGCTAACCATCTGGTCTCATCTCTTACTTCCTTTGGTTCTCTCACATAGCCTGACCCTACCTCCACGGGACAGGTGAGGTACCTCTGCTAAGGTCCACCTGGGCTCACGCATTTCTCTCATCCCTGCACTGGCCTGAGAGCTGGGTGGGTGGCACCATTGTATCTCTCACCTAGAACAAGGTCTGGCACATTGCGGGAACTTACTGCATACTTGCTAAATGAATGAATAAATAAGGGCTTGAAAACAGTTGACTCCTGGGCAGATGATGAACTTCTGGGATCTAATCCCTGAATTCATAATTCATAATATACACATGCACGCACACCTCCACCCTCTCTCATGACAGATGGAGACACAAAGATGTTGAAGCCTCTTTCCCAAATTACATGCCACTGCCACTGCTCCTGCCACTCCTTCAAGAATGCCCAAACACCTCCGTCTCCACTAGTCCTTATCTTGTGTTCCTTCAGGGCCCGGGGCAATTGCCACCTACCCCAGCAAGCCTCCCCGACTTCCCTTGCCTTCCTGCCAGGCCTTGTGCCAGATACCATGGAAACAGAGAGAAATCACATCCTCAAGGAGATGGGGGAGCAGTGTGGACGACACACATCTGCCTATCTAAACTCTGACATCTTGAAAGAATCTTTCTCACTCATTCATTCGGCAATTATTTATTGAGCACCCACTGTATACCAGGAACTGTGACAGGGGACAGGGATAAAAGTATAAAAAACAAATACGGCCCCTTCTAGAGCCCACAGTATTCTTGGGGATAAAGTTGTTAATCAAATTGTCACACAAACAAACATAGAATTGCAACGAGGACTAGAACCAGCTACATAATTTGCTGGAGAGGGGTACTACAAATGAAAATGTGGGGCCCCTTGTTCAAAACTTGAGAATTTCAAGATGGTGAGAGCAGGGGATTAAACCAAGCATCAAAGTCTTCTAAATACAGGCCGCCATGACTGCATGGGTCTCATGCCCATGAAGTTGACCCTGATGGAGACAAAGGAGAGGTATTGTTTGATGTCATGGAAGCTTCTAAGAGGTGAATTTGGCCTAACCGATGATGTGTTCTCTGAGGAAATAAACCTAGCCAGAACCTGTTCTGAAGGATTAATGGAAATGCACAGGTGAAGAAGGAAAGAGCACATTTCCGATAGAGGGAACATGTGCAAAGGTCCTGTGGCATGAGGGAGCATGGAGAATTCAAAAGAAAGAAAGCTGGAGTGTCTATAGCACAGAAAGCAAGGAGTCCTATAGGGTGAGACGAGACTGGAGAAGGAGATATGAGCCGAATGAGCCCTGTAGGTTCACAGTACAGAAGAGTTTTGCCTTTTTCCTGAGACCACCAGGAAGCCATTAAAGGGCTTCACACAGGAGATGACATCATTAGTTCATTCCCTCAAAACCACTGTGAACACAGAAGACCGCGTGAAGGAACAGAAGAGGAAAAATCACCAATTTGTCTCTACCTCCTGGTAGAAAACATACTTTGAGGGGCAAGGGTTCTGAGGTTCTCTCCTTGGAGAAAAATCAGGTAGGCTGGCCTCTAAAGTCTTGTCTAGCCCTGATATTTACTTTTTTACATACTACTTTCTTTCTGTTCTAGAGAAGCCCCAGTGACAAACAACATAGAAAGCAAGGAAGAAAAAGTGTCCAGCTCTGTTTAAGGTCAAGGCGTTATTTGACTACGTCTGAGAAGAAGGGTTTCTTATCAACTGTAGTCCGTGAGTGTTTACTCAGGGTTTTGCAAAGCACCAGCAGAGCCTTCTGTGCAAACGGAGAAGTTCCAGAAAAAAATTTTGGATAGAACAAAAGGGTGACTAAGAATCACAAAATCTTGGCATTTCCTAGGCAGCAGTCCTGAACGGGCGCAACCTGGGGTCTGCTTACTGGGGCCTCTGGGAGCCAGGAACACCCTCCTAAAGCTGCCCCTTTCCTTCCTGGGCTGTTCTGGTTTTAGTTAAGTTCTCTCCTCACAGTCTTTACACTTTTCACCCTCTAATCCCAGCTCTGCCCTCTGGGTCTGCGGGGAGCAAGTCAGCTCCAACCACACAGGGTCCCTTATCTGTTTCTCTAAACTGCCAAGTTTATTTCTGCCTTAGGGTCTTCAGTATTCCCTCTACCTGGAAGGTTCTTTTGCCTTGATTTTTTCAAGGCTGGCTTCTTTGCCACTCACTACGTAGTGTAGTTTAAACTAAGCTCTTCAGAGGTCTTTCTTGACCACTTAATCTAAATAAGCATGTTCTTTGTCACATCTCCATATCATTTATCAGCATCGGAAATCTTTTTCTTCCTTCCTTCCTTCCTTGCTTTATTATAAACTCCACGAGGGGAGGGATTTTTATCTTTTTCATTTGTTGTTTTATGACAAGCTGACTTGTTTGTTAGGCATAGTAAGCACAGTGCTTAGGGCCCATGATACGTTTAGTGGCTTATGAAAATACTTAGAAAAAATGGATATAACCAATTTAGATAATACTCATCTTTATTTCAATGCTGTCGTCATTGACTACAATTTTTAATTTTTTTTTTTTTTTTTTTTTTTTTTTTTAATGGAAGAAGGGGCCCAAGAAGGCAAAATTGCCTAGGGCCCATGAAAATCATAATGTGGCCCTGGCTGTATCCCAAGCTCCTAGAATAATGCCTGGTATTTAGTAGGTGCTCAACAAAAAATTGTTGAATTAATGAATGCTCATTCCGTCTTGTGATGGCCTTTCAGACTTTGAAATGACAAATGACTCTAATTCCTGGGTTTCTTATTCCCTGAGCCAGTCAGCCTAAACGCTCCCTAGTACCTTTATTTTATGGGAGTTGGAAGAAGCCTTCACCAAGAACCAGTCCAAATTTCTCATATTTAGTATGGGAAAACCAAGGCCTGGACTCCAATTTGCTTTGACATGAACAGGGACTGAACGGTTAGAGCTTCCCCAAAGTGGGACAGATTGGGGAGCAGTCTCAAGGGCACCAGAATAGTTGGTTATAAGCTCCAGCTTTTGAAGCAAACAGACCACTTGCTGTGTGACTTTAGGCAAGTACTTTCATCCCTCTGAGCCTGTTTTTAACTCACTTATAAAATGCATGTGGCTAGCAAGTTTGATCTAGTCAGGAAGATGTTTAACATAGTACCTGGCACATAGGGAGTGCTCACAAAATGTTAGTTCAAGACAGAAGGTAGACAGTCATTTGTCAGAATGATTTAAGGATAAGGGATACTGGAGAATGAGGTGGAGCTATTGTATGACTATGCTTGATAAAACTGGTATTTTGGGTTGGCCAACAGCCAATCTCCACCTCTCTGGTAATAGTTTCCTTTGGGGAACTACCCCTCTTGTACTCTCAGTCCATATGGTTCAGAGAGGCTAATGCCAACCTCTCCTTCCACTAGGGAGGTCCACTCAAGAAGAGTCACAGTGATTGGTTCAGCATTGGGGTTGTAACCCAGGTTTGGCCAATTACAAGTCAATGGATTCTGGAATGAGACTCTGTGCTGGGGTTGTCAAGTTAGCAAGGTGTGGACTTGGAGCTGCTGGGAGCCACCTTGGTCTCACTGGGGGGAGAGCCTGCTTGAGAAGGAAGCCAATACAGACAATAGCAGAGCTGAGAGAGGCACATCCCTGGCAACATCATTTGACCCCCCATCTGGAACCAGCCAAGACTGATGCCCCTGAATTTTTTTGTTTTAAGGATCCAATAAATCTCCTTTTATGCTTGAGCTGTTTTCAGGTTGGTTTCTATTCATTTCAACTAAGAGTCTTTACTAATATAAGAATCCTACATCTAGAAAGGAGGAAAAGAGATGCATTGCTGGTGACCCCTGGGATTCCAGAAGGAATGGGCAGCAGGACAGGCATTCTTCATTTTCTTCATGGTGCTCCTTCTGAGCACAGCACCTAAGTGGAGAATCTTAACAAAGTAGACACTTATTTTCGGAGTTAATAAATGAATGAAGAGATAAATTGACAGAAAGTCATGGGGCAGGGTGGGGGACAGTAGGGGATAAGATGAATTCTGGCTATTTTGTTGTTGTTGTTGTTGTTATCCAGACTTTGGAGGGAGAGAGAGAAACCTGATCCAGCTCTCTATCTGCTGTGAAAATCCCCTCTTGTAGGATGCTTGGCATTTGGTAGGTGTTTGTTTGATGGATAAATGAATGTGAATAAAAGAAAGGAAGGAAGGGTATTTAAGACATTAGGAATGCCAAAGCCTGCAAGGGCTTAGAGGTGATCTTTGTGAAACACCTCGAAATTCTCTCCTCTTGAAAATGGTGGCTATAGTCATATCTACTTCCTTGTGGAGTTATTAGGATTAAAAGATATCATATAAACAAAAGGCTTAGCAAAGAATCTGACAAAACAGAAAATGCTCAGTAAACATTATTGTTGTTATTATTTGACCTGAGTGGCTGGAGCTGTAAGAGAAATAGGGGTCGGGGGCAGAGCCCTTACCTGTCACTAGAACCCAGGGAACTGGTTCTGGGCCATTCAGGGTAACACAAATATCTGCTGGAACCCCACATCTGCAAAGTGGGGAAAAGAAAGACTTATTAGTGACCTCCGAGATTCTAGGAGAAATGAGCGGCATGATAGGCAGGCTTCATTTGCCCCTTGGTGCTCCTTTGAGCACTAGAGATCCTAAAATGGAGTCCTCAAGCTTCATGAATATGGGCCTAGAGACCAAATTAAAACCTCAAAACCACATTTAAGTCCATGAATCCCAAATTATAAATTTGGGCCTCTAAGCCATAATCCAGACCTAACACTAGAGATTCCCAAACACTGACTTTAGAATTTCAGTCTTAATAGATGAGATGACAGATCTTGAAATGGGGAACACCAGGCCTGAAAACTGTGGCTTGACCTCTCTAGACTGATATTGAGACACTAAAACAATGACTTTAAACTCCCAAAATGAGGACCTAGAACCCATAAAGGAACTCTTCCAAACCTAAGAACCCTAAATTCTAATACTGAGATACCCTAGACTCTTCAACTGTCAACTTATGAGCCCCAATTATAACCCCAATCCTAATATTGAGCTCACAGACCACAAACCTTAGCACTGAGAACCCAAATCCTAAGGTAAGAAATCTAGGCCCCTCTAAAGCAAACCTCAGCTCCCCAGTTGATTTCATATCCTAAAATAAAGACCTCAAGAACCCCAGACTGTCACTTCAGACCTCAAGTTGTGGCCTCAACCTTAAAACGAAGATCTCATATGTGAGTCCGGCTCTGACATCAGACTCTAAAATTAAAGCCCCATACTCAAGGGCCTCCAGACTGTAAAACTTAATTCTTGGGGTCCCAAACTGACTCCAGACCCTAGATCTCAACCTCATCTTCTGTATTGAAATTTTAGATCCTAAATTTACACTGAGGCTTCAATCCTCCCAAATTCGACCCTGGGCCACTAAAATGATACTCCAGAACTCAGAACGACGATTTCCAGATCCCCAAATAAGGATCCAACAGGAAAGCTTCTAGTCACAAAACCAAGACCTTCAGATTCCAAAACTAGTTATATCCAGACACAAATCCTCCCATACCCTACCTTGAGACTCTAGGTCCCCAATGCTATTCAAACAGAGCCCAGATCTCAAAACCTGGGTCAGGCCTCAAACCCAGACTCGGCTCTCTTGCCCCAGTCCTGCCTCACCTGCGACCCTGCACCCCGGGTACGCTCACCCCTGTCCCCCTGAGACCCTCAGAGGGAGGCCACGGCCACAAAGTGCCGCTCCTGAGTGGACCTCAGGCTCTCCTCTTGCCAGTAGTGTCAGTCAGTTTCCCACCCCGATTTTCCTCCGCCTCCAACACCCGCCTCAAGACGTGCAAAATGGCGTGAGGCCCCCCTTCTGGTTTCTTGCCAGTCCCACACTTGGGAGTCGGATCACACAGCGTCTCCCGCCGGTCCAGGGAGGATGGCGGCGCGTGCGGACTCCACGCCAAGCTCGGTCACCACGTTCCCAACTCGGGCGTGGGGTGGGTGCGAATTCCCTGGGTGTGAGGCTCCTGAGTGAGGCCTGAGGAGGAGAGCAAGAGTGCGCTCCCGAAGCCGGACCACGCCCCCACCAGTTCCCGCCAAGTGTGCTGGGAGCGACACTGGAAATGGGAAAGGGCAGGGTGCAAGTGGCCGTGCGCACGCGCGCCTGCGGAAGTGCCCTGTCTTCTAGCACAGCACGAGCTTGGCCTCGTGCTTCCTGACACAGCTCTTGCTGGTGCGCGCCAAAGTGCCAACCAATCGGCGCTCGCTCAGCTGCCCGCCTTTTCGGCGGGCCACTCCCACCTAGCCACGCCCCCTGACGATTCCCCGGGTTACTGGGCCAGCTAGTTACTAACGAGGAGGCGGGATCTTCCCAACTGCCAACCTTCCAGAAGAGAGATCTGGCCAGTCTCCCTTCAGGCCCTCAGGTGTCCCTTTTTCCTTCAGTGTATAGCTAACGTGTGCCAAGCACCATGCTGGAAGTGGGAATTTAGCCACAGTCTTTCCAGTGCAGTCTGGAAGGCCCAGAGACCATGAGAATCTAGTGAGGCAGGGGTTGCGGTTAAAGATTCAAAGAGGAAGGACATCGGAATTGTGCCTTAGCAGTTCTCCTCACGAAGATGTATGCGCCTTGTTACAGCAAACTCTCCATTTTAAAAAGCTCATTCTCATGGTCTGTGAGGAGGATGAACTGGAAAATATAGCTTAAAAGGTGATCTAGAGACCTCGTGGAGAGCAGCAGCCCTGGTGTCCAACACATTTCAGTTCAAATCATTCTTGCTGTGTTGCCATGGAGAAGAAGCTTAATCACTTCTTGTCTTAATTTATAAATTTGGACTGATTCTACTAAGGTTGTCCGCAGGGTGTCTGGCATAAATTTAGCATGCGATATTTACTCAGCACTTATTTACGCTGTTCTGGGTGCTTGAACAAGATACACAAAGATGCCTGTCCTCGTAGAGCTTCTACTCTATGATGTGGACAAGTACGTAGTGCATGAGGATTTCTTCCCTATCAAAGCTTAATTTTCTCATTTGTAAATTAGGAGGTAGTGGTAAGAAAAGGGGGGGGCAGAGAATTGATAGGAAAGTGAGAAAGTACAAGTCATTGTTAATTATTGTGTTAATCAGTTTAAGTAAAACGTTAAACTTGCTCTTTCCTAACTCTCCTCCCCTCACAAATGCTCCTTTGCAATTTTCTCAAGCCCCATTCCAAGGGCCCCCGGCCAAAATGGAGGAGGCTGGACTCCATCTCCCAGCGCGCCTGGCGGGGGCGCTCTTCGCGCCTGCGCTGCTAAGCGCCCAGTCTCCCTCCGGGGAGTTTGAGTCATTCTTTTCCAAAGCCCGCCCAGTTTGCTTCCATCCCCACCGCCAAACTTGACCGTGCTGCCTTCTGGGAGGTGTAGTCCTTGGCTTCCTGGACTCCAATTCCCAGCGGGCTTCGGGGCGGAAACCCGGAAGGGGAGGTTGGAGAGGAGCGAGTGGGGGAAACCCGCGTAGCCGAAGGAGCTGCGGCGCAGGGAGATGGTGAGAACCCAGAGCGGGGGCCGGGGGCGCTTGAGAGCCGGGGCGGAGGTTCGGGACCGGGTGGCGAGGGGGAAGAGGCGGGGGCCAAAGAAGGAGCTAGACGAGGGGAAATCGCTTGAGGGAGGGGGTTGGGAGGAATGAGAGCCGGAGAGAATAGTAAAAGAATGGGGGCTGGGGATGGGTCTTGGAGGTGGGAAGGGAGTCGAGCTTTGGAATTGATTGTAAGGGAGCTCGGAGTTGGGGAAGGGGGTTCCGAGTTGGAGAAGGGGCTAGGCGTCCAGGCAGAGGCCCTGAAAGGGGAATTTTAAGAGGTTTAGCCTGGGGGATATGGAAAGGCATGGGGGTCAGGGCTAGATGAATGAAGGGGTCTGGAGGCTTCGAGCGAGAGGCCAGTTGTGGATACGGTGAATTGGGGCCTCTGGACCAGACTGGCACAGGAGAGCAAGTTGAGATGGTGAGAGAGAGGAATCAATGGTAGAGAGGTGTGTAGATTAGGGTCCAGGACCGGGTGGGATGGGGAGTTTGAGATTAGGGGCCGGGATGTAGTGATAGTTTTTGCCTAGTCCAACCAGAGACTCCTGATAAACCGGACAGTCACAGAACTGTAAGATGACATGGCCAAAGGGCCCGTAGAGACAACCTTTTGCACGCTCATTTCTCCAGTGGGGTTTAGAAAAGAGTAGTGGTTTATGTGTCCCGGCAGTCCAGCAAGCAGGTCTCCTGTTCCGCCACTTCTTTGTGACCTGGGCAAGTCTCCGCTCTCTGAACTTATCTGTGTTGTGGGAATAGCAAGGCACCAAGAGGAGGGGAGGCGCCGGAAGATTGTTGCCCTGGCTGGCAGTCTTCCGTCTCAGAGCTGTTGGTGGCAAGTTCCCCACCCCAGGAATGCGACTAGGTCACAGGTGCTAATAGATTCCCCTCCTTTTCAGTTCAGCCCCAGGGGCATTGTCTCAAAACCTGGCACTGATCTCGGCACAC
The DNA here is from genome assembly GCF_014176215.1 of Rousettus aegyptiacus. Taxonomy (NCBI): domain Eukaryota; kingdom Metazoa; phylum Chordata; class Mammalia; order Chiroptera; family Pteropodidae; genus Rousettus; species Rousettus aegyptiacus. The sequence continues at coordinate 43,618,119 of NW_023416289.1, read as the reverse complement.
CCCAGGTCAGAAGCATGCAGGGGCTCCCCACAGTCATTACAGCTAACACTTATTGTTCAGGAAGTGCCTGGCCCTGTTCTTAGCTGTTGTGCGTATTAACTCGTTTAATTCTGTAAACCCTCCTGAGGTGTAGATGCTGTTATTATCTCTATTCTGTAGAAAGGAAGCTGAGGCACAGAGAAGTTAAGCAACTTTCCAAAGGTCATCCAGCATTAAATGGTAGACTCAGGATTCCAACTTAGGCATCTTGGCTCAGAATCTGTGCTTTCACTGCTATAATTTAATCTCTCCTTGTACTGAAGTACAGTGTCATGAGTAGAATTATGAGTGAGACAGAGACTCCAGAACTGAAGCAGTCTTCAGTTTGAATTTTAGTTCTGCCATTTACGTGCTGTGTGACCTTGAACAAGTCTTTCGTTCTCTCCTCGACTATAAAATGGGATGAGTGATCCTAGGACAGTTAGAAGGTTCACGGAGGTGAGCACGCAAAGTATTCGGAGTAAGTGCTCAGTACATGTGAGTTGTCGTTTTTTAACGTGAATGGGAAGCAGACCTGAGGGAGGCGAGTGAGACGTCAGCCAGGTGGCCCCCATTCCTTTCTCTCCCAGGTTGCCCTACTTATCTCAACTCTTCTAGTTCCCTAGCCTCTACCCCGGGCTCCCAAGTGCAAGGATGGCTCCCCAAGGGGGTGCTCAGAAACTCAATCTGTCCCCATTCCCATTCCCATCCCCAGCTAAATATAAATAATTCACTTGCCAATGTCCAGCCTGGCCTAACTCCAGGTATTCCAGTGAATAGGAAATATTTCTAACAACTGTGTGTAGTTTCTCCCCCCACTTTCTCAACAGCGGCCTTTTGGTCAGTAGGGCCTTGCTGGGCAGATGCGCAACTTTGTAATTCATGTTGGTTCATTTGTTGTGCGGCTTCCTGAGTATCAGTTCTTTGACCCTGATAGGAAAGCACTGACGTCAGGCCCAGGTTTGAACCCCCACCTCTGCCACGGTGTCCTTGACCAAGTTGCATTCCTAATCCCGGCCTCAGTTTTCTCATGTAAAATGGGGCCACGTTCCAACCAATAAGGCTCTCATAAGGAGTGAATGAGGTAACATATAAAATGCCTAGTGCTTATAAAGCCCTCGGTAAATGTGAAGTCTTTTAATGATTTTAATTTCAAGCAAAATTTATTGAGCTGTGTGCTCTAGAACCAGAATACCCAGATTTGAATCCTGGCTCAGTCACCTACCCATTGTGTGACTTTGGGCAGATCACTTTACCCTTTTGGACCTCAGTTTCCTCTTCTGGAAAAAGTGAGTGTATTCCTTGAGTAGTCCACAGTGTCAGTAGAGCACCTACTGTGTGCCAGTGCCTATACCAGCTGCAGGCTGACATCCTACCCTTGGAGAACTCACTGTTGTCACAATGCTGAGGCAGTTTTGCAGCTCTGGTAGTGTTTGTGCTCATTTTCAGTTTGGGGGTTTTTCTTTCACTGATTCATTTTCAGCCCCTCATGCCAGCTTTGCCTGCGCATCATCGTTTTCATGGCTTTTTAACCATTTGTCACTAGCTTTTAGTGAATTATCTGAAATCATATTGGTTTGGGGAAAAGTTGTCAACCTCTCACTCATCCTTGTTACCCGTATGTCACATCGGAGCACCCCAGGGCAATGCGATGCTTTTTTTTTCCCCTTTCATTTATTTGTCTTAGAAAATGTGTCTGCTTTCCAAGTCATTTTGCCTTTTCTTAAAATCTTAAATGTATTTTCAATCTCTTCTTGTCTGAAGCTTACTCAGACAAGATGATATTTTTACCATTTTTAATGGTGTTATTTCTAGCAGTTGTGGTAAAGCCGTATTATTCCTAAAAGCACAAGTTTTCTATAAAAAGCTTGGCCCGTCACCTGCTCTGTGATATCATTCCGACCCCATCAATCAGATCATAACCTCTCCCTCCATGTGCTCCTGATCCCTTTTACTTGCTCTATTTGTTTCCCATAGCACTCACCACTTTGAAACTTACTATGTATTTATTGTCCCTCTCTCCAATTAATATATCAGCCCCGTGAGGACAAGGATTTCTTTCTTTTCCCTGCATATCTCCAATGCTTGGAACAGTGCCTTGCACAGAGTAGCTACTCTATAAATATCTGTTCAATTAATAAGTGAGACACAATGCCGAACCATAACAAAGGAGTGGCCATAATTTGGTTATTGTAAGGGCTAGGATCAATTTAATTTCAGTATGTGAAATAAAGAGAGAAGAAGGCTTTGGCTGGTCTGTGATTTCCAAACTCTTAAGTAGCCTCACTTTTTCTTAATAATCCCAGCATCTGATTAGTGAGCCTCTCTTTGGTGCCTAGTTGGCACTGAGTGCTCTCCTGGGTTGATTTCAGTAAATCGTCAACCAGCCCGTGGGTAGACGCTGTTATCAACATTTTACAGTGGGGGAAACTGAAGCATGGAGGGTGAGCACACTGCCTGAGGTCACACCCCGAGAAGTGGGAGAGCTGGGGTGCTGGCAGGCCCTGCCTGGATTCCGTCTGCATCCTAGATCTCTAGATCCTGACAAGATGAATTTAGATGATTCCTCCCATTACAGAGCTTTTAGTCAGAAAAATTTGCCAGGGAGAAAGGCCAGCAGACCCTGAGACCAAAAAGCCAAGAAAAGGGGATGGATGGGTGAGGATCGTGGACATACGGTGGCAGGGCGGGCGATGTGGAACAGAAGGAGCAGGACCAAGAACAGGGCCCTTGGTGTCCTGCTACCAATTCCTTTGTGACTGTGGGCAAGTGTCTTCCCCGAGCACCTGCTTTGTGCCCAGCCCTGTCCTGGACATGACCCAGACAGCCCCAACCCTGGGATGGAAGTGCCCCAAGGTGGGGAGAGGTGTGTCACCTGAGTCAGCATAGGGGATCAATCGGACGTCTGGGTTTTTTTTTGGTCATTTCCTTCCTTCTTTCTTTGGTTTGTTGATGTTTCAGACAGCTTAAGTTGTACGCTTAGCTTGTTAATTGTCAACCTTTCTCTGGTCTTTATGCCTTTATGGGGACAGGTTCGCCCTAGACCTGCCGCACAGCTGTCCTAGCGCTTTCTTTACCTTCACCTGGGGATGCCTTTTGCCTCCCGTCTGGGCTAGATCTTATTTCCTTGATCTGATCCCTTCCTTTTTCTTAGTTTACTCCTTCATTTTATAGAAGCAAATCCTCTAGTTGTTCTCTGAGAAAGGGTTCATGGACATGTCTTTGTTTTTGCAAACTTGCACGTCTTGGAATGGTTTTAAGCAGGAGAGTGGGAGGGTCCGATTCGTGATTGGAAAGCTCTCTGGGGCTAGGATGGTGCGGGGAGAGCTAAACTAGCCCAGTTAGCCAGGTGTGGAGGCTGGAGCAGCTGCGCTTTGGAGGAGGAGGAGTCCCAGCCTTCCAGAAACCACAGGTTGGAGGGGCGAGAGGCCTTTGCCCAGGTCATTGTCATTCAGCAATGACAGATGACAAGTGCTGCAAGAAGAGGCCTCAGGAGGGCACCAGGACAGCTCCTGGGAGCAGGATTTCCACGGGTGGACTTGGCTGAAATCAGCCAGCTTTTTCTAACAGGTCCCCAGTATCAGATGTACTGAAGACAGAAAGCTGTGTGAGGCGTTTATTCATCCAAACAAATATGTGTTGCACACCTACCGTGTGCTGGGGCATTGCTTCTCAAACTTAAATGTGCCTGCAGTTGCCCTGGAGACCTTGTTGAAGATCACATTCTGATTCAGCAGGTGTAGGCTGGAGCCTGAGAGCGCCTTTCCAACACACTCCCAGGGGCCGCTGCCCCGGGACCACCCGTAGGGTGGCCAAGTGCTCGGTGCTGTTCTAAAATCTGGGGATATACCAGTGACAAAACTAGACAAAAATACCAGCGGTGGGGGAGCTTTTGTTTTAGTGAAGGGAGACTGAAAATAAACTTTATAAGCAAAGTTTACAGTATATTTTGATGGTAATGTGTGCTAAGGAGAAAAATAATCGGGAAGGGGGAAGGAGAGCTTATGGTGTGTCTGGTGAGGGCTGCAGTTTGAAATCTAGGGAGGTCTCATGCAGTTGATTTCTGAGCAAAACCCAGAGGAAGTGAGGAGGCAAGACTGTGGGTACCTGGGAAGAGCATTCTGGGCAGGGGGAACAGAGAGCGCGAATGCCTTGACTGAACAAGATGTCCTTGCAAAGGGCTCGGTACACTCAGTGAATGAAGCTGCTGGCGCATCATGCACTCGTGCTCTGCAGGCTGCCAAGCTCGGGTGATTCAAAGCTCTGCCTCAAGCTGCGTTCAAAGCCAATTACTTAGCCATTTTATGTCTCCATTTCCTAATCTTTGACATGAGATTAAAAATAGCGAGATGTGAGAATTGAATGAGTTAATATTTATAGAGCACTTAGAGCAAAGCCTGGCTCACAGTGAGTGCTCAAGTGTTAACTGCTCTTGTGATCATTTTCTCTCTAATATATTCATGTTGGTCATGACTGTTTATTTGGATGTCTGCCCCCTTTCCTATGAGCTCTTCCTGGTGAGCTCAGTGTCATCTCTGTGTCCTCAGTGCCCAACCCAGGGCCAGCGCGCATGAGGACCTCTGAATGTCATACTAGGGATGTGAAATGTGGATTCTGTAATTGTCGAGGGCATTCCATCAAGGGTATTGATTATGTGGTGGTTCGAGTCCTTACTAATTTTATCATTTCAACTGATCTCTATGGAGAGATATGTTAAGGTTTCCCGTTACATTTATGAATGTGCCAAACTCTCTTTTTCATCTTGTTTTCTTGCTGTACATATTTTGAGGCCATAGTATTTGGGACACTTGTTGAGAACTTTTTTTTTAATGGGTCAGTTTGTTTTGTCACTCTCTTTGTCCCTAATAATAACTTTTGCTTTTGCCAATTTTTTTTTTTTAAGCGTCAATATCACTCAGCTTGTCTCTTGTTTCATATTTGCCTGGTCAGTCCCCCCCCCCCCCTCTTTTTACTTGCAGTCTATCTGTATTGTGATGTTTTACAATAAGTGGATCTTCATGGAGCACTCTCTGAAAGCCGATCTAATGTAGGACCTCTTTCTGGGCTCAGCATGTGAGGAGTTAGAAAATTCTGCCCCAGTGACCCCACTGGCTAGGACACAGACAGAACCTGGGTGTGAAACAGAGTTTACACTGCCAAGGCCTCAAGAAGTTTAGGACCTGGAGCCTGGGGAAAAGAGATTTGATCTATCCAGTCCCATGCTGAGCAGTGCTGCTGGGGACACCATGATGACCGTGAGAGTTCTGGCCATTCCTCCCTCCGCTGGGGAGTTTATGGTCCAGTGGAGGAGACAGATCCATGCTTAGACACTGATGACTCAGAGTGGGCAGGGCTGGGACAAGGGAGCTGTTCCAGGTGAGCGGCTTCCAAGAAGAGAGCTCAGGGAAAGCCTCCCCGTTAAAGTTACATTTGCGCAAATGCAAAGAACATGGAAGGGAAGAGCTAGGTGGCTCTGAGGAATAGATAGCGAGGAGGGCAGGGTGGGAGCCCAGAGGTGGAGCCTAACCCAGCTTGGTGGCTTAGCTTCTTGGAAGAGGGGATGGCTGAGCTGAGACCTCAGAGAATATGTAGTGAAACAGTAGAGCACAGTGGTCTGGGATCAGATTCCCAGGGTTCGCATCCCTGCTCTAAGTCACACAGGCTCTGCGTGACCTTGGGCTGGTTAGGCAACCTCTCCTGCTCCGTTTTCTTCATCCATACAATGGAGATATTAGCTTCTCCTGAGGATCAGACTGGCCTAGTAGTCTAACTACTCTCTGTGCCAAATCAGGTGCCCACCTGGCTGCACTGGGGGTGTGGAGTGAGGGGGGAGGGATGAAGCTAAACCGGTCAGGTACCTGGGCTTTTCCCCAAGGGCACTGGGAAGTTGGCAGGTTTCGAATAGGGTAGGGACATGGTCAGGTTTATGCTTTAAGAAGATCCTTCTGGCTGTGATGTGCAGGGTGGTTGGAAGCAGGCAAGGCTGGGGCAAGGTGTTTGGGGAACAGGGGATGCCTGGCCAGGGGCCAGCAGTGGAGCCACCTTTGGGTTTGGTGTCTCCCGAATTAGCCTGGCATTGAAAGGATCTAGACCAGGGCTGTTCGATAGAAATATAGTGAGTGGCATATGTGTAATTTAAAATCTTCTAGTAGTCACATTTTAAAAGTCAAAGGAAAGAGAGGTTAATTTTAAATATTTTATTTAATTATATGCTAGATATTATCTTTTCTTGTATTAAGACTGAGCCAGATTTGGGGCGGCTGGTTGGAAAGACTGAACTGAGAGAGATGTCCGTTTAGTACCATGGCGTCAGCCTTGAATGCCAAGCCCAGAGGCTTAGACTCAGTGCCGCGAGAGCCTTCGCGGGTTCTGCCATTTGGTTTTCCGGGTGAGGTGATCCCGTTGCCCCGTTTCTCCCGCAGGAAATCTCGGCCCCCAGATTTCCCAACCAAAGCTAAGCACTCTCAGATCTTTCTGCTGGCTTCTTTCCTTCCCAGAGTCTCTATCCTAGAGCTGCTTGGCTCTTTAAATCGCCAACCGTCCATCAGGGCTCCAGTTTAGAGGGAATGTCATGTAATAAACCTCTCCTCGAATGCAGTGGCCTGCGTCCCGGCTCCGTTCCTCCGTTTAGCAGGAAGTTGGGAATTGCTCCACGCTCTCTTACACATGCGGCTGTTTGCACACCTCCTCCGTCACCTCTCGCCTACTCCTCCCTCTTTCGAAGTTGGGCCCCTTCGCCAAGGCCTTCCTTATATGGGCACGGCCTCGAACGGCAGCCGCTCATTGGCTGGGGGCGTCACGCGCGAGTCTGTCAACAAAGGGGCGGAGGGAAACTAGGAGTGAGGGGGCGGGCCGCCTTCCCTCTCCTGCGCATGCGCAGGCGTGTGGGCTGCCGCCTGCTCCCTTCGCAGGGGGCGGGGCCCACGGGTGAGGGGCCCTTTGGGGGCGTGTCTAGGTTTCGAAGGTCGTCAGTGGGGGTTGGCGGATTCTGGGGGGGCGGTTACAAAATTTGGGAGGTTAATTTGCATTGAAGCGATATTTTGGGGCTTGGGAAGTGTTTGCATGGGTGTGGGATATACTTGGGGTTCCCTTGAGCTTCGAGGGAGTCTTGGGTTTTGAGTTTGGGTTCTCGTAATGTGGGTTTGGTTGTGTTGTAGGGGTCTCCTTTAAGGTTTGGGTTGTTTGGTGGGTACATGACTTGGGAGCTCAAAGAGAGACTCAGAAGCAGAGTGAAAAATCCAGGACTACCAGAATGCCTGGCCTTTCACCTGTCCCGACTTTGGGGACTCGAGACTTGGGGTTCAGCTTCTCTGTGCCTCATCTGGACACAGAGACTAAATACACTGCCTGCTTCCTAGGGACTGGGAAGATTAGCAAGAATTGTTAGAACAGTACCTAATTAGTTGCAGTGCGCCTACGATAAGCGCGTGTCTGCTATTATAACATTTGTAGGGTTTCTTTGGGAGTATTTGGGGGGTGCTTATGGCTTTGAGAAATACATGGTTTGAGATTAGTCTTATGTATTAGGGAGCTTTTTATGTTGTAGCGAGTTCTTTTGCGGTTGGGGAAACTTCTGTGGAATTAGGGAATACATGTCAAGGGTTTAGAAAGAGCTTGAGGTGAGCATAGGAAATCAGGAAACTGGTCTTTGGGGGCATCTGTGAGGTTGGGAAATTGCTGTGTAGGAGTTCTTGGTAGGTGTGGGATTTGTGAGGGGTTCTTTGAAATTGGGGCCTTCTGTGCCAGAGGGGGTATGTATGTATGTATGTATGTATGTATGTATGTATATGTATATATGTATGTATTTGGCAAGGCAACCCTTGGTTGACCTCACAGATTACAAGGACCTTGTCGTCTTACAATCCGTTACTTTTTAATTTTTTCTGCCTACAGCACCTGGTCTTCCTTGGTGGTCTCCCATCCAAGTACTAACCAGGCTCAACCCTGCTTAGCTTTTGAGATCTGGCTTAAGGGTGGCACGGCTGTAGACCAGAGGGGATATTTATAGGTTTGGAGGTTTAAAGTAAAATTTGGAAGGGTTGATACTTTGGGGGCCATTGATATTCTGGAGATAAGGGTAGGAACCGCTTAGGGGATTTCAGGGGATGGTCAAGTTATAGAGGGATGGCATCTACAGAAAATGGTCTTTGCTGTGTTAGCATCTGTTCCTGGACATTTAGATGCATTGGTGGTTGGTAAACTTAGCCATCTATAAGTTTTAGGGGCCATATGATGGTGGTGGTTTTTTTGTTTTGCTTTGTTTTGTTTTTTATTTTAAGCAAGGAACTGAAAATTCAGCAGGGGCTGTAAGTGTTTGAAGGGTAGGTAGGATTAGGGATTATGGGGGTAAGAATTTTTAGGATTAGGACTTCTTTTGTGACTGATATCTCTGGGTGTTTGGAGGCTGCCTGGATTTTGAATGGTGTCTACAGGACCATAAAGTGATGGGGTTTTAGTGGTGTCTGTGGGAATTGCCTGTATTTAGAGAGTCTATAATGTAGAGATTAGCAAACTTTTTCTATAAAGGGCCAGACAACGAGTATCATAGGCTTTGCAAGGCCACATGTTCTCTGTTGCAACTACTCGACTCTGCTATAGCAGCATGAAAGCAGCAATAAACAAATGAGCATGTTTCAATAAAACTTTATTTGCAGAGTCAAGCAGTGGGCCACATTTGGCCCATGGGCCATAGTTTGTCTGCCTGGTTTATAGGCATGGGGAAGGTTTGAGACTTGGAGGGGATTTTGGTTTCCAGGTGTCTGGAGGGGGAAGGGTCAGGGAAGGATTGAGACTTGAGGGATGTGGTCTTTGTTTGTCCTGCAGTGGGAAGTGGTCGTGTTAGACTCAACAGAATTGCCCCTAGATCAGCTTATGCACACGTCGTCCTTGCAAAATAGAATGGTCGTTATTAAGAAAGTTCTGAATTGAAAAGTCCAAAAAGCAAGTTTGAGGGCCTGGGTTTGCACGACATAATCCTTTCCCACTCTGAGCCTCAGTTTACCTGTATGCAGTTTGGAGGGGAGGGCTTCTCATTCTGGGGATCTGTGGCTCTGCTTAAGGGAACTACCTGCACAGTCTAGAATTACCTGCATTTTTCTGGAGGAAGATAACACAGCTTCAAGAAGTTCTCAGAGAGTCCCATGACCCAAACAAAGTGAAGAGCTGATTTCTTAAAGGCCTGTCTGGCTCTGACCTCAGATTTTTTTCTTCCCCCGCCCAGCCCACCTCGTTCCTTCCTCCGTGGGCTCAAGCAGCTGTAGCTGTGGGCAGGGCTGGGAATTCTCATCTTTTTAAGAACTGGCTATTAGGGGAGCAAATAGAAAAAGGAGGAGCTGTCAGTTGGTATTCTCACTGAAGTTTAAGGGTGATGGTATCAGGAGGCCTCTGGACTGGGAGTGAAGGCAGTCAGGCAGTGAAGTGTGATCTCTAGGGCTGGAGCAAGCTGCCCGCTCCGATCAGGCTCTGGGTGTTAAAAGTGCAGGTCCCGTGCCCTCTGCAGCCTGCCATTTGCTCACCTGTGCAGTAGGGGCAGGAATGGCGTTCTTGGTGATCTAATTTGGTCTGCCCCTTCAGGAGAGGTTGAGGTCAGGGTGGTACAGAGGGCAGGCTCCCCCAGCTCCCCAACCTACTCTTCCCTGTCTCCAGGTGGCCTGTGGAGTCCCTCACCACCATCCAGATCCTAACATACAGTGAGCCCCTGCCTGTCTGCCACCATTCCCCAGAATGGACCGCGGCAGTCTCCTGCCCTTCCAGCTGTGGTGTCCCCGTCCCTTTGGTACCTACTCACAGAATCAGCCACGCCAGCCTTCTGCAGCCCTCAAGCCGTCGGCCTGCCCCGAGCCAGGTGGTGGGGCTGAGCCAGATCACGGACCTGCACATTCAGAGAACACGCCGCCCCCCTTGGCCACAGAGGCCTCTGCCCCTCAGCCTGGCCCACTCCTCTCAGCTGCAGCTGCTGGTGACGAGGGTCGAGTCCTGCTGGACACGTGGTATGTTATCAAGCCCGGGAATACAAAGGAGAAGGTGGCCTTTTTTGTGGCCCACCAGTGTGGTGGCGGCAGCCGGGCCAGCTCCATGAAGGTCAAGGGGCACTGGGGTAGTGACAGCTCCAAGGCCAAGCGGAGGAGGCGCTGTCTTGAGCCTACTAAAGCTCCGCCTGACCCAGGGGGCCAGGAGGGGCCCCCAGCTTCTGAGGGGACCCCAGCCTCAGCCAGCGAGGACGTGGACCTGCTCTCTGTGGCGGAGATGGTGGCCCTGGTGGAGCAGCGGGCGGCACTGGCACTGCAGAGCTACCCGCGCCCTGGCACCCCGGCTCCTGTGGTCTTTGTGTCAGCAGAGCAGGGTGGGCCTGCCAAGGGCCTGGGGTCGGAACGGCGGTCTGGTGGAGGGGACTGCAGCCGTGTAGCTGAGGCGGTGGCCCACTTCGAGGCCCAGCGGGACAACCCGCCGGCCAAGGGTCTCCGCAAGGAGGAGCGGCCTGGGCCAGGCCCTGGGGAGGTGCGCATCGCCTTCCGCATCTCCAATGGCCGAGAGCCCCGTGCACCGGACGGCAGCTTGCCCAACGGGAGTGGGGGCCGGCCCGGCTGTGCCTACCCTGGCAGCCCGGGGCCCGGGGCCCGAGCCAAGGACAAGATCACCTGCGACCTGTACCAGCTCATCAGCCCCTCTCGGGACGCCCTCCCCAGTAATGTGGAGTTCCTTCTGGCCAGGGCAGATGAAGCCAGCGAGGGCGAGACCCCAGCCCCTGCCAGGCCCGAGGACACACCTCCGGCTCCCCCTCCCCCCCCTGCCCGGGACTGCGGAGCATCTGGCTTCCATGTGGACGTGGTGGTGACGGGCGTGGTGGACGAGTGCATCTTTTTTGGCAAGGATGGCACCAAGAACGTGAAGGAGGAGACAGTGTGCCTGACGGTCAGTCCCGAGGAGCCTCCGCCACCTGGCCAGCTCTTCTTCCTCCAGTCCCGTGGGCCAGACGGGCCCCCCGAGCCACCCCCAGCTGACTCACCAGCCACTGCGCCTGGCCCAGAGGACGCTGAGGGCACAGCGGACACCTCTCTGTGTCGCCTGTACCGGCACGTGTCTCACGACTTCCTGGAGATACGCTTCAAGATCCAGAGGCTGCTGGAGCCACGGCAGTACATGCTGCTGCTGCCCGAGCACGTGCTGGTCAAGATCTTCAGCTTCCTGCCCACGCGGGCCCTGGCAGCCCTCAAGTGCACCTGCCACCACTTCAAGGGCATCATCGAAGCGTTCGGTGTGCGGGCCACAGACTCGCGCTGGAGCCGCGACCCACTCTACCGTGATGACCCTTGCAAGCAGTGCCGCAAGAGATATGAGAAGGGCGACGTGTCGCTCTGCCGCTGGCATCCCAAGCCCTACCACCACGACCTGCCTTATGGACGCTCTTACTGGATGTGCTGCCGCCGAGCCGATCGCGAGACGCCCGGCTGCCGCCTGGGGCTGCACGACAACAACTGGGTGCTGCCGTGCCACGGGCCGGGTGGGGGTGGGGGCCGGGCCGGCCGGGAGGAGGGGAGGTGAAGCCGGGGGAGGGTGGGGGGAGAGCCCGCTGTGCCCACCCCCACCCCTCCCCCTGGGAGCCGAGGGCCAGAACTGGGTCGCCAGCCTGTACCCCTAGTCCAGGCAGCGCCAGTCCCCCTCCAGAACTGAGGTGGGGTTCCAGGGGGTGACCTGAGAAAGCACTCCAATTGACCCCTATTTTCTATTCTTCCGACCCAGGGCCGGGGACCCTCAAGGAGGGCGTTTTTTTTTTATCAGCATCTCAACTTTCTTCTCTGTTCGGCCCCAGCACCCTCCCTGCCACTACACCCAGGGACCTGCCAGCAGGGAGCAGACGGCAGCTAATTTTGGTACTACTTAAGGGTTCCCCCATCCTGGCCCCCTTCTGCTCCTCCCCCCAGCTCTCTGTCTCTGGAGCCCTGTCCTACCAAGAGGCCGCCACACCAGGGCTTCCCTTCTGTCTAGGAATCGGGGGCCATCCGATTGCAGAACATACTGGGCACGTTTCATGGCAGCCCGCCTGCCGTAGCTAGATGTTTTCCCCATTAAGACAATAAAAATCACTCTTTCTCCTGAACCTCAAGCTACCGGTCTCTCCACTTCCCCTAAAGGGGAAGAGAAAGTAAGTCAGTCGAAGGATAAAAATTTCCCTCCTCCCATTATTTAAGCTATTGTATCACTCCTCCCCCCCCCCAAAAAAAAAAAAAGCTGTGAAGCCCTTTGCCTCGCTCTTGACAGCGTGGGGGGCCGGTGGGCAGGGACTGCGGGTTCGAATTTCTGGGTTGTTTTTCCTTCCGCTCTGGGTACTAGTTCAGGCATTGGGGTCTCTCCACCCTCAGCCACAATGTGTTTCTTTAGAATCCTTTGGTCACCTGAGACCTTGATTTTCAGACAATTTGTGCGGGGGTGTTTCTGTTCATTCTGTTTAGGTGGAGGTTTTGTTCTTGTTTTTTCATCCTTGTGGTTCTGGAAGCTTCTGGCGTGTGGCATCTGACCAGTTTTGAATTGGTCCTTTCTATAAAATCCATATTTATAAGGTTGGGCCTAGACTGGTTTGTGTTGTTCAGGGAGGGTGTTTGGGAAAGAAGGGGGCGGGGAGATGTGGGTCCCATGCATGGTGAAATGGAAAAAGTTGAAAGAAAAGGATCCTTAGCTACATTCCTTAGCATGAGATTTCCAACTCTTCATCTGTGTCAGTTTGGACTCAAAAACCTCAAAATACTAGTAGCTTAAACAAGATAGTTTTTATTTCTGTAGAAATCCAGTGTTGGGCAGGCCCTGATATGATCAGGGACCCAGTCTCCTTCTAGCTCACTGTTTCTTCATTCTTCATCTGTGGCCCTCATCCTCATCGTCCAAGATGGCTGCGAGAACACCAGCCATCACCATTCTGCAGGAAGAGAAGCCCCCTTCCTTCCACAAGCACTGCACCATACAGCAGGCAGGTCCTCAACATCATTTCATTACAATGATGAGATGCTGTAGGAACTTAACTCTCGTTTATATCAATTAGCCTATGATAAAACTTTTTCTTATATATCATTTTGCTTAACATTGCAGAACCTTAGCTATCGACTGTGTTAAGGACTTACTGTACTTCTGTATACTTCTCACTGGTCAGAACTTAGCCATATGGAAGGGCTACAGAGGAGACTAGCAAATGTGGTCTTTCAGCTGGATGTATTATGCCCAACAAGAAACTCTTTTGTTAAAATCCCTATGATGAAAGCTTTAAAATATTCACTTAATTATTTACTAAATAAAAAGGGAGGATTAAGACATATAAAAATTCAAGTATAAAAAAAGAGGGAAAAATGGATATTGAGAGGTAGCAAACAGTCTGTGATATTCTTATCAGTGAATCAAAATATCCAGAGATACTGAGATATATCATAGTAGTTATTCAATGCTGACATTTTAGAATCAAAGAGACCTGGATTTGACCCTTGGCTGGGTTTTGTGGGACTTCAGTTTCCTGTAGAGGGAGGGCCAGGTTATCTGGACTCTCCTGCTGAGAACAGGAAGTAATCTTAAAAGCATCAAATAGCCAATAAAACACAGTTAAAGACGCACTAAGCCAAAAAGTTAAGGGAAAGGTACATGGGACTCTGAAGCCACTTTTGCCCTCAAGGCATTTGCTGATATGAACAAACTTGAGTTTCCTATTTGTAGTCTTATTGGGACAAGCAGGCAGGAGTCAAAGCCAAAGCCTGCCCAAGACAGAGAATCTAATAGCTGGGATCCCACCAAGGTAGGGATGGCCCAGAAGACTGCAGAGATGTTCTAAATGCTGAGAGGGGAACACTAGACCAAGGGAAAGGGTAAAAGACTTGAGAATTTATGGTCACAAACTGGCCTTTGGCTGGTGTGCAGCCCAGGTGTGCATCACTTGTGTGTCCACTTCTAGCTGAGATTTATGGCAGAAACAGACAAACCCTCTGGTACAAGGAACTGTCATTTAAAATCCCAGGAATAAATCAGCATGAGCAAGAAACGACAGAGCAAAACCAGACCCACGAAGGCTTCAGATGGTGAGACTGTCACAAATTAGAATACATTAGAGCCTGGAAATAGAGCTAAATATTGGGAACCCATAACTAAATAATTGCCTAAGCATATATGAAAGAGAAAAACCCACAAACTCATAATCAAAAGTAATAACTCAGTGGCTGGGCTAAACAAATTAGACACAACTGAAGAAAGATTTGTTGAACCAGAGATAAGTCTGAAAAGTAGCAGAGGCAAAAGAAAACACGAAAGGTTATAGAGGATAGAGTGAGAAAGTTTAATATTGGCGTTCTGGACTTAAAAGAGAATAGTGTAAAAAATTTAAAGATGATGGTTCCAAATTCCAGGCCGTTAAAAGATCAATAAGCCCAATGAGTCGTAAGCAGGATAAATACAAAGAAACATACACCTGGACACACTGCAGTGACAGTGTCCAGCAGCAGATTTCTCTGAAGCTGTTCCTTAATCTGAAAAATGACAATACTGACGGTTCCTAAAAAGATTGACACATGAGATGTCACATCTAGAGAGCTCGTCGATAACACCTGGTGGACCCTTCATCGTGTGAGGCTGGGGGACCCCAAGATCAAGAGATGGATGGGAGCTAGGGAGAACACCTTTCCGAACCTCATCTGTAAAATGGGGCTTACACTCCTGATCCTGGATGCACGCAGAAAACGTGCGTGTTGTGCATTCAACCAGGATGCCTTGCACAGAGGCGTGGAGGCTGGGATGTACCCAGACACTGCTTCCACTAACATCTCAATTACTTCTGGGTGGCTGCGAGGCTGAAGGGATGTGGTACACTTTTAAATGCTTGCTAGCGTGCGTGCCACACAAAAAAATGGACAGGAGGCTCCCCGTGTTTGGGGCCTTGCCACTCTGTTGATGTCTGTCAATCGTTTTCCCTTTCTGAACCTTGGACTTTGCCAGTTCCACCTCTAAAGCCACCATGGTCCCCTCCTCAACCCCATTCTAACTTGCAGCCAATTCAAAGCCTCCAGAGAAGCTGCTTTTTGTCAAAAAGTTCTCGGTCCAGCACAGGTGAGTTCTGGAAGGGAGGTGGGGCATGGGGTTAGGAGCACAGCCATGTGTGAGAATCGGTTCATAAATCTCACACCTGACCCCATCATCTGTGAAATGAGAACCAAAATTTATACCTACCTGAGGATTTGGAGGAGAATGCGTTGATGTTTGTAAATTGCTCATGGTGCCTGGCACATAGTAGGTGCCCAGGAAATGCCAGCTGCTGTGGAAGAATCTATCTTCTCTCATTAGATATCCTGAGTTTCAGTCATGAGTTCTCAAGTCTTCTCCAGCTTTGAGTTGGCTCGGAAGGCCGATGCTCACTTTATTACTTAGTAACCCTCCATCCTCATCTGACATCTCTGCCACCTACCAATCACGAAACCAGTGGGCACAGGACTCCCTTCCCAGGTGCCATGTTATGGCTTGCTTTGAAGTAGGTTTGCTAAGCAGCTGGGAATGCACTGAACTATCCCCTAAGCACAGCACGTCCCACCCAGACATTGCTGATCATGGGACTTCTCAGGTGCTCATTATTACAGTCCCAGCCTTTGCCTAGAGTTCTGATTCATTAGGTCTGGGTAAAACCTAGGAGTCTGCACTTTTGTAATAAGCTCCCCAGTTGAGTGAAAATCAGGTCACCACTAGAGCTGCAGTTATGCCCACCAACTCACACTCCTGTACCCACAGCTAAAAGGGACAGGGTGGTTTGGTAGAACTAATTTGCAGTGATTCTAGGTCTGTCTTATTCCAGAAATGTAGGCAAATGATCAAAACCCAGTGTTTCCTAAAGTATATTCTGAGGTACCCTAGTTCTTTGAGGTGCTTGTCTAATAAAGGGGTTCTGTGGTGAAATACTTTGGGAAAACACTGAATTCTGTCTTACCCTTGACAGTTCACATGCAGTGAAGAAATTCGTTTAATGTCATCTCACCCTGTTTCTTTGGTCCCTTTTTTCATGCAATACCTATTAGGTTAGTTCTGTGGAAAGCATTTTGCAGAAACACTGATTTATTGCCCACTGGACCATGCAGAATATGGGGTTGCCAAGAATTGGCTTCCAATTCCTTTGTTCCTGTTTATGAGCATATCCTCCGTGAGCCTCACATGGCTTGGACTGGTGCAGTAGCAAAGCTGCCATATTATGGAAAATGAACTGGCCCAAAAATGTAATCCACAGAGAATTCATTTGGTTGGACAGTGTTGCCGGTCCATCTGCCAGTCTGTGGTTTGCTGACTAAAACCGAGAACAGAATTCGGCCCTTTCAAACTTGCATCTCAAGTGTTTACCCCAGAGCAGGGGCCGAGCTCTTATTCCTTTGGCTCTCACCCCACAGTGTTCTCTTCCATGTCTTTGAAGAGTGGCGGGTTGAGAGACCGAAAGGAAAGAGGGTTTTCCAGCCATAGCACAAGATGAGCCAAAGGTATTAAAAAAATGACAAGCTGGCACACGCAAGGCGGGCCCGGCCCGATCTCCGCTGGCTCCAAGTGCCCCTGGCACATCCCCCGCTGGGTGCTTCTCCTGCAGTCAGCCAGGCAGGCTAGAGCCCCAGGTATTCAGCCAGGAACACGATGAGGATGCGGCTGAGGTTGTGCACCGTGGGTGGGTGCAGGTTGGTTTCAGAGTCCTCGGGTGTGTGCCAGACGGAAGGGAAGGGCGTGGAGATGAGGTGGAGCACTGGGACTCCTGCGGGACAGGGCAGATGTGGTCAGAGCCGCAGCTACACCAGGAGCCCCAGCCTGGCCCTCCCCCACCCCTGGAACCCACTCTGTTCTGGCACTTGAAGAACTGTGAACGATGATTTTAAGTGGGTGAGGCTATATGTTAGCTTAAAAAACACATCTGGAGTCTACAGCAATACCACCCTGAACAAGCCCAATCCTGTCTGATCTTGGAAGCTAAGCAGGGTCAGGCCTGGTTAGTACTTGGATGGGAGACCAGCTAGGAAAACCAGGTGCTGTAGGCATAAAAATAAAAAATAAGGGATTGTAAGCTGACAAGGTACTTGCAGTCTGTGAGGTCAACTAAGGGTTGCATCGCCTAAAGTAAATAAATAAAAATAAAAAATATATCTGGTATATCTATTGCTTTCATAACATGAATTAGAAACTCAAAACTTAATGGATTATGGAAAAACCAGAAGAGAAAGATGTCTTCGACTCTCCCCACCAGGTATGCTATTAGGCTGTCTTCCTCTTTACTGACAGGATGTACATAGTACTGATTCCATTCCAGGCCCCAGTCTAAGGCCATACATCACACACAGACACACCCTGTTTATCCTTACAATAATTCTTTCAGGTGGGTACCGTAATTACCACCATTTTACGGATGTGGACACTGAGGCACTAGTTTACTGCCTCTAGTAAACAGCGCAGTCAGAATTTGCACCCAGGCCACCCATCTCGGCAGACAGTGTCCCCGACCTCTACACTGCATTGGGTTCTCGTCCCCAGTGCACCTCCCTCTGCATCTGTCCAGATTTGCTAAATATCTGGCGCCCCCACTAGACAGGAGGCAGGCACCTGCCTTGGGAAGTATTCACTGAGCAAATCAATAAAGAAGGCGTTGTACGGAATGCAAATTTGTTGAATGAGTAAATTACAGGGTAAAAAATTTAAAAGCAGTTTTTAACACTATATGGCAAACGCTGTGTAAGCAGGCATTTCATATACCTAATCTCATCTGATCCTCCCAAGCCTGTGATTACGAATATACGCATAGACATGTTTTGTATGTATATCGCTCTTCATTTTCCAGAAGAAACGGGACCAGAGAGGCTAAGTAATTTGCCTTAGGTCTACCAGTGGTGAGCTGCATGTCTTAGAACCCAGACCTGTCCAGTTCTAAAACCTATGCTCTGAACCCTTGTATCAGGCGTCTTCAGCTCTGGCTACGCATCGGAGTCACCTGCGAGTTTTGTGAAAATGATGCAGAGACCCAAGACAACAGTTCGGTGGGCCTGAAAGGTGACTGGGCAATTTTTGAAGTTCCTCAAGTGATTTTGCTGGGCCGCTAGGGCCTCGAAAGGCAAGAGGTAGAAACAGTGATAGCTCACAGTACTTCAATGTTCGTGTGCCGGACACTGGTCCGAGAGAGGTCTTTACATTGTGTATTAGCGCATTCAGTCCCCTCCACGAGATAGGGGCTACTGTTATCCCCATTTTACAGATGAGGAAATAGGGGCACAAAGAGGTTAAGCAATCAGCTACCAGGCCTCCGCCCCGGGAAGGGGCCAGGGCCAGGGCCAGGTCCCATCTGTGGCTCCCTTGGACCCCTGCGCCCCTGCCTCTCCCTGCGACAAGTACCTCGGCGTAGGAAGGGGATGTGGTCGTCTTCCACGGAGCCCGGGGGCTCCCCAGGCTGGAAGTACATCACTTCCTGAGGATGAGACTGCAGCAGGTTCAAACGGTGCAGCCGCTTCTCTGCAGGTTGGGGATCAGAGAACAAGGATCAGCCTCAGGGGTCCAGGGTTCCCCTGCTCACAAGCCAGAGGAGGGAAGGGGGTCCGAAGGTAAAGAACTGGTCATCCCCCAACAACAATGAATGTCAGTCACCCCTTACTGCAGCCGTGCCATTTTCCCGGTCTGATTCAATCCCTCTGAGTCTCGTAGGTAGACGCCCCTAATATTACTGTCACGCCCACTTTACAGATAGGAAATCGAGGCTCAGAGAGATGAAGCCACTTGCCCAAATTTACACAGCTGGTAAAGGCAGCCAGGATTTGAACTCAGGGATCTCTGACCCCAAACCCATTTGTAATCACTATACTATGGGATCTTGTGTTTTGCTCTTTGTGTCAGTACCTTAGAGAGAGGCGAGGGAGGTAGGTGGAGGGAAGGCTGGATGGCCCCTTTGAGGGGCCTGCCTTAGCCTGACCCTCTCACCCGCATCCCAGGCTGGCACCTGCTCCCACCCTCACCCTTACCTATGCTTCTCAGCCGATGGAACCAGCGAGCAGTGCGAGGGAAGTGACTATAGAAGGTCGGATTAGGGGCTCCCAGGAGATCGAGAAGTATAAAGAGCTCCTGGGGAGAGAGGCCAGGTGGGAAGCTGCAAACCTTGCCTCATTCCCCACCCCTTGCCAGAACCCAGGGGGGCCCTTGTCTTACAATAGCCTGGATCCTGGAGGGGCCAGGACTGTGGGGTGCAGACTCCATGAGCTTAGCCAGGTGTCGGGAGCCATAGAGAGAGTCCTTGGGTCCCCACTCCTTCAGAGCCTCTTCACCATCCAAGAAGAGCAGCTGTAGGGTCACCGGGGCTGCCTGTGCAAGCGGGTGGTCAGGGCCAGCTCAGTGCTAGACCTTGCCTCGCCCTCCCCACCCCATTTCCTGCCCACTTGCACAGCTGAATGAGACAAACCAGGTCTCCTCACTCATAGAGTGAAGAAGCCAAGGGTACAGTCTCTGAGCCAGACTGCCTGGGTTCAGATCCTGGCTCAGCCACTTCCTGGCCCAGCAGTCACAGGTGAGTTTACTAACTTCTCAAAGCACCAGTGTCCTCATGTAGAAATGGGGTTAGTAACAGTTCTGTTCATAGTGTAGGGTTTGAATCCAGGTCCCAGAACAGCACCTGGCATATGGTAACTAAATAAGGACTAGCTCTGATCACTATGGTTATCCTTCGAGCTCCTTTGGCAAAAGAGACAGACCACAAATGAATAATCATACAAACAGTGAAATGCAGTTGAGACAAATGCTTCTAAGAGCTACAGGGACCTGAAAAGGCACAGGAAGGGGTTGGGGGATAACCTGGCCTGGGGAGACTTCCGGTCTGTTGGAAAAGGATGTTTGCACTGAGGGTGAGTGGGAGCTGGTCTGGCAAATGAAGCAGAGGGAAGAATGTTCCCAGACAATGAAGCGACGTGGGCCAGAGCTGGGGCCAGAGAGGTTTGAGAAGAGGCCCGGGGGGTTGGCAAGGTCAGGGAGCTTGGGCTTTGGGACACTAGGGTTCAAGCCATGGAAGGGGACTGAGTGGGGAGGGAGCATGAGGAGATTTGTGTTTTCATTCTTTCATTCATTTATTTCACACATTTTGATTGACATCCTGCTTTAAGCCAGGTGATTCTGGGCCCAGGGAACTGAGCAGGAAACAAAAGCAGCCAGTATCTGTCTAGATGGAGCTTATTCTGGTTGGGTGACAGACAGACAAATCAACATAAAGCACCACAGACCATGGGATGGTGACAAAGAGCTATCTTAGGGTGGTTGGGAAGGCCTCTTTGAGGAGGTGACATTGGTGGGGACACCTGAGGAATGGGAGCCAACTAGGAAGATATCTGAGAAAAGCACTTTCTAGACAGAGCAAACAGCAAGTGCCCTGAGGTCAAAGTGAATCTTGTGAGTTTGAAGTACACCGAGGCGGTGGGTAGCTAGAGCAGTTAGTGAGGGGTGAGGGGTGGCAGGTGAGACTAGAGAGGTGACAGGGCACACCTCATGGGCCATTGCAAGGACTCTGGCTTAAGCATGGAACGCAGTAGGAGCCGTGGGAGGGTTTGGGGCAGAGGAAGGACAGGATAGGATCTGACATTCAGGAGGTGGAAATATCTGTATGGCTTTGTGCATGGAGTGGAGTCAGACAACAGACTGAGCAAGGGAGGGTGGTGGACCAAGGGAAAGGTGGACTCCACCCTCCACCCTCCCTCGGCTCCTCACCTGATCCTTGGCTTTGCTCAGCTCCTGGTCAAGGGCCTGAGCCAGCTCCAGCAGCAGGGCACAGGGCACAGCTGAATCCGTGGCCCCCACAAAGGGGGCCAACCCAGATGGGAAGAACTTCGAGTCATAATGGCAGGCAAGGGTGAGGTGACGGGCAGCCCCTGGGTCCAGTGTGGCCACCACGTTGGCAAAGTCCAGCGGCCCCAGGGGCGTTGAGGCTGTGAAAGGGTCCAGCTCCACATGCCAGCCTGCCGTCAGGGCCCGCAAAGTGGCCTCCAGGAACTAGTGGCAAGAGAGAGGTGGGCAGGTAGGTGGGGACTGGGGAGGAGGTCGGGAGAAGGGCCATGTGACCAGAGCCATGCAGAGCAGTCGGGTTGACTCACAAGTCCTACTTTGGTTCAAATCATTCTTTTGACACACTTCTGCAGAGTGTCTACTAAGTGCCAGGCTTGCAGTGATCCCTTCTCTTGATGTGAAGACTAATCACAGCTCACTCTTCAATAGCACTCTCTATATGCCAATCCGTATTCTAAGAACCTTCTGGGGTAGGGACAATCTATGGCTCAATTCGCAGGAAACTGAGGCACAGAGAGGTACTCCGACATCACGGCCCAAATGGCTGGAATGGGATTTGAACTCAGGCATTATTAAAATGATTCTTGATGCTTTCTGGGAGGCATGTTATTAGCACCAGTTCCAGCCAGAGCCAACCTGTTTGAGTTGAAATTGAAACCCTAGGTACGCCATATATTAGCTGTGAGATTTGGGCAAAATGCTCTGGGCCTCAGTTTCTCCATCTGCATAATGAAGATCAGGTAGGTACCGACTTCACAGGGCTGTAACTTGTGCCTAGCACATAGTAAGCTTTTAGTGGGGGCGCTTTTAGTGGGGGCACTACAATCTGCTGGTTACTCTAGCGTCAGATTAGCTCCACTCAGAGCTCCAGCTCTGCCTCTTAGCGCTTTGGGATCTTGGACACAAGGCCTATTTCCCATTCCGTGGCAGTCGTGGGGTCAGGCGCCGGCCTTTACCTTTCTGGCTTGGAGATTGCCAGGGCTGCCTGGGGTCCGCACGACCAGCAGGGGGCGCAGATGAGTGTTCCAGAGACGCTGTGGATCCAGTTGTCCCACCACCCTCCGCATTCGGGATTCGGGGAGGCTTCCAATCAACCGGCCCTTGGGTAGGGGGTGGGATAGGGAAGAGAAGAGCAGAGTGTGAGAGAAACCCTCATGCTTACCCTACCTCGGGCGCCGTCGCCGCTAAAAAGCCCCGGTTCCTCTCCCTAATCGCGGCCTCCGGCATCAGAGGTTTCTAGGATAAATTCTAGGCGCAGGAAAAGTCCTCCCAAGCCCCTCCAGTCCAGCCCACCCCAACCCCGAAGGGAAAATCGAGACCCAGCGAGAGGAAGATAAATGGGGCTGCTTTTGCCTCTTTCAAATAGTTGACTCTAGCATTAAAACCCAGAACTCCCAATTTTACTTCAGACCCTTAAGGAGGAGTCACTATTACAGAACAAGCCCAAAGCCTCATCCCTTTGACAAGGGGCATGCGTCCTAATGACGGAAACCGCAGCACCTGCGCTAGGGCCATACGAAAAAGCCACGTCGACCTGAGACCTTAGCAAAGGGGAGAAGGAAAACAAGGTCCCCCGCGGTGCCAGCGCCTCCGCCCAGCCTCACCCGCAGCTCCCGGCCTGCTGGCAGCTCCTCAGTCCCGCGATGCCAGCCGCTCCAGATGGTGTAGAACGCGGAGGCCACGGCCAGCGCCAGCAGCAGAGGCAACAGCTGCGCCCGTGGTAGGAGGCGGCGACTGGGCGTTGACGATGGCCCCAAGAGGCCTCGTTCCCCCAGCCGTAGCCGGGGCCGCCCGCGGCCCCCGGAACGCATGGCAGCTGAGCCCTGAAACCGGTCCCGAACCGCGGATCGAATTTAGGCCTAGCCAAGTCCCACCCCATGGAATCGCCAGACCAATGAACAAGAAGAGCTGCTGCACCATCGCACCCTCTCGTTAAGCAGTGAAGCCAATGGGGACTCTGGTTCTGAGGACACGCCTCCCTGCCTCCCTGCCTCCCTGGGGCTTTCGGGTTTGGTTCCCCAGAGTGTGGCACAACCCAAAAGGGAGCGCGAAAGAGGTAGGCTCCGCCTCAGCGTTGGAGGGGAAGCCAATGAGAAGTGTTTCGCTATGGAAAACAATCGGCCTCCGGGGCGCAGGTCCACGCCCCTCCCGGATGTAAGCAAAGGATTGGTTCCGCGGAGTCGGAAAGATCAACTGACACGTAAATGAACGGTCCCTAAAGGAAAAGGGGCGGAGCCTATCCCTAAAGTGAGGAGTGGATTGGCTTCTCGGAGACCTCGCCCCCGAAGGGAGGGCCGGCGGGCATTTGAAAATGGCGTGTCCTTTCCTTCCTGCAACCTGTGCCGTTCTGCAACGAAATGATTTGAGTCGGACCCGCTTTCTTTTTCTCTCCGTTGTCGTGAACATCTGCCCGGTACAGTCCTGAATGGCTGCGAACCACTTAGGCAAGGCTGGCTTTTACGCCAGCGTTGCGCAAGGCTGACCAGGGTCGTTATAGCAACAGGCCACGCCCTCTCCGTTAGTTGGGTTTGCGCAGGCGCCTGCGGAAGTGGGCGGAAGGAAGCGGAAGTCCTGCCTCTCGCGCTCTCTCTTCAGAAGCAGAAGCAACGCCGAGGAGACGCGAACGTTTCGAGAGCGCAGCCGCTACCACCATGTGAGGCCGGGCGAGGCTTAAGCGGCGGGAGTGGGATGGAGGGTGTAAATTTGGCCACTGACCAGTGGAAGGGGAAGGGCAGAACGGAGATTTTAGGGACCAAGTGGCTTTCTTTTCTCTCGTTGATTTTGAGAACAGCCGTGGGAGGGCCTTTCACTGATCTTGTGTTCGGTAGAGGGAACAGCTTTATCAGATAACGGGCTGAGAGCTTTACAAATAACGAATCTGGGAGAAGGGAGTGCGGATTTTTAGGAATAATGACTAGAGGTGAAGGACTATCGGGGTAATTTGAGCTGGAGACGGTTGGCTTTTGGACCGAATTCACAACGTTTATGGAAAATGAGTCACCGGAATGATTTTACTTATCTATTAAGTAATTACTAAGTGTTTATGTATCAGGCACTGCTTTAGATACATGGGATATATCAATGAATACCCCTTCCCAAGAAAAGTCCCTGGCTGTAGCTTACGGACTGGGAAGAGGCAGGCGATTGATGTAATGATAATAGAGGCAAAGTATATGGTGCATTAGGTAACCAGAGCTATAAAAAATAAAAAGTAGAGCCGGGTAAAAACAATGGAGAATGCCAGTTTTAAGAAACAGTGACTTGATAACTAGCACAGAAGAGCACATTGGGAAGGCAACGGTTGAGCAAAGACCTGAAGAAAGTGAAAGAGCAAACCACAGAGATACCTGGGGAGGCATCCAGGCAGGGGAAAAAGTAAATGCCGAGACCCAAGATGAAAGTTCGCCTAATATCTTAAAGGCCCAGCCAGAAGGCCACTGTGGCTGGGACAGAGAGGGAGGGGTAGATGTAGGGCAAGGTAAACACTTTGGATTTTACTTTGTACCCTGAGATGGGAGCCATGGGAGGGTTTTGAAGAGTGAGATGATGTGACTTAGGTCTTGGCAGAACCCCTGGCACTGCTTTGTGAGGAATATACTGTTGGGGAGAAATGGGCAGGGGCAGGAAGACCAATAAGACTCTAGGAGAGAGATGACGGACGTTCAGGTCGTGGTAAGAAATGGTCAGATTCTGGATGTAGTTTAGAGGCAGATGAGATTTGCCAACAGATTGAATGTAGAATGTGAGAGAAACAGTCAAGTTGACATCAGTTTTTGCTCAAAGAACTGGAAAGATGGAGTTGCCATTGACAGAGATGAAGCCTGTAGAAAGAATAAGTTGAAGCGGTTGGGCATTGGTTGCAGTGCTCAATCCAGGATGTGCAAGATTGGAAATCTGTCAGGCATCCACATGGCGATGCCGAGTGAGCACCGAGCAGCAGGAGGGTGGGCATGTTGGGGGAAGACTGGAGGACACTCAGTGTAAGGCCATGGCCACCTGTGTTCTGGGCCCTCTCACCTGTGGACTCCATACTTGCCCACTCAGGAGTCTCCTCAACAAGCCCAAGAGCGAGATGACCCCGGAGGAGCTGCAGAAGCGGGAAGAGGAGGAGTTTAACACGGGTCCACTCTCTGTGCTCACGCAGTCAGTCAAGAACAACACCCAGGTACTCATCAACTGTCGCAACAACAAGAAACTCCTGGGCCGTGTGAAGGCCTTTGACAGGTGAGCACCTGGGTCTTGGGAGGTGTTCTCCAGACCCAAAGAAGCAGCCCCAGCTACGGTCTGAGGAGCCCAAATACCAGGTTTCTCAGAAGCTGGGGGAGTAAGCACCTTACAGCCCCAATGTGTGACTGTCTCTTGCTGCCCCTCCAGCTGTGCTGTATAGTGGTTATGGGCATGTACTTAGGAGCCGGTCTTCCTGGGTTCACGTTCCAACTCTCAGCAGCCACGTAACCTTCGGCAAGTGGCTTTCTCATCTGTACAGTGGTAGTAATCATGGTGGTTGCAGAGATTCAATGGCTTAATAGATATGAAGTGTAGTAAATCACCAAAAGTTCACCCCACTCACAGGATACTCTTAACCTAGTCATTATGTAATCAGAACGCGCGCCTGTGCCAGGTCCTGTTTCGGGCTCTGGAGGGACACACGGCAGTGACTAAAACGCATGGTTCCTGTACTCAGGGATCTCATACTGTAGGTGGGGAAGCCAACAGCAAGCATGTAAATAATGTATCAAAAAGACAAGATGATACATCCTACAAAGAAAAGTAAAGCTAGGTAAGAGAGGAAAGGGGGCGCTTGCCTAGGTAGGTAATCAGAAAGGCCCCATTGGGAGAGGCGGCAGTAAACAGTCAGTCCTGAATAAAATGAAGGAGCGAATGAAGGTCTGAGTGTTTCAGTCGAAGGGAGCAGCGAGGGATTTTTCTCTCTGAGCTTCTGTTTCCTTAGGGTACCCCAGATAGAACAGTCGAGAGGACTGAATGATAATGTGTGTGAAGCGTGCTTGGCTCAGTACCTGACACGTGATAAACGTTCAGTGAACATAGAAGCCGCAGCCTTTAGGTGGTGTCTGGGAAGTGCTCTCCTCACAGCAGTGTGTCGAAGCTTGCGAATGTTTTGGCCACTAACTATTATGTGACCATGAACAAGTCTTTCCCTCTGAACCCCACTTTCCTCTTGAGTAAAATGAGAGTAAAAACAGCAGGAAGTGCCGAGCTCACAGAGGCAGACCTACATTCGAACACAGGTTCTGCCACTTCCAAACTGTGTGACCTGGGGTGAGTCCCGCCATCCCACCATCCCACTGTGTTTGGTTTCCTGCTCTAGGGGTGGCGGAGAACACTGGTGTTTACCTCCCAGGTGAGGTGCAGTGAGGATTGATGGCTTAATGCTTTGAAAGTGTTTAGAAGAGGCGTAGGGGTGTGGCAGGTTCTTGTTAGGTGGTCGTATGTGTATATATCTTATATTTTTCCCTTTTGAGTGGAGTCTTCTTCCTTTTGCCCTAGTTCCTCCTCAGCCCCCGTATCAGCCTCCTACCCCTCCACCCCACCCTAGTATGTATCCTGCCACCTTTGATTCGTTCATACATCTGGAGAATTCTTCGTGGTGGTAGCTAACATCTTTATTGACTTGTCGTGATATAAAATTGTGTTTAAGATATAATCTTCTGTATGCCCTTACACGTCTCATATTTCACATATATTGGTGGTCTGAGGACATCGCTGCAAATCAGCCAAATTATTCATTCATTCATTCATTCATTCATTCATTGTGTTGCTTTTCTTGAGTGAGCAGTGTATATAGTTGAAGCAGAATTCGAAAGATACAAAATGTGCCCAATGAAGAGCAAGTCCCCCCACCCCCCAGGTGCCCTCCAGGGGCGTCACCGTGACTCATTTTTTGGGTGTCCTTCTGGACTATCACTTGAATATAGCATCATACGTATGGAGACAGGAGGGTGCTGTTTGTTTATTTTTAAATCGCTGCTAATGGCACAGCGCACAGTTTTAGGCCTTGACTTTTCCCCTTAACTATGGATCTCAGAAACGTTTTCCATATTGGTATATTACTACTTTTTTAAATTTATTTTCTCCGAATTGGT
Source organism: Rousettus aegyptiacus (assembly GCF_014176215.1). NCBI lineage: Eukaryota > Metazoa > Chordata > Mammalia > Chiroptera > Pteropodidae > Rousettus > Rousettus aegyptiacus. Next base: position 43,591,213 of record NW_023416289.1, on the reverse strand, counting down.
AATATAGTCACATTTCCAGAAACAGTAATAACAATTTAATGAAACGTTTTCATCCAGCTTGTTTCCAGTCTCCCTAGGTCGCTTTATTGCCACCACTAGGTGTCTTCCAAGGATTCTGTATCATCTGGGCAAGTGGGCAGCCTGTATTCTCTTCCTACACCCCGTTTTCCTATAGCGGGTAACTTCCGTGCATCCTGTCCTCCGCGCCTTTTTCATGCAACGTGGTCCCCCAGAGGTTACCCCATAACAAGGCACAGAGCTTCATTTTTTTCTTTTTTTCTTACCACTCAGTGATATTTCCCAGTCCCCTTCTGTCCCTTCACTTTTTTCCTTCATAGCAGTTACCACCACCTGACAGTGTCTTAACAGGTATCATTTACTTGCTTAGCGTCTAGATGGCACACCCCATTTGGGCAGGGACATCATGTTTTAGTCATTGCCATAGTCATTGCCTTTGTTGACTGAGCTGATCCGTACTATCGTCACACGGGCCCACCCAGCATTCTGAGGACAGGGACGAAGCAAGACTGCGGTGGAGGCTCAAGTGCCACCTTAGGCCCCAGGGGCCTCTGGGTCTCCAAAGAGAGGCCGCTTCTTTGCTGATGCCTCCAGAAGTACTCGGAGTTAAAAGGCACAAGTAGAGCGATTTCATTTGCTTCCACCCTGTGCCATTAATACGTCCATTTCAGAGAGGTAGAAACTGAGGCACGGAGGGGGAGAGTCCTGGGCCCAAGCCTTGACCTGCGGACTTGCGGCAGTGGCGCTGGTGGCCCACCACGGCCGTGCTGGAGCGGGAGGCAGCACCGGGTAGAGAAGGGGTGTGGTCAGAAGGCTGCCCACTCACTCCCGGTGCCTCTCCACCCCGTCTCCACCAGGCACTGCAACATGGTGCTGGAGAATGTGAAGGAGATGTGGACTGAGGTCCCCAAGAGTGGTAAGGGCAAGAAGAAGTCCAAGCCCGTCAACAAGGACCGCTACATCTCCAAGATGTTCCTGCGTGGGGACTCAGTCATCGTCGTCCTGCGGAACCCGCTCATCGCTGGCAAGTAGGAGCGTCCTCTTCACAGCGGAGCGCAGCCCTGAGCCGTGGAGGCCATCCTCGTGAGATGGGAATAAAAGTCCTGTGTTTTTTCTAGGGGTATCTGTCTGTTCCCAGGGCCTCATGAGTGGGGCAGACTCGGGGGGAGGGAGGCAGCTGGGTGTAGGGCCATGCACTAGGAACAGGAGCTCTCTGAGCAGGTGAAGAGGCCCCGTGTCAGCCCCTTCCAGGCCTCAGTTTCCCCACCTGCCACGTGAATCAGACGGAGAGAGCTTTTGCTCCTTTCTCTTTTAGTATTTCCTAGTGTCTCCTTGTCAATCTGTCTCACCTTTCTCCCTGCCTCTCAATGAGTCAGCCTTGCTTGAAATGTCCCCCAAGCACCACCTCTGCGTCCAGCACTATGTTGCAGTGCTGCGGCCATCAGCGCGTGGCAGAGCCCCGACCTGCCTGCACTGACAGGAGGTGGTCGAGGTTTAGACAGTCAGTGTCCAAATGGTGATGGCAATCATGCTGTCACTTAGGGTGCCAGCCGGAGGGTCGGTGCTGCTTAGATTGTCTCCCAACAGCTCAGAGCAGGCTTTCTTATTTATTACCCCCCAGGTTCCAGAAGATGGAACAGAGGTAGAGAGAAGTGGTGTCACTTCCCCAGGACACCCAGCCAGGGAGTGGTTATGCTGTGCTTCAAACACCCCTGCTCCTGAGCCGGCAGCTTAACCCCTGAGCTCCACTCCCCTCAAATGACAACCCAATTACCCTTGAGAGGAATTCTCTGACAAGCACAGGGAGATGGAGGGGAGAAAGGGGGGCCTTGTGGGAGGATTAGGGAAGCTCCCTGCCCTCCTCTGATACACACCGGGCTCTCCCCAACCCAGATCACTGTGTTCTGTCTCTGCCCGCATCTGTCTCTGTTCTCAGGACCAAACACCAGGTGGGTGCAGGAGTTCGAGGTCAGGATCTGTGACTGACCCAGCTGTGAAGACAGAGCCTGAGTCACCCTGTGAGCCCCTTAGTGGCAGAGCTGGGGGCCCTGCTACAGGAGAGGGCCTGGCACACATAAGATGACGGTCGAGGGATGATGAAGTCACATATTTACTGGGTGTTCTAATTGGAATGGCCACCCGAGGTGGATATGAGAACCATCTCATTTTATAGATGAGACAGTTAAGGCCCAGAGAGGGTAATGACTTGCCCAGCGTCACTTGGGAAATGATGGAGCCACGTTTAGACGCAGGGAGCCAGGTCCTTGTGAACGGTCTTGGCTGTGAGGGAGCAGGATGGAGCCACAGTATACCAATCTGTAAAGTGGGGACATTTGTGGCTGCCGCAGGAGACTTCCATGGTGATTCGGAGTCACAGTCCTGTGTTCCAATTTGCCACACCTCCCCCTGGTTGTTGACTTGCCCTCCCTGGGAAATGGGACTTGGTTTTCGTGCCTGGCAGGCTGGTGGCAAAGATTCCAGCCCGGCACCCTGCTTGGCATCAGTCTGAATTTCCATCCTCACCTCCATGTTCAAACAGTTGCCAGTCACCTCTTCATTGGTGAAAGCGAAAGCACAGGTCGCAGGAACAGCACTGGGCACACGGGCCAAGCGTTTGCTGTGCATCGCGCACCAGGCGGTCCCCTAAGAGTAGCTCAGGCAAGGGAACCCGTTTGCCAGACGTGGAAACTGATACACAGACGCACTGAGAATTTCCCCTGAGCCACACCACTAATAAGTAGCCAAACTAAGATTTGAACAAGGCTCTCCTGCAGCTTCGCTTACACTACCTTCCTAGGGAGAAAGCCCTCGGAGAACATTTGGTGCGTGCACACACATACTTAGTTGTATACACTGCAAATGGTTAAGTATCAGGAGGTCATGTGAACATCTCCAATTGGGGCTTCTCTTAGGCAGGGGCGACAATGGCAGGACGATGTCCGGGTTCTCGTGGCAACATGTGGCTGAAGATGAGCAGTGCTACCCTCCAGGGACTGTGAGGCCACCACAGGCACCAAGCTGCGCAGCCGCCTCAGTCATTCCCCTCAGTGGCCTTGCCAGGAGTCACCCCACAAAGCAAAAAGCGAAAAACTGTTTCTCATGCTTTATTTACAAGGGCCCTGGTCTAGGGTCCCTGCCCTCCCAGAACCCACAATGGGGGCACAGCAGGGCCACCTCATGCTTAAAGGACTCTGAGTGTGTCTATCCACAGAGCTGGGGACCCCAAGCAAAATAACACCCAGGAACTAATGACCTAAGTGTGTATCTTGGGGGGGGGGGTAACAATAAGGGTCTTGCATGTGTGCAGGTGGTCCAGCTACAGTGAAGCTGTTGGCTTCCCCCCAATTTTCCCAGTTCCCAGGGGCAGGGAGGGGCAGACAGGATGTGCGGCCGCACTCCACATCACGCAGTGGTCCCGGCCTCTCTGGATGTCAGGTTTCAGCTCTCTGGCGTGCCCTGAATTGCCCATATTCATATCTATACACACAACCCTTTCTGGACCACAGAGTCACATTTCTGTCCCCAGTTCTGACCTCTCCCACAAGCTCCAGACCCTTGGTCCCCGCACAAGTCAAAGAATGCTACACTTTCCTTGTGCATTCCATCGCCTGATCCTTAGTTCTACCTTTAAAGTAGCTCAAGAATCCAAGCACTGCACACCCCTCTGCGGTCCCTGCCTGGTCCAGCCACCACGTCCTCCCACCCACAGTCTCCTCGTGGGGCTCCCAGCTTCCACCCCTGCCCCTAATCGGTCCCCTACAGGGCAGACAGAAAACTGTTTAAAACATTGAGCCTGTGGGATTCTCCTAAGAATTTTCGGTGCACCTGGAACAAAACCCCAAACTTTGTGCCCCTTCCCATTGCTCTCTCCCCAGTAGGTGGCTCTGACTCATGCCACTCCAGCTGTGCAGGGCACCTCGCTGTTCCTAAAACAGCCAAGCTCCCTCCTGACCCCAGGACCTTTGCAGATGCTATTCCTTCTGCCTAGGATCTTGTCTGCCAGTTCTTCTCAAAGCTGTCTCCTTCACCTCTTGCAGTTATGGCTTAAAGACGCCCTCCTGGACCACCTTAGGACCCCTTTAAATTTTTCATAAGCCATTCCACAGTGTATATACAACTCCGAGTATTGTTTTCGCGGTCTGTTTCCACCACCTAATTGTGAACTCTAGGAAGACAGGCACCTGTCTCGTCTCCTTACCCCTCATTTCCCCATGCCCTCCACACAGGGCTTGGTACACAGTAGGCGCTCAATAAATACATGCTAACTGAATGAACACGGGAATCTGGCTGCCTAGCAGTAGCTTTCCAAGACCCGGCTGGCCTCATCCCTGGGCACTGGGAGCGTCCCCGAGGACAGGGTACGGCCAGTGGCGACCTGGCTGGGTCCAGACCCCAAGGGCAGGGTCCCAGAGGCGCGCTTGGGGGGCTGGCGCTGCCCCTCGCTGAGGCTGCGGCGCAGGCGGCAGCGGTGCCAGCCACGGCGGATCTCCGACTGCACCTGCAACGGGACGGCGCTCAGAGGCGGCGCCCAGCGCGCCGTTCGCTGCGCGGCTGCTAGAGCGCACGGGCGGCGGGCCGGGGTTCTTCCTACCTCCTTGTTGATGAAGCAGTAGAGGACGCTGACCAGCAATCCCTGCCAGATAAGGCGCCGGGTTAAATAGGGGGCGGGGGCAGGATTATAAACACTCCTTCAAAAGCTCGGACCCTTGCCAGGCTCCAGATCACTCCGGCCGCCGCCCTTGTCCTAGACTTCTGCAGTTAATTCCCTGGCTCCCTGCCCCTCCCTTCGTCCTCCCTGGTTTGCTGAGCAATAAAGAGGCTGAGAACACGGTTCCCTGGATGTGATAACCGCTTCCCTACTTTCTTCCCCGCTTGGGCAAGCTGCTTAACCTAGGCCTCAGTTTCCTCATCTGGAAAATGGGATAACAATGGTGGTTGTGAGAGTGAGGTATTACTATGCCAGAAACTAGTGCCTGGCACAGTGTTAAACTTTTTTCTTAATTTCATTATTACGTATCTTACCATTATTATATAATATTATATAATCATGAATTATTACTAGATCAATTATGATTATTTACTAATTAATGATTATTATAAATTAAGTTAATTTAATTATCAGTTTTATATTTGTGTACATTTGCTTTACACATCAATTTAAGTAAATATTAAAACATTTATAATTCATAATAGGTTACTTGATAAATTAATACAAATCAATTATTTATATGTTACGGTTAAGATATTCCTTGTCCTGTCTCCCCCTTGCGCCCGCCGGCTCCCACTGCTTCATGCATGCCTGCCTTCCTCCATCATGACAGGCTCTCTCTCCCACCTCAGGAATCTTGTACCTGAGCTTTCTCTTTCTGGAATATTTTCCCTAAATATCTGCCTTGTTTGATCCTTCACCTTACCATCTCTGCTCCGACATCTGAGGGGGGCCTTCCCCGACCCCCTGTCTATAACCCCATCCTTTGATCCTTACCTCTATTCTCTTGCTTTTCTTTCTCTAGGCACATCTCACCGTCTGCCATTCTGTATATTTCACTCATAAAGCATATTTAGCATGTGTCTCTCCCATTAGACGGTAGGGACCATTTGGTTCTTGGCCCTATCCCCCACAGTAAACCCGGAACAGTGCTTAGCACATAGTAAGTGTTCAATAAGTGAATGAATAGCCTTGGGGGGATGAGACCAGTGTTGTCCCCACTTTAGAGATGAGAAAACTGAGGCCCAATGAGGTAAAGCAGGGTAGGGGAAGCAAGTGCAGCATCAGTTTTAAGTTTCATTTTGCACTTTAAGCATCTCTCTTGCCTCAGCCTAGCTTCTTTGACCCTGAGGTGACGAAGAGCTGGGAAGTGACAGACCTGAATTTGGCCCTAGCCCTGTCAGGTCGCAAAGCCCCGGATCCTCACCAGGAGGCCACCTGTATCCTGTCTTGGTCCCTGCTGCTACCCCAGCTCAGGAGAGCGCTAGTTCAGTGTTTTGTATGGAATGAATGAACAAAATCCCATCGTCACACCCCATCAGTGGCTGTGCCGCAGAATGGCTGCAGCCGTCCTGCCGCGCACCCAGCCTGAGCACCTGGAAGGAGCTGAAGAAGATCTCAAAGCCCAGTTTGGCCAAGCGCAGGGCACCCCGGGCCTGCTCCTCTGTCACAGGAGCAAACACCACCTCGTGGACACCCAGCAGGGGCACCAGCGTCAGCGTGGAGCGGGCCAGCCTGGGGGGAAAGGGTGGCAGTGGGCCCGCGGCCCCAGGTCCTCCGTCCCACACCTGGCCCCCTTCCCCTTCGGCCCCACCTCAGCCGGTAGTCCGGGCAGCGCATCTGCCGCGTCCTCAGCTTGGATAGAAGAATGCCAAGAATGCGGATAAAGATGAAGAAATTAATCTGTGGGGAGAAACAGAGGTTGAGCCAGCCCCATCCCGTCCTAGCGGGTAGAGGGTGGAGCCCTCGCTTCCTAAGATAGGAGATCCCTGAGGACCGCCTGGAGAAGGCGGGGCCGGGCATACCAAGATGGTCATGAGGATAGGGGTGCGTATGATCCACCAAATGGCCTTGACATCGTTCCGCTCCCAGCACCTGGAGGAGGGGGTTGTGGAAGAGCTGAGATGGAACGGAATCACCCACGCTCGCCCGCAGGCCCCGCCTACCTTCCTTGATGCCACGCCCACATTCCTTTAAAGCCTCCCATCCCGCCCCTTCCAGTAGTCTTCAGTCTTTCCACCCTCCCATTCCTTTAGACCCCACCCACGTTCCCTCTGAGCCCAGAGGTGCCACCAGGACCACCCTCGTTCCCATCACACCCCGCCCATGTCCCTCGAAGCCCCGCCCATTTCCCAGGCCAAGCCCCAAACCCCGCGACTCACTGCGTATTCTCGTACAGGTACCTGACGATCACCCAGGGAATGACGAAAAGCGCGGGGACCCCTGCGCAGACCCCAACCCCCGCCCCCCACCCCGCCGCAGCTGTCAGCGTGCGCACGGGCCCCGCCAGGCCCAAGACCCGCGGAATTCCCATGCCGGGGTAAGGAGGCAAAAGCCGGGACGGAGGGAGACCCCCTGACGCGAATCAGCAGGGGAGTGGGGCAGCCGAGGAGCGCCAGGCTGGGCAGGGGACAGGGTCGGGGCTCACCCCAGCCAAGGAGCAGGTAGCAGCGGAAGTGGCCCCCCTCGGAGCCTCCCACGCCCACCAGGAGGCTGTGCAGGTAGATGCCCTCCACCAGCAGCCACGTGTAGTTGGCGCCCACGCAGTACTGGGTCATGATCTGGGCTGTTCGGCAGGCGGCTAGAGCCTAGGGGGTGGCCAGACAGGGGCGGTCAGGGCAACCGGGTGCCCCCAAGCCTTCCTCCACCTGGCGGTGCTTCCGCCCCCATCTCGTGCCATCAAATATTCTCCCACACCATTATAACCAAGGATGGTTTCTCTCACTCTACATGATCTCTCCTACTCTGACCTCTTAAAACGATTTGTATCTTCCATCTTGCTTTCAGAGTTCCTCCCAGAGCCCCCAAATATGGTCTCTCCCAGTCCATCTCTTTCTAAGAAATGAACTCAACTACTCCACCTATCCAAAGGTTTCTACCAGCGTCTGGCCTCTCCCACCCCTGATAATTGGTATGGCCCAGCTTACTACCAGACAGTTTTTCTTGCCTCCGACTCCTGCCTCTAGACTCTCATTTGTCTCCCAGTAGCAAACTGATATCTGTCAACCCTCACCTCCCCCCAGTTAGTTTCTCCTATCCGGTTTCCACCTCACCTCCAGCAGAAGACTCTCACTGGTAGAAAAGTCCAGTGATGGGTAATATAACGAGAGAAAGGGAATGGGAAATCGCAGTAAAGGAAGTGGTGGGATCAACATGAAGGAGGCTGATTTGGGGGTGGGGGTCCCTCTCCAAAAGTGCAAGAGGTAGTAAATAGATTGGGAACCTCCCCGCCCCACCAGAGGAGGCAGTTTGAGAAGGGAGGGATGACGCTCACCTGGTTCCAAAGGGGAGGAGCCTGGTCCCCGGGGGAGGGGCCAGGGGGAGGTAGCAGCCTGTCTCGTGTGAGGATGGCTGCCGCCCGCAGCATGAAAGACGTGAACAGGTTGATGTGGATGTAGTTGCGAGTGCAGCGCAGCCGCCTGGGGAGTTTGGGAGACAGTCCGGAGACCCCTGGAGACCTGTCCTTGGCTCCACAGAGCTCGTTAGACCACCACCCAGCCCTTCTTCCCACAGAGCCAGCATGGCTGCCTGTTACTCCTAGAGTCTGACCACTCCTTACTGGGCAAACCGAGGCCCAGTCTCTGCCACTGTTGCTCAGGGCGGGTGTGGAGGGGGACGTCCCACCTGAAGAAACTCAGGATGAGCAGGGCGAGCAGCAGCGTGGCCAGGGACACGGAGTAGCCCACAGTGTATACAGTCTGTAGCCGTTCTAAGACCAGCCTTTGGTTCTAGGAGATGGGGGTGGGGGGGGGGCACGAGAACAGAGCTCAGTTCTTCGCCCAGGGCCAGAAGCAGTGGAAGGACGTCTGCTCTTTATTCCAGCCCTGCACCCCAGTTTTTTCTTGGAGACCCTTATTTCAGTGAGGCTGACTCCACCAGTCAGCTCCAGGCCTGGAATATGACCAGGCTGTCAGAGCATTCCATCTACCCCACTCCCTGCCACACACACACACACATGCACGTATGCACGTACACACATGCACACGCACACACACATGCACACATGTGCGCACACGTGTGTGCACATAAACGCAGTGATTAGTCCAGGGCAGGCATAGGACCCAAACCAGGCCAATAAGAGTGAGCCCTGGGCTATTCTGCTGGCGCTACTGAGAACAGAGCTCAGTCTCCCCACCGTGTTGCTTGGTTGGTGGGATGTGGGCCTGGAGCCCATGGGGAACACCTTTTCCTCTCTGCCCCACAAAAGATGAGACAGAAGAGAGAAAAAATAGGCACGACACGGTGAGAGACAAAGAGACTCCCAACATCACTTGAGCACCTAGATCCAGCTGTGCCTGAAGCCGTGGCCTTCAACTTTTTAATCACAAAAGCCAGTACATTTTTTTTCCTCCATCAAGCAAGTTTAAGATAAGTTTCTGTCCCTTGGAACCTAGAGTCCTTAGCAGTACAAGGGGTTTCAGGCTAGATCTAGGGCTTCTGCCTCTCACCTCTCCTTGGACATCCAAACAAAATCCCTCTCTTCTTCTTACCTGAAAGGTCCCATTGTTCTCTGGGTTCTCACACTGAGAATGGTCTCTCCAAGGTCCCCATTGGCCATCACTGCCACACTGGCGGAGGACAAAGCCTGCGGCCACTGTGGGGAGTTGAGGGAAGAAATAATGGATACAGAGAAAGAGATGGAGACAGACTAACTGTGAGACAAAGGCAGAGAGAGGTAACCTTGGCGATGATGATGATAACGGTAAAACCTTATACAGCATTTTAAATGTATTAGTTAATTTAATATTTATAAAGAGCCTATAAAATTGGTAAAATCATCAGTCAATCTCATTTTATGGACGAGGAGGCTGAGGCATAAAGAAGTTAAGTAAACTGCCCTGGGCCACATAGCTAATTAGGACAGAGAGATCTGGATGCCCAGAGATAGACTCAGCAAAAGGAGAGAAAATAACCCAGTTGTCCTCAGAAATACAGAGACAGAGAAGTGGCATTGTATGACAGAGCCAGGATTAGGGTGACCCAGCCAGGGTTGGACAGACTGGAGACATCCAGACAGGAGATGGGGTGTAGGTGAACTTCGGGGCAGTGGTGTTTGGGGCAAAAGTCAGAAGCTGTTTGTGTCAGGGAGGGCCCGCGGGCCACGGGGAACCTCACCATGCTGGTGCCAGGGCAGATACCAGGGGCAGGACGCACGGGCAGTGGCGTTGGGTGCAGCGTAGTCCCAGCAGACGTACATATCGAAGGACCCGTTACAGGCGAGGCCTGTGGCGGGCGTGGGGACCAGAGGTCTGATGGACCTACTGCACCCTACACCTGATGCTTCTCCACCTTAGACGCACAAGCGCTGCCCTTGCCCCGCCCATGGGAAGTGGTCCATCCGGGCTTGGCCACAGCTTCGCTCACCACACCCTAAGGCCCCGCCCATCCCCCAGCCCCACTCTGGGCTCCTGCTCCCTAAGCGAGTTCCCCGCGCGCACGTGCTTCCCATTCTGTGAGGCCCTTCCTAGGCGCCACCCCAAACCACACCTCCTTCGAGGCCCACTTCAGGCTCCATCACCCAGTGTGGCGCTGGCCAGTATCCCGCCCATTTCAAGCTTTATCTCAGGCCTCTCCCACTAATCCGAGATGCGCCCCGTCCGCACTTAGGCCTAAGCCCTTCCCACCGAGGCCAAGTCCACCCAGGCCTCTCCGCCCCAGCCCGCCCACGTCTACCACAGACATCTCCTCTTTCAGGCCCCACTCGTGAGTCCCAGGCCCCGCCCGTCTGGTCCACCCGGCCGAGTCCCTGCGCAGTCACACCTGCTGGGGGCCCCGCGGTCTCCAGGGTCTCCTGACACTCCCTGCGGTAGCGTTCCCAGCGCTGGTACAACTCTCCCGCCGTCTGCCCCTCAGAGCCTGTCTACGGAAAGCGAGAAGGGAGAACCCCCCCCCCCCACCACCACCACCCCGCGATCGAGCAGCATGGGTCGTGTGGGCCAGAAACCCTAGAGGAACTTGGAGAGGCTGTCCTTTTCCCCGGGAGTCTTGGGTGGCTGAGAAACCTCTTCTAACGCTTGAGGGGTGCCTAGATACCACCAGGGAGCTGCTGTGGGGGACTGAAAACCTCCAGGAAGATTAGAAGATTAGAAGACCATCAAAACTGGAATCCGGGACAGCGCGGGGTAGCATTAAAACTCTCTCTGCAGCTGGGGAAGACTTAAAACCACCTCCAAACCTCCCTCCAAGCCTTGAACTCCCCGTGGCTCCTACAATCCTCACCTCCGCCCTCCGGGGCAGCAGCCCCCAAAGCGAGAGCAGCAGCAGCAGCCGCCGCCGGGGCGGACACTTCGGCATCGCGAGGGCGGCGAAGCATGGGGGGCGAAGGGTCCGGTCACGCGGGGGCAGCCCGTCCTGGAGGGTCCGAGGGGAGAGTCAAGAGTCTTGGCCCTCCGCCCTCAGCTCCAGAGCGCCGGCTCTGGGGTTCATACAAGCAGACGCCGAGAAAGCGCCCCCGCCGCCCCCACCCGTGATGATTTGGGGCAGCAGACGCGTGAGGAGGGGGTGAGGCTGGGACTTAACACGTGATCCCGGGCCCGCCCCCAGCTGCTGCTGGAGCCGCCGCGGTGGGGGTGAAGGGGGGTGTTTGCCGAGGGCGCTGTTGCCCTAGAGCTCTGCCGGGCGGAAGCGCTAATGTCACCCTGAGTCTAGACCCAGAGACTCTGGGGAACCTGGGCACAGCCTTGGAGAGGAAGCCACAGAAACCGTCAGGCGCGGAGCTAGAAAAGACCCCCGCAGTTCCCACTCTCCAAGCCCAAAGGGTTTTCAAATCGCCAATGGGAACCCGACCTTATAAAACTTTCTTCGCTGTGGATGAGTCTGTAGTGGATGGGACAACACTCTCCTTAGGGACTAGAGAGGCATCAGACTCTGGGCTCCGATCTGCAAGGACCCAGACGTCTGGAATCCCAACACTCCCCACCCAGCAGCACCGCAGGGAAAGGGGGGAGTCAGGGAGCATTTCCCAGAAAGACAGGGAGTCAGAGATGCATGAAACGAAATATGGAGACAGAGAGACACAGACACGGAGACAGAAGAGATACACGGCAAGAGACAGAAAGACAGAGACAAAAATGTGGGCTAGGGGACGAAGGAGCGAGAAACATGGAGAGAGACACAGAGAATAGGGGAAAGAGAAATAGGGGTGCAGCACTATCTAGAAGCTAAACAGAGATTGGGAGACGTGGAGACAGAGACACGAGAGAGACAGAGAGGAGGATAGAGTCTGTGGGTGTAGAGAGACGGACAACGGCATAGACTAAGAAACAGAAAGCGAGGGACCCAGAGACTTGAGGGGGACATGGGGCAGGGAGGATGGGCCGGGACTGGGGGAACCCTTACCTGTCCCACTGCTGCCTCCACTGCCTTCCCTGGGCTCTGTTAGAGGTTACAGCCCGCGGTGGGGGGAGGGGGCGGGGCCAGGGCAGGGGGCAGGAGGGGGAGCTCTGGAGCAGGACCCAGAGCAGGAGGCCAGTCTCCTGTGAATATCAGTCACTCAAGGTCATGTGCGAGATCAGTCTCGGAGTCTTTGTCCTGAGGACCCCTTTCCCCCAGTGCAGTCTCTCACCCTGTCCCACCCAGCCATCGGCCACAGAGCTGCAGGCAGTCACGAAGGCACAAGCATGTTGTCACACACAGTCCCATTCACTCAGCCACATAGCGGCTCAGCACAGAGTCGCACACACCGTTCCTCAGAGAACATGTTTCTCACGTTCATTCATAGTCAGACAAGCTGCAGTCACACCCAGAGAGCCAAGGTCTCTCACCCAGAGGTTGACAGTGACACACAGCCACATATCTAGAGTGTGGACACTTTTACTCACACAATAACAAAACCACAACCTTCCACAGTTCCAGCGATGCTGTGTCAATCACACACATCTGCGCCCAATCACTAGCTCACACGATCATGTCTCTCCCGACCCACCTGTGCACCCCGTGAAGACAAGGCCAGCGCATCTCCATTACCACTGGGTCCCCCGTGTCACTCGGCACAGGTCTGGGCACACGAGCAGACAGGCTGAGAGAATGATCGTTGATGAAATAAATGCACACAGGTCTATGGTTCCCCACATACTCAAGTACACCTCTGATGACACGATCTGAAGGTCGCACACAAGGTTACACAACTGCACCCATGAACACTTTCACATCGTTTCACACACTTTGCATAATCACCCACAGGGTCTATCACATCCTAACAACACACATTCCCCAACTGTCACTGAGGCACACACTCTCACAGGTTCCCAATGTCACATTGTCTGTCATAATGTCACCCTCACACAGTCACATCCAGTGCCGTGGTCATTCGGACACACAGCCTCACCCACACTCACAAGTCACTCACGATCACACGCTGTCATCCCACAATCACACGAACCCACAGCCTCACATGGTCTTACGGTCACAGTCATGAATCCACACCTCACAATCTCCGCTTCCAGGCGCTTCCTTTGCCCTACAATAGGGGGGATGTCTGTACGTGTGGGGAGAGGCTGAGAAACGAAGTCCCACCCAGCTCTCAGCCCTCTCCTCTTACACAAACCACCAATTCACGCACATCAATCATAATTAACATTCATGAGCACTCACTCCCCTGGGGCTTATAAGATAAGTGGGTCAGAGGCAAGTCTACCCATTTCACAGAGGACAAACTGAGGCCCAGAGGCCCCAGGAGGGGCAAGGAGTAAGGGGTGGCATGAGGTCCAGCTCCAGAGGCTGGAATGGAGACGAATCTGGGGGAAGAGAGTGACACGGGGGTCCTGGCTTCCTGGCCTCCAGCTGGCCTCCCTGCTCTCTGCCCCAAATTCCTGGCGCCTTCTGGGTCCTGGGAAAGTCTCAGTTCACGATGTGGAGAGAGAAATTGGTCTGGAATTGCCCAGCACCTCGGGGAGAGGAAGGGAGTCTTTGCTTGGCCCCTGGAAGGCTTGAGGATCTCTCTGCTGGGACTAGAAAGGTGGGTGGGGGGCTAGGACCAGGGAAGGGAGAGACTAGGAGGGAGGTGGACGCAGTGCAGAGCAACTGAGGTGGTGAGAGAGACAGGAAACAAAACCAAGAAAGACCAGAGACAGGAAAAGGCAGAGATGAGAGAGACCAAGAGAAAGAGACAGATAACAGAGACTGACGGACTGACAGAAATCAAAAGAGACAGAAACGGAGAAATACAGAGAGAGGGAGGAAAAAAAACAACGGAAGAAAAAATAGGGACCAAGAGAGGGAGACAGAGTAGAGATAAAACTGAGAGATGGAGAGATGGAGAGATGGAGAGATGAAGATGGGGATGTACGGAGGGAGAGAGCCTGAACGATGGAGCCTTGGGAGAGAGATGAGCGAGCCAGGAGCCATGGACACGAGCCCAGTGCTGGGCTCAGAGCCCCTCAGCCCTCCTCAGTCCTCTGGGAGAACATAGGGCAGAACAGAGCACGGGTCTCTGAGTGTCCCCGGCCCGTTTCGCCCCTCGTGGGGTCCCCTGTCATCTCCCAGGGTGGGGGAGGGGGCAGCAAGGCCACAGGGGAGCCACGGGGCACTTTTTGGAGAGAGCTGGTTCTCACGCTCAGAGCTTCTGGAAACCTCAGAAAGAGAAAAAGCTGTGCCCTCTCCCTCTGCCCTTCTCTCTCTGTCGTCCGTCTCGCCCCGGGCCACCCTTTTTTTCTCTTTGGGCCGAATCTCTCTTTTCTCCTTTTCTACCGGCCCCCACTCAGTTCGCCTGTCTTCCTTTCTTTCTTGTCAGGCTGTCTTTTCTCTTTTCTTCAGTGTCATCTTGCTGCTCTGCTTACTTCTCTTGCTCTCCTTCATTCTCCAGATCAATCTCTTCTCGCCTATCTTTATTTACACTTTCTCCTTTCTCTTCCCCCCGCCTCGCCCATCTTCCCACTGGGTGTCTGCTGTTTCCCTCTCTCCATTGCCTCTGGTCCTGGGTGTGCAGGCTGTTGTCCCCTCTCCCCACCCCAGCATTGACCAGGCAGTGCCCCCCACCTTAGGATGCATCTGTGGGGAGGAAGCTGGGGGGCCTGGCCTCCCCATGGAGTTGCCTGGCCGAGCAGAGCCTGCAAGAGCAGGCAGGGGGCTGTAGTGCTAGCAGATGGTGAAGAAGAAATGAGGCAGAGAGGGATCGGGAGAGGGGGCGCCCCATGGGGACTGAGGCCAGAAATGGGAGTCTGAGATGGCCCCCTGAGATTCAGGACTGCTGAGAGGAGGCCTGAAAGAAAGAGACCGAGGGAGAGAGACAGAGATAGAGAGATAGCAATAAAGAGACAGAGACCGAAAGAGACAAACCCACAAACATGGGCATCCAAAGGGAGGCAGAGAGACAAAGACGCAGAGAGAGAAGACCTAGAAGAGAGGGACTGAGAGCCTGTGACACAGGCTCATGGGACCCAGTGAAACAGAGGGACGGAGCTGCAGAGACGGGACTACACACACGATCCAGAGACAAACACGAAAAATGTGGGATCCAAGAAAGACAGAGATGTAGAGACATGAAACTCAGAGAGAGACATAGACATGGAGAAATACAGAGATGGGGAGGGAGAGAGGAAGAGAGGGAGGAGGAGGAAAGGGGGAGAGAGAGAGAGAGAGAGAGAGAGAGAGAGAGAGAGAGAGAGAGAGAGAGAGAGAGAGAGAGAGAGAGAGAGAGAGAGAGAGAGAGAGAGACACCCAGGGCGATGAGATCTGAGAGACACTATCCAGAGAAACAGAGATAGAGAGAGAGGCTTGGAATGCAAATAGATGTGCACGCAAGTAAATCTCAAAGACACAATCAGACAGAGATGAAACAAAGATGCCCGGCTCCCCTCGCCCACTTCCGGGGGGGGGTGCTCTTCACACCCCGCCTCCCCCTCCCCCTGCCCCCTGCAGCACGTCTCCATAGAGACCTCCCCAGATCCTGAGGGCAAATATTATCCTGGCCAGAAGCAGCAGGGCTGTGTTGACATAATCTCGCGCTGTTGGGGTGGGGGCTCCAGGGGCCCGAGAGACCAAGACAGAACGGGAGAGGAGAGCAGAGGGGCTCTCAGATGGGGCCCTACAGACAGCTCCAACCTCCCCCCACCTCCAAATCGAGCGCTCACCTCCCTGTCCTGGGAGGAGTCGCTGAGATTCAAACCTATGACTTTGGCTGCCCCCTGGTGGTGGTGGTGGTGGGTGAGCTCTGATGCCCTTTTCTGGCTCAAGCAGAGCGCGCTGGCCTAGGTATTTTCCTTCAAATTTCTAGAATCTGGCTCCTCTTCCCTCTCCCCGCAGTCCCTGCTGTGGTCCAGTACCCTCCTCTCCAGGATTCCTGCCCCAGTTAGTCTTTTGTACTTTCCATCCACGCCCCCAACCTCCAAAAGGGCAGGAGGCAGCCGGAGTGGACATGCTAAAGCACAGACTTGACCCTGTCCCTCCCCTGCTCAGGACCTGCTGTGGCTCCCCAGTACCCTCAGGAGAAAGCTCAGGCTCCTCCCTACAGCTTACAAGGCCTTTTCCGAGCTCCCCAGCCTACTCTCCATGTATTCTCACCTCTTCAAACTCTTCCCAGTCCCTCGACTGTTTTTCTCTGCCTCAAACATCTCCACCCAATTTTTCTTGAGTCTTGCAAAGCCCACCTCAAAGTTAGCAAGTTTAACAAATAGTTGTTTTTTTCTCCTGGACTGTGGGCAGGGCTGGGGCTGTCTCAGTCATTGCTGTGTCCCCAGTGTTGCCCAACACTGATTTGGCACATAGAAGGGCTTGATTTATTATATCAGGGACCCAGGTGGCCAAGATAGCACTTACCCTGCCCTCACAGAACTCCCACCCAAGGCGCAGGCCCAAATAGGGAGACAGACTAATGGAAGGAGAGGTAGAAAGAGAAACAGAAAGAAAGAGTCAGAAAGACAGAGGAGAAAAGAGGCTGAGTGAAAAGCAAAGTCCAAGATCAGAAGTAGTAGTAGTGGTAATAATGATCATAATAATAATAATTACCACATATTGGACATTTTACATATATTTCACTTAATCCACAACAGACCTGCGGCAGAGGTATTTCACTTCCATTTTCCAGATGAAGAAACTGAGCTCAGAGAGAGTAAATAACTTGCTAAAGATGACATACGCGATGACATAGCTCATACGTGATGGATCGAGGACCAATTTCCAGACAGAGACATCAAGAGAGACAGAGACAGAGACAGAGATGAGAGAGAAAAGTAGCATGGAGAAGGAAGCTCAGAGGCAGAGAGAAAAGACAAAGCATGACCACGAGCCCTGCCCCTACCTCACCCCCATCCCTGGCAGAGTTACCCCCTCCCCACTCCTGCTATTGACATCTCCCTGCAAAACACTTGTAATAAAACCATCTCCATTAGCTGTACCCAGAATCCACTTTGCTGAGCACTTGAGGCCAGGCATGAGCTCACTGGACCGGCTTTTCTCCCCCCGGGGAAGTGGGTGTGGGATGACTCCCATTTTGCAGAGAAGGAAAAGCCAAGCTATTTGGCCAAGGTCACTGTGCTCACATGGATCTTGACACCTCAAGGGCAAGGATTGATTCATCTTTGTGTGTCACCCCCACTCTCTCCTTCCCCCCACCCCAACACACAACCCACCAGCCTAAACTCCTGCCTGTGGTTCCTTCATCCACACCCTGGTCCCACCTCCCCGCGCCCCACCCCCTGGCCGCGCCCCCGCCACCCGACACAGGGAGCATACAGCATCTGAACTCCCCTGGGCTCCCACAGGCCCCTTGGGACACTCCGGTAACACCCTTAGCACAATGCATCCTGCAGCAGAGTTCCATTTGTAGTTGTCTGACTTTCTCAGAATCTGAGCTCATCTGGGCGGAAGGTGGGAGAAGCGGGAGTTTGGGAGGCAGGAAATCTGGATTCCTGCTTTGTTTCTATCCGTAACACAATTAGCTGTGATCGCAGAATAATGGCCCGCATCTATTTTGGTCATCACTTCGAACCCATTATTGATTGTGAAAATTAATAAAGGGAAACCACGAAAATGGTGTTGGGAGACCAGAAGGGGGAGCTCTAACACAGTGCCGCTCTATGTCAATGGAAGCTGTGTCCATTACAAACACAGACACAGCAAAGAATTATCAGTTACAGACCCCAACAGGAGAAGGTGTGCATTGAAATTGACAACGCCAGCAACTCCTCCAACGAGAAACCATCGTCTCTGTGAATGCTCACTTTTCTCCAGTGGACTTTTATCTAAAACAATCCCTCCCAACTTCCTACTTTTTCTTCATAAAATAACATTCCTCTCCTTTGCTTGTTGGACTTGCCTGTGGCTGTAGCTGTAGGTTGCTTGTCCTGAATTGTAATTCCTTACTTCTCCCCAATAAATCCTTTTTAAATTCTTGCTGGTAAAATAACTTTTATTGTTAAGGTCAAAAGGACTTTGGTACCTTATATGGTAGGTATTCACTGGGAAATGATAGGAGTTGCTATCATTTATGTGGGCCTACTGTGTGCCAAGCGCTATACTTATGTGTGATTTACATCTGTGGCCTCAGTGGGGCTTGGATACAGCAGCAAACCACGAACATCTTTCCATAGCCTTCAAGGACCTACAACGGGGGTCCCTAACTTCCCCCCCACCCCCGGCCCCTAGCCTTGGACTGGTACCTGTCTATAGACTGTTAGGAACTGGGCCACACAGCAGGAGGTGAGCTGTGGGTGAGCAAAGCTTCATTGGTATTGGCAGCTTCTCCCCAGCGCCAGCATCACTCCCTCCGCTCCGCTTCAGATCATCAGGTGTTAGATTTTCATAGGAGCACCAGTCCCTGGTGCCAAACATGTTGGGGAGTGCTGTGCAAGCTCTGGTGGGTCCATTACCTTCCCGACCTCACCTACCTCCCGCCCTCCTCTCCCTCTGCAGCTCCATCCTCGCCAGTCTTCTTGTTGCCCCGAGAATATGCCAAACTCATACCTACCTCCAGACCTTTGCACTTCCTATTTCCTCTGCCTGGAAGCTTCTCCCCTTTCCAACTCCATGAGCGATTGCTTCTTTCTTGTCAATGACATCTCAGTTCAAGTGTCACTCGGAGAGATCTTCCCTGGCTCCACTCTCCCTAAATTAACCTCAACCTCCTGCCCTTGATCAGATCATTTTGTCTTATCTCTGTAATACCAGGGTCTGAAATCATCTTACCAGTTCCACGCCTGTTTCTTCATCTATAAAATGGTGATGAAAATAGGGCTTGTGGTGAAGATCAATGACTGTTTCACATGCGGTAGGTGCTCAATTAACTTTAGCTATGATTATTATTCATTCTGTGTGTGTTGGCTTAAATCCTCAACAAACTGGAGCTGACTTAGTTAATACAGAAATTCCAGTACCTAGAACAGAGTGGGCACTCAGTAAACATTTTTAAATGAAGGAAAGAGATGGGCAGAGGGGGACCCCCCCCACACTCACCTCCGACACGTGGAAACTGACATTCAGAGTCCCAACCAAAAAGTGGTGGAGTCGGTATTGAAACCCAGATCATTCTGTTTCCTGCGTCCTGTGCTTTTAAGGTCTGCCTATGTGTCCAAAAGCAAATCTCTCCCTACTGTGGGCTTGTTTCCTCTAACTATAAAACATGGTCTGGGTCATGTCTAGGTGCTGACCCTCACTGCGGACTTGGGGAGGTGCTCCACTATTCTTTACATCCATTGTCAAGTATTTTACCCTCTCATCCTCCCCCAACATTGGAGCCAGCTCCGACTGACACTGCCAGCCGGCCAGGCGTCACAGCTGGACCTGTGTCAAAACCGGGCCTGGATAATGAAATCGTAGGAGATGAGGGATGTCGGGGAGGAACTAAAGGGAAAGTAAAGAGAAAGGTTAGGGAGGGACGACAAACTTAGGGGAGGAGTCTAAACTCTGGGGCGGAGCTAACCCTATAAGAAGGCCGGGTTAAAGGCTCTGGGATAAGTCCTATAGCCCTTGGACGCTTAGGGGGCGGTGCCAAAGGCTCTAGGGGCGGGAACAGAACGTTAG
This sequence comes from Rousettus aegyptiacus, assembly GCF_014176215.1. Taxonomy (NCBI): domain Eukaryota; kingdom Metazoa; phylum Chordata; class Mammalia; order Chiroptera; family Pteropodidae; genus Rousettus; species Rousettus aegyptiacus. The sequence continues at coordinate 43,571,532 of NW_023416289.1, read as the reverse complement.
TTCCCGCCGGATTCTGTGGATGGAGCTAAGACCCCGGGGGGCGGATCTAGATCTAATAAACAAGGGCTCTAAGAACTGGGCTAGGGAGGAGCTATTGGATATCTGAGCGAATTTAAGACTCTAGGGTCGGGTTCTAGTCTCGCAAGGGGCATTTGGGAAATCCAGTAAAAGGTTAGGGAGAAGGTTTTGAGGATATGGGAGTGTCTTCCTCCACCCCATCTTCCTCTCAGAGGCAGGGGTTATGCTTCAGGCTGAGAAGCTGGGAAGGCTCTGCCCCTTCCAATCCTTCTGTGTCCCTATTGGTGGAGGGGCCTGCGCGACAGGCTTTCATTGGTTCTGAACAGGCAAGGTAGAGGTCTAGAGAGCATAGCACCGGTTGTGGGCGGGACCAGACGGTACCGAGGGGGATCTCGGCGCAACCAATCTGGGCCCGAGGATTGTGTTGGGGATCCTGGCAGGGGGTGTCCCGACCCCCCTCTCTGAGCATCCTGGGGGATGATCCCAGTGCCAGGCCCGGTGCCGGCCGCCTGATGCCGGGCGGGCGGAGCCGGGGATGCTGGAACGGAGGGCGTTGCTATGGCAACGGGAGGCAGGGCCTGGGGGGGGGACCGGGCCCGAGCTGGGGCCGGGGGGGCCGGCGGTGGCTGTGGTGGGGCGATGGCGGAGCGCGGCCCGGCCTTCTGCGGCCTCTACGACACGTCTTCACTGCTTCAATACTGCAACGGTGAGACCCCTCCTCACTTCCGACCTTGGCCCCGCCCAGGGCTGGACCCATCTCCTCCAGCCCCCACCTCCAGCTTTCAAGTCCCCATTCTTGCCCCTGGCTGAAGATTGCCCTTCCCCCTTCCCCCCTTCCCCCCACTCCCCCGCAGCAGGGCCCTGACCCCAGAGCAAGGTCCCTGATGCCCAAAGCTCGGATCCTAGTCTCCCACCCCAGAATGGAGAGAAGGGAGCAGAACCTTCAGGAGCTTGGGGTTGAAGGGGTGAAGGCCTGGAGGTCTGGGACTGTCCTCCCTATCCCCTCTCAATTCTCTGGGACCCTCCCTCTTCTCCCTGGCAGAGGAAGAGATGCAAGGAGGAGGGTGGGATTTGGCGTTGGCTGGTGGGCTGTGTGTGGGACTGAGGAGGACCACCAGAGGACTTTACCTCCACTCTACCCCCCAAATCCTTAGGCCCCACCCCCTCACCCATTAGGACTCATTCCTTCTCCCTAGACAAATGGTTATGGTACCAGAAGGGCCACTGTCGGTGTCAGGCCCAGATGAGGGGAGCTGGAGGCAGAGAGAAGGGGACACGTGAGGAGAAGTGGGAAGTGGGAGCTGGTCTCCAGGTCAAAGGGGTGAGGGTGGGGGAATAGTCTGGAGGGATCAGAGGACTATTGAGTCATGGGGGGCAAGGCAGGCTAAGACCTCAGAATGCATCCTACCTCTCTGGGTGGGGGTCGAAGGGCCAAGGTGAAAGCATCTCTTTTTCATTCAGGGGGCCCTGAGAAGGGACCTTTTTCCAGTTTAGAGGCTCACTCCCCTGGACACACCCCTCCAGTGCCAGGGACCACTGGAGCTGGCAGAGGACCAGGATGCTCGCTCATTTTGTCCTCCTCCCGTAAGAGGCAGGGTGATGGGGTGCTTAAGCCTGAGTTCAGTGTCTGTTTTGCTCCTGAAAGACGGTGTCGTGTACAAATAACTACCTCTCTGGGCCTCAGTCACCTTTCTCCCGAAGCCAGTATAATGGTACGACAACTGAGTTGCTAGGAGCATTAGGTGCCATGATAACAGTTTTTTGTATTCTGGATTTACTGAGTCTGTACCATGAGCATAGAAATGTGCTTTTTTTGCACGAACAGTGTTTGCCACACGTAAGTTCACTGGGTCTCATTTTTTTTTTGGTAGTGTTGTTAGCAGTTGGTAAGAGGGGGTTCGGCACAACGAGGTTATTGCGCCCTCCTGCCCCTCACTTACCGGCTTTGTGACCTTTGGCGAGTCTGCGCACTCCCCCAGCCTCCGTCCTTAGTTTTCCTCCTTGGGACGCTTGGTGCCAACGGGACCCTGAGGTTCCCTTCTCTTGAATTGCAAGTCCAGACAGCTATCTCCCCCTCCGACCTTGGGAGGCCCCCACTTTCCTCTGCAGGTCCAGGCACCGGACCAGAGAGGCTGGGGGGCGGAGGGCGGGCAAGGCCCGGCCGGCGATTGGGCAGAGGGGAGAGCGGGGAGGGACCTAAGGCTGCACTGCGGAGCCCAGCGGACGGGCGGGGCGGCCTACGGCTGTGGCATGGCAGGTGCGACCTCCATGCACCGTCCCTGTTAGTGCTACCACCTTTACGTCCGCCCGGCTGGGAGCTGGGCTTTCTTCGGTTTTTGCCAGCAATGAGTCTAGGTGTGAGTAATCTGGCGGGAAGGGGAGAAGGGGACCACCTCGGTCTTCCGCCCCTCCCATTTCGGGAAAATGGGCGGGGGGAGGTGTGGAGTGGAGAAGTTATTTGGCTGCATCCTTGGACTGAAGAGGAGAGGGAGAGCGGAATCTGGGGAATGGGGTGCAGAACAAAATAAAGAAGGGGAACAGAGGAGAGACGCTCCGGCTGGAGAAGAGAGTTTAGATGTCAGATCTCCCTTGCGTGGGTCTCTTGGGTCTGCGATATGCTGCCTGCAATTCCCAATCCTACCGCCAGGGGCCGCAGAAACTCTGTCCTTGCTGCCGGCTTTGGGGTCGAACCCCTTGGTGGGGAGAGATTGGAAAGGAGAGGTACCAGGAATGACCTTTTAATTTGGAAAGTCTTAGAAACAGAGAGGGAACATTAGTATTCGCGACAAAACGTTGATATTCGTCAGAGAATACTGAGGAACAATTCTAGAACGTTGGTGTTAGTAGGAATAAGTCGATGTCATCCTGACAATGTTGTCACTCATAAATATTTAGCATCTTAGTCATAGAGTCTTAAAACCAGAGTCGAGGCTCTTGATTCGTAGACTCTTAGAAGGTAAGAGAGGAAGGGACTTCCCTAAGGTCACACCTCTAGGGCGCTGCAGCAGAGAGGAGTGTGGGGGCAAGGGCTGAGAGCTGCGGGGATTTCCTTACCCTTCGGGAGCCCTCTTCTTGGCCCATCTCCAGCTACCCAGCCCCAGGTTGCGGGAGAGGAAGAGGGAGTGGCTGGCCCCGCTTAGTCCTGGGAAGGCCGGAGGGACACCTCGGGCGTTGGAGTTCCTGGGTGGCCCCCCGCAGTCAGCTCTCCCCTGCCTTCCAGATGACAATTTGTCGGGCACGAGCGGCATGGAGGTGGACGACCGCGTGTCGGCGCTGGAGCAGCGGCTGCAGCTGCAGGAAGACGAGCTGGCGGTCCTAAAGGCGGCGCTGGCTGACGCGCTGCGTCGCCTACGGGCATGCGAAGAGCAGGGCGCAGCACTGCGCGCGCGGGGCACCCCCAAGGGCCGGGCACCGCCGCGCCTAGGCACCACAGCCTCGGGTACCTATCTTCACTAGATTGGAGAGGTGAGATGGAGAGGGGACCCGTGCTCTGATCTCGCACTCACCCGCTTCTGTCCTCTTCATCCCTCTAGTGTGTCAGCTCTTGAAAGGCCTTCCCACCAGGACGCCCCTCAATGGCTCAGGGCCCCCGCGGCGCGCGGGCGGGTACGCCACATCCCCTTCCTCCCCCAAGAAGGAGGCGACCTCTGGGCGCAGGTAAGGCAAGAAAGCCAAGATCCCAGCCTCCTTCAAGACCTTGTGGGAGACAGAGTTTGTATGGAAAGGGATGGACTCGGGTACCTGAACTCCATCAGTGGAAGGTGCGGGCAGGTTCTTGCCCGCCTCCGCACTCGCCTGCTGGCCTCGCAGGCTCCAGCCCTAGCTGTGTGCTCTCTCTTTGCAGTGCCCGCCGCTACTTGTCACCGGAGCGCCTCGCCTCGGTGCGCCGAGAGGACCCCCGCAGCCGCACCACATCCTCTAGCAGCAATTGTAGCGCCAAAAAGGAAGGGTAAGTGTCCGAGGCGGGGCCATGTCGCAGATGGTGGGGCCAGGACCCCCCACATAGGCATCGTAAAGGTTGGGGAATTTAGGGTGATACCCCAGGCCATGAGGTGATAACCTAGAGCGGGGTCGTCTAGTTTTAGGATGCGGGAACAGTGCGGGAGGATTGGAGGGACCAATCTTTGGATACTGTGGTGGAAGGGAAAGGCCAGGAAAGGCGGAGCCAACACTGAGGGGCGTAGACAAAGCGTTAATGGGGGCGGACTAGAACATAAAAGGTCAGCGCCTCCTGGATGAGCCAGAGTAGAGGTCCCAGGGGAGCCGAGATTGTGGGCGTGGCCATTAAGGTAAAGGAGAGTCCCCATTGAATCTCAAGGGTGCCGCCGGGGCAGAAGCCTCAGAGAAGTTTTTGCAGGGAATGGGGGAGTCAGAGGGAGGGGCGCGATTTGAATTTGAGAGCCTGGCCTAATGAGAACCTGGGCTGGGGGTCACTGGGGCTTCGACCAGGTGGGGGCGTGTCAGATGCAAGGAGCGGGGCGGAACGGAGCCTGGGTCTCTGCCAGGCGGAAATGTGAGTTGCTTGAAGGTTGGTGGGGCCTCAAGTGGGCGTGGTCAAGTCTCAGGAGGCTGAGCCAACCTGGAGGATTGAAGGGACTCAACTCAGAGACTGGGTCAAGTGAAAGTGGTCGTTGTCCGAATGCCTGGCGGGAACAAGGGCGGGGAGGAGGGCTCAGGGGGTGCGGGCAATTATCAAGAGACGAGTCAACTCAGGGGAGAGGTGGGTGTGATCAGAACACTGGATGTTGTCAACTTCGCGGAGTCAGGGCCGTACCGATGATGGGCGGAGTCATGGTGCAGTGGGCGTGATCAGATCCCGGGGGCTGGACTAAGGCTAAACCCTGGTCAAAACCCATAAATTTTAACCCCACTCAAATAATATCAAACATCTACATAGCGCTGTGCCAGGTGCTACTCCAGGCACAGCGGTTTGACCAATTTAACCCTCGCAACCACCCCGGGAGGGAGATACTCTTATTATCCTTGTTTTGAGAATGAGGAAACTGAGGCAGAGGTTAGGCAACTTGCCCGCCTTCTAGGAAATGGCAGAGCTGGGATTTGAACTCAGGCAGACACACCCCTGAGTCCAAGTCCTCAAACGACATTCTCCCCTACCCTAAAAAAAGAGCCTGGTATCAGGACCCCGTACCCCGGGACCTGAGACCCTGAGTGACCCTCCGACTCCCGGGGTCAGTCGCGGAGGGCGGGGCAGGGCGCGGCGGCGCGGGCGCCTCCCAGGGCCGGAAGCGGCGGGGCCGGTCCCGGCTCCACCCCCGGTCCTGAAGCTCCACCAGCCGCCGCCATGAGTAGCTTTGGAGCTGGGTGAGACCCTCTCACAGACCCCCTTGTCCCCACGCTCGCGGAGTCTGGACCCCAGGTCTTCCCCTTCACCAGAGACCCAGGCCCGCAAGCCTCACCCCATAACGCCGGCAGAGGGAACATGGAGACACGCCCCTTTCCTTAAACCTTCACTGCTTCCCTTGCTGCTGGAATTTCGGGGCGCTGTGGGAGTGGGGGTGGGGAGCGGTGGGAGAGCCGCGCTGGTTAGGAGGGAGGGGTCTCTGCTGACTCCCCTCTTCCAGGATCGCGCCCCTGCCGCTTCGTCTGTGTGATCTTTGGCGATTGCTGCCTCTCTGGGCCTGTGTCTTAGGCTCTGCAAGATGAACCGAGCAAAGCACACGGCCTGCAGAGAGGCGGCGCTCCGCTCTTTCGCGGCCCCCATTGTGCATCCGACCTCGGGGGAGCGGTGGGGTGGTGGAGTGCTGACTCCCCTTTTTTGACCTGCCTGCTGATGAGGGTGTCTTTTGTTTTGTTTTATTGTGTTTGTCCTGTCCTGATAGCAAAACCAAAGAAGTTATCTTCAGCATGGGTAAGTGGGGCGGGCGGGAGGACCTCGATTGGGGGCTTGCGGGGGAGATGCCGCGAGCTGGAGATCAGGGGACCTGACTACTAGGCCTTTGCTTTTCTGGCCTCAGTTTCCCCACTTTTTTTTTTATTTTAAGTAACTGAAAGGGAGAGGAAATAGGGATGGGGACTGGTGTCCGCGCCTGACCCCTGGGGTGTTCTGGCAGAGGAGGGCTCCGTCAAAATGTTCCTGAGGGGCCGCCCTGTGCCCATGCTGATCCCGGATGAGCTGGCGCCCACCTACAGCCTGGACACGCGCTCGGAGCTGCCTTCCTGCAGACTCAAGCTGGACTGGGTGTATCCTTTTGCTTTAATCCCTCCCCCACTCCCCATCCCCCCAGTAAGAAGGGGACAAAAGCCCTTCTGGTGTCTGGCTTAAGCTGGAGGAAGTGTCCTTGTACTGAAGGTGGGACATCCAGGCCCCTGTGGCTGTCTAGATCTAATAAACAAGGGCTGTAAGAACTGGGCTAGGGAGGAGCTAGTGGATATCTAAGCGAAGACCCTAGGGTCGGGTTCTAGTCTTACAAGGGGCTTTTGGGAAATTCAGTAAAAGGTTAGGGAGAAAATTTTAAGGATATGGGAGTGTCTTCCTCCACCCCATCTTCCTCTCAGAGTCTGGGGGTTATGCCCCTGTGGCGGGACAGCGCAGGATGACCCCGTAGTCAGGAGAAAGCCAAGGACGACAGCAGGTTAGCTGAAATGACCTTTTATGATTCATTAAAGCAGCAAATGTTTGCTGAGCACCTTCTGTACATCAGGTGTGTCAGATGCTCTTTCACTTTCAAGCTGCTTCACAGAGCTCCTGTTCTAAAGTGGGTAGAAGCCGGTAACTAAATAAACAAGATAATTTCAATTAGTAGTAAATTCTGAAAATACAATAACCTAAGCTCGTGTGAGAGGAATAACTAGATTTCTCTGAGGAGGAGGCATTTTTAATTTTTAATTTTTATTTTTTATTAAAGCCTATAGCACCTGGTCTTCCTGGGGGGTCTCCCATCCAAGTACTGACCCAGCCCGACCCTGCTTAGCTTCTGATATCAGAAGAGATCGGGCAAGTTCATGATGGCATGGCCGTAGACCTGAGGAGGGGGCATTTGAGCTGAGAATTATACAATTAGGAGCCGGCACAGGAAGAACTAAAATGTTCCAAACACAGGCTTCCTCAGGTACAAGGCCTCTGTAGCCAGAGTGGGCTTGGTGTGTTTGAGAAACAAAAGTTAGTAATGGTTAAGAACCTTGTCTTTGGAGTCTGGCAGAAATGGGTCAAACCCCCAGCCTAACCTCTGGCTGGCTGTGTGACACTGGACAAGTCACCTTTCCTCTATGCCTCAGTTGTCCCCTCTGAAAAATGGATTTTGTGATCTCAGATTCATAGGATATGAAACAATATGTAAAAGGGCTGAGTTCATAACACGTGCCCCATAAAACTGATAAAATAATAATCATCATTGAGCACTTACTATATGCCAGGCACTGTTCTAAGTTCTTTGATGTGTAAATGTGTTGAATCATAGGATCCTTCTCTTCCGTGGAGTTGAGAATGTATTTTTACAACCAGTGGCCTCCAAGAGTTCCCCGAGGCCTGCAGGGTGGATATTACTGCCACTTCCCAGGTTAGGAAACTGAGGCTTAGAGAGGGGGCCTAGAGAGTCAGCACATCCGAGTCAAGACCTCTGACGCTGGGCCCCAGGCTTTTTCCAAAAAGCCCACTGAGACTTGGGATCTGCACCCTAGGGACACAGTCCCTGTTCTCCTCTCTTGACCTTGATTTTTGCTCTGGAAGAGGCAGGGCTGCTGGAGCCCAGGGTCTCCTTGAGGCACCTGGAAATATACAAGGGAATCGAGGAATACCAGGCTGTCACGCCGGGCCGGGCTTGAGAAGCATCGGATGAGAGGCAGCTGAGACAGTAAAAGTCAGTGTGGGTCTCATTTTCCACCGCAGAAATGACTTCGGGGTGGGGCAGCTTCCACGGGGTCAGGATATACATATTGACATTCTTTCGGACCTTTTCTGAACATTTTCTGGGGCGAAGGGCTCTGACCCAGTAGTCACTATGACAGTGTCTGCCCTCGTGGGCCCACACAGTCCAGTGTGGGGACAGACTCCTTGACAGTGACAACTCAGAGTGGTCAAGGCTGAGATGGGAGTGCGGATAGCTGCCCAAGCCTGGGGGTCAGGGCAGGCTTCTCAGAACAGTTACAGAAGTGAGCAAAACAGCCCAATCTCAGCTACCGTGGAACTCAGTCTCATGGGGGAGTAAGAACAGTTAATTAACAAATTAACCAGGTCATTACGAAGTGGTATAAGTGTAGTGGAGGAACACGCCTGAGGCATCTCTGAGGAGGTGCCGGCTGGGAAGGGTGGTGGGTGGAGGGTACTAGGCAAAGCAAAAGCTGGTGCCAGGGCCTGGGGTGGTGGTGATGGTCTTGGCATTCTAGCAACTCCCAAATCAGAGTAGGGGGAGGCAGGAGCCCTGGCTTTCTCCTAGGAGTACTAGGAAGCCACAGAAAATTCTAAACAGGACAGTCAGCCGTTCCTTCAGCAGATACTGAATTCATATGTCAGCTGTGCATCAGGCACCGCCCTGGGCACAAGGGACACAGCAGTGAACAATACGGATAAAGATTTCTGCTCTCCCGGAGCAGACACTAGTTGAGACAGATAAGGTATAAGGTCAGCAGATAGCACGTGGGATGCTGACGAGTGCCCTGCGGAAATATGAAGGGGGAGGGGGATGAGGGCAGTGAGCGGGCATGAGTTTGCAGTTTCAAGTAGCATGCACAGGAAGGCCTCTCTGACCAGCTGATGGTTGAGCAGAGACCCGAAGCAGGTGAGGGGGAGATGAAGGGGAGGAGAGCACAGGTGGCGGGAGTGACAAGTGCAAAGGCCCTGAGGTGAGAACAGGGAGGAGGCTCCTGTGATGAGCTGAGCTAGGTATGAGTGGAATAAAGAACCAGGGCCCGAGTCAGGCCAGGCCTCCTGCCTGGGCTTTCGTAAGGACTTTGACTTCCTCTCTGAGTGCGATGAGATTCATGGGAAGGTTCTGAGCAGGGGAGGGATGTGGCTGGCTCAGTGTTAATGGGTTTTAACAGCATCCCATTCAGGGGAGGAGGATGGGCTGTATCGGCGGTCCTCAACCTTTTTGGCACCAGCGGCCTGTGCTCCTATGAGAATCTAAGGCCTGATGAGCTGAGGTGGAGCTGAGGTGGTGATGCTGGTGCTGGGGAGTGGCTGCGAATATGGATATAGCTTCACTCGCTCACCTCCTTCTGTGCGGACTGCACTAGCCCCTGGTTTGGGGGATAGGGGACCCTGGACTAGAGCTTATATTAGTTTCCTGTGTCTGCTGTAACAAATTAAGTCACAAACTTGGTGGCTTAAAACAACAGAAAAATCTCTTGCAGTTCTGGAGGCCAAGACTCCCAAATCATGGTGTGGGTGGGGCTGTGCCCCCACTGAGGCCATAGAGGAGGACTGGTTCCTCGGGTCTCCTAGCTTCTGGTGGCCACTGACAACCCCAAGGGTTCTTTGGCTTGTAGCTGCATCACCTCAATCTAACGGTCTTCATGTGGCCTTTTCCGCCTCTGGGTGTGTGTCTTCTCTCTGTGGGTTATAAGGACACTTGTCATTGGATCCAGGGCCCACACAGGTAATCCAGATGATCTCATCTGAGATTCTTAATTACATCTGCAAAGAGTCCTTTTCCACGTTATTTCCAATTCACAGATTCACACTTCACAGATTCGGTGGGGGGATTCATACTTTGGTAGACCTAATTTCAGGGGTTTCATCATTTAAGGCCCCATGGGGGTTAAGAGTGGGAGCCAGAAAACCTAGTTCCGGGTACCTCGTTGAGTCCAGCACTCAGTCGACAGGTGCAATGCCACACAGGCTCCTTAACCGGCCCCTGGGGGGCTTCCAGCTATGGCTACCGTGGCAGAGACTGTCGTGCCAACCTTTACCTGCTGCCCACAGGGGAGATAGTATACTTCGTGGCCTCTGTGGCCGTGCTGTACAGCGTGGAGGAGCAGAGGCAGCGGCACTACCTGGGACACAACGATGACATCAAATGGTGAGGCCAGGGAGAGCTCCCTCCGGCTTAGGGCACTCACTATTTGGGTGGCAGGGTGGGGTGGGACCTTTGCCAGCCAGAGGGCTGAACTTGAGGGAAAAAATATGGATTGATTATATTTCAGATGTTGCTGAATTCACTCAAATGCCTGGATTTTTCACTTTTGAATACTCCAAGCTGGCACCCCGGACTATCTATCCCTGCAGTGTGCTGGACCTGTTTTCGTGGCCGCCCCTTTAAATGGGTGCCCTCTCCTGGCCATTTATGGTACAGGGCTGAGCCCTGCAGGCATTGGAGTTACAGACCCCGGGGCCTGAGTCTTGCTTCTGAGCTGCAGTGCCCAGAGGCTATTTCATTATGGCTACTGAAAGACTAGAGAAATGTTTATTGACTAAATAACTCAGCCACCCAAGTTGTGGAATGAATAACCAGGCACAGAGACTGGCCTCTGCAGGAGGGGTCCTGGGTCCGCTCCCTCCCACTGAGCCTTGTCCATCCATCCTCTCTCTCTTCAGCCTGGCTGTCCATCCTGATATGGTCACCATCGCCACTGGACAGGTGGCAGGCACCACGAAGGAGGGGAAGGTAACAGAGAGGAGGGGGTAGGACTGGCAGACTGGGGTGGGCTCTTGGGTTGGGGTGGAGGGTGGAGGAGGGGCAGGCAGGCATCTGGGCCCCCAGGGAACAGGCCAATTTCTTTCCTGCAGCCACTGCCGCCCCATGTGCGTGTCTGGGACTCAGTTTCTCTCTCTACCTTACACGTGCTGGGCCTGGGGGTGTTTGACAGAGCTGTGTGCTGCGTGGGCTTTTCCAAATCGGTAAGTCCTGCCCCAACCCTCACCTGCCCACCTGCCCCTAATCTCCAAAATCAAGAGCCCATGCTGCACCTTCCCACTCATCCCTTTGGGATGTCGCAGGTGTAGGTCACACCCCGTTCCTCCTGGCAGAATTCCGGGTCCTCCAGGCTGGGCATTCATCTCTGTGGCTTCATAGGCCTGCTCTGTTAGCCTTTGTGATGAACACTCATATATTCTGATTGCCCCAAACCCCTCAGTGATCCCTCGGTGAACACTTGTTGCATTGTTTTTCATTCCACCTTTCATTCTCCAAAGGTCCTCATCCCTTGGGCATTTTCAGCCAGTATCTGGGTTGGTGGGGAGGCTCTTGGCACCATTGTTCTAGATGGATTTTGGCAAGTCGCATGTTGACAGGTCTGGGTGAGATAAGTACAGAAATTGAGAGTAAACCTTTAGGAATTTACAGACCAATTTGACATTCCCTTAACATCCAAGTATATAATTGGTGGGGTTTGTTGTTTTTTTTTAAATCACTTTGCATTTTTATCGTATTTCACCCAAGTCTGCAATGGATTGGGAAATAAAAGACAGCCCATCCTCCCACACATAGTTTAGGAAGCCCTGGATTAGAGTCTCATAGCTTTCTGAGGCCAAAGGAGACATCTGAGAGCTTTGAGAGGAAAAAAGCTATTTTGTTGCCAAAGTGTGTGTGTGTGTGTGTGTGTGTGTGTGTGTGTGTGTGTGTGTATGAGACAGAGACAGGGCCTGCCAAATCAAAATTAACCTGTGTTTAACTAAAGGTATGAAAAACATTTTACCTAGATGGGGTAAAAGGGGTCAAATATGTGGTGACATTAAAGAATTAAAAAAAAATTTTAAACTAAAAAAATTGTTTTACCAACTTTATTGTTTAATTCCATATACATAAAAGTCATTCCATAGGAGAATGCAAGTTAGATGGTCTCGGTAAGAATTCCTGACCACATGCTGACTGCAGACAGAGTAGCTGAGGGTAAATTAGATTGATTTCCTAGACATGAGTTATTTCCAAAGGAAAATTATGAAAACCTTTTAAATGTGTGTATGGCTGCTGGATGGGGAGTGAGTTTTAATGTGCTCCCCGTGACGTGGGCCAGAGCCTTTGAAAATCTTAAAACGGACCTAAGTGGCAAATATCCCAGTGGGCGAAGTGTTTGGGGGGAGGAGGGCGGGGTCCTGACCCACCTTGCCCCTCCCCCTCCTCGCTTCTCCTCCCAGAATGGGGGCAACCTGCTCTGTGCGGTGGACGAATCCAACGATCACATGCTCTCGGTGTGGGACTGGGCCAGGGACGCCAAGGTGGCCGACAGCAAGGTGCGGTTCCTTTCTCATCCCCTCCCCTGCAGGCCTGGCCGATCTCAGTGGGCGGGAGCCTGGTATCACACAGACTCACCTTGAATTCCTGGCTTTGCCATTTATTTGCTGGCTGTGTGACTTTGGGCAAGTGGCTTGCCTTCTCTGAGTTCTGGGTGCACCGCCTGTAAAATTGGGATAACGGTAGCATCTTCCTTGCAGGGCCTTGGCCTTGATGTTGGGATATGGATGGGTGGCCCAGGCTGAGCAGAAGGGTTGGCACAAGGTAGATGCTGATTCTACAGTCCTGCGATGTCCTCGGCAGACCTTGACTTGCCTCCCTGGGTAGTGGTTTGTTTTACAAATGAGAAGCCTGAGGCCCGGTAGAGGGAAGAGCTACTTGCCCAAGGTCACACCGCTGTTCTGGTCTGAGGACAGGAGACCTGGGTTCTGGATCGGGGCCCACAGTTTGGGGAAGGAGAAGTAGTTGAGAGGCTGAGCTCTGGAATCAGAGCTTCGTGAGTTAATTCTGGACATGATGCTTATCTGGCTGTGTGGCCTTAGGCAAGTGACTTCCCCTCTCTGAGCAAGTAAAGCATAATCTGTAATAGGGGCCACTGATGAGCCTTACCTCACAGGGCGCTGTGCGGTTAAATGAGTTAAGGGGTGTAAAGTGCTTAGCACAGTGCTTGATGCAGAGGGGGGCTGTCCAGGTGTCTCTCTGTATGTTACTGAAGAGGCGACAATGCTTCGCCTGCCTCCTGCACTTAACTTTGCCTGGATAGGGAAGGTATGGGCAAGTCTGGAGTGCAGGGCACAACCCACACAGCTGTACAGAGCAGTCCTACGTGGGGTGGGTGTGGTGGCCCTGATTGCTTTGAGGACCTCATTTAGATCTCCCCACTCCCCAAAGTGCTCCAACGAGGCCGTGCTGGTGGCCACCTTCCACCCCACAGACCCCACGGTGCTCATTACCTGCGGGAAATCCCACATCTACTTCTGGAATCTGGAGGGGGGCGGCCTAAGCAAGCGGCAGGGCCTCTTTGAGGTGAGTGCCAGGGGTGCGGGGATGGGTCAGGCTTGCAGGAGGTGGGCAGGGTCACCCAGGCAAACAGCAGGATGCTCCAGAGGGGCCCAGAGGCTGGAGATCACGGGGACACTACGATGTTGCCTGCTGAGGCCTCAGTGTCCTTATTCATACCGTGGGGATGATCTTTCTTAACTCTGAAGTCATGAGGACTCAATGGATGATGAGTCTAACAGCTCCTAGCAGATAGTGAATGCTCAATAGATGGACACTGTGGTTGTCAATATCATAGAAAAACAGAAACAGAGAGGTCAGACTGACAGAGAGGCTGAGTGGGAAGCAGAGGGCCTGGGAGAGAAGATGCAGGGGCACCTCTGACATGGCTCCCCGACCTTTGGTGAGAGTTGGGGGTTCAACCCAAAAAGGGAGGCCCAGAGAATACCAGGCACAGATGGAGATGAAATATACTGAGAAGAGGGTGGGGCCGGGAGAGGGAACCAGAGACAGAAGATGGGGACGGAGCGGGGAGAAGTGAGGGCTAGGGGCGGAGAGAGGAGGAGAAGGAGGGGCAGAGAGCGAATCCAAGGGGAAGAGAGCAGGGGAAACCAAGGACAGAGAGGGGACTGGAAATCAGGGAGGGGAGAGACAGGAAGTGTGTGGGGGTGGGGAAGGGAGACGTATGGCCAGAAAGGCCAGAAAGTCTAGGTGACATGAGCACCCCATAGAGGTGGGGGTGGAGTCTCGCAGAGCCTCACCCAAAAGCGTGGGTGGGGTCCCCTAGCTCTAGGATGCCCCTAGCTTCGGAGACCTTCTGACACCTTCCCCTTCTCTGCCTTAGAAACACGAGAAAGCCAAGTACGTGCTGTGTGTGACCTTTATGGAGGGTGGCGATGTGGTCACCGGGGACTCTGGGGGAAACCTCTATGTCTGGGGCAAAGGTCAGTGCCACCCCACCTGTTTGGTCCCAATTCAGTCTTCCCTAGCCCCTTTTGGCTGTGCCTCCCTTTCTCTGACCCTGCGTGGATGGTATGTATGGTTAAACAGGCTAAATCCTTACTTGTTCAACTCCAACACCCCCATCAAGGCTCAGCTCCAATATCCCACCTCTGCAAAATCTTTACTTATTTTCCACCTTTGTCCTATGCATATCGCATGTTGGGGGTCAAGTTTGAAGTGTAGATGGATGGGTTAACACAGTTGGATGTGGATGGATGGATGGATAGGTGGAAAGGTGGTTTGTCGAGAGCAATGAATAAGGGAGTGAATGGATTAAGGGCTTGTCTTAGCCAGTGAATGAAAGAATGAGTAAATTAATGAGCTGTCCTACTTAAAGGAAATTAGGTGAATGAATGAACAACTGAAAAATGAACGGTCGTTCCATAACGGATGGCTATGTCGGTGAATGAAGAAGTCTTTTGCCAGGCAGTGGATCTATAAAGTGATGAGTAAATGAGCGAGTGGGTGAGTGAATGAATGAATGAATGAATGAGTGGATAAATGTGTTATGAAGAACGGATTGTTTCAGGAAGTAGATTGATTACCACATGAATAAATGGATTGATTGTTCTAGCCAATGGGTGGATGAACAAATGAAAAATGATTGCCCCAACCAATGGCTTAATGGGTTGTCCCAGCCTTTGGGTGAATTGTGAGTCAAGGAATGAAAAGGCTGTCCCGCAGTGCATGGCATAAACAAATGAGTGTTTGGCCCAGGTATGTTCACTTTCCCACACATTATGCTCCTTATGCAAGGTCGCACTGCACATATTCCAGTTTCACAGATGAAAAATGACAGGCTCAGAGAAGGGAAATGACCCAGCAGATGGCCGAGCTGGACAGAGGCAGGGCACACTGCCAGTTAGTCAGAGCTTAGGGCACTTGGTCTCTAAGGCCCCTGCCCTTTTTGGGCCATCTGCCCCACCGTACTTGGGTATGTGGGAGACAGGCCTTGAACCAGGTGTCACTCTGTGACCTCGGGTAAAGCTGCCTCAGATTTCTGCCCGTAGACTGGGGGGAGCTCGGACCCTAGCGGGGCTACCCCAGGCAGGGGGGTGGGAAGGGAATGCATTTGGGGATTAGACAAGTTTGCGTTCAGGTCTCAGCAGTGCTCTATGTAGCCGCCGAGAGAGTTACATCCCTTCTGAGACTCTGTCGCCCCTGCGGGAACATGACTATATCGCTGCCTCCCTCCCAGGGTCATTTGCAGCTTTCCTTGGGATCGGACAGCTGAGAATCAGCTCTGAGTAACTAGCAGTGTATCTTTCCCAGCAGACTGTAGGCTCTCCGAGGGCAGAGACTGGCTCCGATTCGTTTCCATGTCCCCAGCTTCACCACTGGTCCAGCCCATGGGGCTTTGGGATGTTGGGTTGGTGTGTTAAAGGATAGATGGAAAAAATGATGCACGTACATGTGACACCATATCTGAGTCTTAAAGGATGAGAATCGAAGAAGGTGGTTCCTTCTTCCTCTCCCCTGTGTCCCCGCTCGAGGGTGGTTCCTTCTTCCTCTCCCCTGTGTCCCCGCTCCTCCCTGGTCTCACACCCTCCATTCCTGCCCCCTCTGGGTCTCAGAACCAAATGTAAATCTGCCCCTGTCCTTCCCCTGCTGAACCCTTCTGTTATGCCCCCGTTCTCTCAGGACAAGGTGTAGGTTCCTCACTGAGGCCTCGAAGACCCTGCCTGGTCTGGCTCCGCCCTCTCTCTCCCGTTCCAGGTCACACTGGGTCACACCAGACTCCTGTTAGTCCCCTGAGCAGTCCATGCTCAGTCCTACTCCCTGCCCTTTGCACTCATTCTTGCTTCTGCCTGCAACACTTTTCCACCCTCTGCTGCCCTAGCCGACTCCTGGTCAACCTTCAGATCCTTGCTCAGCCATCTCTTCCAGGAAGCTCTCCCTGGCCTACCAGGCTGAGTGTCCTGTCCTCTATGGGATCCCACAGTCCCAGCCCCAACTGCCTTGGGTTGTCCCTGACTGGTAGTAAATCTGTCTCTGAAATTGGCCTATGAGCCCCATGAGGGTAAGATCTGAGATTGTCTTGGTCACCACTATGTCTCCACTGTCACCCAGCATGAGACTGGGCCGAGTAAATGCTAGTTAAATAATTGTTGGTTGAATGGGTTAATAAAAGAATGAATAGATGGTTAGATTGACAGATGAGCGGATAGATGGGTGAATGGATAGATGAATGGGAGAATATATGGAAATGGGTGGATGTTTGGATAAAAGAATGGATTGATTGACTGGTGAATGGGTACTCGGATGAAAGAGTGAATGAATGGATGAGAGGTAGATCGATGGATCGATGGATTGTTGGATGGAAGGAAGGGTGGATGGCTAGATAAATCAGTGCTTTGATGGGTGGTTGGATGGGTAGGTAAGTGGCTGAGTGAGTACAGAGATGGATGGATAGACCAGTAGACAGGTGAATGGATTAAAGGGTGGATGGATGGATGGATGGATGGATGGATGGATGGATGGATGGATGGATGGATGGATAGCTATTAGTTCGGATGGTTAATGGATGGATCGATGATGGTGTTAGAACAGATGGGTCGATGGAAGGGTGGGTAGAAGTAAAGGTGGGTAAATGGCTGGATGTAGGGTTGAGAGTTCGAGGTGCTTTTGGGGCTCAGTACTGGGGAAGCTGACTCTGCCCCTGGCCTCCCCACAGGTGGGAACCGCATCACACAGGCGGTGCCGAGCGCTCACGATGGCGGCGTGTTTGGGCTCTGCGCCCTGCGGGACGGGACGCTGGTTTCCGGAGGGGGCCGCGATCGGCGGGTGGTCCTCTGGGGTTCCGACTACACCAAGCTGCAAGAGGTGGAGGTGAGGATGAGGGGAGGCTCCTGTGAAGGTGAGGAAACGCCCCCTCACCCCGCCAGGGCTCCTAACGCTAGACCCGTCTCTCCTTTGCGTGTCACCTCCATCCCCGCCCCCGCGCCTGCCCCGTACTCACCTGCCGCCTTCTCTGCTCTCGCCTGCCCAGGTCCCTGAGGATTTTGGCCCGGTGCGCACCGTGGCAGAGGGCCGTGGAGACACGCTGTATGTAGGGACCACCCGCAACTCCATCCTGCAGGGCTCCGTGCACACGGGCTTCTCTCTGCTCATCCAGGTGAGCTCTCCTGAACCTGTGCCCCCCACCCCACTGTCTCTCTTCTCTTCCCTGCACCACCCACCCCTCTTCTCTCCCCATTCTGGTTTTTCCTCACCTCCCTGCCCTATCCCTTTTCATCTGACCTGGCAAACATCACTTACCTTCCCTTTACCTGCTCTCGCTCCATAACCCCACCCCTGACTAGGACCCCATCTGGAACTTCCCATGATTCAGCAGCCAACAGGGTAACTGCTAGCACAGCAGAGGGTCCCCAGGATCCTGCTCCAGCTGTGTTGCCCCCAGCTCTTCTGATCAGGGTGGTGGCCTTTTCCGTTGGTAAGTGCCCTGGCCGGTTGTCACCAGGCTGCACACACCTTAGGCCATATACCTCCCAGGTCTGCACCTCCAAGGATCTGGGAAGACCCTTCTGGAGTCTTCCTGTTTTTCTTCTTGCAGCTCAGATGCCCGCTCCTCCCTCCTGGTGTGCCAAAACCTTCCCCACCCACTGAACAATCCCACCTCCTGACTGGTGGCATAGTACGATGGTTAAGAATATGAATTCTGGAGACTGAATCACAGCCCTGTCACTCATTCGCTGTGTGGCATAAGGCAAGGGAGTAACCTTTCTGTGCCTTGATGGCCTCCCTTCCTTCATCTGCTCCGTGCATTTTCTCTCTGATAGGCTGGCCAAAATCAGCGCTGCTGCATTTAGATGCCACCTCTGGCTCAGGTGTTCGTAGGAAAGATTTAAAGAAAAACGAGGGCTAGAGGGGTTGTCTAGGTGTCCCCAGAAGGGACCTTGGAGACCCCTAATGATATTCTCAACATCCCATATTATTAATATATGTTAATATATTATTAGAATTAGATTGTCGTTGTACTGATGCCAATTATAATTATATTGATTACCAATCTTAATAACTTATTACTAGGAATATATTAATATGTTACTTATAATGATAGTTAGCCTCATCCATTTTGTGAGCACTTTATAGTGGCCTCACACACCTTCCATCCATGGTTCGAGGGAGCATAACAATTCTCTGAGGCATGTGTGATGATTAGCCCCATTTTACAGAAGATTAAATTGTGGCTCCAAGAGAAGTCACCTGTCTAGGTGACTGCCACAGTCAGGAAGAGAGAGCTAAAGTCAGACCCACCAGGCACCCACGCCCGGTCTTTTGGAGCAGGGGGAGATTAATACAGGGAATTGGGGGCTTCCATACTTGCTTGGAAGGGCTAGAAGGGAGGGCTCGCAACTGGGAGGATGCCCAGTGGGGTCCCACAGCCTTCTGGGTGCCATCTGACTTCCAAGGTCAAGTTCCTATGCATCATGCTTTCTTGCCACCCACTGTGAAATCTAGAAAGCAGAGTAGGGGGTGAGAGGGGGGTGCCTCAAGCCACACAGTAGTGGCAGGGGTCTGCCTGATGATGGCCTTCTTAAGACACACGGGGGAAAGGGTCTTTCCTGGGTCACCTGTGAGCAGGTGTGTTGCTGGGGCTAGTCCAGATATTCTCTTTGGCATCAGGCCTGGGGGCAAGGGTCGGGACCTGTGGTCTCCATGCTGCTGTCTCCCCTTTCTGCCAGGGCCACGTGGAAGAGCTGTGGGGCCTGGCCACACACCCCAGCCGGGCACAGTTTGTGACATGTGGGCAGGATAAGCTGGTGCATCTGTGGAGTGCAGAGTCCCACCAGCCCCTGTGGAGCAGGATCATCGAGGTAAGGGGACAGAAGAGGTGACGCACCGTTTTCACGGAACGACTTGCCTTAGTGTGTCAGGACTCAGAGCATCAGACGGCACCCATGCCCGGTCTCTTGGAGCAGAAGGGGATTAATATAGGGAATTGGGGGCTTCCATACTCGCTTGGAAGGGCTAGAAGGGAGGGCTCTCAACTGGGAGGATGCCCAGAACAATACCATAGAATAGACCCACAGGGGAGCTGCCACCTCTGCCACAGGCAGGAGGGCGGAGAGCCAGGAACCACTGAGTTCAAGAAAACTTGGTAGTCAGAGCTGCAAGTCAGGAACAGGATGCTGTGGTCGCTGCGAGTGTTAGCTCTAGACTACACTGTTTGATACATGTGGAGAGTCAAACTTAATTAACTTTAAAATGTAGAGAGTATTAAAAATCAGTCCCTTGGTTGTACTGGCTACATTTCAAATGTAGCTGATGGCTATCTTATTGGAAAGTGCTAAGAGAGAACATCGCCATCATCACAGAAGGTTCTTTTGGACTGAGTGACCCATCAGTGGCTACATTTGCACTGGCCAAAAACGAGTACTCTGTGCCTTTGCCTTTCAAGGTGCATGACTGCTCACCAGTGTAGTAAATGCCATTGCTTTCATGACCTCAACTGGTCAGTGGAAGTGGCAGAAGAGGGAACACTACCTTTTGCCTTCTAGAACCCACAAATATGCAACTTCTCATCAGACCCAAATCACAGTGGAATCATAGCTGCAAGGGATGCTGGGCACTGTAGTTATTAAGCTCCCTCACCTATGCAGTATCATACACTACGAGGTCAGTCCATCATATCCCTCATGCTACCCTCTGAGGCTTTGCTCCAGGAATCCAGGGTTATCTCTGATCCTGGAACACTCAATGACCTTTAAACTTCTTTGAATCAGGGATGGCGTGCCCTGGAAATTGTTAGAGCACGTGTAATAATCCTCATCCCAGCCGCCTAATTGAGCAGCTATGATACACTGGGCCCTGCGTTCAGCACAGTAGTCCTCCAGCTTGCCAGGGTGTCAGAATTACCTGGGAGTTGTTAAAAACACAGAATCGTGAGCCCCATCCACAAAGAGTCTTGATTCAGGAGGTCTGACTCCGGAACCAGAAGTATGCAGTTTGTAACAAACTCTCTCAGGTTATTCTGATTCCAGTGGTCTGTTGACCACACCCTTGGAAGAACTGGCTTTGCACTTCACGCACATCATCTTTGTAACCTCTTCCCCCACACCCAGCCTCTTCAAGGCAGTAGGGTAACGGATCCCCACTAAGAAGAAGGCTCAGGAAGGTAAAATCAGCCATCTGTCCTCACAGGGAAATTATAACCATAGATGACCTTTATTATGATGCATCCTGTGGTCCATCTTACTTACCAGTTTGCCATTCTAAGGACTTTACACCTGGCTTGTAACAATCCTGGAAAGTTCCTCTCCATTTGCCAGATGAGGCAACCGAGGCTGTGACAGGGAACATTCTTTGATGTCATATAACTAGGAAGTGTCAGAGCCAGTTTGAACCTACGTCTTATTCCATAGTGCTCCTACTGCCTGCGAACCAACCAAATGGTTGTTAAAAATGATGTAATACTCAGTGCCAAGTGTTAGATAAACATGTCAGGAAATAGGCATTCAGAGACACCTGGCGATGAGTTCACATACTTTTATGGAAAGTAAACTGGCATTCTATGTCAAAAGACCTAAAAATATAGATACCCTTTGTCCCAATAGTCTCATTCTAGAAAATCACCTCAGGAAATCTTGGATGAATTAAACTGTGGGGATTTAGAACAGGAGTGAAAAAGGATCCGGAGTCCACAGTGACAGGAGAGATATCTTCTATTCGAGTGGGCTTGTTAAAGGAAAGGGGAATGGTTTCTAGAGTGTCTGGGGCAGTGGGTTCCTGGAGGGCAGCGGACGGAAGTGAGGGCCTTCATGCCAGGCTGATACTTGGCTCGGAGACAGGGGAATGGCTAGATGGACAGGGGACCCCGGCTCTGAGCCCTGCCTCTTCTCTCCCTTCTCAGGACCCCGCCCGCTCTGCTGGCTTCCACCCCAGTGGCTCTGTCCTGGCTGTGGGCACAGTGACTGGCAGGTAAAGCTGAACAGGGCATTTGGGAAGGGCTGCTCCGCTCCCCCTCCCCTGAACTATCCCTTGACACCTGCCCCTCTCTTGCCCCAGAGCCCAGAGAATGTTAAGTAGGTACCAACTGTTTACCAAGACTTGACCTCCCAGCAGTCAGTCTCTCTCCAAATTTCTTCTGGACTCCCTCAGGCCCCACAGATTGCCCCCCTCCTGCCAGATCAGCTCACCTCTCCTCCCCACCCCATGCCTCCTCTTTTAAGATGGCTGCTGCTAGACACGGAGACTCATGACCTGGTGGCTATCCATACAGATGGCAATGAACAGATCTCAGTGGTCAGCTTCTCCCCAGGTAAGGGGCAGGGCTTGGGACCTTGCAAGGCAAGGCCTGGGAACTGAGGCTCAGAGTTATTGGCAGGGGGACGGGGTGAGACCTTTGTGGCCAGGCTTGGGGGTGGTCTAGGACTGTAGTGGGCATGGAGCTTGGGACTGCAGTCAGGGACAGTGGGGGGCTGACTCTGAGGAGGGGGCGGAGCTTGGGTGTCTCCTCATAGCCCCCCCTCCCCCTCCCCCAGACGGGGCGTACCTGGCGGTGGGCTCCCACGACAACTTGGTGTACGTGTACACGGTGGACCAAGGCGGCCGCAAGGTCAGCCGCCTGGGCAAGTGCTCGGTGAGTGGGCAATGGCCCCCAGCCCGCGCCGCCACCCGTCCAAGGGGTGCAGAATTAACCAATTTTCTACCTCAAAGGAATACAGCTTCAGCACTCAACTGACTGCCCTGATCACATCCTGAAGGCTTAAGCCCCGCCCACACATTTACCCCCACCCCCGTGTTCTAAGCCCACCCCTTCGTGTAGCCCCGCCCCTCACGTTCTAAGCCCACCCCTTTGTGTAGCCCCACCCCTTCACATAGCCTCGCCCCTGACGTTCTAAGCGCACCCTCTGTGTAGCCCAGCCCCTTGCATTCAAAGCCCGCCCCTCTGTGTCTAGCTCTGCTCACATGTTCTAAACTCACCTTGTGTCCCAATCCCTTTTTGTCTAGCCCGCCCATGATAGTCTGGCCTTGCCCCCACCTCCAAAGGCCTGTGTATCCTTTTAGCCCCGCTGTGTTCTCACCGTACCTCTGTATTTTTTGCCATGCGTTCTAACTGGTCTAATCCCGCCCCCTCCAGCTCTAATTCCACCTCTTCCTTCCCCCACAGGGCCATTCCAGTTTTATCACCCACCTGGATTGGGCCCAGGACAGCAGCTGCTTTGTCACCAACTCCGGGGACTATGAGATTCTGTACTGTGAGTTCTCCGGGACCCCCTGCCATTCCTCCTTCAGCCTCCTTATTTGCGTGTGTGATTTGCACAGACTTCCCTGAGTTCTGGGATGGGAGGCACTGGCTTAGCCGTCTCTCTCCTCTGTTGTATTTAGGGGCTGTTCCGATTGGTTGGTTTCTTGGCTTCTGATTTCCTCCCTGGTGGATGCCACTTTTAACCAATTCTTCCCCTGTCTAGTTGGGTCGGTAGGGTACAGGTTTCTGAGCAGATGCTGTGGCTCAGGTTTTGGGGTGTCAGAACCCAGGGTCCACCCCCCTCAGCCAGTTCGAGAGGTGGAATAAGCCCTGGGACCCCAACCTCCTGTCTCGGACCTCAGTGCCCACATCTATGAAATGGATGGGTTAAGCCAGAAGTTCTTTCAGCTCTGAACCCCTGTCCCCATTTCCTGCCCCAGGGGACCCAGCTACCTGTAAGCAGATCACCAGTGCAGATGCTGTGAGGAATGTGGAATGGGCCACGGCTACCTGTGTCCTGGGGTTTGGGGTGTTTGGTAAGTTCTGGAATGGGGGAGGACCCACAGAAGGCAGAATTTCTAAGAAACATTCCTTTCTGGTGGTTTTCACAGTCTCTTTCTATTGATTACCTCCAGGGTGGGAAACCCACTCCTTGAGTACACCTGTGGGCGATATTTGCAAAAGAGGAAAGGGTAGGGTGAGATGACCACTGAAGTCCCTTGGAGCTATAATGAAGTGAGACCAGATGGGTGGTGGTATCTGGTTCAGAGGGGTTCACATTGCCGATACCCCAGCCACCTCTTCATTTGGGCATTAATGCAGTTAACATGTACTTCCTGAGCACCTCTGTGCCCAGCCCTGGGCTGCTCAGGGCTGGGACATGGTAGTGACCAAAAGAGCCCCAGCCCTGCTCAAATGGGACTTGTACCTGGACAACCCAGAATAGATCAGGCAGGGACAAGGAAGCCCAGGGGAGGCATTTGGCCCCAGTCTGGGAGGAAGTCAGGGAGGTCTTCCTGGAGGAAGGGACATCCAAGCTGGCCCTGGAGGATAAGGAGGCACATTCCAGGGAGGTGAAGGAAAGCAGCCTCTAGGCAAATAGAATAATCGCATGTACAGAAACCCATGGGCCACATAGAGCTTGGCATCTGGAGAAATGTGAGAAGGCAGGGGTAGCAAAATCATTACATAGTTTAAGGGGGGCAGTAGTAAGGACAAGCCTGGAGCAGTGTGTGTGTGGGGTTGAGGGTACCAGGCCAGGCAGAGCCTGGGGGGGCACGGTAAGAAGCTGGAGCTTTTTTCTGAGGCCACCAGAGAGCCACGAAGTGTTTTGAGCAATGGAGGGTCAGGGTCAGGCGCACATGTGCAAAAGATCGTTTTGATTGCCGTTCTTGGCTAGAGACAGGCTGAGTGAGAAGAAGGCAGGGAGGCTGGGGCCCAGGCCCGTTCCTCTTGGGGGGGTCCCTGGCCTCTGCTGACATCTGATCATCACCCCCACAGGCATCTGGTCTGAGGGAGCGGATGGTACTGACATCAACGCCGTGGCCCGCTCCCATGATGGGAAGTTGCTGGCTTCAGCTGATGACTTTGGCAAAGTCCACCTGTTTAGCTACCCTTGCTGTCAGCCTCGAGTGAGTCCCTCTGGGGTGCTGGCAGGTGGGGGTAACAAGTAACAGTGGGGACAAGATTGAGGCAGCCCTGGTCTACCTCCAGCCCACTCTGGGCCTCAATTTCCCCTTGTGTACAAGGAGGGCAGTGGGCTTGATCCCAAGGGCCTTTCTTAACCTGAAGGTTGATGAATTCCAGTTTATAGTCCTGAATCTCTGAGCATCTGCAATTTTGAGCGCTTTGATTCTTTTATGCTTATTAACAGACATTGAACAAACATTGAACACCTGCTATGTGCCTGGCCCCAAGGGATACAGCAGTAAACAAGTCATATGGGGTCACTGCCCTCACTGAACTGACATTCTGAGTGGCATGATGGTTCCCACTAGTTACAGGTCTAAGGTTTTCTGATCCACAGTATCTGTGATTCTCCTATAGTTCTTGGATAAGGGACATGAACTCCAAGGTCTTGAGAGTAATTGAATGAGGCTGGGGGCAGCCACTCCTTACACCTCAACACACCTCACTTCTAGTGGGAAGCTGGCATAGCCAGACCTTGCGAGGTCTTGGAAGAGGCTGGAAATCAGAATTTTAATGTGAACTCCCTCGATTTTTATATGTCAGCAGCTGTCTTTCTAAAAACGATGAGACTATAGTCAAGCCCACAGGCCACTAGTGGACAACCTGTGTCTACGATAAAACCGGATATTAATTTTAACATTCTCTCATTCTAACAGAGGTGAAATTTGTTTTAAAATTTTCTTATAAGATTCCCTCCTCTACCTGTTACCCATATTCAACTATTACCAGATTTGCCATACTTATTTCTCTTTTTTTCTCTTCTCTCCTGTTCTTTTTTTCCTGTACTTTTCTGTGCCTTTTTTAAAACAAATGTCATATATGACCTTTTAGCCCCCCAAATTAACATTCGTATCTCAAAAATTAAGATAATTCTGACATTCACAAATCCATGCTCATGCTCATGAGTTAACAATTTTTTAACATGATCTAATACCCAGTCCATATCCAAATTTCCCTGATTGTCCCCAAAATGGCCTTCTGCACTGGGTTTGTTTGAATCAAGATCAAATTTGTTGCTTTTGCTTATGTCTCGTATCACGTCATACCGAATATCCTCCCCGATGTGTACAGCTCTTTTTTTATTATGCGATTGACTCGTTGAGAAATCAAGTCATTTGCCCTGTTAGTTCCTAAAGGGGTTTATTAAGCAGAGTGGAGGGGATCAGGTTGGGAATTCATGAAGGGGCATTGCCGCCTGACCTTTCTCTCCCTTCCTTCCCTGTCATAGGCCCTCAGCCACAAATACGGAGGACACAGCAGCCATGTGACGAATGTGGCCTTCTTGTGGGATGACAGTGTGGCCTTGACCACCGGGGGCAAGGACACCAGTATACTGCAGTGGCGGGTGGTCTGAAGTGGGAGAGGGGGTCCCAAGGGACATGGGGCCAGGGCAGAGTCAGGTGGCAGGGTTGGAATTCTATTTTCGGGAGATGTCTATTGCCGAGTAGAGTAATATATACCCAGAGTATGTCTATAGCAGAGAGAGTTATGGGGGTGGGAGGGTGGACTGACAGACAGAAGTCTCTATTTATCGGGGTGGGAAGAGGGGTCACGTTGCTTTGGGTGAGCCATTAGGGTGTTTGGTTTGGGGTGTTTTTTAAGTTTATTCTTTTATATCATCCAGAAATAAAGACACGTGCACTGAGGTGTAGCATCATGGTCTGCCTGTGGGTGTGTTCATAGATTGAGTATGTCTGTAGGTGTGTGCATACGGGGGGGGTGTTTGTGTGTATATATATTACAGTGTTTGTGATGAGGGACCATTATTACTTAGGTATTTATTGGATGTGATAGAAACCAAGCTTACTCTTCTGAAGCCTAAAGAGAACTCAGTTGGCCCACAGATCACATAAGGAAGGGCAAATATGCCTCTAGGCTTCAGGACCATCAAACCAAGGATTTGAGGGCCACCAGGACACACTCCTACCGTAATTTCTCTGACCTGTGAGTCAACATATTTCTCTGGACCAGCATTCTGCACACCACAGAAACATGGCGCCCAGCAGCTGCAAAGCTCACATCAACCAACCTCAGACCGCAAGTCCCAAAATCCCAGGGAAGGGTTGCGATTGCCCCATCTGCAGATCAGTCAACTTGACCTGCTGTTTGTTTTACTGTGATTGGCTCCATTTGGATGAAGTACCAGTCCTGGACCAACGATTGTGACCAGGGAGATGGGTTCGTGTAAAAACATGGAAAACTCCAACCTGTCCCACAGGTCTAAGCAGGGCAAGGAATGTCTTCAGAGAGGTAAGACAAAAGATGTCTGAGAGTTAGGATATGAGGATTCTGGTTTGCAAGAGACAAACTCAACTCCATCCAGCATAAACAATAAAAAAAAATTGCTGGGTCTCTAAACTGGGTAAGTCCAGGCAGGAGTGGCCCAGCTGTATTCAAGGGGGCTCAAACGTGGCCATTGGGTCCTTGGGAATTTCTCAACTTGGTATCTAATCTTGAGCAAATGTTTGTTTGACTTTTTTTATTGGTGTTTAACATACAGAGAAGTGCACTCATCACAAGTGTGTAGTCTGCTGAATCCACAGACATGCAGCCAGCTCCCAGATGGAGAAACAACATCCGCATTCCCCCAGGAGCCCCCACGGGCCCCCTCCCAGGCGCCGCCCTCCTAACCACCACCCTGACTTCTCACACCACAGAATATATACATACAAGGTGGAGACTGAGTTGTTCCAAATTCCTCAGATTTTGTGGCTGAGATAATTTATACTAGATGCCATCTAGTTACATCTTTTGAAATGTTTGGTGCAGACTTTTCTTTCTCTTCTCTAGTTCAGTTCTCAAGCTTGAAGGAGCATTGGAATCATCTGCATGGCTTGTAATAACAATGCAGCTCCTCCCGACCCCCCCACCTAGGGTTTCTAAATCAGTCGGTCTGGAGAGGGGCCCGATAATTTGCATTTCCCAAGAAGTCCCAGATGTAGCGATGCTTCCAGGATCACACTTTGAGAAACCCTGCTCTAATGAAAGTATAATAAGGTAGCAAACATACAAGATTTGTCTGGACAACAATACAGAAGAATTTTGTAGAGCACTGCATGTTTGTTTCCTTTCATTGTCTCAACTCTACAGATGATCACTTGGGATGGAAAGCTCAGACTCTTGTAGTTTCAGAGTGACAATCAAACACATCCCTTCCTAAAGGAGGAAAATATTTCCTTAGAAACCTGCAAACCCACCTACTAGTCAGCCAAGTCCTGGGGAAGTGGCCAGCATTATTGAAGCATCCTGTTCATTGGGTGTTTGGAGCTCTGTCTCCCCCTACTGGCAAGCCTCAGACCTGCATGAGAAAATAGGCCTAGAAAGTTCTATGGGAATGGCATTGGTTATTCTCCACGTGCCCCCCAGGGTCACTCTCTGCTTTTCTCCTGCCATGGGCCCTGGAAGGCTACCCTGTGCAGACTCCACCCACCGGGGTCCTTTGCCCTCCGCCTTCTGGTTGGGTTTTGCCAATCAGAGGCACTGACTGACAGGAAACCCAAGCGTGGGAGGAGGGAGGTGGGAGTATTTATTTTCCGGCCTCTCCCGCATCCCTGCTGGCCTGGCAGTGGCTGTGTTCCTGTACCTACAGCTCCAGCTCCTAGGGGCTCCTCTCCAAACTCTAACTTTCTCCCCAAAGGGTGATAATGGCTTGGGTCTCATTGAGGCTCCCACTCCTCTAAAATATCCCTTCATAAATGCTGCCACTTAAACTCTGAGTCACCACCTGCCGCCAGGACCCTGACTGAATTACAGCACAAACTTAGAATGAGCCTAGAAGAGAAGGGGACCCTCGCTCACCAGGAGTCCCAGAATTTCTCTTTAGGAAGAGCTTGGGATGGCCAGGAGGCTGGCAGGATGTATGTGGGATTCTTTGTGGGGAGGGCCTAAAGCCTTCACGACACATTCCTTGGACAATCCCTGACTGTCCCCTTGAGGGAAGGTAGAAGGAAAATGCCTTTATGTCCGTGTGCATTGCAGGTTGCTTGGGTCCTTGGTTACACTCATTTTTAAATTTTTTTTTTATTATTTATTATTATTAATGCCTATAGCACCTGGTCTTCCTATGTGGTCTCCCATCCAACTAACTACTAACTGGGCCCGACCCCGATTAGCTTCCGAGATCAGACATCAGGCTTGTTCAGGGTGGCATGGCCGTAGACCATGGACCAATGGCTCTACTGGGGCATGAACGCAGGACCTTCTGCATGTAAAGCAGACATGCTAACTGCTACACTATGGAACCACATCCTACACTCACTTTTTGTTTCAAGAGCCTTGAGAAGAAGGTAGTAATATGGTTCAGAGAGGTGTGGTCACTTGTCTGAGGGCACACAGTGAATAGCTATAATAATAGCTACCTTAAAAATTTTTTTGTTTTACTTCATTTATATGAAGTTCTAAAACAGGTGACACTAATTTCTGGTGAAAACAGAAAGCAGAGTTGCCCCCAGGGGTGAAGAAGACTGTGAATATTGCCTTCTAAGGGGGAAAGAACTACACTCCTGGGTCATGGGAATGTCCTCTGTCTTGATTTGAGCACTTAGTCACATGGGTGTATCTGTTTGTCACAAACTCATTGTTCCCTTAAGATCCGGGCATTATTTTTATTGAAAAAATAAGCAAGAATTTGCAAAACGAATAGTTGCCATTTTTGAGTGCTGCATACCAAATCTGTCCAAAGGAAGTACTTTGACCAAGAATGAATTCTCAGGATCAACTGATGAAAGATACGACGATGATAATAAAAACAAGCAGATACGTCGGGAGCACTCGCCAGTCTTGTATTCACTCTCTGAAAACCATGTGCATTGCACACCTAATCGTGTACCCGTGGTCTTCTAGGTCACAGGTCACAGGCACACAGCAGGAAACAAAACAGATGCAAATGACACTCCTCCTGGGGAGGCAGATAATTAAAAAATATTAAGTGAAATACACAGGACATTAGATGATGACAAGTTCTCTGGAGAAAAGTGAACAGAGCAGGGGGGGAATGGGGGCATGGGGCGGTCACATTTTGCAGACTTGATAGTACTGACACCTCAAAATGATATCCCCATGACAAAGGGACTAGGGTGCGACCCTATAGACAGAAGAGGAAGCTGAGGCACGGAGAGGTCAGCGGCCTGAGGTCTGGCGGAGAGGCAAGCCCGGAGACTCCTTCCAGGGGTCGCTTCCCAGACTCCTCTGTTCTCTCCTATAGGGGGTGGGGGCATGCAATGACAGGAAAGTTTACTTAGGCTTGGGGTCTCGGAGGGGAGTAAGTGGCTCGGCAGAAGGAAAGTGGGTGGGGGAGGGCTTCCCCCCACAGCCCCAGGGTTTGATCAAGTTGGAAGTGTGGGGTTGGAGGGAGGGTGAGCAAAGGGATTAATGAGACTGGAGCCTCCAGGCTGGGGACTCTGTAGGAATTGGCGGGGGAGGCAGGTTCCAGCCACAGGTGAGATTTCCCTGGCGCTGGAAGCGTTTAGTGGGTGATGGCTTACAGAGGTGAAGGGGGAGCGACAAAGGAGGGGTTAATGCGGGCGGGCCTGGCCGGGGCGGGGCCGCGGCCGGGAGGAGTCGCCACCCGTTCCCGCGCCACCGTCGAGCCCAGACCCCGCAGCAGCAGCCGACAGCGTCGCCGGCCGCCCCGTACAGCCAAGCGCGCAGGTAGGTTCTGATCCCTCCCGGGCCCGCGCTTGTGGTTCAGCCGCCTCAGGGCCGCGGCTCCCCGCACTCCCATCCCCACCCACCCGGGCCTCGCGCCCCTAGGTCGGCTGCCTCGGTCTCCCGCGCCGTCTGGTGCCCGCCCCTCTCGGGTGCTGGCTCTCCCGGCATCTCTGTGGGTGACTTCGTCTCTGGTCTGTCTCCAAGTCTCCGCCTGTGTCTGATGTCTGTCTGTCCGCTGACCCTCCTCCTCTGGATATGTCTCTTCCTCTCCATCTCTGGATGTCTCTGTGCCTGTTTCTTTCTCTCTGCCTCTCCATCTCAGTTTGTCTGGTCTCTGTCTCTCTGTCTCTGCTGGCCTCTCTCTCCCAGCCTCGCGAGGAACTCCGTCCCTATGAATCTCTCTCCATCTCCACATCCTTCTGTCTCTGTGCATCTCTGCCTTTTCCCTTCCTGTCTCTGTGTTTCTCTCTTGCCTCTCTCCCTATTTCTCTGTCCCCGTCTCTCTGTATCTTCGACCCCAACCTGCCACCCCATGCTCACCTCATTCCAAATCCTCACCCATCCCCAGAGCTTTCCTCTGGCCTGAGGAGCAGCTGGCAGTAGGGTTGCCACCTGGGGCAGGTGGACTCCGAGTAACGCTGTGACCCCGGCACCCTTTCACACAGTCACCCCGATGCTCCTGAGGTCCCACCCATCCCACCCTCTGATTTCAGGAATTCCTGGCTGTGGGGTGGACTTCCTCCTCACTTCCTCCCTTCCAGGATTTGTCTGGATCACTACGTTAACTCCTTCCTGCCTCAGCCTCATCCTCCCTCCTCCAGCTGGACACCCCCCACCCCAACCCCCCAAAAACCAGGCTGAGGGGTAGCTCTGCAGTTTCTGGGAAGCATCGGACGAGGGAGATGTGCTGTGCACTCATTCAGGGTGTGCCCTGGGGGATTTGCTTGGGGGCAGATGGAGATGATGGGAGTCACACCCCCCAATGTCCCCTCCAGGGCCCACCACCAACCCTGCTCTTTCCTGAACCCACTGAGAGGGCACCCCACTTCTCCCAGCTCCGCTTCTGTTAATGAACTTGACTTCAGGTTTGGGGTGAGGATGAGAAGGTTTTCTTTTCTGGGGGGTCCCAGTAGGAGGAGATGAGAGAGACTGATGGGGTGGCTCCCAAACTCTAGGAATCGCATAATCGGGAAGCTTTGAATGCGAAGTCTTTGGATAAAAGGGCCCAGAATGTGAGGACGATCAGATCAGCGGAGAAGCCTGGGAATGCTCCATCCTTGGAACCACAGGTCCTCAGGGTATTCGAATCCTCAGATCCAGAGAGATTTGTCCTGGAATCTTGGCAGTTTTCAGCCTTCGCAGCTGTGAGCTTGAAAAGGCTT
This sequence comes from Rousettus aegyptiacus, assembly GCF_014176215.1. Lineage (NCBI taxonomy): Eukaryota > Metazoa > Chordata > Mammalia > Chiroptera > Pteropodidae > Rousettus > Rousettus aegyptiacus. Next base: position 43,540,474 of record NW_023416289.1, on the reverse strand, counting down.
TTGGAGCCATCTGAGCCAAAGCGCCCACTTGACAAATGGGGAAACTAAGACCCAACTGCGGAGGTTGCCTCAGCGAGCCAGTGCCAGGCTGGGGATTGGGACTCTACTTCCGCGGAAGCCCAAATCCTGTGATCTGGCTTCTTTTGCTACCACTAAGTCGAATTGATTTGGAGAAAGAGGTTCTCATGGGGAGGAGGGAAGAATGCTGGGATGAGCACGAGTGGCTGGGACCCAGAAGGCAGCGTTTTAGAAACAGAGAAAATATTCTAAAACCATGGTAGTGGCGAGGAAGAGGTGACAGGGGCTGGTCTGGGTGGAAGGTGAGGAGTTTCAGAGAGAGAGGCAGGGAAGTGTGTGTGTCGGGGGGCAGGGCTTAACTCCCGCCTGCCTCTGTCTCCTGACCCTCCCCATGAAGCCCACTGCTCCCTTGGGACAGGGCCTGTAATTTGGTTTGTGTCTAGACAAATAATAACTCAGCTGGTGTGAGCGAGCGGGGAGGGATGAGGCCAGGCCCTCTGGGCAAGGGATAGGGAGGCAGCCTGGGCCCCTAGTGTTCCCCCCAGGTGGTGAAAATTTAGGGGCTAGATGTAGGTGGTGACTAAACGCCTCGCCCATGATTCCTTGATATCTCAGAATTCTGTGTAATCTTAGAACTTCAGGCCCCTAGAAGGTTAAAAAAAACAGAATAAATGAGAGGGGAAAAGGATGTGGGGTTCACGGTACATAGAGTATGTTCTCATTTCTGCAAAAAAAAAGGGAAATACGTATTCATGTTTTTGCTTGGCAAAGATAATAATCACTGAGAGTTTAATAATAGATTATGAAAGTCGTAGAATGTTAAAAAAAAAATCATAGAGCGTTCTAACAATAGAACTTTCGAATCTTGGAATGTGAGCCTCCTGAAATATCTGGTAAGGGCATGGAAAGCTACAATGATAATAATAATAGAACAGAAAAAAGGTAGAGCTCCAGAATGTGACAATAATACAATGATAAACCGTGAACTGGACTAACAATAGAACCTGAGGATTTGAGAAATTTGGATCTAGAACATCAGAGGGACAGTGTCAGGACCCTGGTGTCCCTTCCTGGTGGTGTGGGCATTGGGGGAGATGGGGACCTTTGGTAGAAGAGGGGAAACTGAGGCCCAGCGGGGCGGTCAGGGTGGCCTAACTGCCCCCTGGTTTCCGCCTGCTGCCAGGACACCAGGTGGGGAGCGAGGCACGGTGATCACATTTCGTCCCCTAATGAGCAGACCGGAGCTGGCCAGTCCCCTGGGGCTGCCGGGGACAGGGCGGGGGGGGGGTGGGGGGGAGCCAGGAGAGGGGGGAGCCGGAGCCCAGGAAGGGGGGAAGTAGGGAGAGGCAGCCCGGTGGCTTCTGGGATGAGGTTGGTGAGTGAGCAAAGCGCAGCGGGGGTGTGGGGGGCTGCATCGCCTCTCTCTCTTATTCTTTCTACTGTCCCCCCTCCCCAGTCCTTGAGCCTTGCTGGGTTTGGACGCAGCTTACAGACTTAGGGACTTATCTGGCATGGGCAGCTGAGGCATAAAGTGGGGGCCGGGGTCTGAAGCCCTCTCATTCCCCCCACTATCGCTCCACACTTGGGCTTACTCTATTCCCTGCCCCTCCAGGGAGGGGCCAGCAGGGACCAAAGAGGGGGGCCTGTGGAACAGGGGGAGCTTCTGGTGGGGGCTGTGACATTTGGGGATCAAGTCGACAACAAAGCCTGAGGAAGGGAGGCAACTTATATCCCAACTGAAGCGAGTCTTGACGCTGGGCGCCAAGGTGGGCAGGTAGTCAGGTGACAGAGGGGTGCCCAAGACACCACAGCCGTTTGCTTTTTTCATGGTGAGAAAGTCCACATACCTTTGAGCAGGTTCTCCAAAGGGTCTCAGAACCCCGGAAACACTTGAGGAAAATTACAGGAGAGCGGGGAGTGTGGGGAGAAAACATTCAGGGAAGTAAAACTCTTCAGTGGAGAATGACAGAACTGCCCCGTCTTCACACATCGTGTGCCCCTCTGGGCCTTGGTTTCCCCGCCTGTACCAGGAAAGGGGCAGAAATAGCCTCTCGCCCATAGTTGTCGCAAATAGGCCTGCTGCACTGCGGAATTTGAAGTCTGGTGCTCCTGTGCTGTCTTTGGAGGGTTTGGTGTGGGTAGATCTCAGGCGGTGGAGAAAGGGAGGGTGGTCTGGGTGCCCCTCACCCATGCCCAGCACCCCCAAGAAGCAGGTGCGTTGAGGAGGAGGGATGGGAGATGGGAGAGGTGAGGAAATCAGCAGTGGGAAGTGTATTTCCTCTGGCCGCCAGAAATTAGTCTCCTGCCCCTGCGCCTGCTCCGGCCTCAGCCGAACCCCAGGGGGTCTCCACAGGGTGGGGTGAAGAGAAATCCCAGGTCTGGGATCCGCCTCCCACTACGAACCGGGGGTTTCCAGTCTCAGCTCTCTGGTGCTTGTGGCATAGCAGTAATTGTTCCAATACCACATAATTTATAGATGATATCACCAAGCGTTTTTTATATCTGACCTGACACGTTTAAAAGTTGTACACCCCCTTTATAAGAAGGGGAAACGGAGGCTCCTGAAAAAGAAGTAATTCCCTCAATGTCGCAAGAAGAGAGGGGACAGAGGGGACCTAGAGTCTGAGCGAGGGGCAAGAGGTGTTGTGGTTTTGGGGGGCAGGGTCTGATTTGAAGGGAGAGACTGGATTGTGCTTTTCCAGCCATGAAGGCAGTTGCTCTGGGAACCCCATGGGGGAAGAACACACCTAGCGGGACTGAATTGAGTCAGTTATGTATCAGGGCTTCCGCCCTTTTTGCTCCCCCACCCCCACCTCCTTCTCCGGGAGCCCACAGAGACTTATTTGAGCCTGAAGTGGGGGGTGGTGCTACCTCAAGGGGAGAGGGAGCCCACATTGGGGGATGGGCTGACCAAATTGTGTTCTTTCAGTCCACAGTCATTTATTGAGCACCTCCTGTATGCTGGGGAGACAGCAATCAACACAAAGAGACTGACCTACTGGAATGTCCACTCTAGACAGACAAAGACAAGGTACAAGGAGATGTGAGTAGAGCGCCTGGGGGTAGGGGGGTGGGGGGACTCTTAGTAGCAGGGACCTCACTGAGGGGGTACAGGAGGTGGAGGAGCTCGTCCTAAGGTCTGAGGGAAGAGCATTCCAGGGGGAGGGACAGTAAGGGCTCAGGTTTTGAGACTGGAAAGAAGGTCGTTGGCTTTGATCCCCCTGGGGCAGGGGAGGGGAGGTGGGCAGGAAAGTCAGGCCATGCCTTGTCACTTGGGGCAAGGAGCTAAGATTTCACCCCACGGCCCGTATGAAGCCCTTGGAGGGTTTCAAGCAGCAAAGTAACCAGAGCCGATTTCCAGGTTGGAGAGACATTTCTGGATGCAACGTGGGAAGTGAGGTGAAGGCAACCCAGGAAGCGGCAAGGAAGCTGCTGTAGGGGTCCAGGCAAGCGAGCGGTGATGGTGGCATTGAACAGGCAGCGGCAGGGGTTCCAGACATGCACAGGTTCAGGGTTTGTTGTGGAGTTCGGCAGAGCCAAGAGGACTTCCCTGTGGAAGGGTGCTCAGGCATAAGGGAGGCTTCCAGGGACCTGCTGTGTGGTCTCGGACTTATCCCCTCCCCCACCTGGACCTCAGTTTCCTCATCTGTCCAATTGGCTCAAGTGTTTTTTTGTTTTCTTTCTCTTTTTTATATATTTTTTCTTTTTTTTTTCTTTTTCAATTACAATTGACGCTCAATGTTATTTTATATTAGTTTCAGGAGTATAGCTTCGTGGCTAGCCATCTGTCAATTCATGAAGTGATCCCCCCAATTAATCTAGCACCCGCCCCGGCATTGTCTACAGTTACTACAATATTATGGACTATAGTCCCTGTGATGTACTTTACGTCCCCGTGACAATTTTGTAACTGCCGATTTGTACTTCTTAATCCCATCACCTGTTTACCCAGCCCCCCAATCCCCCTCCCATCTGCAACCAGTGGTTTTCAAAGTGTGTCTCAGGGGTTCTTCAGAGGTGCCCCCCCTTATTTCGTGGAGAACACAGAGCAGTGTCTCCCTTTCTCTGTCTCAGACAGGGCTTCCAGTTAAGATTTTTTCTTTTAAACCCATAATATTAAACCTGGGCAAGCCCCTCGGTGTGGTGGTTTCCTAAGATACCTCCGATTCAGGCCCTTGCTCCCCCTCTCTCCAGGGCTGACAACGGGCATGGGCTCGGTCCATGACTGTCCTTTGCCCTGTGTTTGTAGGTTTTCCCAGGACCAAGGGGTGGGGGGTGACAGGCCTGAGGTTCTCACCGGGAAAAGTCAGAAGGGAGGAGGCAATGCAGGGAGTGGTCGTTGAGGGAGGAGACCGCAGGTCTTGGTCCCGGGCTTGCCCTTGCTCCCTGACCTTGATGGAGTCCAGCAGCCCCTCCTCCTCTCATCCCTTCCCCCCAGCGCTCAGCAGCACTGGTCCTCAGGCCCTGCTGTGAGCCCAGGACCTCTCTCTGTCCAGTTATTCTCCAGTGAAAACGCAAGCACAGGCTGGAGCAAAGGGGGCGAGAGCCGAGGTTTCCCCTCTCCGGGCATCAGGACCTTGGACAGGTCTCTGAATCGCTTTGTGCCTCAGTTTGTCCAACAGGGGGAATAAATAGTACTTTCCTCCTGGAGTTCAATACATTTTAATGAATTTGTACCCATTAAAGTGCTTAGAACAGGGTCTGCTATGAAGTAGGACTCATAAACTCTAGCTGTTACTATCACTATTGTTGACATGGTCAAGAATGGGGTGCCCTGGGCTAGGGGTGGGAGGCTGGCCCCAGCCAGGGTTCCGGTTCCGGTTTCATCACTGCCTTGCTGTTGGCTCAGGTGGGGGAAGGGATAAGTCCAAGACCACACAGCAGGTCCCTCGTGGGAAGTGACCCAGCCTGTCTGGGCCCCTTCTTCATGTCTGTGAAATGATAGCGATAACCTAGTCCTGCATTTTCCAAAGCATGACAGGATCCTTGCGCCAGGTTTACATGGTTTCCGGAAGAAAGTTCTAAAATCTGCGCTGGGTCATTATTTTAACATTAGGCAAGTACATCTGGCACCTCAAATCTGTGCTTTCGGAGATCTGTTTTCTAGAATGGGGCTCGGCGTGGCATCGTCAGGGCGTCCACCCTCTGCAGCCTGCGGGAGTTACGGTGAGGGGTACAGGCCGAGGGGGCAGTCCGCGACTCCCCTCACTGCAGGCCTCTCTCCCCACAGGCATGCAGCATCAGCCGTGACTCGTGAGGTGGGGCCACCTCATCTCAGCCACTCAGCCCCCAGGAGGACCAAGCTGGAGTCCCTCCCTAGCCCCCTTCGATCCCCCCCCCCCGCCCATCTATAACCTTCCTCTGATCTAGCTCTTACTCACCTCCTTCCTGTTTTTTAAAAACTTTTTTCCACATTCCCCAGACAGAGACCTTCCTTTCTGTGCGCCCCCCGCCAGGATACCTCCTTTTTGTCATTTCCTCCATGGCGGTTGTACTTATTTTCTCCTTTCTTCCCAGGGCCCTAGGGAATGACAGCGCTACCACCCACATTGGCTGGTCTTTTTGACAAGCCCTAACTGTACTCTGTTCTATTTCAACACCATCCTGTATGTTTCCTCTGTCTTCTAGAACATTCCACCCCACCATTGCTTCCGCACCGCCATACTTAATTTCTCCTTTCTGTACAGATAGCTCCCTCTCCCATGGCCCACTGATGCCTTCATCTCTGTCTCTATAAATATTCCCTTCCTCCAATTTTTGTGTTACCTCAATACTCCCTCGTTTATACTCCGACTGGGTCTATAAACACCCCCTTGACAAAGCTCTTTGTTAATCCCTCCCAAACCTCCCTCCTGTTGTAATTCTATCCTTCCTCTAACTTTTCCCTCTGAAGCTTCGCCCTTTCCTGCCTGGCTTGGCCCAGGTTTCATAAGCAACCTCATCTCTTCCCTGTGGACCGCCTTCCACCATGTTCCCCTGAGCCTCCAAGGAGGGGGCTCAGGGGGCCCGATGGCCTCCCGCCCCCCGCGTCCCCACAGCCCCCCCGGGCTAGGGGAAGCGCCTGAACACCCGAGCGCTGAGAATGGGCAACCGCACGTGGGAGGGCTGCCACGTGGACTCTCGCGTGGACCACCTCTTCCCGCCGTCCCTGTATATCTTCGTCATCGGCGTGGGGCTGCCCACGAACTGCCTGGCCCTGTGGGCCGCCTACCGCCAGGTGCGGCAGCGCAACGAGCTGGGCGTGTACCTGATGAACCTCAGCATCGCCGACCTGCTGTACATCTGCACGCTGCCGCTGTGGGTCGACTATTTCCTGCACCACGACAACTGGATCCACGGCCCCGGCTCCTGCAAGCTTTTCGGGTTTATCTTCTACACCAACATCTACATCAGTATCGCCTTCCTGTGCTGCATCTCCGTGGACCGCTACCTGGCGGTGGCCTATCCGCTGCGGTTCGCGCGCCTGCGCCGCGTCAAGACGGCCGTCGCGGTGAGCTCCGTGGTCTGGGCCACGGAGCTGGGCGCCAACTCAGCGCCCCTGTTCCACGACGAGCTCTTCCGTGACCGCTACAACCATACTTTCTGCTTTGAGAAGTTCCCCATGGAAGGCTGGGTGGCCTGGATGAATCTCTACCGGGTCTTCGTGGGCTTCCTGTTTCCCTGGGCCCTCATGCTGCTGTCTTACCGTGGCATCCTGCGGGCCGTGAGGGGCAGTGTGTCCACCGAGCGCCAGGAGAAGGCCAAGATCAAGCGGCTGGCCCTCAGCCTCATCGCCATCGTGCTGGTCTGCTTCGCGCCCTACCACGTGCTCCTGCTTTCCCGCAGTGCCGTCTACCTGGGCCGCCCCTGGGACTGTGGCTTCGAGGAGCGTGTGTTCTCGGCCTACCACAGCTCGCTGGCCTTCACCAGCCTCAACTGCGTGGCCGACCCCATCCTCTACTGCCTCGTCAATGAGGGCGCTCGCAGCGACGTGGCCAAGGCTCTGCACAACCTGCTCCGCTTCCTGGCCAGCGACAAGCCCCAGGAGATGGCCAATGCCTCGCTCACCCTGGACACGCCGCTGGCTTCCAAAAGGAGTAGCTCGGCGAAGGCCATGGTGGCCGGCTGGGCGGCAGCCCTGCCCTCCCAGGGGGACCAGGTGCAGCTGAAGATGCTGCCACCGGTGCAGTGAACCTCAAATCGTGGAGCCCCCACTCCTCACATCCCATCCCACATCCCTTTTCCCTCCTCCGCCAGTATGCAAATCGTATGTAAATAAGGCTGCGTTACCATTCACAAGAAGAAACCAGAGAAACTGAGGCTGGTGGGTCATTGGTCAACCATTATCCTCCATCACGACCCCTAACAATTCAGGTGAACTGCATCCAGCCCTGTGTTCACTGGTGCTAGTGACACGGTGGCCCTGCCCTCATGGGTTCCCGCTCTAGTGGACAGTGATGACACAGTGTGAAAGGCTCAGGCACGGGAGGCCAGGGTCTGGGGAACTCAAGGGATATCCGACCCAGTCTGGAGGTCAGAGAGGGCTTCCTGGAGGAGGGGACTGGTGAATTAATTTCCAGAAGGTCAAGACAAAAAGAGAAAAAAGTTAGGATTCTTTCCAACAAGGGGGCAAAAGTAGGTGATTCGAGGGGAAAGTGGAAGGAGAAATTCACTGAGCATGGAGTGATTGCTTTTGCTTTTGAGAAGCCTCCGGTCACCTAGGGGAGAGAGATCAGGACAGAGCAACTCCGAGTTTCTGAATAAACAGCCTTGTCCAAGTCAGGACTGAGGAAGAAGAGGGAGTGTGTCAGATAGAACCCAAGTGAAGGGCAATCGATGTGACTGGCTGGAGGAGGAGTGAGCAGGGCAGGCTGGGGAAGGAGGCGTGGAACCAGGGGAAGGATATTTATTCACTCATTTGTTTAAGATTTATTTGTGCCTATAGTCTTTCTTACCTGTGCTAGCAGGGGACGGGAATACAGCAGTGGCCAAGACAGCCCAGGCCACACCCTCACAGGACTCAGGGTAAATGAGTAAATAAAAGTGAATATGATGTTTGCAACTGATAAGCTCAATGAGGAAAAATAAAGCCAACTGAAGGGACAGAGAGTGACGTGGAGTGTGATCTAGATGAGGTCAGGGAAGGGCTCATGCAGAAGGTGGCATTTGAGCAAAGACCTGCAGGAGGTGAGGGCGTCAGCCCTGTGGCTGTCCGGGGGAAGAGCATTATGGGTGGAGGGAACAGTGAATGCGAAAGCCTGAAGGAAGGGAGAGTCTGAACTTTGAGGCACAGCGGTGTGCGGTACAGATGAAGTGTGACAGGAATGGGAGGTCCTCTGTCAAGGGGACAGAGGCCCATCTTTTGAGGCTTTTTAAGTCCTGGTGAGGACTTTGCCTTTTACTGTGAGATAAATGAGAGCCACAAGAGGAGGGATGTGATTTGACTTAAATGTGAACAGGATCTCACTGGCTGCTGGGAAATAGAACGGGAAATTAGGGCAGCAGCTGGGAGCCCAGTGAAGCGGTGACTGCATTAGTCCATGTGAGAGATAGTGGCGGCTGGACCAGGGTGGGTGGTGGAGTGAGCAAGGGGCAGTGGTCAGCTTTGGGATGTATTTTGAAGAAATGATGAGAGAAACATAAGGGTCTGTGAGATTGTGCAATGTGAGCCTCTTGCCCATCCTGGGAAAAGGGTAAATGGGAGCCTGAGCTGGAAAGACCTCTGGGAATGATCCCAGGCCCTCTTCCAGGGCGGTCACCAAAGAGCCCAAGTCATTAGCCCAGGGTTGCACAGCCGGTGAGTCAGCTGGGGCCACCCTGGGCTCCCTCTCCCTTCTGCATCTCTGCCTCTGTTCCCACGCCCCAGATTGGCCAAGGCTGCCTGCCATGGCTGGTATCCCTCTCCCTCCCTGGCTGCCAGGAGTCACCAGAAATGGTCCTCATTTATAACCAAGCTGGAGAACAGGAGGAAGGACTCAGATCTGCACAGGCTTCACCCCTCCTGATAGGTCATTTCCATTTCCCTCCCTTCCTCCCCTGTGTAATAGTCTCCAAGCTCCTGATGAGATGTGATGATCTCTCCACACACACACACACACACACACACACACACACACACACACACCCCTCCCTCCCTTGCCCCAGAAGTTCCCAGAAGAGGTTCCTGGAAACCTTCTCAGAGAAATGAAGAGGAAGGAGGAGGGGAACAAGAAAAAAAACAAAGAAGAAAATGGTTTTGTATGAGGGGGGTTACTGAGATGCAGGAAGTTGGGGTTTTGGTGTTGGGGGAAGGGAAAGGAGGGGAACCTGGGATCTGGGGGCCCTGGTAATTTTCTCATCCCGTCTTACGGCCATAAAGCTACTGAGATGGAGATGCTGGCCAGACACCTTGAACACAGTGACCTCAGAGAATCGGATGAAAACTTGCACATTATCCTTCCACCAAATGCTCGCTCCCATTCATTCAATAAATATTTATTGTGCACCTACTATGTGCCAGGCACTGTTCTAGGAACTGAGGAAACAGCAGTGAATTATACAGAAAAAAAAAGTCATGTACACATTTGGAAGTTTCCTAAGCCCAGCATGGGGAACCTCAGCCCCCCAGTAGGTCTTTGGGCCCCAGGGTTACTCTCTAGGGCTGAGGAGACAACTCTGGGCTGGCATTCAAGAAATCCCAGGCTCAGCTTCATCCTGATGACACTTGCAATATTGGATAAATCATTTTCATCCTCTGACCTCCAAGGTCCACATCCACTTGGTACCAAACCATTTTACAGACTGTTAGCCAGTCATGTGGATCTTGAACAGGCCCCAAGCTTCCTTGCGCCTTTAGTCTAGAAGGGATTCTGGGGAGGAGTTCTTTTTATGGACTTGGCATTCTTAGTATATAATTTAGAATATCCGAGTTCAAACGTGCCAGTGCCATCATTACAGATAAAGTGGTCCATTGGTGCCTGGGACTCGTCGAAAGGTGGTTGGGCAGCCGGGGTGGAAAGCCCAGGGTGCCCGACTCTACATTCTGAATGTTTACTTTCTCCTACACACCACTTCTCTGTGCTCCTGTCTTCTCTCTCTCTGCCTCTCCTAGAATCTCTCAATTACCCATCAGCACTCCACCATCTAGAAGTTTCTCTCCACCCCTTTCTGATCTTGTTTATATAATTTTACTCCCTGCTGGGTAAGGGAGGACAGTCTGGGACATGTTCTTCAACTCCTTCCTGAGTCAGCTCCCTGGGGACCCTTGTGCCCAATGGGGCCTGAGAACAAGATGCTGGGCTATCAACTTCTGCTGATTGGAAAACCTTGTGCCAGCCCCCTGTCCCTCTCTAGGCCTTTTTCAGTTACTTGGGAAGCGGCTGGATTAGCTGCTTCTGGAGATGTAATATGCCCTCATGCTAGAGCTAGCATGAATGATGCTAATACTTGTATGGTAATAAGGGCTGTTTATTGAGTGTTTACTATGTGACTGGCACCACTCTAAGCACTTAACATAGTTCGCTGTCTTTCTACATTCAAGATTCGCATGCAAACCTCACATAACCCAGCAGTGCTACTATGATTCACATTTTGTGGACGAGAATACTGATGCCCAGAGAAGTTAAGTCACTCGTCCAATATCACACAGCAAGTAAATGATGGAACTGTTCCCCAAACAAGGTCTGTATGACTAAATGAGAGCTTTCTCGCAAACACGGTGAGAGCTCTAACCTGCGGGGGTAGGTGTATTTGGGATTCATTAGCTCTAATTAGGACTAATTAAGGGCCTCCTTTGGGCGAAAAGGCCATGTAGGTACGTAACGTCACGAAAGAGCGCGGTGACACCAGCCACGCGGGCGTGGGAACTCATCCACGTTCCAGCGAGTAGCCGTTTAACCGCATCACCCTCTGACCGCCTCGCTTCCGCCGTACATTTGCATATTGAGCAAACGGACGCCCGGGCGTCAGCGATGACGCGGTGACGTCAGGTAGCGCCCCTGCAGTTCCCTCCCCGAGCGTATGCACGTACGCTCGCACGCACGGCGATGAGCGGGCGGGGGAGGAGGGAGAGATTGGAGGCGCCCCGCCCAGTCAGCAGGGTTGCGCGTGCCCCGTGCGACCGCCAAGATGGTGGTGGGCGCGTTCCCTATGGCGAAGCTGCTATACTTGGGCGTCCGGCAGATCAGCAAGCCGCTTGCCAACCGCATTAAGGAGGCCGCCCGCCGGAGCGAGTTCTTCAAGACCTATATCTGCCTTCCGCCAGCTCAGCGTGAGTCTGACCCCGTGTCCCTCCAACCTTTCCATTCTCCAACCCCTCTCAGGTGGTTGCTCCGGGTTCACGACCAATCACAGCTCGAACCGGCAAAGTCTTGCAGCCAATAGAGATGGTTCCTGGGATAAGGGCATGAGGGTAATCCAATTGTAAGGACGGGCGTGGGCTAAGGGGTGGGCGCTCCCATGTTGAAAATACTATCCAATAGAGGAAGAGAGCGCGTGGAGACTGATGTCTAGACGAGCCAATAGTGTGGGGGATGAGTAATTTGGGCGAGGTATTCCAGGACAGAGTGGAGCCAGGGGTTGAGCCGAGGAGGGACCAGACGGGGTCGTTTGCCAGGCCATCCTTAGGTGCCTTAGTTTCCTTAACTTCACCTCGTGCCTCAGTTTTCCTCCCGTCTGGGAGGTGAGAGGTCCTTGTATGTCATCCGTTTAGGACATCCGTTTGCCCCAGTTATATTCCGGGAAAGAGGCCTGGCTTAGAAGCGTGGCTCGGGGTGAAGCTGGGGTCTGGAACGTGGCCTGGGAATCTGGCAAAAGGGTGATTTTAACCAGAGCGGAGCGTCATTCATCTATTTATTAATCCAGTGATACACCGTGTTTATTCGTCCGTCCATTCAGTAGACATACCTGCTGGCGCTTTGTTGGGTACTGGGAGACACACACACATGACCCGTCATTGTCAAACCAGAGTGGTCAGGGTGGTGGGAACGTTGGACCTCAGAGAGGCCATCTGATCCAGGGGCATGGTGCCAGGAAGGCTGTCTAGAGGAGGGCAGCCCGAGCTGAGATCTGAAGGACATAGTAAACACTCCAAATATGAGCTACTTTTAAAAGACAAACTATATGCTCTATGCCTATGTTAGTATAAAATAAGGAAATTTAAAGTAATTTGCTGGATCAGAGAACCACCGTTTATCCATCCATCACTTCATTTAACTAGTATTTTCTGAGCATCAGCTCTGTGCCTAGCCTTGTGCTGGGCAATGTTGGTGAAACAGCAGGGACCAAGTCACCTCAGTCTGTGCCCTCAAGGAGCTCACAGTCTAGTGGGGACAGACCCACCCTGCAAGAGTGATGACCTAAAGTGAGCAGAGCTGGGATGGAAGAGCCCACTAGATGCCTGACCTGGCTTGGGGTTCAGGAAGGGCTTCTTGGCAGAAGAGACCTCTGAGCTGGAACCTGAAGGGTGAGGAGAACCTCACCAGACAACACAGGGACAAGGATGATGTCGAGGAAGAGGGAGGAACATATACAAAGGCCAGACGGTTAAGAGGAATACATGTTTTTTTCCTTATAAGTTTGGGTGTTTAAAGTTTGCATTCCAGGACCTAAAATTTTTAATCTGTTGGTGTTTGGTGAACCTTCTGCAAATCGTAGATTCGAAAAGTGTTGGATTGCACGGTTACCAAGTGCTTTCATGTCACCTATCTCATTTTATCCCCATGTCATGGAGGGAAAATGACTTTCCCCGGTTTATAGAAGAGAAGACAGAAGTGAATTGCTGAGATCGCACATGAGTTTGTGCCAGAGGCAGGACTGACCTCCTGCGCTGTGAATTCCCAGAGCTGGTTTCTGTTTCCTGCCACTACCTTGTTCCCAAGCACTGTGATATTTCTTAGCGTTGTGGTGTATAAAGTGGCTTCTCGAGTTAGACTGACATGAGTTCCTTCTGGGCCCCACCCCTTCCCATCTGGGTAGCTTGGGCAGGTCACTTAACCCCTCTGAGCTTCAGTTTCTTCTTCTGCATAGTGGGCATTATATAATAGGACCATTGAATGGGCACATACTTTGTACCAGGGTGTGTGGTAAGCACTTCACAGGTCTTCTAGCATTAAATCCTCACAAATTATTATGAGATAGATACTGTCGTTATTCCCATTTTGTGTACTGTATATTATATATGCATTTATGCTATGAATAATCCTTATGATATTGTGAGGAATAAATGGATATACAGTGTTAAGTCAGTGGTTGACACTAAATTGTGGCTATTGTGTACATGTGGATACGGCAGAGAAGGCAAAAAATCTTGTACTCAGGGACCTTAATTTTCAGGGTAGGGAGAGCCAGACAATAAACAAAATCATTAATTAAAATATTAAGTATATTAGATAGTAATAACTGCTCTGGAGAAAACATCAGGAAGCAGGAGTGTTTGAAGGCAGGAGAGAGTGAGCCTGGCACTTTTGGCCAACAGTGAGGCCAGGGTAGCTGAGCAGGGAGATTAAGTGGAGACCAAGGGCAGAGGGGAAACCTGTGGTGATAAGAAATGTGGGCAGATCATGCAGGGCCTGTGGGCAAACAAATACTTATAGCTGTATTTCAATAAAACTTTATTTACAAAGGCAAGCAATGGGCCAGATTGCTGAGCCTTGTTGTAGATTAAAGAATACTGAAGAGGCATGATAATCAAATGCAGTGCATGATCCTTGAGTAGACTCTAGATTTAAAAAATAAATAAATAAAAAGTAAAAAGGGCATTTGGGGGACAATTGAAGAAATCAAAATATGGTATGGATACCAGTACAGTTGATAACCATAATCACATAATTTTGAATATTGTCTGGGGTAGCAGAGGTGGGTTTGTATGGCTCACAAATGTAAAGTATTTACTCTGTGGACCTTTACAGAAAATGTTTGCTGACCCTGCTCTGTAATAGCATCCCTCTCCTTTCTTATTTTTCATGACATTGACATTTGGAAGAGTCCAAGGCAGTTGCCCCTTAGAGTGTCCCACAATCTGGAGTTTTCTGATCGTTTCCTCTGATTGGGTTCTGTTGAGCATCTTTGGCAGACGTGCTGGTGTGTCCTGAGGACATCACCTCAGGGGGCTCCCGCTGTCTGTCACTTCCGTCATTTGTGACACTAACTTGGATCCCTTGGTTAAGGTGGTGAGCACTGAGAGAACCTTTCCTTTTCCCCTTAGTAATGAATAACCAGGAGATTTGTTTGGAGGGTAGAGCCGCAGGATTTCCTGTGGATTGGGTGTGACATGGCAGACTGGAGGAGGGGCAGGTTTCACAGAAAGGACCGGGAGCTCAGTCTGGGACAGGTTTAGCTGGAGAAGCTATTAGGTGTTGGAACACACTGACTTTAATCTTTACACTTCTTTTATTGTGCTGTTATTATCTTAACACTGCTAATGGCCCTTCGCTGTGGCCCCCAACCTGTGCGATTAGAATTTCCCAGAGCCAGTAGCATCTAGGTGTTCTCCCAGGTCAGGTCTCCAGAGCTGCCCAGAACATCTAGCAACTGTGCCTTTGATTGGGTTCACTCAGCAGGGTAGGCCCGGCTGTGCATGTTCTTACAGGATGTGCGTCTGCCTGAGGGAAGATCAGCAAATCCCCAAAGCGGAACTCATGGACCATGCATGCACTATATCGCAGAGGCAAGGATCTTTTTAAACAAAGATTTCCCGGGGGAGAAATAAATAAAGGAGGTTGGTGTTGCCAGGCAGATAGAGGCCACTCTTGCAAAGGGCACTGCTGACACTTTCAGAGGAGCTATGGGATGTCTCTGGGCAGCTGGCAGGTTCCAGCTGGTTTCTGCTTATCCCGTCAGACCATACTGGTCCTTACTGTAGTGCAGCACTCACAGGCGGCAGCATCATGCCCACTTCCACCAGTGGCCACATCCCAGTCCCTAACTTGTTGAGTGTTTTACCTTACACAGCAACGGGGGCTTTACAGATGTGACTGAACTAAGGGTAGCTGGGTTTCTCACATGGTCACTCAGGGCTCCCAAAAGCCAGATTTCCAGGAGGGAAGAAGCAGAAGCTGCAGGCCATTCAAGGGCAAGGGCTGGAACGGCACTGTCATTTTCACCACATTCCGTTGGTCGAAGGCAGCTCTGGCACAGAGCAGAGTGAGTGTGGGCGGGATCTGTACCAGGAGTGATGTGGAGGGTCACCAAAGGCAGTCTGCTACAGAGTGGAGGCTCTTGGATTTGAGTCCGGGTGTTACTTATTAGCTGCGTGGCTTTGGGCAAGCAGCCTGACCTCTCTGAGCCTTTGTTTCCATGTTTGTCAGATGAGGGTGGTGGTAGAACTCACCTCCTGAGGATGCAGGAAGCAGCAGGTGTCAGGGCCTGGCTCACACTGAGCATGCGCACCTGGTTGTTGGTACTGGCTATGAGCACAGACAGAATTTGTTCTTATCATATGTTCTTATCAGAAGAGGCTAAAAACCTCTTCCAGATAAAGGCTTCCTGCACTCAGACCCCTGCTTTACCATTTACTGGTGTTCTGGGTAAGTCGCTGTGCCTTTCTGTACCTCAGCTTCCCCCTCTGTGCAGAATAGCACTCACGTCATTGGTGAGACGGGAGGACCTGTTGCTAACACGAATACCCTCAGCACAGGCCCAGCGCTTTCTAAGTTCAGTACACAGCAGCGTAGCTGGGAAGACAGGCCTCTGGGCCTGGGCTGCGTGGTGTGAGGGCCAGGTCTGCCACCTTCTCCGTGACCACAGGCAAGTTATTTAACTTCTCTGGGCTTCAATGTTGTTACCTAGAAATTGGATTGCTGGGTTGATTCCATGAGTTAATATCCACAAAGCATTAAGCAGTGACTGGCCTTTAAGTGCTGCATAAATGTTTGTTGAATGTATAGAAATGTCAGGCATCATTGCTATTTTTATCATCATCATTTTAATGCTAAACCGTGTAGCATGATCCTTCTCAGTGTGTGCTCCCTGGTCTGCTGTCACGGCTGAGCAAACAGTTCCTCAAGCCCCTAGAACAGGGATCCCTAATCATCGGGCCCCGGACTGGTCCTATTCCGTGGCCTCAGGAACCAGGCCGCACAGCGGGAGGTGAGCGGCGGGCAAGCAGGCAAAGCATCATCCATATTTGTAGCCGCTCCCCAGTGCTGACAGCCAGCATCACCACCTCAGCTCTGCCTCAGATCATCAGGCATTAGATTCTCATAGGAGCACCCGCCCCTGGTGCTGCAAAAGTTGGGGACCACTTCTCTGGATGGTGTTGTCCCATTCCTCAGTCAGCCCTCATGGGCTCATGTCAGGCGGAAGGCTCTGGGGTTTCGTGTGAACATTTCTCACTAGCCTGGGGCATTGGTTCCGTTCGATCAGGTGCTGGGATTGGAGTTATATATCTCAGTGGGAAAAAAAAAAAAAAAAGTGACAGAGTCAGCCAGAGAGAGGGCATTGTGGCTGAGGAGAGAGCCTCCTGCTACCCAAAGTTCCATAAACTGCTTAAAGCATCCTTTGAAATGAGCGGAGACACCAGCAAGGGAGAAGAGGGACTCCCCACAGAGCAAGGAGAGAACGAGAGCCAAACCGAGGAGGGGACTGAGCACTGGGGTGCCTGACACCCCCTCCCCCATGGGCCACGCTGCTGGAAAACTGGCCCAGGGACCGACCACCTCCGCAAAGCGGGTCCTGGCAAAGACACCTGGTCGGGAGGGGTGAGTGGGGAACACGCAGCCCACGGAGGTGCACAGCCTTAGGTCCCAGTGGAGACTGAAGGCCGCCTCTGAGAATTTGTGGCCACTGACTATCCTTCAGGTGGGTTTGGGCCTGAATTACTCTCTGAAAGGGCCTGGAAACAGCAGGCTGGGAATGAACCTGCTCCGCCCGCAGCTCCTTCAGGCCTCCACCTGCCTCAGGGGAGCTCATGGTGCAGCATCCCGCAGCGTGCCAGGGCAGGCAGGGCAGGACCTGCGCACACTGCGGCTCCTGGATGCTCAGACGTAGAGGTAAAGTGCCCATGTTTATGTGTGAAGAGGGTAAAACAAGAGGGATGTAAAACATAAGTACGATAAAAAAATAACCGGGAAGTTAGAAAATGAACCAGGTGAAACTTTGAGAAGTGACCAATACAGCAATTGATGTTCAGAGCTTAGTAAAAGAACTAAAGAAACACCAGATTAAATACAGCTGCCGAGGGGACTGGTGATGGAAAGGTGGCCCGTCTGAAGGGACAGAAAGGGAGCTTTGTGGGGCGCTCCCCTTAGTTGCCCAGGAGCATCACCTGCAGGCCCTGCTTGGACCCACCTGGGACGTTTTTATTTTTAACATTCTCCAGAGCATTCTCACGTGCACTAGTGTTTGAAAATCACTTCCCTGGAATCTCTGTATCATCCCCAGAGCACCACGTCAGGTATGGTGACAGCCAAGCTGCTGCCAGTGACCTCCAAAAGGTTTCATTATGCTCTTCTGTTAGGGAAATACTTTTTGTGCATTCTCCCCTATGTATGCATGTGTATATAGTTATTTAGAAGTCACATATATTTAGCTTATGGTACTGCAATGCATTTATGCATTTAAATGCATATATGCATTTAAAAACCCACAGAAATTTAAAGGGTTGAATTTAATATTTTAAAAATACAATGTTTATTTTATCTATATATGGACCCGCCAGATATTTTTGCTCTCACTAAAAACATCGTCTCATACAGACATTGTTAAATGCACAAGCACAGTCCTCTGTGAGCGCCTGCTTTGGACATTCTTCATGTGTAGCTGTCACAGTTGGCAGAGACCTGACAGCACGGGGATCCAGGCCAGCGCAGTGCGCCGTGGGCTGCGTTTAATCCGCTGCTGGTTTTCCAGTCCCACCCTCATGCGCGGAGGCATTTGCTGGAAGGTGCTCATGCTGACACCATTAAGTCTTCGATCCTGGGTTTCTGAGCCAGGAGTCTTTAAGAAGCCCCTGTGTGAGGGCTGGTCGGTGTGCAGCCTGAGAATGTGTGCTAGTCTGTTCGCCTGGGCTGCATTACATTGAGCGGGCAGGAGAGGGTGCCCGTGTCACTTCCAGCGTCTGGGTCTGACACCTTGGCGTGATGGCACCTGGCTGCTGAGAGGCGCATCTCGGTATCTGTGTGCCCAGTAAAGCTTAATCTCTTCCCTCCTCTTCCTCCTCTTCATTCCTCCTTTTCTTCTTTCTTTTTCTTTCTTTTCTTTCCCTTTCCTACTCTTCCTTCAAAACATAAACATAACCAGAAGTTCTGAATATTTTTTTCCTGTGCCCCAAAGAAAGACCTTGTCCACTCCTCTTTGTTCCCTCCTCCTCGAGACTCCATGGTCAATTCCTCAGAGGCACACCCCGATGTCTCAGGCAGAATGTGCCTCTGCCCCTGACTGAGGTCTTACTCCCATTTCCAGCTTCTTGGCTCCCCCTCTTTCCCTGCTGCCCAGGCTCCAGCTGACCTCGCGCCAGACCCCTGAGCCTCCTTGTAGCTGGCGATTCGCTCGGCGCTCCCTCACCCGCCCGTTTCCTGAGCTGTCCACCAGCTTCCAGACCATCCTGGGTCCAGCCTTCTGAGCATCCAGCCGCAGCAGCTGCCCGCTGCTGAGGGCTCAGCGCTCCCTGCTGAGTGTGTTGCCATTTTTTATCTCTGATTTTTTTAAAAATCAAATTAAATTTTATTTTACTTCTGGGTTTTAGGGGTTTTTTCCCTCCGAAGTTTTAAAGGAGACCTACTGTATTTACAAAATATATGCTTATTGCAAGAGAAAGAACAAAACACATCAGTTTGTGCTCATCTGTGATGAATTGAAAACCCAGCCAAGAAATCTTAATTAAATCTTAAATCAAAGATGATGTTCATCATTGGTGGAGGAAGGTGGCACTGTGGTCGGTTAGTGGCTTGGCGATGTCATTAGGTATCTGAGGACTCTCTGTCTCTGCCACCTTTGTATTCGGGCAGTAACTCTCCTCAAGGCCTCAAAAATGCTGCCGGCATCGTGCCTTTAGCCTGCACTGTCCAAAGGAAAGAAGTGTGTTTGTGTGTATATGCTTGCAGGGGACATGGAAATGAGAGAGAGCTCTTCAAGGAGGAAAATATGTTCCCAGAAGCCCCCAGGAGCCTCCCCTCACTGCTGATCGACCATCCTATGCCGTGTGGGGGTCAAGGTGGTGACTGTCACTTCTAGTGTCTAATGACAGGGGAGTGAATAAGGTGGTGAAGACTAATATAGAGTTAGTAATCATAAGCACCAAGGCCGTCGTAGTCTGCACATGTATTAATCCGTTCCTGGCACCCCCACAAGATAGATTCCCACCTTTGACACTGCCTCAGCAGATTGAGACTGAGCACAGCTTCCCTGTGAGCTATAGATTATGATCCCCAATGGGAAAAAGGAAATGGTGATTCAGAGAGTTTGAGACACTCGTGCAGGGTCACACAGCAAGTAAACAGCAGAGCTGGGACTTGAACCAGGGCCGCCCCACTCTGGCGCACAGTGAGCCCCTGGCCTCTCCGTCAACTGCTCCCCTTGCGCCCCTTAGATTTTCGGATGCCGTCTGTACTAAGTCGTGCGGTCTCTCCGGGTCCGGATGGTGAGTGAGTGGGGGTTGTTGTCTGGGGCAGAAATAGCTTCAGTCCACTAAGGAGCTGTGGAATTCACTCATTCAACAATCTTTAATTAGTGCCTGCTGTGTGCCGGGACCGGCACTAGGAAGTGTGACTAACTTGGTAGTCAACAAAACAGACACAGCTGCCTGCTGTCACGGAACTCGCGTTGGAGGACATTATCCGCCTGGGGCCCCCTGGGCATGGAGAGGTCCTTCTTCCTTGTAGTTCTGCCCACGTTCTCAGGCCGAATCTCGGGGGTCCAGCTTGGGTCACACCCCTCTCTGAGCCAGGAAAGCGGCCTGAGGAAAAGCAGTGTGCCAATTGGCCAGTCCAAGGTCCTTTGGACCAGGAGTCGGGAAGGTGGGATTCTACAGGATGCTTGGCAGGCTGACCTGGTCACATCCCCTCTGATCGCATCCTCTCTGGTGACTGGGGCACTGGACGTCACTGGATGTCACTGCTGTCTCTGGACGACACTGCTGTCTCTGGAGGCAGTAGAGGAGGATGGGGCTGAGTCCATGGGAGGAAGCGCCTGCCCGCTGTTGGCTCACAAGGCCGTTAACACCTGGAACGCTGCTGGGATGAACTTTCGACCTGTTGCAGCATGTTGAGGAACTGGCAGCCAGGGCAGGGACTAGCTCGAAGCTACGTCTGCTCTGAATAATAATTTCTTAACTGGTGTTAGTGGTTGTCATTTATTATGTTTTCCATGTGCTCAAAGGGTATTAACCACCTGATTAGGCAGTTTATATGATCGCCGTGGTTTATGAGTGGAGAAATACCTCTGAGAAAGACACAACAGACAATAAGAAATCAAGCCCCACTGGCTCCCAAACCCTTCCTCTTACGTTTAGTTATTTATATTTGATCTTTACATATTCTTTATTGAAGTACAGTATCTATACAATGCAATGTCCGGATCTAAAGTGTATAATTTAATGAGTATTGTAACTGCACATACTCAACGTAACCAGCATCCGAGAAGTTCCCTGGGAAGTCCCTTCCTCTCCTGTCTGTTCACCCTCTGTGACTCCAGAGTCATTTTACCTCGTTCGGCTTCGTATAAGCGGCATCGGGCAGCACGAACTTAAGTCTGGCTTTGGGTCATGTGAAGCCTGGGAGCTATTTCCTTGTGCTGCATATATCAGTAGTTCATGGCTTTTATTGCTTTTAGTGTGTATTCTTTTCCTTCATTCCAATATATGAATACGCTACACTTTGTTTATCCACTGTCTTGATGATGGACATTTGGGTTTCCAGATTTTTTGGTTATTAAGGGTAAAACCACTGTGAACATTTTTGTACAAGTCTTTATGTGGACATATGTTTTCATTCTCTTGAGTAATCCCTAGGAGTAAAATTTCTGGCTTACACGGTAAAGTATACTTAATTTTATAAGAAACTGCCGAAGAGTTTCTCATGTGGTTTCAGTTGCTCCACGTCCTTGCCGATGGTTAACGTTCTCATAGTTCAGTTTTAGCCATTCCAGTGGTGTGAAATGGCAGCTCCTTTTCTTTCTCTGGTGAGTGGTGATGTTGAGTACTTTTTCATCTGCTAAATAAACATTTTGATAATAACATAACTGTCTAATGATACATAATCTATTGTGACAATAAACAGCCTTTGCTGTAAGTGTGGCTCCTGAGAATTTAGACAGCTCAGTTGAGTGGCCCAGCTCAGGGTCTGGCACCGGAGGGTCCACTTCCAAGGTGACCCACTTGCATGTTTTTTGGCGGGAGGTCTCAGTTCTTTGCTGCCTCTTGGCCGGAGGGCTTAGTTGCTCTCCACGTCCACCTCTCCTGAGGGCTGCTCATGACTTCGGCTGGCTTCTCCCAACGAGAGTGATCCAGGAGTGAAGGTGACCAGGACTGAAGAGGCAGTGTCTTTACAACATAATTTTGGAAGTAACACACTGCTACTTCTGCCATGTTCTATGGGTCATTCAGACCAAGTGTGATACAGGGTAGGAAGGACCATACATGGGTGTCGATACAGGACACAGGAATTGCTGGGGCCACCCTGCAGGCTGGCTTACCACACTTCTGTTACTACTACGAATTAAAATGATTGATGTTTTAAAGAATGTTAGACCAACCTTGTATTCCTGGATGAACCCCACTTGGTCATGGTGTGTTAGTCTTTTTATATATTGCAGGCTTTGATTTGCTAATATTTTCCTGAAGATTTTTGCAACTATGGTCATGAGTGACGTGTTCTGTAATTTTTTCTTGTAGTGTCTTTGTCAAGTTTTAATATCATGATTCCCTCTAAACACTACATTAGATGTATCCATAAAATGCAACAGTGAAGAGTCAATGTGTCAGATTATATGGGATACATCTAAAGTAGTGTTTAGAGGGAAATTTATGTATTTAAATGCTTATGTAAAAAGAAAGATTTTAAAGCAATAATCTGAGTTTCTACCTTATTAAAAAGAAGCAAATTACACCCAAAATAAATAGACAGGAGAAAATAATAAGGATAAGAGCAAAATTCAATGAAATAGAAAACAGACAGAGGAGAGGAAGATAACAAAACCAAAAGGTGATCCTTTGAAACATTGATGAACCACTACCAGGATTAGTGATCAAGAATAAAGAAAAGGGAAAAATATAAATTACCATTATTTAGGAATGAAAGAAGAGACATCACTACATATCCTACAAATACTAAAAAGATTCCAAAGGAATATTATGAACAACTTTATGCTAATAAATTCAACAACTTATATGATATGACACGTATATTTTCTAGTTTCTCTTGTGACCTCTTTTTTGACCCGTGGGATGTTTACAGGGATGTCGTCTAATTTCTAAATATTGGGGCCTTTTTAGATTTCTCATTATTACTGATTTCTGATTTAATTCCATTATTGTCAGTGATAATGCACATGGTAGAAAGATTCAGATGGTTTAAAGGGCAGTATGGTAAAAAGTACATACGTTTCCCACTCCCGTGTGCCTGCCTGTCTTCCTTCTTTTCTTGTTCATTAAGAAATACTTACTGAATGCCCACTACTTGCTGGCACTGGGGTACAACCATTTAAAAGAGATTCAAGTCTGCTGCCCTTACGGAGTTGAGATTCTCCTGATAGGTGACAAATAATAAACAAGAAAGTAAATATATTATGTTAGGTGGTAATAAGTACTAAGGGAAAGCTGAGGCAGGGAGGAAGGATTAGGTGTGATGGGAGATGCACGTGCCATATGAGGCTGGGTTTAAGAAAGCCTCTCTGAGGCGGCAGATGTTTGATTAGAATCCAGTAAAGTGAGTGAGTGTGGAAATTTGGAGAAAGTGTTTTAGGCATAAGGCATAGTACGCGTGTACAGACCCTGGGGCTAGAGCATGATTGCTGGGTTCCAGGAATGGTGACAAGGCCTGTGTGGCTGGGGCAGAGGGTGCGTGGGAAAGTAGGTCAGAGGTCAAAGGTCGCCCAGAAGTGTTCTGTGTAATCAAGCGTACTCTGGCCGTGCATCTGTTCACTCAGTGTACAGTGGCCTCTCATTCATCCTGCTCTGTGCCCAGCTGGTTTCCTCTTCATAGCACACCTGGACAGTCTGACTCACGCTCCGTCTAGAGCTGCCACACCCCCTTTCAAGCAGCTGGGACACGGCGTGGTTCCCAGGCCCCTGCCTGTGGACACTTAGGTTACTTCTGGGTCATGCTCTCCCAGAGAAGGCCGCCGTTATATTCTAGTCTGTGTGGCACTAGGCAGGCCACCATTATGCTGAGGTTCACGTGTGCATGCCCCTCCCCCTCCCCTGCAGGGTCGCCAGCGTCACCTGGTCACCTGTCGTGGAGTGTGCTGAGTCTTCCTCCTTTCCTTTCCAGTGGCCCTGCTCGCAGGAGAGGAAATTATGGGAGAGGTAAAGTCCAAAAAAAAAAGGCAAATCTCTTCCCCCTTCCTTGTCGTACGATGATGCTCCAGGTGTAAACACCTCCAGGATTACAAAGCAACAATTTGAAGTATTGACAGCAGGAATGCTTTCCCTGTCCACCTTGTTAAAGTGTGTGTCTCCAGTCAAATTTTACTTTTTGTGTTTGAGAATCATGCATTGAATCATGTAATTTGTGCTGTTTCGATCAGCGGTATACTAATAGTAATTGCAATGGTGACTCAATCTGAGAGCAAATTTTTAAGATCACAAGAAATAAAAATTTTGATTTTTATTTATAGGCACATTTTTTTTCGTTCATTTCAGAGAAATATACTGGGACATTTGAACATAAAAATATGTTAGGATAAAATTTTATAGAGAAAGTATAGTATAGATGGAACTTTAAGGAGAACAAGGAATGATGCACACACTGTTACAGAAAGAGCTGGTTGATGTATCTTCAGAATGAATGATGGTAGGTATTAAATTTCTGTGGGCTCTTTAGTCCTGTGCATATGCTTAAAAGAATGACACAGCAGAATCGTTTTAAAATGTCAGTATCTGTCAGATGCCAGAAGTTATGCTCTTTGCAGTTATCTAAACTTAGGATGGAAAAATGGATCTGACAACTTCAAAGTATATATAGAAAGAGGGCACATAGTTTTTTTAAAGTTCATTTAGAGTATATGGGAGAAACAAGATGGCAGGGATGCTAATCTGACTCCCAGACAAGTGTCTCTCTGTAATTACTCCCAGGTGTGGGTCTGAATCACTTCGCTCCCAGCAGTGAGGTCCCCTCCCTCTGCCCATGTACTGGGCTGAGACACTTGTTGATTTTTGCCAATCGGAGAGGTGGAAATAAATTTCTTATTTTAGTTTTAATTTGCGTTCCTTGTGAATGAAATTATATGTCTTCTCATCTGTTTAAGAGCGATTTGAATTTTTCAGTAATCAATCTTTTTATAGCCCTGGCTCATTTTTTCTAGCAAGCTGTTGGAGTCTTTATCTGATGAATTTATAGGTGCTCTTTCCGTAAGAAAATTAGCAAATCTTATTCTCAACATTGTCATATGATTTTGTTTATTATAGTTTTTTTTTTTTAATCATGTAAAACTTTTCTTTTTAAACTTAGTCAAATCTATCTTTTATGACCTTTTGGTTTTGTGGCATCCTTAGAAAGACCGTCCATTTCTAGATTATAAATAATTTCTCTGGTGTTTTCTTCTAGTAATTTTACAGTCTTATTTATATATGTGTTTAAGTCTTTGATGCATCTGGAATTTATTTTGAGTAGATATTAGGCGTGAGGTAGGCATCCCTCTTACTTTCTTTCCCATGTCCACAAAAGCACATCTAAACCTGTAGAAAAATTATGTGAGAGTTTATTCGTGTTTATTTGATCCAAACTGAGGACGTGTCCGGAAGAAGGTCTGAATGGATGGAAAAGGTTCTTGGGAGAATGGTAGTTTGGCAATCTATTTTATACACTTAGAATCAAGGCAGAAACATAAGGAAGGTTGGTGGTGGTGGATGCAGGAGGTGGGAGAAAGCAGGGGGGTGGCGAGGTATCTCTGGAATTTGATAAAAAGCAAAATGGCTACGTACTTTTAGGTGGTAGGTATAGGATAGTTAACATGTAACATTTACAGTAAATAGTGACGGGATGAGGCCACAGGACAACCACCTCCTGGTTTCAGCTCTGCCTCCAGGGGGTCTGGGAGAGGAAATCACTGCCATTTCAGAGGTATGTTATTCCCGATGCATGAGAATAATGGACTGAGCTCGCTGACCTTTGCTAAGGAAGCTGTGGGCCTGGGATGTGACTACCTGCCTTGACGGGTTCAGGTAGGAACCTGTGATCAGGCTGTCCTGTGTGGTTATTTACTGTCAGTCACTGACATTGTCAGGCCTGCCATGTGACCTTCCTGAGCTTGTCAGCTCTGCTCTGTAGTCCCTAGTTATCTCGTGTATTTTCCAGGGGAAGAAAGCCCATTTCTAGGCAAATGCCAACATGCACCTGACCCCCTTTTCCTCAGCCGTAGCGAGCAGCATCCACTCTGCTTGTCCCTGACCGTGCTTTCTCATCCTAGAGAGAGCTACCCATTGGCACATAAAAACGTCCTTGCCCTTTATTTCGGCTGCTGCCAGAATTACTCTAATTTTAAGACCGTAGCTAGTGTTCTGCGCTCTTCCCTGGCTTTTTTAAATTGTCATCATAAACAGTGCTGCAGGATTAAGGTGCCAGGTAAGCCTTCCCCGCCCTTGGGGCTAAAATGTGGTGTCAGTTTCCAGAAGCAGAGTTTCTGACTCGAGGGCATGCAATACATTTTTGAGAGGGTCCATTTCTTCTCAGTCTGGCCACCTGAAGGCGATTTCTTTTTTTACTTCTTAACTTTGAACTAGGCTTAGATTTGCAGAAAAGTTGTAAAAACTGCGTGCCTTTCCCTCAGTCTCCCCTGCGACAGCATCTTAAATAGTACAGGGAGCAAAGCCAGGAGATGAACGCTTCAGCGCAGCCGCGAGCCTCATTCAGGTGCTGCCAGTGTCTTTTTTTCCTCCCAAGATCTTATCTATTTTATTTATTTTATATTTATTTATTTTTTTAGGCGAGGGAAGCCTTGGTTGACCTCACAGTTTGCAAGGACCTTGTCAGTTTATAATCCCTTATTTTTTAATTCTTTCCGCCTACAGCACTTGGTCTTCCTAGGTGGTCTCCCATCCAAGTACTAACCAGGCGGCCGACACCGCTTAGCGTCTAAAATCAGACAGGATCGGGCTCTTCCGGGGTGGCATGGCCGTAGACCCAGGATCTTATCTATTATCCTCCGTCACAGTTAGTCGCTACGTACCCACAGTCCTCTTCAATGTGGGACAGTTTCTCGGTCTTCGTCTTACGGCCTTGGCCCTTTGGAAGAGTACCGCTTAGTTATTTTGTAGACTGTCCTTCATTTTGAGTTCGATGCTGTCTCGTAACTTTTGGGTGGAAACCCCTCAGGGTGCCCTTCTGGGGGCTGTATCTGACATCTAATCTCTGGTCCTGCCGACCTTGCTCACGTGGTTAGGGTGGTGTCTGCTAGGTTTGCCTGTTGTAAAGTTACTATTTTTCCCTTTGTAGTTAATAAACATCTTGGGGAAGACACCTTAACGCTACGCAAATGCCCCATTTTTCCTCAAACTTCTGCGCACTCATTTTAGTATCCATCAGTGACCTTTGCAGTATTTGCCTGATAGCGATTTTCTCTTTCCCTCTTCCCTTCCCTAGTTGTTAACTGGAAGTCTCCCGTAAGAAGAGCTGTCCCTTCTCCATGGGGGCTGTTTAACCAGCCATCCTCCTGGTGAGGGATATAAGGTTCACGAAGGAAGTGGAGATGGGGTCTGAGGCCAGGCTGGGCCTGTGTCCACGCTATGGTCACAGGAGGAAAGAGGAACCTCTGGGGACTGCTAACAGGGACCTTACCTCCCAGACCTTCGGGCACACACTGCAGGGTACTTCCGTCCTCTTCCGCCCCCTCCCATAGATGACAGCTTTTAGTTTTGAGATCCAGTGGCCCCAGCCTAGGCCTAATTCGTAAGGACAATGGCCGCTCTTCACGGAAACCTTCTGAAACCTTTGGAGGAGCCAGCCGCCCTGCTGGATCTCACCAGCCCCGGGGGCAAGGGTTGTTATTACCCAACCTGCTCTGTAGAGGAGGAAGCTGAAGCCTGGGGATGGAGTGTTTAGGGGACGCCAGCCTGGGGAGCCCAGAGGTCCAGCACTGACCCTCAGCTGCCCAGTCCTCCTGCCTGAGGGGGCCGAGGGAGCGTGCCCCGCCTTCATCTTGGGCCGGCGGGCGTCGGGGCCCCTGTCCTTAGGACTTTCCTTAGCATTGCGACCTGCTGTGCATCTGTTCCTGGGAGGAGGTTTCTTCATGCGCCGGGGACCCAGGCGAGGCCGCGACAGCTGCTCAGTGTGCTGTGTACCCAGGGCCCCGAGCCACAGGGTCCGCAGAAAACTCATTTCCGAGGTCCACTGCATCGTCAGGGTTTGCTCACAGGCAAGAGAAAAATGCTCTGGCTCTTTTAAGAAGAAAGGAGTTTTCTCCTCAACTTTTTATTAGGAACATTTGCAAATATACAGTGATGTCGAAAGACTGTCTTTACAGTGAAACGCCTCCCCTCCCCCTCACGACGGCGCCCGCTGTCCTCTTCCTGTGCCCGCTTTGTCACATGTCAGCCCGTCTGTCTACCCCTCCACCCACCGGTTAGTCCCTCTTAGTTTTGCTGTGTTTCAAAGTAAATGGGGCAGAAAGCGTTAATATAGAGCCAGAGGCGAGCAAAGTAAATGGGGCAGAAAGCGTTAATATAGAGCCAGAGGCGAGCAGGGTCTTGGGCAGGGCTTGATGAGCCGGTTCTTGGCCGTGTCTCTGGGTGTGACACCACAGAACTGCTGCCTTTGAGGGGCCAGGAAGCCGTGACACCCATGAAGTTGGTGACAGGACATCAGAAGTTCACCTTGGAAAACGGCGGCATCCTCAGCTCTCACCAGCAGACTGCCGAGGGCCCTGCCTCCCTCCTTCTGCCTCGCACATGCTGGGCGACATGTCGCCGGGTGGCAGGGCAGCGGAGAAAGAATCTTTCACCGCCTCACAGCCTCCTTGCCCAGGGAGGCCTAGGAGCGGGCCTGCTGCATGCGCAAACTCTGGCTCATTGCTGTGGACACGCGCGGACGCCCCTCTGTCCCGTTGTAGACCCGTTGCCCATCAGCGCCAGGAAGGTGACCGCGGAGGGGCCTTGTGGCTCAGGAGACCTGCCAGGGAGAAGGCACAGGAGTCGCGCTGTGGGCTGAGCTCGGCCACCTGGGGGCCTCCGGCTCAGCCCGGCCACTTGCCAACAGGAGGAAAGCTCCCAGGACGAGGAGAGCTCTGGGCAGGGGCTCCGGCACCGTGGGCTTCGTCTTCCCTGTCCCGGGGCCTGAGCTGGAAGTTTCCCTGGTTAGGTCTGTTTTGCAGACAGTGAGCCTGAAGCCCAGAAATACGAGGTGACTTATGCGAGTTCACATCATGGGAACCTGTGGCCCATAACAGATTCTTGGAAAGACGGGGCCACGGGGCGATTTCCAGGTTTTCAGAGTGGAGTCTCAGGGAGAAAGGGCGCCGGGCCGGGCGGGTGGGGCCAGGGAAGGGTGCCTTCCTGGGCCTAGAGGTCCTCACCCCTGTGTTTCCTGCAGTCGTTGTATTCTGACTTGCTGTCGTCCTTGGGGATGACCTGGAACTCACTCCTGTTGGTGAAGCAGCACCTCTGGGAGCCACGGTGAAAGGGGTAGTGGCGCCCACAGCAGCTCCACGTGTCATCCCTGGGGTCCAGGGCCACACTGCCGCAGCGTTTCCACGCCTCCATCCGGACCACCAGCACCTCCCCTGGGGGGCCACAGACAGCTCAGCCTGGGCCTGGGCAGAGCTAGCTGCGAGGCGGGGTCCCAGCCTCGGGGTGCCTTGGGATCCCCTCCCCTCCTCACTGTAGTTCAGCTCTTCTTTCTTTTCTGGGGACTCCCCCTCATTTCCTGTGACAAACATCACTCCACCTTGCTAATGCCTTCCTATCTGGCTTAGTCTATTTAGTTGATTGTACTTTTTTCCTCTTCTGTTTCCTTGATTTTTTTTTTTTTTTTGCCTCATTGAGCTATAATTGATGTACAATAAACTACAGATATTCAAAGTGTACAATCTGATAAGTTTTGGTAGACATGTGCACCCACGAAATCATCACCACAGTCTGGAGAACAAGCATATCCATCACCCCAAAGTATCTCTATGCCCCTTGTAATCCCAGCCCCTCCCCCACTCCCCAAGCAACCACGGATCTGATAGAGATTAGTCTGCATTTTCTAGCATCTTATATAAATGGAATTATACAGTATGTATTCGATTTTTTTCCTTTAAAGAAATGCTGGTCGTAACACACCAGACTTTGATTTTGTAACTTATGATCATAGGCCAGAACTTTAAAAACTCCCCCTTGGAAGGTTGTGTTCCTGCCAGCCCACCTCACCTTCTGCATTTAATCCTTTGCTACTTAAAGTTGCTGGAGGGTGTGTGACTCCTGCAGCAAACCCTGTATGAATAGAGGCTCCCTGCAGGAGGTCCTCACCCCTGTACTCACCTCTGGGTTCTCGGCTCAGGAAGGACCGGGTAGGCACAGGCGATCCATCAGAGACTGGCCACAGCAGGAGGTAGAGGGCTTCAAGGGAGAGAAGAGTGAGGGCTGGGTGCAGAGGCACCTGGGCGAGGCGAGGGGTCGGGGCCCTGGGTGGAGGGCTTGGGTCCCAGTACCTGAGAAGGTGAGGAGCCAGGTCCTCCAGGTGGAGCGGCCTCTTGGTCGCATTACGCCGGCTGCTGGCGGGTCCCACCGCCCTGTGGGTTCTCCCGGCTGGCACACTCTCACTCTGCAGCAGCGAAGCTTCCTGAGAAAGATCCAGTTTCCTCAGATCCCAGATGAGTTACTTCCTGATTAACTTCCCACATACCCCCCATGGGAATCATTCAACATGACCTTCCCACATGATCACAAAACCTTTGGGTCACCAAATGTTGTCTTGCACCACTCTCCTCTCACCCTAGAAGTTGCCCAAAAACCTTCCTCCTCATGAGTCCCATTGGTCCTGCAAGTCGGTTCCTCCGGGATTCAGTGCTCAGTGTGCACCCCCAGATTGCTGAGTGTAGAGCAGGCCCCTGGCATGGAAACTGAAGGGAGCCCCCTCTAGAAGTGGGCCAAACATGTAGGGGGAGGACATTCTTCTGGTAGTCAAATCTTTTTATAAAGTTATACTTCCTTCCTTAGAAAAGATGGTGACGGATTTCTAGACGGAATTAGAACTGTAATTCCAAAGATGCCATTAGCAGTTTTGAATTATTTTTAAAAACAGGAACAATACATGTTTATAGAAAAATTTAAAGATAGAGATAAAAAAATAAAGCACCCATACGATGGCACTCACTAATAACCAAAAGTTAAATTTTTGTGTGTTTTCTTCATTTATTTTTTCATTCACTAAACCCTCCCTGAGTACCCACTCTGAGCCCAACTCTGTCCTGCCATCCTAGGACTCAGGCTTTGTCGGGGGAGGCACACCTGTTCCTAAACAGTGATGGCCCCAGGTGGGCAGGGCCAGGTGGGGAGTCCAGGAGGCTGAGAGAGCCCAGAGGGGACACCTAGCCGAGCCTACAGAGAGGGCTTCCCAGAGGAGGAGCCACTGAGCTGAGCCCTGAGCCAAGGGAGTACATTTATAAAGAGGGTACAACACATTTTGCACAGTGAAAATAATTCTACTTTTTTGGGGAACCGTTGGCGAAAGGTATGCTGATCATGTGGGACCATCAGGTCATTTTAAGGAGGCTGGACTTTATCAGAGAGAGTTGTTGGGAGCCACTGCAGGGTTTACACAGCAGAGTGCTTAGACCCAATGTTCGTTTTAATATGGCGACTTCGCATGGTGACAGGTGCACAGGATTGGGGACACCAGGGCAGAGGGCAGGAAGCCCGAAGGAGGTGCTGACATTTCTGGTTTGGAGTTTAAAAAGTGTGTCTCTGTGTGTTTACAGTTACATTAATTACAAATTTTATCAAGGAGTTTAAGTACTAAGGAGCCAAATAGTTATCTATGATTTGTGATAAAAGAAGAAAAGCTAGTCATCTTTTCCACCTCAGTTCCTGCTCCCTGCAAGTAAACCACTTTAACTCTTTTAGCTGTATTTTTTTTTGTCGTTATTGTTATTCACCGCCAAATTTGTACATAAGGCACTTAAACTCCAAGTTCTTAAAAATTTTCGCCCATTTCTGTTGACCTCCTAATACGGAAGATAAGGATTTAGTGCTTTTACTCTCCCCTACCCATGTTAAAACAAACAAACAAAAAATAAAGCGCTCCCCTCTCCATAGTTAACAGGCTCTGTTACCGACTGGTCACCTGCTTCGGTTCAGTATTTAGCATTCGGTCGTGGCCCTTTGACCATCCTGGGCCGCATGAGTGCCAGGTATGTAATTAGTAGGTAGTGTAGTTATGATGGCTCTTCCATGGCTCACCATTGAGTGATGACTCATATTTGGAACACAATCCCTTGATTTTATTTTATAAGGAAACAATCATTGTGTGTGTGCCAGTGTATTTCCAGTGGTGGGGTCAGATGTTTGGTCCTGTCTCATGTCCATAATTCACTATAAGAATAGCATAAAGAGGAAAAAGTGTGTAATCATATTCCACTGGGAAAGCATTGATAAAATTCAATACCCATTCATGACAAAAGCTCTCCATAAATGAGGACTGGAAAGGAACGCATTTAGCCCTACAAAGGGTCTCTTACCAAAAGAGTTCAGTTAACGTTATATCTGTACTTAAAAGTTAAAGCGAATACTTTCCATCAATGTTTGCAATAAAATAAGTATGACTTTTGCTAATCAGAGTCATATCGGAGGTTGAAGCTGGTGGAATAAAGCAACAACAACAACAAAAAAAACTAATTAAAAGCATTAAGATTGAAAAAGAATTAAAGATGATTATTGACTGATAACATGACTATATACCTAAATAAGCCAAAAGAGCCTAAAACTAAAGTATGAAAATAAATAAATGAGTTTTAGCAAGGCTACTACTGGATATAAGATCAATATACAAAAATAATTGCATTTCTACGTGTTACCAACATACAACTGGAAAATAAAATTTAAAATACCATTCACAATAGCATCAAAAACCCTCAAATGTCAAATTTGGTAAAAGATGTATGAAAACTCTACTCTGAAAACCATAAAATATTGCTGAGAGGAAGAAAGCCTATGTAAAAACGGAGAGGTATTAATTACCCTGCTCATGGATTGGAAAACTCAATGGTGTTATTAAGGCTCTCCAAGAGGAACTGTAGATTCAGTGTAATCTCAGTAAACTTCCTAACTAGTTTTTTGTTGTTAGGAACAATAGAATAGGAAGTTTTAAAGAACAAAGTTTGAAGGCTTTCACTATCAAGTTTCAAGACTGACTATAAAGCCCAAGTAATTGAGACAGTGTAGGATTGGTGTGAGGGTAGACAGACAGACCAGCAGGACAGAATGGACGGTCAAAACTAAATCCACACATGTGTGCTCATTTCCGACAAAGATGCCACTGCAACTCAGTAAGGAGAGGATGGTCATTTCAGTCAGTGGTGCAATTTATCCATGTGGAAAAATGCCCCACAGCACTCCTACCTGGGGACGCTGGCAACATCCGAAGACATTTGGGTTGTCAAAACTTGGGGCGTGCTGCTGGCAGGGAGCAAATTTGTTTCCAGCTGAGAATCCCTGGCCCATTTAAATATAAAAAGTCATGGAGCCGAACTTAAGATCAGTGCATTTGTTTTTCATATGTCATTCCTCAGTTGACAAGTTAAACACACACATGCACAAAACTCTTGCTAAAAGGAGCCCCCGTGGGCCGTCTAGAACTTACATGGGAGGCAGTATAGAGGGGTCCACTGAACATCAGCAGTGAGCTGTGGCGCTGCCACCCCCATCCCCCAAGGAGAAGCACGGCTCTGACTCCCAGGCTGTCCTCCAGGCTGGCCCCGCCACTGAGCTGATGTCTTGGGGGCCCTGACTGCCTGTTTTTCCCACTCCAAGGTGCTGCTGCGCCCTGTGACTCAACAGTTTCTCCCCTGGGAAGCATTTCCACTCCAGGCATCCCAAATGTGCATCACCAAAATGCGGGTGAACAAACCAGTTATCCAGATGGAATGGGCCACTGAAACACAAGGTGACACAAGGGAGGTCACTGACGTAACATCAAACGAGAGAAGACTGAAAAGAATGTAAACGATCTTTCAGGAGAAGTCAGAAAAGGACTTAAAGAGTACTTATCTATCATGAGAGGCCAGAATAGTGGTTGGGGTTACAGACTGGAGAAAGGCTTGAGGGTGGAGCCATTTGGAAGCTGGAAGATTCTAGATCTTGACCTAGGTGATAGTTACACATTAAAAAATTATCCACTCTACCGCCATGCCGTCCTGAACAAGCCCAATCCCATCTGATCTCGGAAGCTAAGCAAGGTCGGGGCTGGTTAGTACTTGGATGGGAGACCACCTAGGAAGACCAGGTGCTGTGGGTGTAAAAAATAAAAATAAAGGATTGTAAACTGACAAGTTCCTTGCAATCTGTGAGGTCAACCAAGGAATACAGCACTAAAAAAAAAAAAAAAAAATTATCGAGCCCTGCACTTAATATTTGCATGTTTTATGTAAATTACATTTCATTACAAAGAAAAATGAGGTCACTGAATAGAAAATCATTTACATAACTCAAATGTATTTCTATATGCCAGCCTCAACCAAATTGAAAGTGGAATGTAAAGTACTATAAATAATGATGTCAAAAATATCAACACTCAAGAATAAATATAACCGAAGAAGTGCAAGACGTGCAGAGAAAATTAGAAACTGAATGGAGAGAGATGCCACATTTGTGGATTCAAAGGCAACATTGAGAAGATGTCAGTGTCCTTAAAATGATCCGTAGACTCAGAGGACTCCAACCAAAATCTAGGACAATGGCTTTCAACCTTTGGACTGTGTTCCAGTCACACATCTGCACAGACACAAAACAAGAACTTCGTGAAACAGTACTCTGACTACTTAAGATTGGCTTTGGTATTTTCCATTCTATTATAACCTGATCATATTTTTAATGCTTGTGCAACTACATCAATTTCATGACCTACTAATGGGACAAGACATGCAGTTTTAGAAATGCCATATGAACGAAGACCAAGTCGTTCTAGAAAATCGTCACCTAGCTGACAGCAAACTGGCACGTGGTGGCATTCCAAAGGGCTTGATGGGATGTAAGAACAGAGAAGCAATCTGACCTCAAAACCGAGGATGCTGTCCTCCTGGTGGCCCCTTCAGGACACAACAGGATAGGGGGGCTCGGCTTCCGCTTAGCTGAAAACGCTGAATGGTGTTTTCATGAGTGTCACCTTGAATGTGCTGTTTGGTTTCATTTCTCTGACTTGTCTGATGCACGAACTGCATGGGGCCTTGTTACAGCCACCGAACAGGCTGCAAGGGTCTCATAATGGAAAAGGATGGTCCGTCCTCGGGGTGTGGGGCAAGAGGCACTCACTTTCTTCCTGGCCATGCTGGGGGCTCGGGGAGACAGTGGAAAGAGTGCAATAGAAATGTAAGAAATGTACATACATCACCTGTAAAAATGCGGAGGCGGGGGTGGGGGAAGAACGGGCTCATCTTTTATAGTGGGGCTGCCGGGGTCTGTAGAAAATAACTGTGTGAATGCAGGCAGATTTCCAGTTGAAAAACTCAGAAATGGGAGTGAGTGATGTACGCTCATGATGAGGTGTTAGGAAGATGACGCGAGGGAAGGAAGGCTGATTAGGATGAGATTCGGGATTCTGGAGTGTAAATGAGCCTGGCGTAAGGATCAGGGCGGGCGCGGGCGGCTTTGATTTGTGTAGTTTGGGCACTTTCATTGGTGAAGACAATGCTAGGGTTTTTTTTGGTTTTTGTTGTCTCCGAACTAGCTCCTGGCTGCTGCCTGGAGGATAGTAGCAGGGGCTGAGGCAGGGCGAGGGTAGGGAGGAGGCTGGGGCAGGGCCCCACTGACACTGAGCATCATCTGTGTACCTGGCCTGGTACTGGAGGGCGCTGGAGACATAGCAGTGACTGTGACTGCACAGCAGGATCATTCCCAGTTGTGATAAGTGCTCCAGAGGAATGCCTAGGACGGCAGGAAGATCACAGGGTCCCCACATAGGGAGGTCAGCAAGGGGAGACGGTGATCAGAGGTGGGGTGGCCTTGGCCAGAGGTGGGGAAGAGACATTCGAGAGGCAGGATGGACTAGACTCATGGCTGATAGGCTGTGGGGGAGGGGAATACCTGATCCCCAGGTCTCTGGCCTGGTGACAGGATGAACACCCAGGAGGAGGAGGCCGAGGTCAGGTTTGGACGTGGCGAATGGGAAGTGTCTGGGGGATGTCCCGGGGCCTATTGGCCACTGGTATGTCCTCAGTTTTGTCCCACCCTTGTCCCTCTCATGCTGCCCCTTCTTCCCAACCCTCCGTTCCCACCCAGACCTTGTTTTCTGACTTTAATTTCCTGCGCCCCGGGAGCGTGCCTGCCCCTCGTGTGCCCACTCCCGTTCACACACCCCGGCCCCCCCACGGGCCCAGGTCTCCACGCTCCGTCGACACTGGGATGCTGGGACACTCGCCCAGGAATGCCAGCAGGAGCTGGTTCTGTGTCCTTCCTTCACGCCCTGCCGCCACTTCTGACATGAAGGAGCAGGTGACAGTTACAGGCCAGCACCTGGCTGGTACATGGTCATCAGGAGTGAGGAAGGTGCTGTCCTCTCCCCATTTTACAGAGGTGGCTCGAAGGGTGCAGGCAGGAGGACCCGGGCTGGCCTGACACTGAGGTCCAGTGTGGGAGGGGTCTCCGCAGCCCGGACTCCAGGTACCCCATGCCAGTGCCAAAGTGACAGAGACGAGAGCACCTGGTAGTTACTTCCAGCGCCCTGGCTAGGTTCCTTGGCTCTTACCACTGTCCCCGGGCAGGCGTTTTGGCTACCCCACCCCTTAAAAAAAAAACTGAAAAATTTTATACTGTGTATTGCATTTTCACGGTGGTAACTAAATCTTCTCGTCACAAGTTCAGGTAGTTTTGGAGGACATAGTTTGTGGTGCGTTACGAACATACTGATGTTTGCACGCAGAGCTGGCCCACCCTGGCCGACGCGGTTCACGTGCTCTGGTGATTCGGTGCCAGCCAATGTCTGGCTTAAAAAACAAAAATCAGAAACAAGCTCTTCTTTAACAGTCAGAAATTTTACATTGTTCCTTTTTGTCCTTGAACTTAACTTACAGTGCCCTTCCCGACAGAATTCTGTCTCATGACTTATGTATCAGCAACCAAAATATATACAGAAATTCTAATTGTAATTTTGTTTAATTTCCCGTGACCATAAGGTTCTAAATGTTAAAATATTTTCTTCTGGATTGAATTACCTTTATGGTTATTATTAGTGTACAATTAACATAAAGCATTTCATGTATTATGTATTTCATGAATAGTTATTAAACATTAAGTGCAATGATCTGTTGGAAATGAATCTCCAAATGAGCTAGACAGGGCAGCCCCAGGGATCTTTTGTGTCCTCGGCCGAATATCCGTCATTACGGGAGTGAGTCAGGGTTCAGCCTCAAGCCTGCCTTGGTTTTTAAGACTCAAATGCTGAGATTTTTCCTTCGCAAAGCAGCAGCTAGGCAAGGAAGTTTCCGTCCGGGCAGCACCAGTCCACTCCAGAGCTACTCCCAAGGTATGTCTGCAGAACCTCACACGAAGGGCCCACAACTGTTAGTTTAGGAGCCACCAGCCTTGCAAGGAGCCTTGGTCACCGCGGCATCCGGTCACTTAGCATCGGTTCCCACGTTTACGCTGCCCTTTCTTGGGAAGATTCAGAAAGCAGGGGGTCGTCCCTCCTCTTAGGATGTGGGCGGGGCAACAACGCCCTTTCCGAGCACAGGGTCTCATTCCCGGCTGCTTGCCAGAATCTTCAAAGAGGTTTGAAAAGATGCCCTTAGGTCACCAAAGCCGAATGACTCGGCATCCCAAGGCAAGGCCGGGCGCAGGTCTTATTTAAAGCGCCGCCTTGCGACCGTTTGCGTGTCCCCTTCGCTTCGACTAGGACCCAGAGGCGCGTGGGGGGCGGGGCTGGCAGGGGGCGCCCGGAGCACGCCTGACCCCTCTCTTCCCCTGCAGTGTACCACTGGGTGGAGATGCGGACCAAGATGCGCATCATGGGCTTCCGGGGCACTGCCATCAAGCCGCTGAACGAGGAGGCGGCCGCCGAGCTGGGCGCCGAGCTGCTGGGCGAGGCCACCATCTTCATCGTCGGCGGCAGCTGCCTGGTGCTGGAGTACTGGCGCCACCAGGCGCACCAGCGCCACAAGGAGGAGGAGCAGCGCGCCGCCTGGGAGGCGATGCAGGACGAGGTGGGCCGCCTGGCGCTGGCGTTCGAGGCGCTGCAGGCGCAGGTGCAGGCGGCGGCGTCGCCCAGCGCCCTGGAGGAGCTGCGGGCACAGGTGCGGGAGGTGCGCGCCCAGCTCCGCGCCCGCGAGGCGCACGTGCCGTCGGCGACCCAGGCAGCGTCCTCGTCCAAAAACTAGGAGGCCGCGGAAGCCCGAACTTGGATGTGGCCATGTGTGCCCTGGTGTGGCCTTTCCCCAACTCTACCCCAGCCTGTGCTGGCCCAGCGGAAACCACCGGGATTGTGATGGAACTTGGCCTTTGGCCACCCCCTAGTGGCCAGTGGTGCCTTTCCCTGGGACCTGAAGCGTTTCTGCACAGCTGCCTCCAACCTCTTGCGCATCACAGCCCCCGGCGCTCATCTCACCACCCCGCCCCAGACCACACAGACCTGCAAGGCCCCAGCCAGCTGGAGGACGCACTCTTCTGACAAGGAAAAATGGAACGTGGACTTGAGCCCATTCAAACCGGCAACCTCCCATCCGCCTGATCAGTGTTACCTTTTCCTGGAACCATTACACTGGTCGCCCCCTTCCTTTTGTCACCTGGTGCAGACCACGGTAAGGCGTGCACTGTCTCTCAGTGGACGTCGGTCTCCCTCACTCTCCCTCGCTCTCCGAGGCGCGCTGTGGCCGCCCTTCATTGCTCTCTTCAAAGGGAAGGAAAATGGGCCCTGGCTTGCGGTTGGTGCACCGAATATTACATCTTCCCTTAACCCGGTCCATGGCGCGTTCTCCTGAGACTCTAAGTGGAATGTTCCAGCAGGACCCCCTTCTCCTTCCTGCGTGGCACAGCCCATTGGAGTGGCGGGTCTGCCTTCTCAGGCAGTGCTCTCCCAAACCCCCTCTGTAGCGAAAAATCGATCCCACCCTGGGCTAATCCAACCTGTCTCAGCTTCCTGTTTACCTGTCCCCAGAGTCCCTGGGCCTTTCGTGACATGTCCTTTCCTACCTTCCCTAGTGCTGCCTTCAGTGACCTTTCTCAGGGGACTGTCATCCACGGATTAGGCGATCACAGCCCCCACGTTCATTTAAACCTTCCGATCTGTGAGCTGCTGCCGCCTCCTCTCTGGACTGGGCCAGCAGCCCCCTCTTCACGCAGCGCTCCCTCTTGCCTCGAAAGCCCCAAACCCCACCTCCACCCACCGAATGGACACTGCCGCTCAGTCAGGGCTGCTGGAACAAAGGACCACACACCTGGTGGCTCAAAAGCACAAGGATTTATTCTCTCAGCTTTAGAGGCTGTGCTTCCAAAACCTAGTGTCAGCAGGACACACTCCCTCCACAGGCCCTGCTGGAGCGTCCCGGCCTCTTCAGCTGCTGGTGTCCCCGGCCCTCCCTGGCTTGTGGCTCTGTAGCTCCAACTCTGGTCGGTGTCTCATCGTCACGTGGCTCCTTCTCTTCTGTTGCTCATAAAGACACCTGGCCATCGCATTTAGGGCCACCCTAAATCTGAGACGATTTCACTTCGAAATCCATAATTCTATCTAAAAGACCCTTTTCCAAGTAAGTTCACATTCACAGGCCCCAGGGGCCAGGGTGTAGACATATCTCTGAGGGGCACCATTCAACCCCCTGTACCTCCCCACCCCGAGAGAGTGCTGAGACTCCTGTCAACCCTGCGGGACCCTGGCCTTCCCCATGTAGGCGAAAGGAATAGTCCAGGAACCACCTTTTGCTCCTGGGTTTCTCTTCCAGCACTAACCCCTGACCCGGGAAGGGCGTGGGCCCCACTGGTCTACAGTCTTTTTTTCGGACTAGACATTTCCGAGTTAGAGGAACAGAGCAAGGAACTCAACTTAAGGGCACGACTGAGGACCATGATGGGGGTCTCCAGAACAGGTACAAAGCTCCTTAAAATCGGGAGAGACGCTCAGAGAGATCTGACATGGGGCGAGTGGGCAGAGTCATCCTGTGAACTCTCCCAGGTGGGGAAACTGAGGCCCAGGGGCTAAGAGGCCAATAAGGGATTGGCCGCAGGGAAGACAGGAACCCAGATTGTCCTGGTGCAGGGCGAGAAGGAGGAAGGTGAGAGGGAGGCAGGCCACTGGGGGAGGGGCAGGGATCGCTACAAAGGATCCCAGAGGCCGTGTTGGGAGTGGGGGGCCCTCCATCCCCGATCAGAGCAGCCCTCGTCACACCGAGATCTAGGCATTTGGTGAGTGGGGTCAGACTTATTCCACTCGGGCCCCTTTCCAAGGAACAAGAGAGGCAGCTTTTCTCTAACTTCCCTAGGGGGTTAAAAATGATCTGGGCACAAGACCCACTCTGATAGAAAGCTGAGAACTGGGAGTTCTGAAACGTCATCTCATTCCCTATAGAAGAGGGAGAGAAGCTGGTGTAGAGGGAGCTGAGGTGGGCCTCGGGTGGGGCTGTTTTTAAAATCGGAGGTGACCTGAGTGGGCTAAATGTTGAGGGGAAGAAGGCGAGAGAGATACCACTGCATGAAAGGGTGATGCACAGAGACCGGTGACGGGGCGGAGTGCCTGGTTTCCATGGTTACCCCTGGGGGTCCACTCTGACACATCTCTGGAGGCCAGGAGGCCAAGGACAGTGGCTCACAGCCTCCCATCCCGTCAATAAATAGCAGTCACTCTAACGGAGTTTATCGTGCTCCAGTTAGGTGCCAGGCACTGTTCTAAGTGCTTCACATGACCCTAATAACATTTTCTTCATGTCATGAGGAAACTGAGGCAGAGCGAGGGAAAGTCCCGTCCAGGGTCATATAGGTGGAGGTGACTCGTGAAGACGGGTGGTCTGGGCCAGAGCATCATCCTGACCTGACATAGCGCTGTTCTTACACTGTGGGGCTGCGAACTCGGCCGTCCTCGCGTGTCCACACTCGAGGGATGCAGCAGCGCCCCCGCCGGGTGGTGGGGTCTGGGCTGTGGAGGTGTGGAGAACCGCCTCATACCCACGGGGCTGCCGGGGGCTCGCTTCACCACTCCGGCTTCCTGCTGGCAGAATCCTGTGTACGTTTGCGACTCGGGAGAGGGGTTAGAATAAATTTGTAATTCAAGTTTGTTGTCTTCAAGTCGATGCATTTTTTTCATATTCGAAAATCCCCTGTTAATTTTAGGG
The DNA here is from genome assembly GCF_014176215.1 of Rousettus aegyptiacus. Lineage (NCBI taxonomy): Eukaryota > Metazoa > Chordata > Mammalia > Chiroptera > Pteropodidae > Rousettus > Rousettus aegyptiacus. The sequence continues at coordinate 43,499,905 of NW_023416289.1, read as the reverse complement.
AAGATATCCTTCGTTTGTTTCATTCAGAAAACTCTCCCAGGTGCCCACTGTGTATCCTTTGTTCTGTGCCATGTGGGCTCCAAGTGGTGACCAAGACAGCTCTCACGGTCCACTAGGGGCACAGACGCACATAAGGACATTTCTTTTCCAGTGTTACCTGCTCTGCCCCGGGTTATTTGGGAAAAGGGAGCCAGGCTGAATCCAGACACCTCCACTCCTGAGGGGCTCGGGGATTTAGGGAGTAAGGAACAGAAACCCATGCACGCTGCTCACTGAAGCCTCCAGCCGCGTCCGAGGGCTCCGCCTTGTCCAGGCCTGTTGTCCCCTGTATTGCTTTCCTTGCCCAGAAGGCCGTCGCCTGGAGAGAGCCACCCCAGGAGAAAGAGGCCTTCCTAAAGCCCCCCTGATCCATTGGCCCATAGGGCCCTCCCTGTACGACTACTGTGACATTGCCTGGCCAGGCTGGGTCCCCCAGTGGACAGAGGGAGAAGAGGAGCATGTCCAAGGAGAACTGAGTGGGCAGCATCCGCCCACCCGCCCATTAACCAAACGTTTGCTGAGCATTTACTGCGCACCTGGCCCCATCCTAGTAGCTGAGAATCAGCCCAGACAAGACATAGTGCCCACCGTCAGGGAGCTGATGTCTTATGTGGGAGAGGGACAGTGGACAAGTAAAGAACTGACTCAATGTGAGTGCAGGAGTAATGGGGATGGCTGATTTAGATCAGGTGACCAGGGAGGAAGTGATGCTTGAAGTGAGCCCTGAAGGCAGTGAGAAAGGTTATTCGTAGATACAAAGGCCCTGAGGCAGGTGTGCCTGTTCCTGGAAGAGCGACTGGTTCTGTCACCAGAACAGAGCAGGGGGTAGCAGACCAAGGCTATCAGGCCAAGATCCTGGATCCTGCTGCCCGTCTCTGTAAATAAAGATTTATTGGAACCCAGCCAGGCGCATTCGTTTACTTCTCCTTCGTGCTTTTGCACTAAGTGGCAGAGTGGAGTATTTCCGATAGCAATCACATGGCCTTCAAAGGTGAAAATATTTACAGTCTAGCCCTTTACATAAAGAACTTACCAGCCCCTGGAGTAGAGTAAGCACGGAGAGGGATGGGTGAGGGGGTCAGGAGAGCAAAGTCCGACCTCCTGCCTCAGTGGGCACAGCTCGGGAGCATCGCGTGGGCTCCAGGCGCCCCATCGGACCCCCTGAAACTGCATCCTCTTGGGCTTCTCCCTGCCGGGTCCTGGCTCCTTCACCCCCTGCCACCCGCAGCGCAGTACCGCACACAGCTCTCAGGCCCCGTCTCAGTCTCTGGCGTGCAGTTTATGTCATTCAGCTCATTCGTATTTGTATGACAATTATTTATAGAATAATTTGCAATCCACCCTGAATATCTATTATAAATGTTACATCGTTCATGCATTATACGACATGGCATTAATGGAATATAAAAATGTATTTATGTAATACATGACAGTGTATATTCGTGTGTGTGTATATATACCATTGGAATGAAAGTTTTACTTAGTACCATTAATATGTGCAATGCGGTCTATTTTCTATCTTATTCCATTTCATAAAGAAAAACTAGGGATATATCCATATATACACCTAATACATTTTATAAACATATAAAACCCACTTATATGTGTTATATGGATGACATAACACATGGATTATGTGTTAATATACATTATATATTATATATCTTGTTAGAACAAAGTTTCGCTAAACAATACTGGCCTTTATGTATTACACTCCTGTTACTTTCTGCTCTCTTTTATTCTATTTCATAAAGAAAAACATATTCCTATGTTCACATTATTCATATTGCTTTGAAAATACCTGCTTTTACTGTCTGTCCCTTTAATGTTTGCTTCTAGTGTGTTTTGTCTTCCTGTAATTTTTCATCATACACTAAGCAAATATATTAATCTTTTTCTCTCTTCGTCTGAGAAGGGCGCCTCTACTCAAGGATTTATATGTTTAACTCTATTTTCGCTAATGTTTCTATTCGAGTTTTCTTAGTGTTGAAGTCGTTCATCGATGCTACTCATTGTGTTTTGCTATGTTTTGTTTTATGAGTATAAGGTCTGGCCTTGTGTTCTTCAGGTTCCAGAAGGATTTTTTTAAGTACGTGGGACGGTCCGCTCTCGCCCTCCTCCCCTGAGACAGGGTGGCAGCGCCCTCGACGTTCCCCACGGTGCCTCCCTCAGTCCCGTTCTGTCGTCTATCCGTCCCGCACCAACACAGTCGCGTTTCCAATGACAAGAGTTTGAAGATGATTTTGGTCTCTTCTAGGCAACCTAGCAGTCTTGTTCTTATTTTCAGACTTACCTGAGTTATTCTTCTGCTTTTGCTCCTGGATGTGCATTTTTTTGAAGGATAGCAGATTTTTTTGAGCAGTTTTAGGTTTATAGAAAAGTTGAGTGGGAAGTACTAGTTCCCACACACCCCCTCTTCACACGCACATGTGTAGTTGTCCCTGTTATCGACGACAGGCATTACTGTGGTACATTTGTTACAAGCAGTGAGTCTATATCGGTACATCACTAATACATGATATATATTGATACATAATTCACCTTATGTTCACTGCGGTGTTGTACAGTCCGTGGGTGGTTTGGGCAAATGTGCAATGACAAGTATCCACCATCGTAGCATCCCACAGAATGGTTTCAGTGCCCTGAACATGCTCCGTGCTCCGCCTGAGTCCTCCCTGCCTCCTCATCACCACCCCTGGCAACCTCGATCTTTTTGTCGTCTCCACAGTCTTGCCTTTCCCAGAATGTCACGTAGTTGGAATCATCCAGCATACAGCCTGGAAAGATTGTCTTCTCTCACTTAACCATACGCACTTAAGTTTCTTCCCTTTCTTTCAGTGGCTTGATAGCTCGTTTCTCTTTATCACTGAATAATATTCCACTGACTGGATCTACCAGTTTGTATATCCAACCTGTTGTTGAAATGCGTTTCTGAAACAACTGCTTAACTTCCTCGAAAAAAAATTTGCTATCTTTTCGTTGTGCTGCAAGATGATTTGGCGGGGCATTTGCATCTTCCATCTTAGGCGTCCCGTTTCCTCCAGAATGTCTAGGTCCTATGGGATAAAATAATGATAATGCCCACCTAGCGACTGCTTAGCACCAGGCTATGAGGTCAGTGCCGTTCATCACAGCCTCGTTTATTCCCTCCACAGACTGGGGTTCGCTTGTCACCCCGTGTTAACAACAAGCAGAGGGTTTCACTGGGGGGGACTGAGAGCCAGCCTGTCTTCCCACCTGGTGGGGAAATGTCATATATTATCTTAAAAGTGTTTTGGAGGATGTTCCACGTGGGGACATGCTCCGTGCTCTGCCGGTCTAGAGCTGGGGGCCATCTAAGCTGAGGTCAGGGCTTGTCTTCCAGAATGAGCATGTCCCACTCAGGCGGGAGCACCTCCTAGGGCCATGCGGCCAGACATCGTGTCACCCCCTTCTCTGCAGCTCATTTGAGGTGCCTGCAGTCACGTGGGAGTGTGTGCCTGGCTGGTCACACGCCGAGCAGGGACAGGAGTAGGGGATAAAGGCCCTGCTCTCTGTACCTTTCCTAAATTAAGTTCCAATTACGTAATAACACAGAAGCGCAGGGTCCTGGATTGAAATTAGAAGGCCCTGCGCCAGCCCCGTGCCGTCCCCTCTCACCATGTGTGTTAGTTAGTGCTCAGATCACCCCCGGATTTAACAGCTTAAACAAAGATAAATGTCTGTCATCTCACGCACTTGCTGAGGGTCCAAAAGTTCAGAGGGGCCGAGCTGGGTGGTTCTGGCTCAAGGCCTCTCATGAGGTTTGGACCGGGACTGTCGCCATCCACAGACTTGACAGGGGCTGGAAGGCTGCTTGCAAGGAGGTTCACTCACGTGGCAGGCAAGCTGGTGCCAGCTGTTGGGCAGGCACCTCAGTTCCACCCCATGGGGACCTCTCTGGTGCGTCTGCCCTACACCTCCCTCTGTCACTCACTGACACTCCTGTGTTTGCTGAGTCAGCGAACCCGGGAGAGTCACAGTGCACCCAGCCAAATTCCAGCCTGGCCCCGTGGTGGGGTGAATGACCACTGCCCAAGATCTCAGGTCCTGCTAAATGTGGAAGCTGTGATTGTGACCTTATGCGGTGAAATGTTTGTAGCTCTGATTAAGTTAAAGATCTGGAGATGCCAAGATGTGTCTGGATCATGCAGCGGTGTCCTGACAGCTGTGAGAGGAAGGCCGAGGGTGACGGGGTGTGGAGGCGGAGGCGGAGGGTGGAGGGTGGAGCGATGCGGCCACCAGCTGAGCATCGCTGGCCGCCGCCCAGAGCCAGACTCTTCCCTTGAAGTCTTAGAAGACACGTGGCCCGGCCAACACCTTGATTTTGGCCCAATGATGCTGATTTTGAACTTCTGCCTTCCAGAACTGTGAGAGAGTCAATTTATGTTATTTTAAGCTATCAAGTTCATGGTAACATGTTACAACAGCCACAGAAACTAACAGACTCCCACGTCCTCTCCCCGAGGGCTCATCCTGAATATCTCTGACCTCCGAGTTAAAGAAACCATAAGCCAACTCCACTTTTGCTGGGGGTGTGAAGGGCTTGGGTTTTCCAGAGGCTTCTCGTGGCTGTCCGCTGTGTCACCTGGGAGGAAAAAAAATTCTCAACTCTGGACGTGGGTATTTGGAGAGCATGTTTAAGTAGTATGTGTCCAAGAGTAATCATCCCTTTACCGGCACACGTTTTATTGAGCAATTTGTGTTTTTTCCAGATTGTCAAAGGACCCCCTCCCAAGTACACCTTATGCTGAGACTTATCTGTGAGGATCGGGTTTGCCTCTCCCAATATCGGTGGACTCGTATGGAATGTTCCTTTTTGGACATGGCTACTTTTGCTCAGCATTACGTCTGAGAGATCCATGCCATTCTGTATCGCAGTCCTGTGCTCATTTTTGTCGCCATGTGACATTGCACTGTCCACTGTATCACACTTTATCCGCTAATTGATTGGCACTAGGTCGTCTCCAGGCCTTTGCTGTTAAGAATGACTCTGGCACAAGGCTTTGATGGGTACTGCGTTCATCTCCCTTGGGAACATCTAGCCATGGGGTTGCTGGGTCATAGGACAATTGTACATTCATCCCTAGGAGAAACTGCTCGTGTCTTTTACAGTGACTGTGCCACGTGACAGTCTCCTCCTGTTCCCTCCCTTGCATGGGAGTTCCAGCAGTTCCATGTCCCCACAGGGCTCCATGTTGACAGCTTTCCTCTCTTTTTTTTTCCTTTTGAATTTTAACCATTCTGGTAAGTAGGTAGCGGTATCTTATTGTGGTTTTAAGTTGTCTTTCTCTGATGAATAATGATGTGGAGCATCTTTACATGTGTTTATCAACTAGCCTTATTACCTTTCTTTTGTGGAGATAATCACTGTGCCTGCTCAGGTCTTTTGTCCCTTGTATCAGTTTCCTGTGGCTGCTGTAATAAATCACCTGGGTTATTCAGGATGACCTCACCTTGAGATCGTTGAATTAATGACATCTGCAAACATCCCTTTGCCAAATAAAGCACCACAACATTTTCTAGGGATTTGGGTAGGGATGATTTTTTATTCAGTGCTACAGTGATCAAATCAGCACCGGAAGTGAGCATAAGAAGCGTGTGTGCAAAAAAACAAATCGAGTGTGCCCAGTCCTGGAGCATATGGAGCGGGGCTCGGAGGCCAGCTTATCCGAGGCCCGGGGCCCACTGCGGGCTGCGAGCTGAGCCAGCCTGGCCTTGGAGAGGCCAGGACAGAAAGGAATTCCAGTCCAGTCATTTCTTCATTTCCCAGTCCCGGTTATTTTTATATATTTTAAGGCACAGCAGGCTCGCTATGGAAAGCTCAGGAAACACTGAAGAATGTCAACTGGAATGAAAAAATCGTCTTTAATCCCAGTAGCTGGTGATGACCGTTGTTACCTTGAAGAGTCGCTATCCAGACGAGCTGCAGCTGGAGCTGCAGTTCGGGAAGGGAGGGCGCCCTGGACAGGGGCACAGCGTGTGCAAAGGCCGGCGGTGGGGGTGGCAGGGCAGGGTGGCGCCCGCACCCGCATAGTGCGCGATGAGCTGGGGAGGGCGGATTTGTGCAGGGCCCAAAGAGCAACGCTAAGGGCCGAGCCCCTGGGGAGCTGGGACACGTTTTTTCTGTTCCTTTGCTTTGTTGTTTACTGAAGGGAGTTCAGCGCAGGATGGCAGTGTGGGCAGGTGCGGGTAGAGCGAACCATCAATTTTCATTGTATTCTGTAATGCACAGAGAAGAGGAAACCAAATGCCCAGGTCACCACCAGCTTCCCCCTGACCTTGCAAGTGTCCCTGTATCCCTGCAAGACTCTTGAAGGGCACAGCAAGTGCCACCACCGTATGGCAACCCTCCGGGGATTTCAGTCAGATGAGCCTCTTTGCCCCCACCCCACCCTGCATTCCATCTTGTGGGACACCCGGGAGACTTCCTCTCACACAAGGGGATCTGGGACCTGGGAGGGGGAGGGGTCAGAAGAAGGCAGAACACAGAGGGACTACCCCAATGACTTGCGAGGGGAGAGGACCGCCCCCTCCCCACCCCCCACCTCCCACCCCCACCAGAAATGTCCCTGTGGGAGCTACGGGAAGGGACCACAAGAGCCCCAGCCTCCCTCTTTGAGTGAAAAGTTACTGTTTTTTTTTTTTTTTTTCTCACTAGAATTGAGTGAAAACTTCTTGTGCATACCCTTCACCCTTTACCTGACAGACAGACTAGGCCCACAGAGGGCAGGACACTCGCCCAAGGTCACACAGTGGGAAGTTAATGGCACAGGCCCCCTGTCCAGCAGACAGGCCCCTCCATGGCGGGCAGAGCTCCCAGGAAGGAGGGAGAGAAGACAGGATCTCTGTGGTCCCCACAGGAGGACAGGAAGGGGAAGCTGCCAGCGAGGCCAGGACGTACGTAGGGTTTTCGAGCTATATGTCCTGCAGTCTTCAGCCTCTGACTTCTTGCTGTCCCTGGGGATGACGAAGGACTTCTTCTCATGGATTTGGCAGCACCTCTGCGTGGGGCGGTGGAAGGGGTAGAAGCCTCTGCAGCAGCTCCATTCGATGTGATTGGGGTTCAGGGCCACACTGCCACAGAGTCGCCACCTCTCCTGTATCATCACCAGCAACTCTCCTGAGGGCAGGACAGCTCTGCATGAGGCCCATCTGGGCGTGGTAGGGGGCGGGGGAGGGGGTGCTGCCTTCTTTTGCGTTTCTCTCCCTTGCACCCACCCATTCATCTTCTATTTTTTTCTTAAAACACCTTTATTAAGATGGAATTCACATATCATACAATTCACCCATTTCCAATGCACAATTCAAAGTTATTTGGTATAGTTGAAGGATTGTGCAGTCATCACAATCAATGCTAGAACATTTTCATACCCTGAAAAGAAACCCAGGGTCCACTGCAGTCCCCCAGCCTTGGGCACCCACTGAGCTGCCCGCTCTCTGGCTCTCTGCCCAGCTCCGCCCGGTCTGCAGGCTGACCGCCCCTGAGGGCGCCAACTCCACCCACCCTCGCCAGCTCTCATTCACCTGACTTTTTGTAACCACCCTAGCGGGTGGGAAGTGGTAGCTCCTTGTGGTTTCGGTTTGCATTTCCCTACATCACCTACGTCTGGCGTCCAGCTTGCCTAAGTGCCAGGGCAGTCGGCCCCGTCTCCCGTCTGCCTCCTTCCCAGCCTGGCGGGTGGCACCTGCACCGAGTTATCAGGCCCTCAGTGGGCTCCTTACCAACCGCTCGCCTTGGGCGCTCTCCAGGTCACGGCCAAAGACGTACAGAGGGGCCAGTGGCCCTTCAAAGACGTACAGACTGGCTAATGTCCCTTCAAAGTGATGATCGGGCTCACTAAGGTCACTGGATGACAGTGAGCAGGACAGTGAGATGGCCTTGTCTGCCCACGAGATTGGCCTCAAGGGTGGAGACAATGCCTCTGGGCCCCGGGCACTGAGGGTGTGGACGCCCTTCTGTGCCGCTGGAGGAGCGGGGGAGGAGTGGATGAGGCTGCAGTGAGGTCAGCATCTTTTATCAGATGTTCACTGTGTTTGGTGGGCGGGCAGGTGGTGGGAAGCCGGTCCCTTGGGACCCTTGCCCATCCATTACTGCCTTACCCTGGCCCAGGTGAATCATGGTGTCATCTTTCTCACTTTTCGAAAGGTATCAGTTCCAGTTTGGGAGCCGGTGCACCTTGTCGTGGCCCACATCCCTTCCTTACCTCACCCCTCATTGCCTTTACTCGGTCCTCGGGCTCTCTGCCAGAGCTAAAACTAACGTCACCCCAAGTGAGGAGTTTGCTTTGAAAACTAAGCGGAGTGAGGGGTCAGGCTCTGCTCTCCCTCTCCCCTGCTGTGTGGCCTCAGGCAATGGGCTGCAGCCCTCTGAGCCACACTCTGCCATCCCTAAAAGGGTCGTTTCTGCTTCCTGGGGGGTGAGGCAGACTGAGCATGGCTGCCAGGCAGTGGGATGTCAAGTGGGGCTGAAAGAAGGGAGTTTAAGTAGAAAATCGTCTCTAGCTGGGCCTGTGGTGGGACGAGACTCTTGACTTTGGCTCTTGACTTAGCCAAACACCGCCTCCTCCCTCCCAGCCCAGCATGTACCCCATTTCTGCACCCCCCCAGCAGCCCTTGCTATGCCCCAGCACCCATATTCAGCACAAGAGACTGGCATGGAGATCCTGATAGCCCCCCAACACCACCCCACTCCCTGCCAGAGCCCCGGGGATGGGAGGTGGGTCAGAATTACTCACACTGAGGCTGGTGTTGCCGCTGAGCAGGAGCACAGAGGTGGGAGTCACACCCCTCCCTGCTGCCTGGCCACCTGGCCGGACTTCCCTTCCTCCACGCCCACACTCACCTTCATGCAGAACGGCCCTTCCATGCACGAGTGGAGATAGCAGGAGGAATAAAACTGCAGGGGAGAGAGGGGGAAGGGTTGGGATCCCAGCTGGGGGAGATAGGGGAAGGATTGGGGTCTCACCTGGGATCTCATCTGGGGGAGATAGGGGTCTCACCTAGGGGAGAGATGGGGAGAGTTGGGTCCCAGCTAGGGGAGGCGAGTGGTGGAAGGCTCTTACCCAACAAGATCCAGAGTCTGGCCCTGGTCCGGCGCCCTGGCCTGCATCTGGCTGTCCTTGGTCGGCACATGTTATAGAAACCACAGCATCTGGAGAAAGTTATGTAGTCCTGGACTAATGGGGTGACTCTGTGTAAAGCTGGTCACCAGGAAGGTGTCAGATTTCATCTATATATAAGGTTAGGAAGTGTACATCAGACTTTTTAAGGGGAGGGGCTAAAAAGATTGAGAATAATTACCCGAGGAAGATGTCTCATCACCCTTGCCTACCTGACAAATGGAGGCACTCCCTGGGTTGCCAAACACACTTGAAGGGCTAGAGGAGAAAATGAATGTTTTGTTTGTTCTACATTCATAGGTAGGAAAAATGTATTTAAATCAAATATTTTTTATTTAATTGATTAATTTATTTTTTAAGCATTTTATTTTCCCCATCCCTCCACCCAAAAATCAAATATTTTAAATGAGGGGGTTGGAAAGGAAGAAGCAAAGGAAGAGGTGAAAAAAGTAGGGGAAAGAAATGGGAGACGATCAAAAATAAGTGCCCTTTGGATACGAGCCATTTAGACGCGCACCCTCAGAAGTCCGGAAGGCTGCGTGTGGCGATCTTCATTTAGTGGATGACTGAGAACAGAACAAATGGAGTACAACCTGCAACCTGCATTTTTAACTTATCTACCGTGGGGATTAGCCTTAGAAGGGAAATGAGAAAACTAATGAACAAAAAGCAAGTCTTATTTATGGGAGGGACATACGGGCGTAGGCAGGGGATCATGGTTTTTCTGTTTAAAGCAGTTAAAACAAAAGTCGACTTTGTGAAACTCTGGCTTCAAGATTTCTCTCTATTTCATTCAATTTTGGGTATTTGAATTTCATGACAGTTGAAAGGGGATAATTCTTAGTAGTGGTTCTGATACAGTCAGGAAACAGGATCGCGTACCAGCCTTTTTAATTGGCAGCAAAACGTTCCCCGCCGACAGGAGAAGCGCAATTGCCGCTTGGCGGCTTTCTCTGGAGACGCTTAAGGATTCACGCAGCAAGATTGGAAGCCCTGTGTGGGGCCTAGACCTCGCCCTCTGTATCTTTTATAATAAAATTGGAATAACATTTTCTGGGCATTCTGCGAGTTCTAGAGAACTATTGAACCAGAGGGGTGGTGGGAACCCTGAATTTGTGGCCAGTCATAACTGCACATGGCCTGGGAACCCCACTTGTGGCTGGTGGGGGCCAGTCTTGTGGGATTGAGCTCTCACCTGGCGGTCTGCAGGAACTGGGCCGATTAGTGTCAGAATTGTAATACAGTATGTAATGCAGAATGTAACACAGTATACAATACAGTATGTGATAACAGTATATAATACATACAATACGGTATTAGTATAGGATGTAATATAGTATATAATACAGAATGTAATGCAGTATATAATACAGTATGTAATACAGAATACGATACAGTATATAATGCAGTATGTGATACAGTATGTAACACAGCATTGGTGCAGAATGTGATACAGTACATAATACAGTATTAATACAGCACACAATACAGATGTGACACAGTATATGATACAGTATATAGCATGGTTTCAATACAGTGCATAATACAGTATGTGGTATAGTGTATAAACGGTATTCGTGGAGAATGTAATACAGTATATAATACAGAATGTGATAGCGTATAATACAGTATATAATGCAGTATGTAATACAGTATATAATACAGTATTGATGCAGTGTAGAATACAGTATTAGTACAGAATGTAATACAGTACACCCAGTCGATGTTGAACAGTTGGGGGTGAAACAGAGTACTAACTAAACTAATTCTCATTACCAAGTTACCTTTTCTTTTTAAACTGGCAGGAAATACATAACAGAAAATAGATTATTTTAACCATCTTAAGTGTACAGTTCGGTGACAGGAAGGACATTCACACTGCTGGGCAACCACCACCACCTTCTATTTCCAGAACTTTTCATCATCCCGGACACCCTGAGCCCCTTAAACAACCAAGTTACCTTTTGTTGCTACAGATGTAGGTCTCTCTATTCCCCGCTTTAGAAAGTAATTACAGGGGGAGTGAATTCATGCCATTCCTTGACAGCTTGAGGGGGAGGTGCAAGGCACCTGAGGGGGAATCGAGTCAGGAAAGGGGAGTCTTTATAAGGTCCAAGAGTGAGCAGGTTGCTTCAGTGGGCAACTGGGGCTCAGTCCCGCGGGGCCTCTCCAGTAGGCAGTGTACAGGCTCCTCAGAGTTTGCTCCCTGCCCCTCCAAGTTCCCCAGGAGTTTTGAGAGATGGACATATCACACACCAAACAGTGGCATAGCCTCTACTTGCCATCAGGACGCCTCGGTGATCCTAAGGAACAGGACTTCCCAAAGAGCCCCGCTGGGGAGAGGGCCATCCTCAGGGACCCTCAGGGACCCTGGGCTGATTCTATCATTAGCTTCTTTAAAATAATTCCTGGAAATGACGGCGCTGTGGGATCTGAACACGTGTACAGTTTTCTTTGATTCAATGGAACAAGTCATTGGTGTTTATAGGAGAAAATTTAAAAATTAAGACAGTCAAAAACTCACCTCCCAGAAATAATCAGCACTTAGCACTGTCACATATTTTCCTTATATGTAGTCCTTGATATTATTATTATTATTATTATTATTATTATTATTATTATTTTGTATTTCAGTTTTTCCCAACATTTTAGTTGGAAAATTTTTAAACCTACAGAAAAGTGGAAAGAGTACACAATGAACACCAAATGCCCTCACTGGATTCACCTCTCCAACATGTTGTGACCTGTTTATGCCCTTCAAATATTTAGATCTACATCTGTGACTTAGGTATGGCTGCTATAACAAATTGCCACCCACTCGGTGGCTTATACAACACACATTTATTTTCTAATAATTCTGGAGGCTGGGAAGTTCAAGATCAAGGCGCTGGCCGATTCGGTTCTTGGTGAGGGCTCTCTTCCTGTCTTGTAGACAATCACCTCACTGTGTTCTCAGTGAGAGAGAGAGAACGCCCCAATGTCTCTTCCTCTTCTTACAAGGACGATAATTCCATCGTGGGATCCCTGCCCCCATGACTTTATTATAACCTAATCACCTCCCAAAGACCCCACCAAATACCATTACATTTGGGGGCACACATCATTCATCATGACACTTCCCATCCGTATGTCTCTACACACACACACACACACACACACACACACACACACTTTCTGAATCTTTTGAAAGTAATTTGCAGATGCCACAGCACTTCCTTTATCCTTAAAAACTTACACTTGTATCTTCCAAGAACAAGGACCTTCTCCTATATAGTCCCCAAACCATTATACACTAAGAAAATTATTAATAATTTCATGTCATCTAAGAAACTGCTTGTTTTCAAAATTCGCCAGTGTCAGAATACCTTTTGTAGATTTTTTTTTCCCCTCCAGTTCAGGATCCTGCTTACAATACCTTATTTAAAATTTTTTTTTTTACTCCTACAGCACCTGGTCTTCCTTGGTGGTCTCCCATCCAAGTACTAACCAGGCCTGACCCTGCTTAGCTTCTTAGATCAGACAGGTCGGGCTTCTTCAGGGTGGCATGGCTGTAGGTACATTGCATTTTAGTCGTGTCTCTCTAATCTTTTTAAATTTAAGACAAGTTCATCACCTTTTTTGGATTTTGAGGACTTTAATTTTGAAAACTCCCAGCTCGGTTGCCCCGTACAAAATGACTCACACTCTGCACTCATGATGAGATTCAGAGCGAACGTTTTCAACAGGAAGATGTGAGTGATGCTGTATTTCTCCTAGACCTGCTCCATCAGGTCATGGTGTCACTTTGTCCCCTTAAAGAAAAAAGAGAAAGGACACAAAATCAGGATGCTAGATTTGACCACTTGGTTTAGGTGGCGACCACTGGGTGTGTCCACTGTACGTGCCTTTCACTGTTTTGTGAGCAGTAGGGTTTTACTCATCAACCTAGTCATTCTTTTGTTTGTTTATGTTTTCAGCAAATATTCTCAGTGTGCAGCCTGGGTAGATGGTGCTGGTGACACAGTGCTGACCAAGCATTCCTGGCCCTGCCTTCTTGGACTCCCAGGGCCTGGGGAAGACAGACCATTTTTAGATAGTGGCGATCCAGAGTGGTTGGGGCTGGGATGGGGGAGCCCTTTTGAAAGGTGATGGACCGAGCCTAGGTGGTCAGGGAGGGCTTCCTACAAGAGGAGGTATCTGAACCAACACCTGAAAATTCAAGGTGAGTGTGGAGAGGAGTGAGCCTTGCAGGCAGAGGGAGGGACATATGCAAAGGTCCAGGGACAGGGGAGAGCAAAGGGGTCTGAGCCTGAATGAAATGCAGCTGGAAATCGCCAGAGCCTCAGCCATGGGGCAGGTCGCACTGGGTCCTGAGGCCTTTTGCAGGAGTCAGGACTGTTTTGTGAGCAGGTAGAAACCACTGCAGGGTTTTCTGCAGGAGAGGGCTTTGGATTTGTGTATTTTTGTTCTCCTGACAGATCGCTGGTTGGCATGCAATGCGGCTTGCAGAGGCTGCACAGAAAGCCCCTCTGGGGAGGGACTGGGACAGGGAATGGGTAGGAGGGGACACCCAGGTCTGCTGCAACGCTGGAGGCTGGGATATAGTAGCCCTGGCGGCTAAGCAGATGAGGGGGCGAGGATCCCAGATAATGCTCAGGTCCCACGAATGTTGTGTCTGGGGCACACGCGTTACGCAGACATTACATTAAATGTTTTATTCTCAGTTTAAAGAGTGAAACCATCCTATAAGGTTTATAATAAGAAGTAGCAGTTCCCACCTCAGGTCACAGACACTTTCAGTCCCTTTTCCTTTTCACGGTAGGTGCTTATCTTGCTTTATCTTGAGGCTGTTTTTTCCGCAAAGCAGCTTTTTTGAGGTATAAGTGATACATACGTGTATAATTAGATATTTTGACCTATGTATGCGCCCAGGAAGCCCCCACCACACTGAAGACGGTGAGCACATCTCATTGCTCGCTGTCCAGTTTCCTGGAGCCCCTCTCTCCGGCCCCTCCCCACTCTCCCCTTTCCTAACCAGCCACTGATCAGCTCTCTTTCACTGGCCCCTGGAGGAAACTGGATCACTCCTTCCCACCCTTTGTCTTTGGCCCCTCACAGTGCTGTAGCTCAGGAGGTGAGAGGAGCTGAAGCTGTAGCCCAGGGTCCCCTGCTGGCTAGGACAGTGTGGGACAGGGAGAGGGCTGGTGGCGCCCTGACTCCAGAGCCCCCGCCCCTGCCCCCCTGTCCCATGTGAGGTCATTCGGCTGTCTTGTGTGTACCCTTGCAGTTTTTTTTTGAATTGATGTGAAATTTACATGACATCACATTAACCATTTTCTAATGAACAGTTAAGTGGTATTTAGGACGTTCACGACGTTGTACAGCCCTCACCTCTATCTAGTTCCAAAGCGTTTTCATCACTCCCCAAATAAAACTTGGTACCTGTTACGCTGTCATGCCCCATCCCCTCCCCCTCCAGTCCCTGGCCACTGCCCGTCTGATTTCTATCTCTATGGATTTGCCTGTTCGGGGTATTTCGTGTGGATGGAATTGTACAGTATGTGGCTTTTGGTGCCTGGCTCCTTTCACTGAGCATAGGGAGTTCACACTTGGACCACGTCGTGGCGTGTGTCAGCGCTCATTCCTTGTCATGGTGGAATAGCATCCTGTTGGACGGATGGGCCACGTGTGTTTATCTGTACCTCAGTGGACGGTCGACTGGGTCATTTCCACCTTTTAGCGATCGTGAACAATGCTATGTGAAAAAGCATGTCACTTGCAGCCCTTTAAGACTTAGAGCATTCTGTCTGGAGGGCAGCTGAGCATTGTGGAGTAGAAAATATCCTGGACCTGACTCCAACATTCCTAGACCCAAGCCTGAGATCCACCTGGTACTGGGCGGGTGAGCTGGTGCAAGTTACTCAGTCTTTGTGCCCAACCGACTTCCTTTGTACTGTTATTATGACGATACTGTCAACACTAGCCAAACACTTAGGAAGATACCTGTTGTCAAGAAGCAATTGCAAAATGTTACATTTTCTAATCACGTTGCTATCTACAGAAAACATCCTGGGCTATTTGAAGCCGGAAAAAAAAAAAAATATTGGAATGCTATCAGGTATCTCATTGCAGGCCAAGGCTAAGAATATTGGCAGGAATATTGGAGGTCTATAGTTCAGGACCAAAATCTATAATGGTGCCTGGAAACAGGAGCTTGGGGCTGGGACGGCAGTCAGTTACTAATGTCACTGAACTCAAGGGGTTCGTTCTGGCCACACACGCCAAAGGAGACACAAACAGGAGTTTGCAGAAAACAAAGTAGAAAGTTTAAGGAAGGAAATGACACCAAGCCCAGAAACACGGGTGAGCTAAAGCTCTTAAGACCTGGCTTCCTCAGCACCTCTAGGGGACACAACAGGTAGAGGGGAAGACGCATGAGTCACAGTAGCTGGGCGAGTTGGGATCATGGACTCTACCTGTCGGTGGCGGCTTCAGCAGAAGGCAGTTTGATCATTGCATCAGGTCCTGGCATCCTATTTGGTTTCAACTGGTTGCAGGCAGGGTTGCCTCTTCCTGGGTGTGGAGCTGAAACATACTAGAGATCATTAAGATGTTATCTTGAGTTTCAGTCAAAGATCAGGTCCAAAGAAGGAACAAGGTGATCAATCCCCAACACGAAACCTGAGAACTGACCGCCAGGGCAGGAGAGCAGCAGTCTCTTCGCTGGCTGTGGAGAGAGGCGAAGTCTCACCAGAACTCACTTGGGCAGACACTCTCGCTCCTTACCGCGTCACCATTCTCCCCATCTTCCCATCGGCAGGACCCTAATTTGATTCAGTGTGGCCGTGGAGCCAGCCAAGAATGTTTGACTCCCCCTCAGTGAAGGGTAGCCACACAACATCTTAGGACATCTACTCCGTGGGATATTCATGAGATCCAGTGGTTTCTCTTTAAAAAGGACAGGTCAGATACACATGCTTTCTGCCCTTGCCTCCTGCCTCGAGGACAATTCGATTCTCAGAGGGATGACATGTGACTAAAAGCCCCATAATAAGTAAGGTCAGGCTGACAGAGAAGGAGCCTGGGCCCCGAGTGGCATCCTGTGGCCACCGTGGTGCCCCTGGCTGCTGGCCTCAGCCTCACAGCTGTGGTAGAAGAGTAACCCCTGTCTGAGGAGGCCATGGGAGTCTCCAGTCTCTGTCACCAGCCATTCCTGGCTGACAACACAGCACATCCCCAAACCAAGACGGAGGTTTCGATTTTGGAAAACTGGCACCCCACAAATACAAGCATGAATTCCCGAGGTCACTTTTGTTTGTCAGGGTCCCACCTGGACTCAGCAGGGGCCTCTGTGCCTGCAACCCCTAGCGACAACAGCATTTGCCAATTTCAGTGGGAGAGATTTCAAGACTCTAGTGTTTAGTTTGTTTAAACAGCTTTCTTGAGGTATAATTTACATACTATAAAATTCACCTGTTTTAAGTAGACAGTTATTTTTGTACACTTACTTGGTTCTGCAACCATCACCACAATCCAACTTTGCGACATTTCCATCCCTCGGAAAAGATCCCTCATGTCGGTGAGCAGTTGCTCCCCATCCCTCCCTCGGCCCAGCCCCCAGCAACTGCTGATCTACTTTCTGTCTCTGTGGATTTTTCTATTCTGGAGATTTTGTACAGAAGGAATCGCACAGTACGTGACCTTTTGTGTCCGGCTTCTTTCACTTAGCAAGATGCTTTCAAGATTCGCCCATGTTGCAGCAGCGTGTGTAAACGCTGCCTTCCTTTTTACATGTTAATCGTACTCCACTGTGTAAATACACCGATTTATAACGCTGCTGTGGATATGTGTGCACAAGTGTGTGGACGCATGTTCTTTCTCTTGGGTACATACCTAAGAATGGAATCGTTGGGTCACGTGGGGAATGTGTGTGTAACTCGTTAAGAAACAACCAAACATTTTTCAAAGTGGCCCCACCGTCTTACAACGCGCCAGTGGCACGTGAGAGCTCCTTTGCCCACCAGCTTGCAAGTGCTTGGGGTTGTTTTCATCATTGTTATTCTAATGGGTACGGAATGGTATCTCACTGTGGTTCTGATTTGTAAAACTTGTTGAACATCTTTTCATGGGTGTTTTGACATTTGTATATTTTCTTTGGTGCATGTCAGCTCCTTCTGCCTGTTTTAATTGGTTTATTTATCTTCCTATTAGTTGAGTTGCAAGAGCTTTTGACATATCGTGGTTACAAGTCCTCT
This sequence comes from Rousettus aegyptiacus, assembly GCF_014176215.1. Taxonomy (NCBI): domain Eukaryota; kingdom Metazoa; phylum Chordata; class Mammalia; order Chiroptera; family Pteropodidae; genus Rousettus; species Rousettus aegyptiacus. The sequence continues at coordinate 43,482,492 of NW_023416289.1, read as the reverse complement.
ATCAGATACAGGATTTGCAAAGATTTTCTCCCCGTCTGTGGTTTGCCTTCTCACTACCTTAATGGTATAACATGCTTTTTAAAAATAACTTTTTGAGGTATAACTTACATGGAATAAAATGTACACATTTTTAAAACACTGTACTTTTGTAGGTGCTCAGTTTGATGGATTTTATCACAGGTACTATTCTACACGAAACTACCACCACGATTGAGGTATAGAATATTTCCATCATCCCCCCAAATTTCCTTGTGTCTCTTTGCAGTCCATCCCCCCTGCCACCGCTGCCCTCAGAGGGTTACTGACGCTCTGTCACCGTACATCCATCAAAATCTTTTTTTTCCAAATGGTCAAAATTTATAATTTTATTTATCCTTTTTAAAACAATATTTTATGTTCAATTGTGAAAAACCGCAGACATACACAAAACAATATAACAAACACCCATTATCTGCCTTTTAGAATTAATTAATAGATATAAACGTTTCGCCCTATGCGCTTTGCTGTTTATCCTTTTTTGAGGTAAAGCTAGATCTTTACCCCGTTCTCCCTCCTTCCTCCCCAATCTGCCCCGAAGTTGCTCAGTATTATTCCATGTGAAACTTTATATTTTTCCTACATATGTCTGTGTCCATAGTCAATGCATGTTCTTGTTTTTTCATCACGATGTTTGTATCTTCTGGAGCTTGTGTTTCTTCCCTCCACACTATGTTTTGGGGATTTTTCTGTGCCGAACTATATAAAGCTCATGAATTCTTTTAACGTTTTTTTCCTTTGTAAATCATGAGATTTATGAGTCGTGAAATATTTCAGGATTGTTGGTTGGTTGGCAAAGCATGCCTGTGGATACAGGACACTACTTGGGAGGCAAGCACGAGTGATTTCACCTTTTTCGCTGTTTTATTTTCATTGCTGTGCTCGACAGTCGTAAGTGAATTTATAGATTGTGACATAATATCCTCCTCAATTTTAGGCTGAGTTTCCCTTTTGAGCCTTGACCTTGAAGGGACTGTTTAGATGTATGCAGGTAATTGACATATGGATCTGTATTTCTTTTTAAGTTATATTAAATAAAACCCCCACATACTATAAAGTTATATTATAAAAATGTAAAAGACACTCTTAACCAGTCACCAATTTTTTTTTTTTAAATAAGAAACACGCCATCATTGTTTCTGTGAGTCTCCTTCAACAGGCTGTAGTTGGGCTTTTCCCCCTCCCATTTTGAATGGAAACTGGAGTTACTCGGGCCTGGATTCTGGATCCATTTATCTTCTAACTGACCCTGAGTGACCCCTTGGAGAACTGAAGTATAGCGTCCACGTTTCCATCACGACTCTGCTCCCTGCTCCCTCTACCCAGGCCAGAGCCTGGTGGGGCAACATCGGGGCTGGGGGTTCCTTTTGGGAGGGGAGAGAGAGTTCTCTGTCCTAGCCAGTGTAATGTTCCAACACGAAGGGGCAGTCATGGTGCCTTGAAGTTAGAAGTCTCAGGCTCCTCAGGTGGCCAAGGCCAAGTCTGGCCACCCACTGGCAAGGGGGAGAAGACAGACAGGTGAAAGACACTGCGTTTCTCTCTCAGTCTCACCAGTGGTGCAAGTGAGCTTTCAGATACGTGTTTAGGAGAACAGGTTTCTCTGGGCATCTACCCAGGATCGAAATTGCTGGGTCACAAGGATTGGACACTGAGCCTTAGTAGATGCTGCCACCTCCAGGACGGAGTGCACGACATCTTTGCCAGCACTCGGCATGTCTGGGGTCTTCATTCCAGCCATTCTGGTGGGTCTGTAGTGCTTCCCCTGTATGATTTCCATTAGGATTTTCCTGATGTGTAACTGAGTTCACCATCTTTCCTTATGCCTGGTGGCCATTTGGATATCATCCTCTGTTGGGTGGTCCACCTTTCTCTTCGGATCCACAGGAGGTCTTCGCGCATCCTGAGTCTGAGTTCTTGGTCAGATGGGCAGATCACAAATGGCTTCTCAGTCTGGAACTTGCCATTTTCTGCTCTTGCCAGTGACTTTGAGGAATCAAAGTTCTTAATTGCAATGTATTCTACTATGTCGAACTTTTTTTTAAAGCCTCGTCCTTTTTATGTTTTAACAAATATTCACAGTTAGCGACCAGCTCAAAGTTATGATGATACTTTCCTATGTTTTTTTTTTCTAAAGGTGTTGTTTTGTGCCTCTCACATTTTCATCTCCAATCTCTATGAAACTGACTTTTGTGTAGATTGTGAGGTAGGCGTCCAGGTTTTTTGGTTTTTGTTTTCTCTATGTAGAACAAAAGAATTTGCTGAGACTTTGGTTTTGCATCAAATCTGTGGATAAATTCAGGGAAAACTGATATATTTACCTCATAGTTGATTCCAATCCATTACAGATTCTTCCTGAGAGATTACAAAAATTAGCAACACCCCCCAGCTTGCATTACGAAGTCACTATGACACCCAAACCTGAGGATTCTGCAAGAACTAAAGTCCAACTCTCTCATACACATAAACACAGATATCCATAAAAATTTAGCAAATCAAATCCAACAATATATTAAAAAATATATATCATTTCAGAAATCCAAGCGTGGTTTAACATTTTTAAAAATTAGTCCATGTAATTCACAATATTTAAAGGGAAAAAAAGAAGAAAAAATGACTTATCCTGTAGAGAGGTACAAGAAAAGTATTTAATAAAAATAGACACCCAATACATGATTAAAAAAAAAATACTCAGAAATCTAGGAATACAGGGGACTTCCTTAGTGTGATAAAGTCCTAAAGTAAATACTGTACTTTCTTCCCTGATATCAAAAGGAGCCAAGGAATAAAGGACAAAAAAAAATTGGGAAGGAAAAAATGGTTATTTGCAGCTGATCAGATATGTACAGTTTAAAGAATCTATGGAAAAATTATAAGAACTAATAAGAATAAGAAATAATTTATCAAAGTTACTGGATTTAAGGTCAATAAATAGAAATCAATTAATTCCTATTATCAGTACCAGTAACAAAAAAAATAGAAAATGAAATTTTACAATGATGCCATCAAAGTAGTATAAAAAAAAAATCTAATACATGGGAATATACAAGACCTGTATTCAGTAAACTATAAAACATCGAAATAAAATTTAAAAGACTGAATAGAGATACCATGTTCATGGACTTGAAAATTCAATATTGTGAAGATGTTAGATCTTACCAAACTGGTTTATAGATTCAGGTAATGATGTCTGCTTATCATTTAAAAATTAATTACAGCCAGACAGAAAAAGTCTATCTGAAACAACAGACTTGGGAGTGTGGGGACAGTTCTTCCCAAAGGCTAGGCTTGAGAGAAGTTTGGAGGCCTTAAAAATCATGCTAAGGATTTTGATCTTTCTCCTGGGGGTACTGTGAGGCATAGCGTGGTCTGAGCAGTGGAAGGTTGTGGTCAGATTTATGTTTTAGAAAGACTCCTCTGGCTGCGTCGTGTGTGCTGGGTAGGAGGGGCTAAGATTGAGGTGGAAAGACCAGTGAGGAGCCTGGGTCCCAGGAGAGATACCTGAGAGTCAGCCCCTGGTGTCAGTCCTGCCTCGTTGGGTGGGGCCTGCCCACCTATTCTCTGCACCACAAACTCAAGCATAGCTGCCAGTCAACCTGATGGACCCACATTCTCAGAGTTTTCAATTAGTCCACTTATCCAGATGTAGATTTTAAAAAGCTACGTGGAGACCCAAAACTTGTCTCAGTATTTGGATCTTTTATAATACTTTTTTTCTCATAAAGATTATGAAAAATCACAAATATGGTTGCAAAACAAAACAAAAAAAACCCAACCCTAAACTGATAGATGTTCTGAACAGAAAAGTTAGTGAAAGCCCCAAGAATGTGGAACTAAGGGAAAAGGGGGAAGAGGAGATGCATCATATGTGCAAAGCCTGGGGGTCGTTGAGACCACCCTCACTTCGACACCAACTGCAAGTTCAGGGGGCCCCCAAACGATCCCCAGTTTCAATAGTTTGGTAGAGGGACTCACGGTGATTATTATACTTCCGGTTACAGTTTATTACAGAGAGAGGATATAGACTAAAATCAGCCACAGGAAGAGGTTCACAGGGCGGAATCCAAGGGAGTGCCAACTGGGAGCTTCTAGTCTTCCTCTGTCCTCCCTTGCTGGAATGGTGGACAATGCTAACTTCTCCCAGCAACAGTGAGTGATGAATGCATGGAGTATTGTCACCAGGGAATACAGATGGGTCCCGCAGACAAGCTTTACCAAGCATGTGGCTGACTTTAGTTTCAAGCCCCTCCATGGTTGAGCCATAGGTGGCCCAAAGCTCTTACCTAATGTAGATTATTTGGCATGGCCCAAGGCCCCAGGTAAACAAAGACACTCTTATCAGGCAGGACATTCCAAGGACTTAAAGAAGACTTCTCAGGACAAAAGGGCAAAGACCACGCCCCTATTTGGGTGAAGTTAATTCTTTATTTCCCAGACAAGAAAAATTCCAAGGACTAAAGAGAGAAACAAGGTTCAGATAGAAGAGTGTAAAATAATGGAAACAAGAAGAACTAACTCATAAACTCATCCTGGTGCAATGTCAGTGACACAAGAATGACAACAATGACGACAACAACAACAAAACAACCTCTGCCCATTACGAGTAATAGAACCAGGACTCTAAAATACTGAGGAGTATGATTCTGAACCAGTAATTCTGGGCCAAGATAGTATCATCTAGTCTACTGTGAAAGTGGAAAAAGATACTTCAAAAATGCAGAGATCCAAAAACACTTATATACCGTGCACTCTTTCTGAAAAAGGTATGTAGGGATAGACTTCAGCAAAACTAAAATGGAATTCAACAAAGAGGAGGACACAGATTCCTCAAGAGAAGGAACAATGTGAAGGGGACAATGTGAGGACACTGGGAGGATGGCCCTGCAGCAGCCCAGGACACAACCAATGGGTCCACAGCCAACTAATAAAGAGAATAGGAGCAAAGAGCTGGATGATCTCGGTCACATTGAAAGTTAGCCATTTGGGGGTTAAATCTGGCAGGTTGAGAAACACTACTGTAGGGAAAACTGAAAACTTCATACAGTAAAATCAAGGTCTAAATACGAGAAAACTAAAATGTGGCATGACACGAAGCAATGTTTAAAGCCATTTAGCGTTAATGCTTCAGACAGCATGGAACATGGGCTCTGCGAAATAAAATCACGTCTTCATTATGGATCCACAGTGATTAGTATTTACGTAGCTTTAATAGTATACATGTACTATATTTTCATTTTCAAACCTCAGCCTATGGAAAGGCACAGTAAATACTTAGTATAACCTCAGAAAGATACCTTGATAATATAAAAACGGTAGTATGGTAAACAGACCACTGGAGGTGGCAGGGGGGGGAGGCAGGGCAGTTAATATGCTACAGGAGCTAGGAAGTTGAGGCAATAGGCATGTTATTTAGAATTACAAATGTTACCAATAAATAGGAACAAAATAAGAATCACTGTCAAAAATTGGGAGGGGAAAGGAAAGGATATAGAATATGTGTTAAAAATTCACGGGATTAGGGGTGGGAGTGGAAAATCAAGTCATAATATTTTTGAAAATTCAATTTAGTTAACTACGAAATAGAGGTATAAACTTGTAATTTGGCATCATAGGGAAGAAGTAAATGCAGAAGAGATTAAACGTGGTTAACCTTTGAGGAGTAAGATTAAAGCCTGAGGGCCGAGGATGGACTTCCTTTTGCAGTATCTCCCCTCCAATGCAGTCTAAAACACCACCGCCACACCCCGGGCATACGTTATTCTCACTAAAAGGAAGAAAAGGTAATTAGATCAGCTGACTGCTGTAAATGGTAGTTAAGGGATGAAATATAAAATGTTTTCAGGAATTTATCTCCTAATGAGCCCGAAGAGGCTTATTTTCCCCCCATCAGTTCATGTATCTGTGCACGGATATTATTTATTACTGGAGTGGGTCAGGTTTCAGCATCGGCTCTACTTGTAACATTTCTAAATGGCGACAGTGCTGCTAAGCCTTATTCACGTGAATAAGTGATTAGGAAAACAAGTGAGCAGCATCGCTCGAGTCCCGCGCTCCTACCCAAGCCCCAGACCGCACAGAGAGCACACTTCAGGGGCTTCGAACCACCGTCGGCTCCGCCTTGCAGGGTGCGGGGAGGGAGCCAGGCGGGCCTCGGGTGGGAGGGAGCGGGGATCGGAGGGAGCGAGCTTGATCCCCAGCTCTGGACTTGCTAGTTACCAGCCCAGCCGTGTGGCGGGCGCGCAGGACCTCCCCTCCAGGGCAGCGTCTCTCAGAATCTTCTCGACGCCGTCAAAAGATGCCCGCCTGGCCCTCCCAGCCCAGACGCCTAACTAGGCTTTCCGCGTACGACGCCGGCGCCCACTCACCGACCGCGGAGATTCCGTGGCCGCGTCCCCACGGTTCCCACCAGGACACTGAAGCGCCGACGGGCGGGGCTGGCAGGGGGCTCCCCAGCAAAAGATCCCTGACCCCACTCTTTCCCCACAGTGTACCACTGGGCGGAGATGCGGGCCAAGCTGCGCATCATGGGCTTCAACACCGAGTCAATCAAGCCGCTGAACGAGACGGCGGCCGTGGAGCTGGGCGCCGAGCTGTTGGGTGAAACCACCGTCTTCTTGGTGGCCGGCGGCTGTCTGGTGCTGGAGTACTGGCGCCAGAAGATGCAACAGCGCCGCAAGGAGCGGGAGCAGCGAGCCGCCTGGGGCGCGGTGCAGGGCGACGTGGATCACCTGGAGCTGGTGCTGGCGCAGCTGCAGGCGCAGGTGCAGGCGGCGGCGCCGCGGAGCGCCCTGGAGGAGCTGCGCGCGCAGATGGAAGACATGCGCACCCAGCTCTGCGAACCGAACTCGCACGCGCCGTCCGAGCCCCAGCCGGAGCCCGTGCTCCCGGAATAGGAGGCCGCGAGGCCCTGATCTTGGACGTGACTGTTGTCTTGGCTGCGACTTCTCCGACATGGCCTCCTGTCGGTCCACACTGCGCGTTTCTGAACCGGCCTCGCTGTTACCACCCCGGCCCTATAGGGCGGAAGGGATCCCAGACTGGGGCTGATCCAACCAGGCATTTGGTCACTTCCCTCCACGAGGTGCCAGCAGGACACAGGGACTTGGCCAGCTAATTCTGTCATTCACACCTCCACTTACCTGAGGAGTGATCCTCTCCCGGAGCCCTCAGCCATCGCACGGGGGGGACACCCACCCCCTCCCCGTTGGTACAGTCTCTTGTAATGAGAATGGAGACGCTTCGCCTGGACTGCCCGCCCAGCACCATCCACATACCTCGCCTGGTGGTGCGGGGAATGGGATGGATCTCGGACGAATTTAGCCAATGGGTCCCTCATTGGCATCTGTGTTCAGTCCACCATCGGTACCTCTACTGGGGTTCTTGCCTCAAGTGGATCTGTCCAACAGAACCGCCCCGCACCGCTGCTCCCTCAGTCTGTGGCACAACCCCCTGGGAAATACTTTGTGGGGTCCTTCCTGCAGTTCCACCAGCTCTGCCCGCTCCCCACTTTCTGTGATCTGTTCCAGCAGGACATGGCCCTTCAGGGTAGAAAAATGGTCCTGCCTAGGGCTAAACAATTCTGGCATGGCCAAAGCCCCCAGTTTACCTGTCCCGAAGTTCTGGACTACTCCTGTTCTTACCCACAGTCTCCCCTGCCCCCACCCCGCTGGCCTCTCATAGGGTCCCACCTATTCCCCTGCTCTGTGGGTAACTTCCATCCAAGCCTGCTCTTCAGAGCACTCAGGGATTTCCCCATCCTTCTTGCCCTTGGACTGGATCCCCAGGACCCCCCTTGACCTCCTTCATGCAAAGGCTTCCTCCGTGGGACCCCTAGCCCCTTAACCCTGATGTTCCCCACTCCCATCCAAAGGGACTGTTCCACCAGACAGTGTTGCCTACTCAGCCAACACCCCCCACCCCCCACACACACATCAACCCAGTGAACCACTTGGGGGCGTGCATGAGCTGTGACTTCTGAATTCTATCTTTTTAGACTGTCGATGTTTTACAATTAAAGGAGCTCTGGGGAAAGGAGTCATCTTAAGAATGTGTCTGAGAACCACAGATATAATGCTCATTAAAACCAGGAGAGGAGCTGGGTAGGCAGGGTGCAAAGGATCATCCCATAAGCCCTATCCCAGATGGGGAAACTGAGCCCCAGGGAAAGCAAAGGGACTTGCCCAAGGCCACACAGTCCATGAGGGCTTGTCCCTGGCTTTCTCGAGGGTGGTGGATTGGTTGAGGAGGGCAGTGAGGAAGCCTCCTGGTAAGGGGCAGGGGAGGGAGGGCGGTCTGTTGAGAGCTCCAGAGGGGGAAGAGACCCCTGACCGCAGGAGCCTGAGGGAACTGGAACAGGCGCGGGGTGGGAAGGAAGACGAGGGGCAAGCGGATCACCGGGGCGGGTGGGGGGCACGCCCCCATCCTCATCAGAGCAGCCCTTCGAATCACTCCAAAAATCTTAGCATTTATAAAAATTGGCAGATTTATTCCGAAGGGGCCCATTTTCAAGAAGCTAAAGGTGAAGGTGGGAGAGGGGAGCTCTCCTCCCCCTTGTCTTTCTTCCTCATCTTAATTTCCCTAAGGGGGTAAAAATGGCCTGGACCCCAAAACCTACCCAAATAAAAAACCCAAAAAACCGAGGTTCGAAAAAGTTACATCTTAATTCCTCATAGAAAAGGGCAAGGTGCCAGAGGGAAGGGAGGTCCCGGGGGTGGGCGGAGGTGCCCCAGCCTGGTGGGAGTCCCCTTCTTAAATAGCTGCCCCAAATGTGACAAGCCTGGGGATATAGCATTTAAAAACTCCCCGTACCCCGTTTTATCAAAACCAAAGAGAAAAAAAATTTCCCTTTCCCTCCCAAACCTAAATATATATATATATTTTTTCCTTAAAAAAAAAACAAAAATTCGAAGGCATTAAGCGTTAAAGTGAATCTAGAACAAGGGAATGTGAAATTCCCTCCTTCCTTCACCCTTACTGTGGGATTAATCGGTACATCCCCAGCAGAGGAACCAGCCCCAAGGGGATGGCGAGAGGAAGGACCAAAGGGAGCAAAGGTGGCGGCTCCCCAGCCAATCAGCAGCCAGTATGGGCGTGGGCACGACGCCAAGGAATCCACACCCCCTCGGAATCTTCCAAGTGAAATGGGGAGTGGGGAAGACGCATTCCTGCGTGGTCTTCAGCCAATTCCAATTCAAGTTGAGGCAGGGAAAGCAGGGTGACAGGCGGGGTGTGCGGAAAGAAGAAACGGGATCTTCTGGAGCCCTGTGGTCAGGGGGAACCCCGCTTCCTCAGCTCCTGGACAAAGGCTGGAAGGAAACAAGGGGTAGAGGTCAGGGGCAGGGCCTCTTCCCCCCTTCCTTTCAAAACAGGACTCTTCCCAAGAGAAAGGATGCCTCCAAAATAAATGTTTAAAATAAAAAACCACCTCACCTTCAATTATTTCCTCTTTCACTTTCTGTAACTCCTTCCTCACCTCTTCCAGAAGCTCCTGAAAATAATGGGGTACAATGGATCAGGAAGGGTGTCTGGACTTGCAGAAGTGAATCTCTCCTTTCTAAATGACTGAAGGGCCAGAGGAAGGAAGTTTAAGACCCCCCCCCACACACACACACACCATGACATCACTGACAAGGTCACAGAGGGACTGGAGAAGTCAAAGGGAGAATTCTGGATCTTTGGAGCCAGAAACAAAGTACTGGAGAACATCCAGTACCTTCTTCCACTCTCCCGCCAACTCCTATTGGTGATGAATGTCTGGGGCCAATGTGTGGAAAAAGGATTCTGGGTACTCATCAGGAATGTGTGCAGTGATAGATTAGTAAGGTCTGTCAAGGGCACTAGAGGAGGGGTTTATGGTGTCTGTGCCTCCCCGACCCAATCCAGTATCTTCCTTTCTCACACTGGAAAATTAAGCATTTGTAAGGCCTTCCCTAGGATCATGGGGCAGGTCAGTGGCAGAGTCAGGACTCATGTCTCTTTTCCTCCTGCGTCCCCTTTCTAGATCCCAACCTCACCTCCAGCTCCCTCCCCAAGCTACCTGTTTCACCCTCTCTAGGTCTGACTCATCAGCAGCGCTGGGTGTAGAGGGGTGGGCCTCGGAAGCGGTCATGGAGGACGACGACTTCATCCTAGGAGAGATGGCGTATTTGGGACAGAAACAAGGTTAGAGGGGTCAACATCACGTTCCTCCCTACAAATTCGATAAATCTAACAACTTTGGGTTAGTGGGGCCCAAGGATTGATGGCCTACCTTGGCAAGGTTGTGCTGTTCTTCTCCCAGGGTCTCCGCACAGGTTCTGGGGGATAGGCAGCAAAGCAAAACGATTAGGGACAAGGAATGCTCCGCCTCAATCTTTCTCCCATAGTGTCACAACCCGGTCAAAGAACCATCTCAGGATACTACAATTCCCAGCATTGTTTGCACAGACCCTCTCAGGAGGGTGCTTTATGTGAAAACAGGGCATCCTGGGACTTGTAGTTCCTAGGGCTGGACTGGGCTCTCACTTCACTCACCACTGTGAGATGGGACTCTGGCTTCTGGCTCCTCCTGCTGGTGGGAAATAAAACTGTCATGAGCCAGCCCATTCCACACCTCTGCTCATCTTCCTCTTCCAGGTTCAACCCAACCCACCCCTTTCACACGGAAAGGTACATCCTAAGGGTGTATATGGTAGGAAGAGCCCCTAACTCACATTGGCAGATTCATCCTTGGGGGGTTTCTCACCAACTAGTGTGGCTTTCCTTCTGCAGGAAGGAAAGGCAAAAACAGATGGATCCAGCCCACCCTCAGGCACTCAATGATTCCCCTTCCCAGAGTTCTAGAAAGGTGAATCCTACAGTGCAGTCCCGGAATCTGTGAAGGCTAAGAAAACTTTAGTTTTAGAAGTAAAGACAGTACTGTTCTCGGAGTGAGGTGGGAGTTTTACACTTCTCACATTTGGGAATCACAAAATTCCAAAGATGGAGGGTTCTAAGATGTTGAGATTCCAGGAATGAGCCTGAGTTGCCAGATATCGAGGTAGGAACTTCTAAAGTCCTGGAATTCTGGGTTTTAGAACATTTTAGAGATGGTTGCAAACCTCAGCCATCTCAGGAGAATACAGCCCCCAGCATTAGATCCCAAACCTGGCTATCGAAAGGGGAAATTTCACACAGAGAAACAAAAAATGTGAACCTGAGCCCTCCCCCCCACCTCACCCTACTGAACAAGAGTCTCCAGGTGATAACTGCTGGTCTGAAGGGTTCATTCCCAGAGTTTAATGCAGGCCTGGGCTCTAGGCTGAAGCTCACCTCCTGGCCAGCATGGCGTTCATTTCCTCCATGAGCCCCCCGCCTGTGCTTCGACTGCTCTCAGCTTTGGGAGCTGAGGGCCCCCCTGAGGCCTCCTCCTGCTGGAGAAATTAACAAAGAGGAGTGGGGCTTTAGGGCAAGACTCTCGACCTCCCAGGCCCCCCTGTGACACCTCCAGGCAACTCTGGCCTCACTTCCCATTATTCTGTCAGGGCCCAAAGTCACCCCACTGCCTGCCACGCCTGGCCCCCTTACCTTGCTGACTTTCCTGAGTTTGGCTCCGGCAATGGCTGCAGCCAGGCCGGGGGCCCCCGTCCCACTACCACTGGGGCCTGCTGCTGTAGGGAGAGGGGGCGGAGGGGGTGGGCCTCCCCCTGCTCCATGCCCCACAGCTGAGACCCCCGATGGGGGCAGACCAGGGGGTGGGGGGGGACCTGGAGGAGGAGGAGGTCCTGGAGGTGGGGGTGGGCCCCCAGCTGGGGGAGCAGGCGGGCCTCCTGCAACAAACACAAAAAAGGAGGGGTGCTGAGAGAGAACCCTAAAGCCTCATTCATCGTTGTCTCACTGGCCAGCCCCTCCTCTGGGGAGGTCCCCCCAAGTCCCGAGGTCATTTGAGCAGTCACCTGCATTGGAGACCCGGCGCTCCCGCTCCACATGCTCCAGCTGCCTGAGGAGGGACAACGGAGCTGCCGTCACTTCAGGCCCCGAGGAGGGCCAGCAACCTCTGGCCCCTCTCTGAGGTCTCCAGTGAGGCTGGTTCCTAAGCCCCACCCACATGCCTTCCTTCCCGAAGGGCCCAGGAGAGGGTTGGGAGGGGATAGCAGGGACGTGATGAGACCAAGATCAAAGCATTCTAGTGTCATCGCACTGTCAAGAACATTCGAATTACAAAAGGCTCAAGATCCTTTAAACGACCAACTTTTGGTCTCCGGGAATCTGGGGGTTGGGGGTGGGCAGGATGTGAAGGGTCAGAAAGTTCTGCAACTCTGGGTGTCATGAGTTTCTCAAACCCCAGGAAGTGGGAGTTTCTGAAAGCTGTCAATTTCTAGTCCCCTGGGAGTTGGGACATTCTGGAACCTGAGAGTTGGAGAGTTCTGAACTCTAGGAGTCAAGAGTTCTGGAACATCCTAGAACTCTGGCAGTGGCAAGGTCCCCCACCCAGGGCCCGACCCCACCTTTTGTGCTGCTCCGCCTCCTCGAGGGAGGGACCATTCTGGACAGACCAGGCAGGAGGCCCCGCAGGTGGCTGAGGTGGTGGTGGTGGTGCTGGAGGCCCACCTCCTGGAAGGCGAGAGTGGGAAGGGTGATGAGTACGCCCTGGAACCCTGCCCCGCCCCTTGGCACTTTCCCTCAGCTCAGAAGCCACCTGGGAATCCTGCCCTGAGGTGCTCACTTCCTTTTCCCTTGGAAGGAACTTCTGGGATGAGGGGCAGCACCAGCTTCCCTGACCGAGCTGATATGAGGCAGGTGCTGTGGTGATGTCCCCAAGTGACAGGTGGAACAGCAAAGGCCAAGAAGGGGCAGTCACTAGGCCCCAAGCCCTACAGACCAGAATTTACAGTAACAGTTCGAAATGAGGCTGACTCCAGCATCCACTCTTAACCACTGGCCGCTGAGACCCCCAGCTGAGACCCTGGAAAGTGTGACAGCCTCTTCCTCACCCACCCCCAGGCCTCTGGCTCCCATAGACTCGAACTGCGCACCCTGTGTCTCTCTGTGCCCCAGACAAGCGGTCCCTTCCCCCTTGGCTCTGAGGCTGCTCAAGGAAGCAGGACACCTCTGCCATTTGGTGACTGGCAGTTCTGTAGCAGCAACCGCAGCAACCGCAGACCCCCGAAGCACAGCAGTCACCTAAAGCTGCACTGTCCAAGGGACCTAGCAGCCCCAGGGCGCTTGTCATAAATCCAGCCGCTCAAGCCACACCCCCCAGCCCAATGGAACTGGAATCTGCATTTTACCCAGAAGCCCAGACCCCAGACGATCGTGGGCTCGCTCATTCATCTTGACCTGGGAGGCAGTCACACAGGAGTGTACGTGCGTAAAAATTCATGCAGCGTACTGCACCGCCGGAATCTGAGTGCACAGGGGTCTCACGAGAACCCACGTGAAATCCTCAGAATAACTCACCACGGCAGCGATGAATTAGCCCCAGTTTTAGATGAATAAACAGAGGCCCAGACTGGTAAAGTGGCAGCCCCAGGCCGCACGCAGGGCTGGGGGGGCGGGGCAGGGTTCGCTCCGCCCGCTCTCTCTAACCTTCCAATGCCTCTAGGGCGCTGGCCATGCCGGCGGCAAACTGGGCCGCGTCCTCTTTGCTGCAGAAGTTGAGGCCCCAGACCTGGCGGGCGTCGCGCCACTGGTGGAAGTTGGGCGTGGCCTGATTGTACTTGAGACCCCGGATGATGGAGCAGTTGATGACCACCTGGCAGGGCAGGAAAGCAGGGTGAGGGGTGGGGGGCGAGGGGAGTGGGGCCCGGCGGCGGCGTGGGCGCAGTGCACAGAGGGGGCGGCAGCGCGGGCGTCACCTGCTGGTCGGGCTGCATTTTCCGGCCCACCACGCGGAAGGCATTGGCTGTGGGGTTGTGGTAGATCTGGACTCGGCTGAAGGCCTGGGGGCCGGTGCCAGCAGGCAGCCAACGCTTGTTGCTGTCATCGTAAAGCATCACAGTGGCCCGGCTGGAGCAGACAACCGTCTCGCTGCCAGGAATGGGAGGAAGAAGGGTGACAGGCCAGTTAGCTGTGGAGAGCACAGCACCCTCCTTCCAGGGGAGGGTCACCTTCTCCATCTGGGTTCCCCTGGGAGAGTCAAAGAGACAGTGCGAGAAGAGGAGAAAGACACATCGAGAGGCAGAGAAAGACAGATCCTTGAGGAGAACGAAAGAGACTGGCTGGGAAAACGGGCAGGACAGAGCAAGACAGACAGACTGGGAGGGACAAAGAGACAAACTGGGGATATGAGACAGATGAGCAAAGATACAGATAGGGAGAAAGAGACGGGGAGAGGAGTCAGATAGACAGACTGGGAGGGACAAACATACAGACTGATTTGGAGGGAGAGGCGAGAGGCAGAGCCAGACAGACAAGGGAATGGTGAGGGGGAAACGGACGGAAAGGCAGCAGGGCAGAGACAAGCAGATGGGCAAGAGCCATGGACAGGGTCGGAGAGAGACAGGTGCAGGAGGGGACCCAGAAGAAGCAGGGCAGTGGGGACAGGGCGGGAACTCTGCCTGGCACTTTTGGAGCCTGTTTCCCGGGGTGCTTGGACTGCTCCTGCCCTCACTCCCCACTGGGGTCAGAGGGGGAAGCTGAGGCCCAAGGAGGGGAAAGATGTGGCCTGCAGCACGTTGGGGACCCGAGCGGAGCTCCAGGGTCATCCTGGTCTCTTCCACTTCCTGCTACCACCCATCCATCTACCCCTGCCCCAGGCATCACTGGCGTCAGCAAACAGTCCCTGCTCTGTCGGGCCCACATCTTGGTCAGTGACCCAGACAGCCCCAGCCACACCCTCCAGCGCAGGAAACAGCCTGGTCCCCAGACAGGGACAACCCAGAGCTTGCCCCAAGGTACCCAGGAGCACCTGACCTGGATGGGGGTCACAGAGGACTTTCTGGAGCAAGTGACATCTGACTCAACCTTGTGGGGAGGAGTCGAGAAACTTGCTGAGAGTTTAGGCTCTGATATCCAGGGCCCTGGGTTCAAATCCCCGCTGAGCCGCCCAGTCCACGTGACTCAGACGAGTGACCCTCCCACTATAGAATGGAAAACCAGGGAAATGGCAGTGCCCCCTCCCAGGGCAGCGGAGGAGTAAATGAGTCTGGGCACGTAAAGCACTTGGCGCAGTGCCTGGCACTTAGAAACTGCCAGCATCCCTCTCACCGGCACCCTGAACAGCCACAACCCTCCCAGCCCCCCCTCGGGTCCTCCTGGGGAGGTTCACTCTCCCCTCCCCCAATGAGGAAACTCAGGCTCCCAGACAGGAAGTGACTTGCCCAAGGTCACACACCCACCAGGGGAAGCACCAGTCCCCACCCCCATCCCCACCCCCACCCAACTTTTTCCTGAAAAGAGGAAGTTGGTGGTCAGAGGTTTCCGGGAGAGAAATGATACCCACAATGGCTCTGTCTCTATTAGGTCTGGGGGCTGGAGCATGACGCTGATGCTGTGAGAGACGGGGCAGAGAGAGCCCTCAGCAGACCCAGCTCCGGGTTCCTAGGCCGGGAGGCTGAGTCTCCAGACCCTCCCAAGTTTATACAGCTGTGGTGCCTCTGGACCAGGCACCTCCACTGGTCAGACATCCTCAGCCTTCTCCTCAGTCCCTCTATTCTCACTGCAGCCCTTCAGAGTGGATGGGCGCTATTTCATCCTCATTTTGCAAGCGAAGAATGCAAATAGAGGCTCAGAGAGGTTGTGTGACTTGTTCCTGGTCACGATGCTGGTAAGCAGCAGAGTGAGGATCTGAACCCAGGCCACCTGCTTTCCAAGTCCATAGTCTTAACCGCCTGTGGGGACTGTGTGCGTGGGCCCTCTCCAAACACCAGGTGCAGTTCGCAGACAGGGGCAGCCTCAGGGGCTGTTTTTGGCTCCCACTGCCCCTGGTAGGGCAGGGTTAAGGCCTCACCCACACCTGCCACCCACGCCCAGGGCAGTCTCTGGCCAGGTGCCCGGCTTGTCTTTGCCACCCCACCCTGGCTGCACTTTGCTCTCCCAAGGGGCCCTGCCCTACTGAGGCCCTGGCCTGGCCGGAGGGTGCCTGCTGAGTGACCCCGGGCTGGTCCTACCCTACTCCAGGCCGTAGTGTCCCCATCATGGAAGAAAGATCCTGTTAAAACACCAGGCGGACCGAGTCCCTCCTCTTCTCGGAAGCAACGCTGGCTCCGCAGGCTGGGGCCGTAAGAAGCCGAGTGCTGTCTGTGAGCGCTCTCTGTGGCTTTCCTGATCCGTGTGATCTCTGATCTCATCCCTTCCCTTCCCCCAGCTCGCTGTTTCAGCCCCTCCGGCCTTCATGCTGCTCCTTCCACATGCCAGACACATTCCTGCCTCAGGCCTATGCACTTGTCCTTCCTCATCCTGGATCCTTACCTCCCCCAGGTCTCCCCTGGTCTAAGCACTATCTGGAGATTTCCTCTCCCTCTCATGGAATGTCCCACGTGTCATAGCAGCTACCCCTGCCTGACAGACCCCCATCTCCCCTACAGGTCCATGAGGGCAGGAGTTTTTGTCCTTATTGTACACTCCTGTGCCCCAGAACCTAGCAGGTACCCAAGAGTTGTTCAATCAGCCATGTGCAAGAAAAGGAAAACTCAGCTGACAATTCCTGGTTAGCCCGTGTCCCAGGCACTGTTCTAGGCACTGAGCTCCCATCTCCACAAAGAACCTTGCAATGACCTCACGAGAGGCGAAGACACTTGTCTCAGGTCACATGGCAAGTAAGCAGAGGGTGAGCCCATGTTCACCCAAGTTCTTAACCTCTTAAAAGATGAGGGAACAGCTAAGCTGAAATTGGAAAAAGCCAAGGCCTGAAGAAGTGTGTTATCAGAGGTTTTTTTTTTTAAAAAAAAAGGTGAGAAAGATATAAATATATCTGCACACAGTGGTGACATACGCAGAGGCTGCTTCTCGGGAGACCAACCGCGGCAGGAGGGGAACTGGGACCTGGGGATGGAGGAAGTGGACACGTCGCACCGTTCACTCTTTAGAACTGCTTGATTCTTTTTTTTTTTTTTTTCCACCATGGGCTGGTATTACCTATGAAAAACTCATTCATTACTTAACTTCAAAATATAAGACTACGAACTACGCAAAAACTGCAATGGAAAACCCCACAGCCAGGAAGCTGGGGAGTGAGGTTCAAATGGGGTCCACTTGGTGCCAGGGGACTTCTGGGGTCTCTCGCCCTCAATTTGACATGAGAGGAGAGCCTTAATCCCAAGCCAGCCCAGGACCCACCCCTCCCCACAAGTCCCACATTCTGGAAAACTCCAGCCTGCGCTGGATGGGAGAGGGTTCAGGTCAGCCACTTGCCGCATAGCTTTACCTCTCTGAGCCTTGGTTTGCAGCCCTGGAAACCACAATTCCCCGGGTTTGTTTTAAGGATTCAGAGAGATAAGAAAAAGCCCTAAAGCTCAGGCCCTGGAATTCGGCACAGGTTGCATACAAGGAAACTGAGGGAGAGAGCCTCTCATCCCTGGAGGCAATTAAACACACTCACTCCGGTTTACTCAAGTTTGCCCTTCCCTTGGCCCCTCACTCTCACCCTAAGACTCACCCCCTACCTTCCTTAAATCACAAAGCTTGTGATCCACACTTCCCCCCACGCACACACCACCACCTTTCCAGACTACAGCTCTCTGAAAGAACCCTGCACAGGGAACCAGATCTGGGGGCTGTGGGGCTTGTGTGGGCTCGCTTTGGTCCCTCCTCTGGACCAGCCTCAGTTTCCCATTAAGTCAACAGGAAGTAAAGGTTCCCACCTGGGTTCCTTTCTGTGCATCTCCGTTATCTTAACTGTTCATATAGTGAAAGCATGCTGCCTGTATTTTATTTTAATCATTAAATGTTTTTCTTTTTCTTTAATAGTATAATAATCTGGAGACAGCCCTGGGTTCAACCTAGGCTTGCCCGTTTCCAAACTCTTTGGCTGTCATAGGCAATGTGTTTAATTTGTCCATTCCTGTTTTCCCATCTGTAAACTGGCGGGTGGGAGGGCGCAGTCATAACAGTCTCAATCTCTTAGCACTGCCATGAGGATTAAACTGAATCAGGCACCTGGTACAGTGCCTGGCATAAAGAAGACAGTTGATCAAATGATATTATTTTTAAAATAAAAACAATACTAATAATTACTGTTTTGGGAGGGGGAAAGAAATGGACTCAAATTCTTCAGAGTCCCTTCTGCCCAGCTTCTCAGCCTTCTCAGAATCCCAGCTCAGAGTCCCAGACACAGAGGACACTCAACAAATATTTGTCCAACTGGGAGAAAAAGAACTATTATCTTGTAATTTTCCATCTTAACATCCTCCCTTCCAACTGCCCCCAAGGCTGTCCCCAGCCAAACCAGCCCCAAGGATCCCAGTCTCCTCCCCTTCCTTCAACATCGCCTAGGAATTTCTGAGGGATCCTGTGCCAGGCCTTTCTCTCTGAGCCTCAGTTTCTCCAGCTGGATACAGTGGTGTGGGTCAATCTGAATCCTAGCTGTCTTTGGAGAAGGGGCACAGCCAGGAAGTGGGGTGTGGTCATTGGCAAGGAAGACCCCTCAGAAGGTGGGAGTAACCCTCTGGTGTGACAGGTCTCAGCTCAGCTTCTGCCCACCCCCCAGGAGGTGGGAGGTAGGGCCATTAGTATGGGGACCGTGGGAGGGCCGGGACCTCCGGACTGGGCTTGGGGTGGGGGGGCGGGAGGCCGGCCCAGACACCGCTCCTGCCCTTTTACGGTCTCAGTGAGTGAGGCAGCACTAACTCGGACATCCGCCATCTGCCTTCCACCATGCCTGGGACCGGAAACGCGGGGGGAGGGGGGAAGGCGAGGGGTGGGGCTGGAGGTAGTGGGAGAGGAGCGTCCCCCCCCCTCAGAGGGTGAAGGAAGAGAGCCTGGCTCGCGAAAGCTGCCCTCTCTCCAGGGCAGTCCTTGAAGGGATGTTGCTATAACGGGCGAAATGGTAGGCAGGAAGTCGAGGGTATCTCTGGGTGCCCCCTTGTTCCAACCATCCCTTTCACGTTAGAAGGAACAAATGCGGGAGGGGGGGGGTTCTCTAATGGCCATAAAAAGGAAATGCCACCCTGATGTCTGAGGACAGAGGGGAACTTGGGGGCAGTGGGAGGATGTGGACACCAGGGGGTTAATCCCCAGCCGTCCCCAGAGGCCTCACCCTTAAGCTGGGGGCTTGGGGGCAGGAAGTCCCTGAGAGAGTGGAGGAAGGGAGATAGTATTGTCAAGCTCAGGCCCCAAGGGAGAGATTATGGGGGATCGGGGAAGGGAAAACGAGGGTATTGGGATCCAGTCCGGCCCCCTAGCCGGCACTGGCCCCGCCCCCAGGTGAGCCCAGGAGTTTTGAGTGAGGCCTAGATAAAACAAAATTCCTGGGTCCCTTGGGCTCCCCGCCCCCCAGGATTAAATTCCTGAGAAGAGAGCTGGAACTATCTGGGAAGCCTGGGTCCCAGGGGGAGAGGGCTATGACCTTGAAGCTTCCCAGCGCCCTCTCCTCCGACCCCACAGCTCTGACGGTGAGGGTGGCGAGAGAAGCCGGAGGCGCCGCGGTGGGGGAAGCAGCCGGCCCACAGGGCTCGCGGCCCGCCCCCCCACACACCAGCTGTCTCGACAGGTGAGTCAGGAAGACAAAGGCCCCCCTTTCCCCAGCTGCCGCGCCCCCTCCCTACTTGGGCCGCGCAGGTGGGGGAGAGGAGCCGCCCCCTGGCCTGGGGCCTGGAGCAGGGGAGCCGCCCTCTGCTCCCAAGCTCGCTCGGTCCTAGGCACGGCCTGTTTTAAACAGATTGTGGGTGCGGAGCAGCGGGGGAGGGGAGTCACAACGAGACCTTCGAGGCTGCATCTGGGTCGGTCCGCACCAAACCCCTACACAGGATGAGTCCCTCCAAATTTAGGGGGTTAGGTACCCTCGAAGTTAAGGAACGAGGTCCCACATAGGACGACAACAGCGACGCGGAAAGGGGGACCCTGCAAACTAAGGTCTACGTCTCAATCTCTCTTCCAGGTGCCAGGGACCCCCAAACGGCCTCCCAAAATCCCTCTCTAAGCCCGAATTGAGATTTGGTGGAAGTCTGAATCCTACCTAAATCCTGACCTCCCTTCGGGGAGTATCTGCCAACTTGGAGGTCCTCTGAAGAAGACTTTTAAAAATTCATGAGTCTTCAGAGCGCCCCCAAATCTGAGGGGTCCCATAAAAACCTCGCCGGCACCACCCTGAGCCTTGGGAGTCATGGGGAAGTGGTCAGTATCTGAAGCTCATCCAAAAGCGTTCGTTCTCAAATCCGAGGCTACCAGTGCCCTGTCCCCAAATTCAAGCCCCGAGCAAGCTGGGGGGAGGGGGACAAAGGCGGGGCGGGGAGCCCACGCCGGACGGGGAAGGGTCTGGAGGCAGTTGGAGGCTCACCTCATGGCTGCTCAGCGGGTGGGCGGCGCACCCACAGAGTGGGTGCTCCCGGGGCGCCCCTGGCTCGAGGTTCAGGGGTTCGGGTTGGCTCCAGGTTCTGCTCAGTGGCCCCCAGGGTCCCGCCCCATAGAGTCCGGCTTCCTGGGAGGAACGTGGATGGGGCCGGGGCAGGTCCTCGGGCGCCTCCTCCCTCTGGGGATTTGATCGGGGGTCCCTGCGGCAGAAGGGGGGTGCGGCGTCCCCTCCCCGGCGCACCCCCTCGGCCGGCGACGGCTACAATGTTACTCTTACTACTGTACTTCTCTTCGCTACATTTCGTTCCAAAATTCCACTCCCCATACCCACAATGCCCTGCGCCTTAAAGGGGCCGCAGACAACTCAAGGCGGTTGGCTGGGTAGAGGGCGCTTAAAAGGGCAACGCGGAACCCTAGACCCACTATTTCCCTCTTCTCCGGCGTTATTGCAGGGGATGTACGGTGGGGGTCACCAGCAAATTAAGGGAGAAGCTTTGTGGATGGGAAGGGATCCTTTCGAGGTCCCTAGTTCTCTCCCACTATGGGGATTCTTAAGGGGATCTCAAAGGGGTAGCACAATTTTTTCTCACCCTCCCTATCGACTTCTCCTTTTCTTTATATTCTGCTCAATTGGGGTGAGGAGTAAGGAAGACCCTCTGGTTAAGCGTAGGTTGTCTCTAATTTTCTCTCTTAAACCCTCCCTTCGGACCTCCCAGCGTGTCTCTTCTTTGCCAAGAGAGAGGGGTTACTAAACCCTCTTCCCCTCACTGGAGGGGGATGGGTGGGGAGGGCGCCACCCACCTCACGGCCCCCCGCCCCGCTGGTGAAGGTGAGGAGGAAGTGGGCCGAGGGGGCGCGGCCCGCCGCTGACTCACAGCCGCAGGGGGTGGGGGTGCGGCGCTGGACCTGGGTGGGGATGAGACTCCGGGTTCCTTGGCCCCCTCCCCACGCACGCCCCGCGGTGACTCAGTTTCGCCCGGAGAATGGCGGGATCATCCCGCTATTGGAAGGCTCAGAGGCGTGGAGACCCTCCCTAGTGCCAGCTCCTGTAGGCCCCTTCCCCCACGCGCCCGCGGACTTCTGGCTGAGCCAGGACACCCTCCGAGGCTTCCGCAGTGGGGCCTGCGGGCCCCGCCCCTCGTGATGTCACGCCTATATCCCCGCCTCTCCCGTAGAGCGCCACCTGGCCTGGGTACGGTGCCCCATTCAGGGACAGGAACCTGGTAAATCATCAGTTTGACGTTTACAAATGGGTAACTGAGGCCTGGAAGACAGGAATATCTCTAGACTATAACCCCTTTTGACTGAACCCCCAGAACTCCAGGGCTTGGATGCTAGGTGTAAAACCAACAATTGTTAGGGTCCAGCTGACTAGGTGAGGTGCTCAACCTACTCAGCCTTTGTCCAAGCCAAATCCTGGATGCTGTCCTTATCTCATCTCATCCTTCTAGTATATGTTCTAACATGAATTCTTCTCTGCAGAATTGAGTAATCCTCTCCCCTTCCCCATCTCGTCCTAGGAGACCATGAACCCTGATCCACATGGGTCATAATCATTTCTCTGTGTGTTTCCTCAGGCTGTGAGTTCCTTGGGGACGGGAGTGGACTTGATCGATTTCCGTGTTTCACTAACCCAGCCAGGCCTAGAACAGCAGCTCGATGCACATCTACCCAACTGAATGAGAACCCCAGTTTCTTTGTGACCTTGGGTAAGTCCTTTCTCCTCTCTGGGTCTCAGCTTTCCCATCTGTGAAATGGGAGGGGTGGTGCTTTTGTGTGCCACCTGCACTACAATCAGCAAACTTTTAGTAAATATCTTAGGCATATTAAACATAAGGTCTCTTTCACCTATATTTTTTTACAACCCTTAAAGAATATAAAAACAATTCTTAGCTCAAGTGCTGTGCAAAACAGGTAGCAACCCCCCCCCACACACACACACCTGAGAAACCCTTGCATACATACACCAGGAGCCTGACCAAGGACCTTTATGGCAGCAGTGATGTGTGGGCAAGAAATTGGAAATAGCCTAAATGTTCTTTGAGAGGAAAATGGATAGCAAAACCATTGCACAACACTTGTCTGAAGCACTGAGCAGCAGCCAAAAAGAATGAGGTGTGTAAATGGCATAAAAGAAGTCCCTACCATATTACTGAGCGAAAAAAAAAAAAAAAATTGCCAAATGCTACATAGGGTATGAAAAAAATCAAGGAAACACCTTGGGTGTACATGCAGAGTAAATGTTCTGGAAAAACCCACTCTAAATTCATTGTAGTGGTTACCAGTAGGTAATAGATTTGTGGAGAATTTGATGGCCCTAGAGATCTTAAGTTGGATCTTGCCTCTAGGCTTTCGCACTGGGTGTTCTTTCTGCCTTTCGACACTCTTCCCAGGGGTATTTGCATGGCTGACTGCTTTTTTGTCAGGCCTCTGCTCAATTGTCCCCCTCCTCCTTAGAGTTCTTTCCTGATCCCCCTATCTAAAGCATCCATTCCCAGGTGGAAAATTGAGTGGCTGAGGGACAGGGGATGGAGAAAGACCTCATTTTACACCATTTTGTACCCTTTGAATTTTGAACCAAGTGAATTTATTACCATTGAAAAAGAAAATAACAATTTTAAAAACCAAAGAAGGTTTTTTTTTGTCATGTCCCCTGTTTTACTTTCCTCAAGACACTTGTCAGTATCTGAGATGACCTGATTTGTTCCCTTGTTGGCCGTCTCCCCATACACACTCAGAGGTGGGTCCCTAGAACAGGCAGGAATCTCAGTGAGTCCCCATTAATGGCTGTGAGCAGGCACCCAATACATATTTGCCAAGCGACTGGGCAAATAATGCTTGCGGTTTTATTTTCCCTACCAAAAAAAATGTATTTTGAATCATGTAATTAATATTTAATAATAAAAACTCTCCCCTACCTCCCCCCAAAACAGGTGGAAAATGGAAAGGGAAGAAAGGTTATTGAACTGGTTGATCTCTCAGGGTCCATTCAGCTCTAAATATGTCACAAACATTTGGTGTTGGGTTTCCCCTCTCCCCTTCTATATAGTGGGTGGAATTTCCCCTCTTATAAGACTTTCTGTGAGAGGGAAGTAAGAGAAGAGGAAATAAGCATTCTGGGGTTCCTCCATCAGCTTATCTTCCTTCCGCTGGTCTGCGTAGCTGGGGAAGGAGAGTTTTTTAATTCCATTGGGGCCCAAGCTGGGCAAAGGGTCCCCAAAGGGCAACAGCTGTCAGGCCTCCAAATCCAAGGCAGAGCCTGAATGGGTGCCAGTGGCCTTCCCAGGGCCATTCTGCCCCTTCTGGAACACAAAATGTAAGAGACGGTGAGTAGGCACCCCTTTTGCCTCTCAGTATCTGCTCCCCTGTTCTGGGAGCACCGCTCCTGTTTTCCTTTGAGGGACCACCATACCCCATCTCTGAATCCATCAGGTTTGGATGCAGTGAAGCCCAACCCTAAGCCCTAGGGATGGACACGTGACCTTAGCCTGGCCAGAGACACAGTGATTGGTCAGACATGTGACACAGTGTGGCTAATGAGAACAAGCTCTGGAACCACTGTGGCAACTATTGCGGAACTGGTGCCTTCTCTCCACTGAGGATGTTAGGCTCCGGAGTTGTGAGTGTGGAGCCACAACTCTCTGCTACCTCACTCTGAGACCCTGCCTGGGAACGAAGCCAACTTAGGGGAAATAGAACTAAGAGATGGTTCCTGATGACGTCATCAGACAACTAGATGCAATCATGCCTTAAGTTCCTGAACTCTTCAGTTACATGGCCCAGTAAGTTCCCTTTTGCTTTCCCAGGTTAAATTGGGTTTCTGTCACTCACGACTCAAACGATCCTGATGAATGCATCGTTCTCTTGGTGAGAACTATCAACAGCCCCACTCTTCCAAGTGAGGATAACGAAACTCTTCTCTGCTATGCAAAGGCCTTTGGGTTTTGTCCCCAGCTTCCTCCCTCCCATTTTCTCCCTGAGACCCACCCTAAGAGCCTTCATTTCTATGGTTCCAGCCACCTCCTCAACATTTCCAAATTCTTCTAGACATTCTAGGCCCAGTTCACAACCTCTCCCTAAGACCCAGGCCATCCTCAGAGATGACCTAGTCTCTGCAGGGCATCTAGGCCCAGGGATTGGTCAGCAACATTCCTTAAATTTTTCCGCCTTATTCCTGGATGGAGGGGGTGGTGCTCGGAATGACAGGGCTTTACAGAACATTTCTGGGGAACATTTCTTGGGGTGGAAGCACCATCTCATATGCTGCTGCTTCCCTGCCATCATGCCTAGCACAAGGCCTCAGGCCAGGAGCGAGAATTTATTAATGCATCAGGCAAGTCTCACATCCCCTCTGGCCTCGATTTCCCCATCACTAAAGAAGTTGGTGTGTGGGAGGTAAGGAGGTGGGGGAAGCTGGATTATGTGTTTCTAAGAGAAACATTCAAGAACATAGGATCCTTACCTCCCAGCACTCCCCTGAGGCCTGGCAGAGTTGAGAATAAGCTTCGGCAATGACAGCGGCTCTGAAAAGCAGAAGGAGGCCTTCGAGAGGGGGCCCTCCTATTGCCAGCCCTCTCCCCATTCTACCCCACTCCACCCTGACTCACTTGCAGTAGAGCCCGCCTCCAGGAGGTAAATCTGGGATGTCCTCTGAAGCCAGAGCCCTGAAAACCGCGTTCAGGCTAGGGGGCTGCTGGGCACAGGAGCACAGCTCTGAGAAGGAGGCAAATGTTACAGAGTACCCCTGCTTGCCACCCTCCTTCCCACTGAGCTCCTAGAGCTTGCCCACCGGTGACCCTGCGGCCCAGGGCTGCGTCCAGCGCTTGCTCCTTCCTGATCGCCTTCTCACAAGGCGTGGGGGCCCCCGGGAAGCAAACCAGGATGCAGGTCATGTTGTCCAGGCTGCCCTAGAGAGGGTGGAGGAAAGGGCCTGGTGGGACACGGCTCAATGCCCTAGCTTGGGACTCCTCAACAATCTCCGTATTCTGTTCCCCGCTCCCGGATCAGGTTGTGTACTTGCTCAAGTTTCACCTATCTGCCAGTCTAAACCAAGCCCTCTCACTAGGATCAATTCCTTAGACTATGCCCTCCCCCAACTGTTCTAGCCCTGCCCTATTAAGGAGAACGGTCCCCTTGGCAAAAGTTTCTCCCACTTTGTTTAGGGGCTTCTCATTCTGGTACTAATCATACCCCTGGACCCACTCCTTTGTCTCAGGTACGTTGCATCCCAAAAGACCACGTCCTTTCTTTTAAATCCTTCTCACTTAATCTAATACCTCGGGTACCACTTTCTCATTTTGCCTCAAGGCATCCCTCAGGCTCCGCCCTGTCCATATTTTGGACCCTCCCTATTCCAGCAGGCCATGCGCTTTGGTGCAGTCCCACCCACTCCTCTCCTTTTATTCTAGCCTCATCATTAAAGCCCCTCCACCCTAAATCCCCTCCGTGATCCCAAGCCCCGCCCCCAGGACCTTGCACAGACACGTGTCCAACAGCTGAGCGCAGACCAGCTCTGGGGCCAGGCCCAAGCAGAGGCGTGATGCCACCAGTCCCGCGAGGGCAGCGCCAGACATCGCGTCCCACACGCCGTCGGAGGCCAGGAGCATGAACTCGTCTTCCGCCCGCCGTTCCAGGGCGGTCACCTCTGGCTCCGCGGAAACGAGCTGCTGCTCAGGGGGCCTTCCAGGAGCCTCTTTGTAGGCAAAGTCTCCCAGTGCCCGCGACACTGCCAGAGAACCTTCGACGCGCCTGCGGCTGATGGTACCGCCCGCGTCATGGATGCGCTCGCGTTCCCGGGGCCGGAGGGGCCGATGGTCCTCGGTGCTGAAGGCCACAGCTCCCGCGCGGCTCAGCACCGCGCGGGAGTCACCACAGTGCGCCAGGTACAGAAAGCGCGGAGAGAGGAGCAATGCCACGGCGGTGGAACCGCCTGGCTCACCGCGGGGCCAGAGCGATCGCAAACGTGCGTCTGCGCTCAGGAAGGCACGGCGTAGCGCCCCGCACACGCCCTCGGGCTCGCCGGGCGCGGGGCCCAACTCCTCGAGCACGTGGCCCAGCAGGTGGCGCGCGCCGAAGAGGGCGGCTCGCGCCCCGCCGTGGCCGTCGAGGACAGCAAAGAAAGCCCAGCCAGGAGGCAGCCCTGGTAACGCGAGCCAAGCGCAATGCGCGTCCTCCATGTGCGTGCGCCAGCCCTGTGCTGCGCTCGCTCCGAAGCGCAGGCCCGAAGATGCAGCCACACCCCCATGCGGCCGCTGGGCGCAACGCGGCGCGTTCAGGAGGGACCGAGGCCCTTCGAGAGCCCTGCACCCCTCCACTTCCTCCTCCTCCTCCTCCTCCTCTTTCTCCTTCTCCTCCTTCGCTTCCTCTTCCTTGCGAGCTGGCCAGAGGAGACGCTCCAGCAGGCGGGCAAAGGCCGCCATCCTTCTGCCCTGGGATCAGGAAGGCTCCACCCTCTGCACCTGCCCCCTTCCACTGCATTAATCCCCTCCACCGTCAGATTTTAAACCACTGAAATCTTTCCTATGCCCTTGACCTGCACTCAAGTCCAGTCACTAGAAGAGATTGGATCCTAGGTCTTTTCTCTCCAGCACCTTCAAAGGGAGCCCTCGGCTCAGGGTCAGGGAAAAATAATAGTGGCAGACTAACATTCATCACGTGCTACACACTATTTCACGTCATTATCTCTGATTTACCGAAAAGGAAACTGAGTCACGGAACAAGCAAGGACATGAACTCTATAATCTGTGTTCTCAACACTACACTCTTGGCTTGGGGTCCCCAACCCCGCTCGGTCTAAGCTCCGCCCATTTCAGTGGTCCTGTCCCTGTTTTCGAAATCTTTAAATTCTTTTGTTTTTCTTTTTTAGTTCAACTCCTCCCTTTCTGGGTCTTGCCCTCCCAAACCCTGCTTCTGGTACTTCTTTTCCAGGTCCTATCCAACCATCCACCCATGCAAGCCCACAGACTCAAACTCTTATAATATTCGAAGTCTGGCTCCTCATCTTAACTACAGGCCCAGCCCCTACACTATGGGGGCTCCTCTCCTCAGGTTACGTCCATCTTCTGGGCCGCGACTCCTCCCCTGCCTCTTTTCTCCAGTTCCCTCTAGGCCACGCCTCTAGCCCCTCTGTCTCTGACTGGCCCCGCTCAACTACCTGATGTGAAATCCTAAATTCACTTAAGCCCCACCCCCGTCTGAGCACCTCCCCTTGTCTCAAAACTTTCTGGGTAGTTTCTCCCCGCCCCCTTTCCCACGCCCTCTGAAGATCTAGGCTCAGATCCTATCTCAGAGCAGTAGAATCTTTATAACCTCTTCTCAATGCCTCCCCAGCTCCGCCCCAACCCAGTCTGAGATCCACGCCCCAATCCTCTCCACCTGGGCTCCTTTACCGTTTTCTCCCGGAGGCCCTCACCCTACCCTAGGCTCTGCCCCACTTCCCCTACAAGCCCCGTGCTCTTCCATGTAGACCCCGCTCTTCAGATGGCCTTCCCCGCCTTATCGGCCGCACAGCGTTTCTCTTAGCTCCGCCTCTCTAGTAGAAAAGCCACGCCCCTCATCCCGGGGCCCAATGGTGTTTTCCCGCCCCCTGCCCTCCCTAAGGTTCCGCTCCGCCTGTCCTCTGGCCCCGCCCCAAGCCCCGCGCTGCAGTGCCTTCCCTCCCGCGGCCCCGCCCGCCCCCGCGGAGCCGAGCAGAGGGCGGCGGCGGTGGCGGCTGCTAGAACAGCCCGGGAGGAGGAGGAGGAGAGGATGGCGGCGGCGTCCTGGGCGAGGCGGAGATGAGTGCCTGCGGCCCCAGGCCCAGGGCGGCGTGGCCGGAGTGGGCGGGGGTCCCGATGCAGGCCCGAGGGGGGCCATGGGGCAGGTCCTGCCGGTCTTCGCCCACTGCAGTGAGTAGGGGGAGGTTCGGGCATGGTGTGGAGCCCAGAGGCCTGGGTGGACTCCTCCTGGGTATCCGCTCTGCGCCTGGCCGCGGGAGAGCCGGGATGGGGGAGGAGGCGAGGTAGACAAAGGAAGCTCTCCCCTCCCCCCGCGTTCTAGCGGCGACGGGGGCCACCTGACCCCGAGGACCTGAGAAAGGACAGAGTTGGGGGACTGAGATAGCTGGCTTGGGGGTACGCGGGGCTCTGGCGTGCGCGGCGCAGCCCTGCCGGGAGATGAGGACCCTAGCCAGGAGCTGTCCCCTCTCCTTGGTGCTGGCCGCGGCCGGCGGGCAGGGCAGTCGAATGGAGGGGTAAAGCCAGGATGGAGAAGAGGGGTCTGACACCCCCATCACCCATCTTCGCATCCCACCTCCGTTTTTCTGCCCTGACTCACAGGCAGCCCGGACCTCGCCCAAATTGTCCAACCTCCTATCCCTGGGGAATAGTCATCCCTGGGTTGGGGCCAGGACTCCTGGATCCTTAGAGGGTTTTACCACTGATTAGTAGTAACCCTGGAGGAGACCTACTCTGTTCCAGGCCTCTGATTCCCGGCTTCCGATACCACAGGTGAGGAAATGAGGTGGGGGCGAGGGGCGTCCGATTTCAATTTCCAAATGGTATTGAGCATCTCCTGTAGGCAAAGTCCTGAGCTAGCTCTGAGGGGCTGGATCCCACAAATGAGAACGCCTTGTCTGATCCTCACGATCTCTGAGCCCAGGGCTCCAACAGTCCTCACCTAACATTCTCTGTCCCACACCCCTGTGGTTCTGACAGCTGGGGATTTCAACACTCTCAGATCTAGCCACGTGCATGTCTGGGGAGTCCAGATGCCAAAATTCTAAGAATCTGTTATTTAAACATTTTAGAGTATCGTCCCAATATTCTAAGATCTTGTCCTTACATTGGCTTACAAAGGATGGCCCTACATGACCTCCCCTGCCCGCCACCTTACCTCTCTTTCCTCATCTCCCACCTCTCTTTTCAGTCACTCTGCTCCAGTCACACCTTTACACCTCTCTGTTCCTCACATATGCCAAACAGTGCCTGCCTCGGGGCCTTTTCACTGAGCCTTTCCATTTGTCAGGAAGACGCTTCCTTAGATATTTGCATGGATTCCTCACTTTATGTAGGTCTCTGCTCAGATGTCACCTTACCAGAGAAGTCTTTCCGACAAGCCTTTCTGAAACAGCACCCTCTCACTTTCTCTTTCCTAACCCTGCTTTATTTTTCTCAACATACTTAGCACCCAACATCATATATTTGTTTGTCTGTCTTCCCCATAGAGTGTAAGCTTTACGAGAGTAGAGATTTTGTCCGTTTTGTTCACAGTTGTATCCTAAGGGTCTAAAACAGTGCCTGGTATATAGGCTGGATAAATAGTTGTTGAAAGAATGAATGAATTGAAACCTCCTAAAATCCCTAATTTGAAGATTCTAAAGTTAAGGTTCCTGGATTTGAACTTCCAAGACTGAGCAGTGATTTTCTGAGTCCTTAATTCCGACCATCCAAGTTTCCAGGACTGGCACACTTCAGTGTTCTGGACAGTCTAAGCTTCTAAGGATCTTTGATTTTTCCTTCTCGCAGAAGAAGCTCCGTCTACAGCCTCCTCTACCCCTGACTCCACGGAAGGTAAGCGGAGGGGGAGGATGTGAGTGGGACCTGAAGGGGATTCACAGCTGGGTAGGAGGGTTGAGCAGAATGGTTCAGGTTCCCACTTGGAGGAGCTCACACTCTCCTTTGCTCACTGCAGGAGGGAACGACGACTCGGATTTTCGGGAGCTGCACACAGCCCGGGAATTCTCTGAGGACGACGAAGAAGAGACCACGTCGCAGGACTGGGGCACCCCCCGGGAGCTAACCTTCTCTTACATCGCCTTTGACGGCGCGGTGGGCGCTGGGGCGCGCCGGGATTCAGCCGCCCGCCGGCCCCGGCCCCAGGGCCGCTCAGTCTCAGAGCCGCGAGAGCCTCCTCTTCAGCCTGGCCTGGGCGACAGCTTGGAGAGCATCCCCAGCCTGAGTCAGTCCCCAGAGCCCGGCCGTCGCGGCGACCCCGACACTGCCCCTCTGGCTGAGCGCCCCCTAGATGACCTGGGGTTCCAGCTGGGCTGGGCAGCTCGAGAAGCCAGATACGAAGAGGACTCTGCAACCAGCAGCTCCACCCCACTGGAAGACGAAGAAGAGGCTGGAGAGGCTGGGAAAGGTGAGACGTCTGAGGTGCTGGGACCAAAGCCACAAAGGGTGGGTGGTCTCTTCTCAAGGCATCTCCAAGGTGAAAGCTCAAGACCTTCTCTCTCTTATGCCAGAACTGGACCTACAACTCAGACTCACTCAGTCCTTGCCTCCCGAAGTCTTGACTCCACAGCCCAGTCCTGGTGATGGGACCCCCCAGGCCTATCAACAGTCCCCACCCAGATCCCGGGATTCGAACTCTTCTCCCGATGAGCCCTCACTGGAGGACAAAGAGGAAGAGCAATGGGGGCAACTGGAACGGGAGCCAATCACCGGGCAGTGCCTCGATAGCACGGACCAATCAGAATTCACATTGGAACCACACCTTCTAGGTAAACTGCTTGAGCAAAGGTTCTCGTTTAGACCACAGCGGGGGTGGGAGGATTGCAATGTAAAGAGACCAACCTCGCCAAGGAATAGAGAAGAGTGGAGAAGGGAGAAGATGTTGGGATTGGCTAGACATTATAAACCCAGCCCTTAAAAAAAAAATTCCCGTTATTATAGACTGCCATTGGCTCTTTTCACGTAGTTCTCTTTCCTATTTGGGAAGTTAGCCCTCCTGCGAGCATTATGATTGGCCGATTGCTGAAAAAAAATTAATCCCTCTTTTGGAGTGCTCCCCCTAGAGGCTGATTTTGAACAGGCCAGATCCCTGTTCAAAAAGAGGCTCTCCTCCGGATGTAGTCATGGGACATTTACAAGTAAACTGTGTGCCTTTTAAAAACTCTCCTTTCCTGACCACATCCATTAGCCAGTTGCAAATAGACCCCACCTTACTTTAGAATGTGCTCAGCCTCTGGGAACGGCCGAGTGTTCGTTATGGACTGTTTACAAGAGATCCACCCCTTTAGCTGTTTACAAGAGATCCACCCCTTTTGGGGATGGTCCGCACCTCTATGGAGAGCAATTGGCTGGGCCAAAGGGGGCCCCGCCCCCTACTCCCTCCCTGCGGGTTCCACTGAAGTGGGCGAAATCCCCGAGAAGCAGCGGTGTCCGCAGCCTCTCACTCGGATCAGAGATGGGGAGTAAAGGTGGGCTTGCGGGGCGGGCTGAGATGGGAGCTGGGGGATGGTGGAAGGGGATCCAGATTCGCTATTTCCCTCAAATCTGGGGAGATGTTTCCTATTGGTCCCAGATTCCCCAGAGCTGCAGGCTGGGTCTGGGGGGCCTTGGGGGTGTCCAAGGAAGGCATAAAGAGAGCGTGGGGGCGCCCTCTCCCCCAAGATGGGCCTTTGGGGCCTAAGAGGAGGGAGGCCCCCTCCCCCATCCTCAGGCTCAGGCGGCGCTGTCACTCAGGAGCTGGACACGCCAGCACAGCTGCAGGCGAGGCCCCCTCCCCCCAGCGTGCCTAAACTTAGACCCCGTCTCAGGAGACCTGGCCCCTCCTCCACTCGCTGGCACAGGCCTCGGGGAGCCCGCAGGGGAGGGCCCTGCGCGTTGGGGTACCCGGAGGCCTGCGCTAGTTAGAGGTAAATGGGAGAATGTGGATAGGGAGGAGACAGAAGAGGGAAGTAAGACTCTGAGGGGGACTGATCTGCATGGGTCAGAGTTTGAGTGAAGTGAGAGCGAGAGGATGGAGAGGGTCTGGAAAGAAATGGAAGGGTACTGGGCTCCTGGTTCAAATGGGAGCAGATTATTGGGAGAGCTGTTAAGGTTTAGGTGAATGAGTTGAAACGTGGGAGTTGAAAGGTCACTGGTCAGTGCTCAGGTTGGGCTTGGGAGGTGAGTTTAGGGTCTCAGAAAGGGATCAGAAATTTGAATTAGGGCTTAGGAAGGAGGATGGTGTTATCAATACATTTAGGACTGAGAAAAACGTGTTGGTAGAGGTATCAAGGAGATATTACTTTACACCTGTCAGGTTAGCCAAAAATAAAAGGAACAATAACACCCATCTCTGGGCAGGATGTTGGGAAAAGATCACTCGCACTTTGCTCATGGAAATAAGAATCGTTACAGTCTTGCTAGTAAGCAATCTGAGAATATTTGTGACATTCAAAAATACGTAACTAGTCCACCCATCCATCCCACCCCTGGGATTCTATCTCAGAAATAGAACCTCTGAGAGGTAAGAATATCTGTAGTAGGCTGGCGCTTGCAGTGCTGTTGGGGAGTAGGAAGCTAAGTGAATGGCCCAGTAATAGATACATGGTTGACTAAAATGAATGACAGTGCAGCCACACTACAGAATATTGTGGCATCCTTAAAAAGAATGAATTAAGGGCTATTCTAGTTGACTAGCATGGAATTCTATGAGTGAAAGTAGAGTGAGATATGCATAATGCAAGGAAGTGTATATATGATTCCATTTCCCATAAATAATGACCAAAAATTGTGACCACACAGAATCTATGGGTAGGAGTAAGATTAAGGGAACTTGCCAGATGCTTAACATGGGTTTTCCAGAAGGAAAAGAGGGGAAGCAGACATGCAATAAAAGAAGACCCTAAAAATTAAGAAATTGGGTTAAGGCTGAGACAGGCATGTCAAGCAGTCATGGTTCAACCCTGAGACAGGGTATGGGAGATGAGAGGTCAGGCAGGCCGGGTCCAAACCCCAGCCTGACTGCCCGCCTCCTTCACAGTGGCAGACCTGCTGTACTGGAAGGACACGAGGACATCAGGAGTGGTCTTCACAGGCCTCATGGTCTCTCTGCTGTGCCTCCTGCACTTTAGCATCGTGTCTGTGGCAGCCCACGTGGCTCTGTTGCTGCTCTGTGGCACCATCTCTCTCAGGGTTTACCGAAAAGTGCTGCATGCGGTGCACCGGGGGGACGGCATCAACCCCTTTCAGTGAGAATCCCGGTCCCTGACCCGACTCTGTCCAGACCCCAGCGCTGGCCCCAAGTCCCCATTCTGTTACTCTTTCTGATTCCAACCCGACCCCCCCCCAACTCTGACTTTAATCCATGCCCTGACCCTTCACTTCCAGCCATAACCTTCGATCTTAACTCCTTACCCTTAATCCTTGATCCCATCTCCTGATCCTGACCTTGACCTTAGCCCTCTACAAGTGGCCTTCTCCCCAAGCCCCATTTCTTAACCCTCATCCCAGCCATACCCCTCAGCCTGGTCCCCATCCACCCACTGAGTCGCCATACACGCTTTTGTCCTCTCAGGGTTTACCTGGACGTGGACCTGACCCTGACTCGGGAGCAGACAGAACGTTTATCCCAGAAGATAGCCTCCCAAGTGGTATCTGCAGCCACCCAGCTGCGGCATTTCTTCCTGGTAGAAGATCTTGTGGACTCCCTTAAGGTGCTCCACTCCCTCCTGGGTTCCCGACATCCACCTTTCTGCCCTGGGGGGTAGGAGGGCCATTTTTGGATAAGTTCACAGTGTGGAGAGCGCCCTGTAGGCTCTGCTGACCCTGACCCTCACCCCTAGCTGGCCCTTCTCTTCTACATCTTGACCTTCGTGGGTGCCGTCTTCAATGGTTTGACTCTTCTCATTCTGGGTGAGCTGGGAAGGCTGTGGGGGGCTGGGTGAGGAGGTGGGTCATTGAGATTGGTAGGGGACAGGGCTTTAGATAGAACTGTTAATCTCTTGGGAGATCCCTGACCCCTATCTCTGTGCCCACAGGAGTGATTGGTTTATTCACTGTCCCCCTGCTGTACCGGCAGCACCAGGTGAGTGTGACAGGCCTTCGGCTGGCAGTATCCCAGCCAGACATGGGTGGTCTGAATGCCTCCTCTCTACGGCAAGAGTCCCACTGACCGATGTCTCAGGTAGAGACAGGGCCAACTGGTATTTCTGCCCCCGAAAGAGTCAGGGTCTGACTGACATATGTCCCAGCCAGGCACAGCTGTTCTGGCTGCCGCCCTAACTCAGTGCAGCTTGAGTCTAATATGTTTCAACGGCCAGAAACAGGCATTTTAACTGATGTCCCCTGACAGAGCCTGGATGTGATTGACATGACCCAACCCAAGACAGGGGGGCTAACCGATGCACCTCCCTGACAATGGACCCAAGGTCCAATGGATATGTCTGAGCTACAGAGAGTCAGTCTAACTGATGTTGTCTTGCCCTGACAT
The DNA here is from genome assembly GCF_014176215.1 of Rousettus aegyptiacus. Taxonomy (NCBI): domain Eukaryota; kingdom Metazoa; phylum Chordata; class Mammalia; order Chiroptera; family Pteropodidae; genus Rousettus; species Rousettus aegyptiacus. The sequence goes on along the minus strand of NW_023416289.1, from coordinate 43,447,875 downwards.
TGCCTGGAACGGAACAACACTCATCCTAGCCAGACAGGCAGACAGATGAATGTCTTCTCCCCCTGATACCTCAAGAGACTGACAAACACGTATTTTGGTTACAGACAGACAGATCGATGCTGTCTATCCTTACATGCAGTCTAGGTCTGATGGACACCATCCCAGCCAAACAGGCAGGCTGACGGATGCTCTCACTCTCTGAAACAGCCAGAGACTGACATCTCAGTCAAAATCAGGTGGATGACTGTTGCCTAGAACACTGACAGAACCAAGGCCAACTGATATATATCCTCTCCAGAGACAAGCAGATGTGTCGACATTCCCTTCTGCAGCACAGCTGAGAGCCAAATGATACATGTTCCCCCCAGGGAGAGAGTCCTAACTCCCTCACATGCTGGAATCACTGAGACCTCAACATCAAGTAACACTGAGTTAAATGAGTATTTAAATCAATGACGGCCAACAACAATGCCCTCCACCATCACCCTACCCCTAAACATGCATGTGCGCACACACAGTCACTTCATTCAAAGATTAACAGTCATGCCCAGGATGTAGACTCGCTGGCAAATTCTCGTGTGTCTACCTGACATTGCTCCCCACACAGAGCATGGCCCAACCAACTGACGTTTCAACTTGAACTTCTGACTTCCAAGGGATTTTATTAAGTTTAAAGTTCAAAGTGGAGTGGTGGGCCACTCCCTACAACTCCTGGTTTGAAGGTGGGGTCGGAAACAGCCTCCTGAATGAATTAGGGAGAGGACCCCCTTCTAACCTCTCACCCCTTCTTGGTCTCCCCAGGCCCAGATCGACCAGTATGTGGGACTGGTGAACAATCAGTTGAGCCACATCAAAGCTAAGTAAGGCCATGGGGTGTCTGTGGATGGGATGAGAAAGGGAGGAACTGGGGAACTAGCCCCCTAACCCCCTCATCCCCCAATACTTCCGCCCCACACCACCATTCCCTGTCCCTAAATCTCCTGGGGTTAAATGTCCTCTTCTCAAAGAAAAGTGCCAGACAATTCCAATGCAGGCCATCAAGTGAGGGCAGAGGCTGACTTTGGTATTCCACTTGTTCCCCATCCAGCTTCCCCCTTACTTCTTAGACACCTACCCCGACTCTTGCCCCACCTCCTGACTCCACCTATTTCTCCCACAGGATCCGAGCTAAGATCCCAGGGACCGGAGCCTTTGCCTCAGCAGCAGCCGCAGTCTCCGGATCCAAAGCCAAAGCCGAATGAAAGGGGTGTCTCTGCCTGCGGGACGCCTGCCCCCACCCCCTGCAGCCCTCTGCCCACCTCTATCTCCCTTCGGTCCTCACCCTCTTCCCACCTCGGCCCAAGCCATGTCCCGGTGGGTGTCAGGATCACTCACACCAGAGTTTGCGCAAATTACCTGATCGGCCAGGACTACATTTCCCATGAGGCTCTGCTCTGGGAGTCTAGGCAAGACGAGGCACCTTGGCGTGGGGCCTGCTGGGACTTGTAGTTGCCTAGCTAAGGCACTCATCTTGCACTTACGTGACCCCGCCGCTGGAGGCGCTGTGAGGTTGGTGTCTCCTGGACACCACTAGCCCCAGCACAGGGGTTTTGCATGGGGCCCAGGGGAGGCCTGAGCTTGGATTTACATTATAATAAAGACTTATGTGGAAAACCCATAGCTTCCTGTGCTTCCAGCCCCTTCCAGCCCCTTCCAGCTTTCACCTTCTTTCACCGAAAAGCACTTAAGTGACACTCAAAGAGGAACCTTTCTTGTCTCTGAAGAAGCCCCATCTATCATCTGTTTAGATTATGAAGTAATTGAGGGGAGGACGCTGAGATTGCCCATCCCCAGGCTCACCAAGGTTTGGCAGCCACTTTCCACACTGTGCTCTAGGAAGACATCACCAGTTGATCCCCACACTCTGTCTGCTACGCAGTCATCACACCTGAGTCCCATACTCTTGTATCCAACTGCCTTCTGAATGACTGCTCCTGCAAACATATCCACGCCTTATTTCCATCCTCTCTGTCCCTACTGTCACCAGGCCTGAGACTCAGGTTTGGCCCTGGACTTCTATTCCCTCGCTCCTCACATCTAATCGGTTAGGAAGCCATGTCTATTCTAGCTCCCAAATATCTCTCATCTGCCCACTTCTCTCCATTCCAATTGCCTTGAGACGAAGTACCAGGGCCTCAGGTTCCAAAACTGAGGGACAAAGAGGCAGGTGACTGAGGCCTACAGACCTACAGACCTGGATTTGAATCTCAGCTTCACTACCTCTTGGCCATATGACTTGGAGCAAGTGACTTCACCTCTTGAAGCCCCAGTTTCCTCAAATGGAAAAGTGTCACCATAACCATACCTACATGTCAAGTCACAGGGCCTGGCATATAGTGTTAGTAAACAGAAGCTACTGTTGTTGCCTATGACATGCCTTCCCAAACTTCAATCTTTCCCTTGTGACCTTCGTGATCATTATATCATCTGTTCTGCTGTTTAGCTAATATTTTTTTTAATTGGTTTATGAAAAAAAGAAAACAAATGTCTTTTTAAAGGAAATTTTACTTCACCACCAAGGAAGTCACTATCGCTTGCCAGAAATAGAAGATGACATTAAAAATAAACACAAAACTATTAATTTAAAATGTTTGTTTGTGTATCACCTAAAATCATCTCACTTGCCTCTAGCGTCGCACATCATTTTATGAGATACATAATGAGGTTACAGGGGTAGTAGTTACAGCCCCAGAATTTGTATACAGGGGTTGCCTAGCAGTAGCTATCTAACTAAAAGAAACAGGGCTTTGAGGGATGAGGGGGCTTCTCTCGAATCTGGATTTGCCAAGCAGAGACAATATTTTAAATTTCTAAATGAAAAAAGCAAAAATTTCCTAAAGATGATTTTATTCACACTTTCCATAAGACAAAGTGTCCATCTGTCCATAATCGAGAATGGAGGAAGAGGGACTAGTTGAAAATACAGGTCCAGGAATAGCTAAAGCCCCCAAACTCAGGCAGGAAACTGGAGATTGAAACAGCCTTTACTGAGTACCCCACCCTACCCCACCCCACCCCCGCCAGTTGCCTGGCCCCATGCTAGATTTTTATACCTTTCTGCTCATCACCATTCTTCCAGCGAATTCAGTTGTAGCAGTCTTGCTTTCCAGATGGGGAAACTGAGCCTCAGAGGCTGGTAATAATATTCTTCCATTTATTCTACACACATTTACTGAGCATCTGCTAACGTGCTTAAGCACTTTTTATTCTAACAGGACCAGACAGATGGTGAGAAAAGAGACCTAGAATATGGCAGGTGGTGATCAGGGCGATGGAGAAAAGGCCAGCAGGGTAAGGGGATAGAGTGACAGGGCTTGCTATTTTAAACTGAGTGGTCAGGGAAGGCCTCTCTAAGTGATGATATTTGAGCAGACGTCAGAGTGAAGGAAGGCAGTGAGTCATGTGAACATGTGGAGAAAAGGAGATTAAGGCAAGGGGCACCAGCAAACGCAATGGCCCTGAGAGGGGAGCATGCCTGGTGTGTGTAGCAGACCTTTATGTAGGAAGTCAAGTAAGTATATAAGGAGAGAAGAGTAGGAGATGAAATCAGAGGAATGAAAGAGGCTGGATTATTGGGATTTGTAAAGCCATGGTGAGAATTTTAACTTTTACTCTGGGATGGGAGCCATGGGAAGGTTTCATGTCGGGGAATGATATTGTTGTCCAAGGATCACTGACTTAGGTTATAAAAGGATCATCTTTTTGGTAATAATTATGATGGCACAGGTTCAATTTCCCCACGGGGGTGGGCTGTGGAAAATGGAGTACAGTACTACGGTTTTCTAAGCCTCAGTTTCCTAGGCCATAAAAAGCAGGTGCAAAATGGATGAGCTTTAGTGTCTAAATTGAATAGGGGCAGAATATCTGTCATCACCAGCACCTAGGACAGTGACTGGGACTCAGTAGGCGCTCAATAAATATTTGAAAGTAGAAATCGGTAGGCCGCTGAAGTTCCACAGTAGAACAGCAGGTGTCGCACCAGCCCCGTAGCTGTCTGCCAGACCCTCCGGTCTCGGTTAAATCAGATTTTAGCAGGAACCGACTCACTTCAACTCGGATTTTTCAGAGAACAGGCTTCCAAAGGCCGAATATTGAAGCTCTTAAAAAAAGAGAGAGAGAGAGGAAAAAGAAAAAGAAAAACTTTCTCACTTAGAAAAAGGGGCTTCTGGCTCTTTAACAGCTAGAGGTGCGTGGGCCAGAGCCTCAGGAGCCATTTCCCAGAATGCGCGGCATTATGCAAATTAACCATTTCTAACGCAAAGATGATTCTCGACAAGCAAGGCAAAGATAACATCTTGAAAGGCTTTATATCATAATAAGTGACTGGGAAGAATTTTTAGATGTCAAAGCGAAGAATTTCACACCCGTCAAAATTATACAACCATAACTGAAAAATGGTATAAATTTCTGGTTTTTATATAGCTGCGTGGCTATTGGGGTGATTCGCCCGGATGATCCTCAGTGGTCTGGGGTGCAGGCTTCAAACCTGTAGCTGTCTAGCGACAGAGTGGTTCAATTCCACCTTTCGGGCGGGAGGCCACTCCGTGACACCTTTTCTTCCCCCCGCAAAATGGATGACCTTAGAGAGCGCTTTGACGCTCGCACCTCGAGAGGTCGCTGCGGTCCTCAGTGTCTCAATTTACCTTTCTCCTTGCGGATTTCTTCCTGTGGTTACATCTTTTCCGCGGATATACCAAAAACAACTCCAAACGATGAAGAAAAACTCGTCTACAAACCCAGTTCTAGGATATATAGTTTGAGAATTATACTGGATCTCTCCCCTTCCCTTAAACTCAGTCATTTGCTCGCTCATGTATTTAATCACGCGTGCACTTTATTAACCAGGCAAACATGTATTCATTTGTTCATTAATTCATTCACTCATTCAACAAGTGGTGCTCCGTGTCCGGTCCTGCACTGAGCCATGCTGGGGACACAATGGTGATGGCGACCCTGGCCCTGGCCCCATGGTACTCTCAATCCAGAGAAGACAATCATTCATCACACATTTAATTAACAACGAGGAAGGTGGTGACAACCGGGAAGGAAAGTACAGATCACGCGAGGGCGTCTAATAAAGACACCTGAGTTCAGCTGGGGTGTCAGGGCAATATTTGAGCAGACCTGAAGGATGAGAGGAGATTAGCCAACGGCGGGTGAGGGGTGGGGACTACCCCCCGGGATCAGGGTGACACCAATAATGGCGGTGGGGATGGTGATAATCGTACTTTCACTCGGCACTCAGCGCTGGTGTTAATGAGCTCACTGACTCCCCGCAGCAGCCATTCCGGACCCGAGGAAACAGGTTGAGAGAAATGAAGTCTCTTGCCCAAGGTCCCGCAGCTTTGGTAGGCCCCCAGCCCCAGACGCTCAGACCCCTGGTCCATGCTATCTACCATTGCCTTGTGCTGTCTTTACCAAGATAGCGTCTCACCAAGTCCTGTCTGTTCTCCTCCTGAGTGACTTTTGAATCCTTGCCCTTCTCTCTCACAGCCCAGGCACTCACTGTTTTAGGCCCTCTCACATTAGGGTGTCCCCACCCTAGCCTCCTCTACCATCTCTCTCCCCTTTCTCTCTCAGCTACCATTAGCCTGAAGGTCAGAAGCATCTACCTAAAGCACTAACCTGTCCCTGCCCTTCTTTTTTTTATTTTTTAATTTTTATAAGATTTTAAGTCACACTGATGACATTGCCAAGAAGGAAGATGTCAAATGCTCCCATGTCCCCACCCTTCGTGTGCCCCAAGCCTGCCATGGCTCCCCACTGCCCTCAAGAGATCTAAACTCTTCCTGGAATTGAAGCTTTCCAAACGTGGTCCCTGCTAACCTCTTTCTACCTTTCATCCCAGCCACCGTGAACCTCTAGCTTCCTCCATGTTTCAAGCCCTCTCTCCACCAGCAGTTCTTTGAACTCACTGTTTGATTGACCTTAGTCTTTTTCTATTCCCTTCTATATCTCCTATTTACACTCTGGGACTCAGTTTAACTGTCTCCTCCTCCAGGAAGTCTTTCCTGACTCCCAGACCAGGTTAGATGCCCTCACTTGGAGTCCCATAGACTCCCTTAATTCTGTCTAATTTGAATCGCCCCTGACTGTGGACAAGTCTGTGTCCCCCACTGGACTGTGAACCCTAGGAGGGATTGGCCTGGGACTGTCTCGGTCCCTGCAGTGTCCCCAGCACTCACGAGTACGGGGCTGGGCACACAATAGGTACTTAGCAAATATATAAAATTAATGAATAAATTAAGTGATTCCATCGTGACAATTTCCCCCTGCTTATTCATTTATGGTCCTAAGACATCTGAATAACCTCTGGACTAGTATTTCAATTCCCAGAGTGCTTGCTGCAATGCAAATACGAAAGGGCGTGGATTTTGCAATGTGGATGGCTCAGCTGTATCTTTCCACTGACAAAGTGACCATATTTTTGATTTAGTCGATATAGGGTCATCCTCGATATGTTCATAACCCGGAAGTGCTCACGTGAAAAGCAAAAGGAAACAAATCTTTAGTGTTAAGGGACCCAAGTTTTTGTGATTCATATAAGCCTGAGGACTGCCAACCATGGATTTAAGTGATCTCCAATAAATCGGGATTTATTCTTCTAAGTTCTCTACCTTCACGCCTTTTGCTCCAGCCATTCTCCAGAGTGTGCAGTTCCTCCCTCCCCAGGAAGCTTCCATGACCACGCACTTCACAGCTTTCTAGAGGGAGGCACAACCTGTGCCCATGGGAAGTCCTCCTGACCATTTAGCCTCCCTCTATCCTGCTGTAGTGGGGAGTTCCAGTGCGGGGGCGTGCGCGCGCGTGTGTGTGTGTGTGTGTGTGTGTGTGTGTAGCTCCCCCCCCCCACTCCAGCAAGTTGACTTTAGTCCCTCCTGCAGAAAGGAAGGCAGGTGATGAGCATCAGGAGAAAATAGACCCTGAGGCATGGTGGATGTATTTTTAAGAGATTTTTATTGGCGACAGTGCAGAACCATGGGGGGGAGGGGAGCGGCCCAATGCCGCCAACCCCAGACCCCTGGGGTCAGGTGCAAAATACAAAAAGAGAATCACAAATACAGAATGGGGTGGGGGCTCAGGGAAGTCAATAAACTGTTTTGGGCAGGGGCAGGCCCCGCTCATAGGCTCACACTCACACCCATAATTTTCAAAGGTACAGATTGTAAAAATCTGTAATCCCTCAGGCTTACTCACAAAAATAAAATCTCACATCCCCAACGAACCCAGAGTCAAAAGGCAGCTGGAGGGTCAACAACAGTCAGAAAAGAGACAGGTGGAAATGGTCAGAGAAAAAACAGGCAGAGAAAAGACAGAAGGGAAGAGACGGTCCAGAAAGAGACAGCAAGAGACAGGCCGAAGAGACAGGCTGCCTCGAAGTTTCCAGAAGCAGTGTTTCCAATTCAATGGCATGGCTTTGGGGGCCAATGTGACCTGGGCCAAGGCTGCAGAAGCGCTCACACTCTCGCGCGCGCGCGCACACACACACCCATATATAATATATTTATTTATACATAATAGATATAAGTGCCTTTCGGAGACCAGGAAAGGGATAAATAGCTACTGGGAGGGGTCTGGTCAGGGCAGGAGGCGCAGGACGGGGCACGGGGCACGTGGAATGTTCTCCATGCAGCAGGAGGGCGGCCTGGCCCACCCGACATTAAAAAATATCCATTTGCCTCACGGTATTATTCTCATGAGGTGAAGCACAGGAAAGGTGGGGTGGGGGAACTAAAACCAAGATTGGGGCCGGGGGTTTGGGGAGGAGAACCTGGGACGGCGGGAGCCCAGCCCCGTCGAGTTTGCCAGTCCAAAAATATTGGGGGTCGGGCGCCAAAGCCTCAGCCTTTAAGTCTTCTCCCGAGAAATATCGGGCCTCCTGGCAATCTCCCCTTGCTCTCTTTCTAGAAAGGATGTGGGAGTGCCGAGAGGAGGGAGAAGTTGGCGTCCTAGGCCAGGGTTGGGTGACAGGCCTTAAAGAAAACGGCTAGGGCTGGAGGCTGGCGGTCCTGAAGAGAGAGGCCACGCGAATGGATATCTGTCACCCCCTCTCGACTGTCACCCCCTTAAGTCTAACTCGCTGTTGAGGAGAGGAAGATATGAGAAGGGGAGACCAAGGAAAGGCTTTGGGGAGCGGGGCAGGGGGCACAATGCCTCCGGAAGGTTTCTGTCCCACGGGACTCCACCCCGCCCCCATAGACCAACTCATTTCACAGTATAAACACTCCAGCAGAACAGGCATCACAGCGCCCCCTGCCGCCCGAATCAGAGAGGCCCAATGAGGAAGGCCAGGAGGGGAGGCTGAAGTGTGTCTCGGGGGGCGGCTTGGAATAACACTGTAATCAGACAGGAGGGCTGGGGTTGATGTGGGGGGATCCTTAGGAAGTGAGAAATTCAATCAGAGCCGGTTTTGCTGGGAGGGAGTGGCTGGACAGTCAGGGAGGGCGGTTCACATTTCAGACTAAATCTGGGCGGGGGGGGGGGGGGGAGGAGATTATCATAGGGGGCCATCGACTTCCCTCTAAAAGGGGGGCTCAATTCAGAGGAGGCTCTGGCCACATGGAAACGTTGGATAAATAAGCTCAGGTCGGGGGAGCAGGGAGAACCAGCCTAGTCAACTCCCTAAAGAGTGCTGTGGGGGACATTGTGGGCGGATCTGTGGCACTTCCTTGTTGGGCCTCTCTAGAGAGGACTCCAGCCCACCCCACAGCCCACCGCCAGCACCCCCCTTCCCTCCAGCCCGCAGATGGGCATCACCCCCCAACCCCCAAACCTCCAATCCCCAGCAATTGGGTTGAAGTGAGAGGACCAATAGGCAGCCCGGGGCGTCCATCCCCTCCCCACCCCATGCCCCCAAAGTCACCAGCTTTCTGGCCTCGCCGCGCCACACAAACAAGAGGCGGCACAAAACACAAGGAGGTCCTCCTGTCCGATGGCAGTGGCGGCAGAGAGTCAGTCAGACGGGAGAGGCAGGGAGGCCACACACCCGCTTAGTCTCATCCCCTCTCTCTCCTCCTCCTCTTCCAAATCTCTCTCCCTTGTGTATTTGTTTGTTTTGTGTCTAAAAGGTTCACAGAGCAAGAAGGGAGGGCGAGTTCAGGGGGTCGGAAGGCTGGTCGCTGCCGCTGGTGCGATGCGCGCCGGCGAACGCGGAGACCTCCGGGCAGGTGAGGACAAACGAAGAAGTGTACGAAGGGTTAACAACGGGGAAGGGGTCGCCGAGGACTTGAACTTCACTGTGTGTAAAGAGAGAAGCTGTCAGGTTGGGGGGTGCGTCTTGGCTGGTCTGGAAGGGCAGGGGCGGTGGTGGCGGGGGCGGCAGCAGCCAGCTGAAACCATCTTCCTTAGTGGATGCTGACCCCGGCAAATCTCTCACCTCCGCCAGCGGGCCGGGCCCCGGCCCCTCTTCGTAGGGGATCTTGCAGCCCGGTTTGTGGGCCACCAGCACAAACTCCAGACGCTCCTTCTCCTTTTGGAGCTCTGCAATCTCTGACTCCAGCTCCGCCTTTTCTTCTTCCAGCTGATCTGTCTCCTGAGGCCCAGTAGCCAGGTCATGGAGAAGAGGGAGGAAGAAGAAGACAATGTAAGCCACTAGAGAAGATGGGTCGTGGCTGAAGCCATCTTCCCCATGCTTGCTGGCAAGGCCCAGGGCTGGAAGGCAGCCCGGACTGAGAGGAAAGACCACCTGAGATGGAGTCTTGGTGTGCTATTGAACTTGGGGCAAGGGTCTGGCCTTCTAGGAGCCTCTCCATCTGCAGAGTGGATGGCTGGAAGATAGCCAGGTGCACAGGCGAGCCTCTGGTTGCAGGAAGCACTCAGAGGTTTGTTGAATGAATGCATGATTGTTATATGTGTTTAATGCCACCTGTTACCTGACCTCCTCTGCCTCCCAAGGAAGAGACTAGGTAGCCCAGGAAAGTGCAGAATTTCCCTGAGTTCCTCTAGGGGCTGCCGGTCCCCCCCACCCACTGTGAGTCTAAAGTAGGAAAGTCTCAGACTGAGGGAGGACATAAAAGGGGAGGAGGCCTTGGCGGACGCCATCAGCCCACGGTGTGACAACTATGAGCAGCTGAGGAAGGCGGTGGGGAATTGACACAGGATAAGAGGATTTCGTTTCATGAACTCTCCAGAATGTTAAAGTAGAGGAAACCTGGGAGGTTCCGTGAGGGGGGAAGAGATGCAGAAACAGGCAAAATGGGCTATCGCTTGCCCAAGACCAAAAGGGAGAAATGCCCAAACGCCCCCTCTATTAAAGGTCCCTCATATGTCCCTTCAGGAAGGACTGAGGACCAGGAGAACAGCGTGCGTGGGTGGGGAAAGGGTCATTAATCGGGGCAGGGAGTGGCCAGGAGTCCACAGTCCACATAAATCTGAGAAGGTCTCTGTGTGTGCACGGGGTCACCCTATCTGGCCATGCCTGTACCTAGTTCCAGACGTGGAACTGCTGGTTCTCAGCCCAGGATAAGAGTGCAGGTTTGGGGGGTGATAGAGGATGAGGAGAGAGCCCCCCTTTGGCAAACCCTCACCCCACCCCAGGGGCCATCCTCACCGCCTGGAGTCGGTCAGTCAGCTCCCTCCGACGGTTCCTACACTTAGCTGCTGCCAGTTTGTTTCGTTCCCGACGAACCCTTCGCTTCTCCTCCTCCTCCGGGGTAAGCTGAGTAGGGAAGACAGAGGCCATGAGGTTTGGGAACACAGTGCACCTCCTCCATCCATCCTGAACCTTCTCTCCTTCCAGAACCCCCAGGATCCAGAAAAGGACCCTCTCATCCTCACTGACTAAGGATGATAGGGTTTCTGCAGCACTGAGGCCTTGGTGGTCCCTCATCCCAACAATGAGAAAGTTCCTGCCTCTCCAGCTTCCTCCTCCCAGACCAAGTTCTGATGCCCCTTACTCACCGTCTCCTCTCGGGGTCTCCTAGGCCGGGCTCGGGCTGGGCGGGCAGGCCCAGGTCCGCTGGTGGCTCCGCTGGTGGAAGGCCCACCACTGCCACTAGCTCCGCCACTGCTGTAGCCACTTATGCCCGGTGTTGAGTAACTGGTTCCAGGCATGTCATAGGGGTCGACGGCCGGGGGCTGGGAGGCCAGTGGCTGTCCCTGGGACTGGGCCATGGAAGAGATGAGGGTGGGTTGCACGAGCCACTGGAGGTCCTGGCTGGTTGTGATCGCGGTGACCGTGGGCACGAAGGAACCGGGCATTTCCCCAAGACCGGCGCACTCCTACGGGGTGACACATACACACACAGGCGTAGACACACAAACAGAGACACCGACACACACACACCCAGCACACATACACACACCGACCCCGTGAGTGAGCACAGGGTGAGCGGGTGTGGATGTGTGTGTCACAGGCAAAAAGCCACAACACCCACCCTTCCACTACACCGTGACGCAGTGGTTAATGAGAGGATCTCTGCTCAACTGGCTTCTACCTCCTCCTTCTTCCTCGGGGAAAGGTTGCACGGTTCCAGCGGGTGGTGAATCACACCCCGGGTTGGTGACTCTTAGGTGTGGGGGGTGGGGAGGAGGCTGGACACAGCCGGGTGACAGAACTCCCGGGACGGAGTCACAGCCACACACACAGCCACAACACCCCACCCCCACCCCAGAGGCAAGGGGAGGGAGAGGGAGAGGCCTTAGGCCAAGCCTTCCTCTACTCTCACACACATACACACACCCCTCTGAGCGAGGGGATGAGCGATTAGAGGGTGCATGAGACCCCCCTGCAGGGGCGGGGATCCTCATTAACCAGGTGTTGGGCGACGGGCCTTGGAGTTTAGAACAGCGTTTCAAGTAATTGCCTCTCCCCAGAATGAGGCTGACAGTGACAGGTTACTGTGGACAGACAGGTAAAGAGTGACGACCCGGGTTCCTTCAGACTGTCGCGGAAGGGGAATGGTGTAGGTCCCGAGCCCCCAAGCCCAAGCGGCGCTCATCTCCCCCCACCCCCAAATGGAATCCTGGAACTGCTCGGAACGCTAAACTACTCTCCTAGGGGGCGTGGTGAGGGATGGGCTGGCCCGCCGGCCAATCAGCGTCCTGGAAACCCAGAGGAGGCGGGGCTCCTGGAGACCACCTGGCTGCTCCTCCTAGACTTAACGGTTCTAGTCCTGTCTTCGAGACACCCGGGAGGGACCAAGTGTCCGTAATAGAGGGAGTGGAAGTGCGTATATATGCCTATAGAAGAGAGTGATGGTCACCAGGTCTGAAGAAACCCCAGCCCACAATCAGACATTCTCTGCCTCTGAGAGCAGAGAAACGGGATCCCCTTCAGGTCCTCGCGGACCCATTGAGCCGCAGAGGGTCTCTCCTGACGCGACAGGATTCCCCTTCGCTCTGCCTCTAAAGGCCGGTAAAAGGGACACTAGCGCCGAGGAACCTCGGATTCCAGGGACAAAGCGGAGGAAGGGATCTGCACCCCACAAATAGGAAGAGAAAGTTGATTGGCCAAAGCCCGCGCTGCGGCGGCCAATCGGAACGCCGGACTGCCCCCTCCCTTAGCAACGTGGCCACGGCGTTCCAAAATAGAACGCTCCCGGGACGTCAGGGGCGGGGCGGACGAAGGGGGCGCCGCGCGCCGTGCGTGCCCCGCGTCAGACGGAGGATTCCAGCGCGTCAGCCGTTACGCACGGGTCCCCCGTTACGTCTCCGCGCAGGAGGCGGAGGCAGCTCAGTGGAGGGTTCGAGGCCCGCTTTCCCGCTGGATGGAGAGCGACCCGGCGCCAGAGTGGGCGCACCAGTGGAGGAGGTAAAGGGAAGAAGCTACTGGAAGCTTCCCTGGGATCTCCCCACCTGCCTAACCGCTCTATAGCTTCAGGTGGGGACCTGGGTCGGGGACAGTCCCTGAACCAGCTAAAAGTACTCAGCCCTGCTACCGCATACACGTTGCACTGAACGGCGCCTTCTAGCCACCCTCAAAGCTTACCCCTCTGCATTCCCTCCCTGCGCTCCACGCACACGACCAATTGCAAACAAGTCCCGACTCTGCAGTTTGCAAAGTGCGCCCTGCGCACCTATACCGTCGCTGATCCTGGGGTTTGATGAGTCTTTATGAGGGGTGGGAAGAGTGCTCGTTCCACCCTTGACTTGAAAAAAATTAAACCCCGCAAAGCAGTACCCTAACCCATTAGAACTTACCTGGGAGGCGGCGGCGGTGGGTGGACTGCCAAAGGAGTCCACCGAAGACAGATACTGAGACTCGGCGGAGGGCGAGGAGCTGCACCGGGAGCCGGAATCGTAGTCTCCGGGAAAAGCCTGAAACATTTCCCTGGGCACAGGGGGGCCCCTGTGACCACGCTGAGGTCGCCGGGAAGCCAAGGCTATGGCCGGGTGGGGAAAGAAAGGTGCGAGTCCGGGATAAGTCGAGCGCGTCGCCAAAGTGCGCCGTCCGGGGCAACTCGGGATGGGGGCCGCGTCCCGTTCCAACAGTCGCAAAGTTTCTGTGCAATTCCTCTGCGGCGCCCAGGCCCCCACAAGATGCCGCTGTGCCTCCCGAAAGTCCAGGCTCGCTCGGTTGAACCCAGGGGCGTGGTGGGGATCGCTCCCCTAAAGGTGGAAAGCGCTGTCCTACTGTACAGAATCTGCTTCGGATGCGGTCTCCTCCACGCGTCCGGTGGGTCCCACGGGGGGAGGGATGTGATAAAGAAGACGAAAAAAAGTAAGTCGGTCCTCCAAAGTAAAATGTAGAATTACCTCGAAGAATCCTTCCAAAAAGTTTCTCTCCGGAAAAAAAATAATAAACCGAATTTCACAGCCCCCAAGAACCACAACAATAAAGTCCCTAAGCCCCAGCTCCGCGCGTCCCAGCAGTGGCGGTAGCTCTCAGTCTTATGAATGAAACCCAAAGCCGCCAGCCTGTATTTATATGCCCGGGCCCAGCCTCCTGCTTACGTCACACCCCCCTCACTCCACAAACTTCCTCAGATCTCCGGCCCTGTTGGGCCGAGCCCCGTGCCGCACGGCAAGAGGTCTGCCTTAGCTTCGATATGGTCACCTGCATCACCTTTGCCGCCCTGGGGGTCTCGGGGGCTGCGTTCCAGAGCTCTCGGCGGGAGGGGATCCCGGCCCCGCCTCCTTGAAGTTCCTGTGACGCAATTAGCCATATAAGGAGCTCGGCCGGCGAGGCAGAGTGTTTGTTTGGTAACCTAGCAATTACGTCAGAGGGAATCCCTCTCGCTCGCGCGCTCACTCCGCGCGCTGGCAGAACCCGCCCGCGCTTGCGCAGTGCCGCGCCGCCCCGGGGGCTGGTATTAATAGGTTGTTAGACTGGCCGAGCAAAGGCAGGGGTCGGGGAGACCCCAGCTAGTGGGTACACCTACCCTCTGGCAGCCCCTCCCAATTCTCCTGGTGCAGTGGTGCAGCGCCCGCCACTCGAGAGGAAGGTTACATCTCCAAAAAGAGACCCCGGCTAGTGTGCTGTAGTCACGTAGGTGGGGAAACTGAGTCCCGAGGTGGGTGGGAGGGGCTGGGATGCTCCAGGTGAAAGTGGAGGCGCGAGTGGAGTCCCGAGGCTCAGCGCAGCTTCTGCCCTGCCTTGCTGTGAGAGCTCGGGAAATGTTTTCCCTCTCTGAGCTTCGGCTTTAGTTTTTCCAGCTAAACAAAAGATGTGTGTCTTGGATCCTACTGGTCCCCCAGGTCCAGCATCTGAAAGGTAAGTGGGTTTGGAGGAAATGGAGAATGAAACTTAGGATGCAAACTTAGGATGTGTATAACTAGTAATAGTAATAATAATTATTATTAATTATTTTTATTGATACCATGTATTCAACAATTACCAAGTGCCAGATCCTGCGCTAGGCCTCTCAATACAAGATTTGTAATCCTTAAAACAATTTACAAGGGTTAAGGGAGGGAAATCTTCATTTTATAAAAGAGGAAAATGGTCCCTGGTGGGGTTAAGTGACATGTCCAAGATCCCATTGCAAGACAATCAAACCCAGAATTCTCAAACTCCAGAGCTCCAGCTCTCTCGATTTCTGAGAGTTTCCTGATTCAGTGAAATTCCCTGAAAACCCTGTTTAAATGAAATTAACAATAATAGCAGCTTCCAGTCCTCCAGAGCTATAAGCCTTGCAAACCCAACACTGTCTGCTCAGTTACACTGTGGTAATCCAGGCTCAGAGGGGTAAAGCTGCTTACCTGAGGCCTCCCAGTTAGGAACTGGGGTTCAAGAGGCTAATGTGGGTATTTTGGAAGCCACAGGCCCAACTCTAAAGCACCCAGTGGAAAGGGTCCCACCAGCTGCTTTACAAATCTCAGAGATCCTGGCACTCCCCTCCGAGTGAAGAGCCTGACTCAGCCCTGGGCACAGAGGGAGCAGCACTTTAAAGCTACTGACTCCCACAGGCCCAGAGAAGGGGAGAATCTGGCTCAGGGTCACACAGCAGGTCTGAGGCAGAGCAGGAGGGGATCGTTCCTGATTTGCAGGAAAGTCTTGATTCTCTGTCTGGATAGTGGGGAAGGGATAGGGATATGTGGAACACTGGAGGGACTTGGGGGGCAAAATGGGGATGTGGAAGTTTCCGGACAAAAGCCCAGCCTCAAGCCTGCCTGCCCTCTGCTTCGTTGCTCTACGCCCCCTCTGTCTGCCATCAGTCTGGAAGTAGGGACAAAGACTAGGAGATGACACAGCAACCATCAGCAGGCAGTGACTCGGCCCCAGCATCAGACGGGGAGTGAGCTCTCGTCCCTTGCCCTGTCTGAGCCCCTCATCTCCTCTCCCACAAAAAGAAGGAGGCACAAACACCGAGCCTGGCTGCCCACAGAGCGTCATAACCCAGCACAGGCGGCCCAAGCACAGCCACTGGTACCTACTCCCAGGGTCACACTCGGACATTTGGACATTCACCCACAAGCAGCAACACACACGGCCACACAAAAAAGCAGCTTCTCACACACACGCGGAAACACACCATCACATGGTTACCAACACACGTGACACGCGCACCTTCGGTACAGAGCCACGTGGATATTCTTTATACACGATAACAAGGGCTAATGCTTCATGAGTGCTCATATTAATTTTCTTTAATTCTTACCACACTCCTATGAGGTAGGACCTATCATTTTACAGGCAAGGAAACAGAGGCCCAGAGAGGTGAAGTCACTTCTCCAGAGTCACGCAGCAAATGAGTGGCAGAGCTGGGCTGAGAATGCGGCCTGTGGACTTCAGCCTGGGATTTTAATGACCTTAAAATGAATTATGTATATTGGTATATGCAGATGCAAATGGTCACATTCATGTGGACACTGGGCATTGACCCTTCTACTGGCAGACCCCCCAAAATTAAGGCAGTCCGGGCTTCCATTCTGGCCCCACCAGTTAGTAGCTGACTGAACTTGAACTGATGCCTGGAGCATCCGTTTTCTTGTCTGGGAACGGGGACAGAGTAGTGCCCAGTTCATGGGGCTGATGGGAGGATTATGTGAATAATATTGAAGCTCCTGGAACACACCTAGCACATTGCAAGAGCTTTTTTTGTTACCTAAACAAAGCCACCCTGATCTTTGCAGACATAGACCCTCCGAGAGACATCACTGGAAGCAGAATCACACAAAATGTTTTCATGATCCTCTAGCACTTTTGACTTTGTGGGCCTCTTTCTCCAGAGACATCTTTAAAATTACATTTCACAACTGCATTGGTATAAAAACAAATAACATCACATATTAAAACTTTTTTTTTTACCAAAAAGTTCAGCTTTTTCTTCTGATCTTAAAAGAAATTGAACATTGTCATGTGCCCTGGCACTGTGCCTGTTGTGCTTAAGGGAAAGTTGGCCCTGAAGTTACACACACACACACACACACACACACACATGAATCTCATTCAAACACGCACATGCAGACATGTACACCCGCCCGTAGAACCTGGGGAGTTTCCGGGAGAAAGAGAACTGGAGTGTGGGGGAAAGGGCAGCACCCTTGCTCTGACTATCCAGGGCTTGGCTCTGCGTGAGGAGCAGGCAAGGGGAACCCTCAGCCTTCTGCCCCCGTAGGTGAGTGGTGGCGTGACAGTGCCAAGTCAGCTTGCTCAGCGAATCCTGTAAACAGCCCTGGGCTGACTCTGCCAAAGGCAGGACCCAGCACGTCCTCCACTCTTCCTTTGGCAGAACTCCTGCTACGCTGTTCCTCAGTTTCCCCATCTACAGAGCGAGAAGGTCGGATGATGATGGTCTCTGAAATTCAATAAAAATGAGGAGGAGGACAATGGCCCTGAAAGCAAAACGGTTAGTAAGCTGTGCCCCGTGCTTTCGCATGCATTATCTCGTTAATCCTCACATCACACCGATCTCATAAATGGGTTCTTCTATTATCCCATTATACAGAAAAAGAAACTGAGGCACAGGGAGGTCCAGCCTGAGATCAGTGCTTCTCAGCTGTTAACGTGCTTCTCACTGGGGATCTGGTTACGGTGCAGATCTGGTGTGGTCTTTTTCATTTCCAGCAAGCCCTTAGGTGATGCCAAGGCTTCGGCTCCAAGAGACAGGTCGCAAGTGTTTCTGAGGTGTGGGAGGAGCAGGGTATGCATGTGAGGATGTATATCTTGCTGTTGTGACTCTGATCTCTATGAGGGTAGAGCCAGGCTGGTTAGTAACTGCTGGCTTCTTGGTGCTCAACACTGAATAGTGAGTGTTATTGGTTGGCTGGGCCAGTTCCCCGCTGAGCCATCCCAGAGGCCTCCTGGAGGGGGTTGTCTATGGAGTTTCAGGAAGGCAGAATGATCCAGACTGGGGACTCTTAGGTTGACCCTCCCAATTCCCTGGCATTCTGCATTGAAACTTCTCACTCACCATGGCCCACGAGGCCCGGCATGACCTAGCCCATGCCAACCACCCCAGTGTCTCTCCCACTCTTCTCCATCAGTCCAGATGTCAGGATCTCTCTTCCTTGTCTTCAGATCCTCCTACATGCTCTCCCACCTGCCGGGAGCACTCTTCTTTTTGCTTCCTCTGGCTTATACTCTCTTCCTCCAGGTCTTAGCTCCTATGTCCCATCCTCCAGGATCAAGGCTGGGTCAGTTCTCCCTCCCCCAGAATCCCCTTCTCGCTCTGCCTGTCTGGGATCTGTCTCCTCTGCTGGGCTCTATTATTATTAAGGCCTGGGCTGAGGCTGTCCTGGTCACTGCCGTGTCCCCAGCACAGTGCTGAACACCCAGTAGGTGCTCAGTAAATATTTGTTGGTTAAATGAATCTTCACCATTCACTCAGTTTTTCATTCATAAACTCTGACAGATTGTCTCAGACAGAGCTGGGCCTCTCTGTTCCTTCGTCATCACATGGATTGTCGGGGCAGATGTTACAGACCAGCTGACAAACAGGGAGGCTGTACACGGGTGTTGGAGCCTGGCCTCAGGTGTTGATGAACAATGAGTCTGCCTGTCCTTCATGCCTACTCCCAAGGAGGAACTGAGCTGAGCCGATGACCCTGGGTCTTCCCAGGGTGGAGTGTGGTGGCATGGACATGCTTGTTTGTCAGGAATAGGAAGAAGGAGGCTTGGGGGAGACAGAAATTCAGATGCACGTGCAGGCAAACACAGGTGTACACACACAACCCTTTTACCTTTGTTTGCACTGACACACAGATAACTAAGTGAACACGCAATTGCACACACAGAACTAAACACACTGTTGTGCATGTGTCACAGAGGTGTGCGCACACCATAGATACTGACAGTCACACACCTTTGTCTGCACAGACACACAACTCCACACCTACAGCTGACGAGCCAGGCACCTCCACTGCCACAGTGAGACCCCCGAGCTGAGGACTCCCAGAATTTCTTAGATATCCACAGTTTCACAGGCACAAAGAGCCTCCACAAACTCTTGAGCTCAGTGAGGTTAGAGCAAGCAGGAGGGCTTCCTGGTGGTGGTGGGTCTGGCCAACCATCCTCAAGTCCTGAAAAGATTTAGATAAGGAGGGAATCCCCGAGAGCATTCTCTCCCTACTGTGGACGTGCAAGACCAAAGAAGAGGAAGCAGGAGAGACTGTGGGAAGCCGAGAGGAAGCACCAGCCCAGAGTGGCGAGGGTGACTGTTGTGGACACTTTTCTGTCTGGACTTTGAGTGAGAATAAAATGTTGTATTTACAACACAGCTAACAGTCATTCGAGAAAACAAACCATGTGCCAGGTGCTGCGTTATACAGATCTACTGTATTTTCTTATTTAACCTTCCAATAACACCAGCTGTAAGGAGGGCACTGGTTGTGTGACCCTGGTCAAGTAGCTCAACTCCTCTGAGCCTCAGTTTCCTCGTCCGTAAAGTGGATATAACAGCACCTCCCTTCTAGCGCTGTTTTGAGGAGTAAATGAGTTTACGTGTAAATGCCTAGAACAGTTTCCAGCAGAAGGAATGTCCCCTGTAAGTGTAAGCTATCACGGCAGCAATGATATCTATTGTCCCCATTCAGCAGGTAAGGAAACGGAGGCAAGAGCCCATAGGGAACTTTCCCGACTTGTAGCCTTGAGTGGGTGAGGCCCGGGTGCCAACCCAGGTAGCGAGGCGACAGTCCTGTGACGGATGGAGGCCGGGCCTCTGCACGCTGGGTTCTGCGTGTGCGTGCGTCTGTGCCTACGCACGTTGTATGGCGATTCCATTATTCTTTGACTCCGTGGTTCTCTGCTCAGTCACCCAGGCCCCGTCCCACACCCAGCAGGTCATCCAGCCATGGCCCGCAACCCGCAGCCTCCCGGTCCCACCCACACGGGCTTCCTCCTCTCTGCCAGGGGCCTCCCCACCAGCTCCCTTCGCCACACTCTCCTTCCTGCACCTTGAGGCATTTGTGGCTGGGTGGTCTCTGGCCGTAGCTGCCCAGATCCCTGACTCAGGACTCCTGCCCCCTCACTGACCCCAGTACAGCCTTCCCGGCCCGCGGCCAGACAGCCACGCGGGGGTGTCACGGGGGTGTCATGGGGGCCACAGCGGGCCACGTGCCCACACCCGCAGTGGCTGAATTCTGCCTGTGATTCAGTCTGCTTGTCTGGGCCGCCGGGGGTACCCTGGCCTGGTGATGTCAGCGGCCAGGTATGTGGCCGGGTTTCTCCGAGGTGACTCAGACGCCTGAGCCACCCTCTCAGTCCTGCAGACACTCCGGGCATCTGTCCAGGGCAGGCAGCAGCCTCGCCGCCTGACACTCCCTTCCCGGCCCCCTCCACACCCTCCACAGCCCTGAGCTGTGGGAACAACGGTTGGGGGACAGGCACGAGGCAGGTCCCAGAGACTAGGGCCCCAGCTAGCCCTGGCAGCCCATCAGGCCTTCCCACCTGCCCCCAAGACCAGGACTCACAGGTTTTTGTGGGATGAAATTTATTCATTCATTTATTTATTCAAACAGCCATTCAGACATCTACTCAACGTCTCCCCTGTGGCAGGCACACTGGACACTGGCGACAGAGCTGAGAACAAGACAGACATTCCTCACAAAGCCCCTAACAGAGTCTATACATCATGCGTTATTATTATTGCTATCGTTATTCCTGCCTCAAATTCTACCAGCCTTTAAGACTCAGGCTGATTTCTCCCCTCCTCCCGCACTCCCAGGCAGCTTTCCAAACAAGTTTCAGCATCTTTTCACCCTTAGCCTTGAGGCAGTTCTTGGAGGAAGTCCTTCCTGGAATCTGACCTTCGACCAACCTGCTTCAGCAGGTCCTCTTTCCTCCCTTTTTGACTTTGCACATGTCCAGTCCCATTAAATAACTTGGACCTACCCCTACTCCTGAACTCCACTCCTCGTCTGCCTCCCTAGAACCTGAGGTGTACAGTGATGACCATGAGTGCACCTGTAGCTACTGAGTGCTCACTAAGTACTTACACCAGGGTCAAGACTTCCAGACACAGCTTCATTTGGTCACAGACACCCCTGCAGGAGGTCCATTATCATGCCCATTTTAAAGGTAGGACACTGAGCCCCAGAAGTATTTTGGTACCCACCAGCTCAGGACCACACAGCTAACACCTGAGTCCATAACTTGAGTTCTGGACACAGGCATGCAGGGACATACTGAGGAAGTAAGAATATGCCTGACAATCAAAAGCAGGATGTTTTTGTAATTGTTTATTTTGTGCCAGGCATTTCTAAATGCTCTCTATGTGAACTCATTTTACTCCCCATAACAATTTTGTGAGTGCATATAATCATTATCCACATTTGACAGATGAGAAAACTGAGGTACAGAGAGGTCCTAATTCTAATACGGAGAGAAAAACACAGTTCAAGTCCACAAATATTGACTGAAGCCCTTCAGGTGGGTGCTGAAATTAGAGCTATACAGCTGGACACAGTTATAGCAACCCTCCTGTGCTCAGACTCACAGAGGCAGAGTCAGGAGACCACCACCCAGAAGCACAGAACCATTCACACAGTTACACAGACATGAGCACTTGACATGGACACACATAAATCATTGATTCATTTTCTTGACAAATAATTACTGAGGATCTACTGCGTGCAGGGAAGCACTGGGGACCCAGCAGTGACCACAACAGCCCTGGGCCTTGTCCTCAAGAGGCGCACAATCAAGTGGGGGAGTCAGACAGTAGATAAACAAATACAGAATTAGAAATTGCAATAAATGCTGTAATTGTAATAAAAAGAAAACTCAGAGATCAAATGTGCTCATGAACATGGGTACCTGCAAATTTACCCACATGACATACACAGACATCCAGAGAGGCGAGCTAGAACCAAAACGATGCACATCCATAGGTACTTATACACTCACTGTTTCACAAATGACCACACGCAGAGACTCACAACACACACACATGCACACAGTCAGCAGGGCTCCAGATAAATCCGGATACAAATGCAAACTGGGGAAACCACTTGCTTAGTCCAGCAGTTGCTCTCACACACAGAGGAAGTCCTCACCATCATGCTCTCACGCAGGAAATAACAGATGTAAACACTCACTGGCAGAGTCACTCACCTGCAGTCACATCCATTCACACTGGTCACATCCATTCACACTACCACACACCCAATTTCTTCTTACTTCTTGGAGATTCGTCCCAGCCTTGATCACATGGAGCTACTGAATGGGGGGTAGTGGGAGTGTGTGTTGAGGATCAGTTATTAGAACCTCCCAGCCGTGGACAGCTTCCCGGACACAGTACGGAAAGACGGCGGGCTGCCTGTTTGATGAAAACGGCTCCAGAAAGACAGGCAAGACAACCCGAGGGGAGCAGGGAAAGGAATGGGGGGCGGGGAGCTCTTAGGCTGTGGCTCGGAGTGTGAGTGCGTGTGGATACAGGTTGTTCACCGTGTGTCTGTCTCCACTGGTGGGGACCCCAGTCGCGCCAGGGAGTCTGAGGCAAAAGCAGCAGGCCAAAGAAGTGTGCTTGGATCTGTTCGAGTTGTTATTGTTTGGGGGAATATGAGACAGCCACAGCGCGGGAGACGCGGGACGCACAGACATGCCGGGGAGGAGGGGGCGCAGACGGACAGATACCCGAGCGGAGGCGGTCCAGGGTCAGACGGAAGGAGCGGCGACAAGCAGACTGCGGCTGTCTAAAGGGAAACCGGCAATTTGGGGACCTGGTTCTCCCCCGCTCCCATCACCGCAGCTCCCCCCATCACCCCGGGCTCCCAGTCGGCCCTTCTGTCGGGCCGAGCCGGTCCTGGTTGCGCCCTGTGCTGCCGCGCTGCCGGGCCAGGGACAAACAGCCTTCTCGTTGCTAGGCGACGGCGTTCCACAGCCCGTCGCGTCACCACGTCTGCGCGGGCGGGAGGGGGGGCGCACGGAGACGGCGGCCGCGTCGTTTGTTGACGTTGCCTGGCAACCGTCTTGGTGCTGCTGAGCAACGCCGGCCGACTGTTCGCTCTCTTAAAGGAACATGAACATTTTTACAAGCTCCGGCTCTGGCCGCGCGGCGTGACTGAGGCGAAGCGGAGAGAGCAGAGAGAGGGTCGCTCCCGAGGCGGCGGGGAGGTGTAGGGGATTGGAGGCAGGGTGAGGCGCCCTGGAGCAGAAAGAGCATATGAGGCGGGAGCTGTTAAAGTATTCGAGATGCTAGAGTTAGATAGTAGATGCTAGATTACTTGTGTGCATTGGCGCACGCACTTGTGGGCACATCCGCGAAGGAATGGGTGGCAGTGATAAACGGCTAAAGAGACTTGGGTTCGAATACCCGCTCTGTGACCTTGACCTTGGTCTTCTTTCTCTGAGCCTCTTTCCTTCCTGAAATGGGGGTGATAACATCACCCACCTCCAGAATTGTGGCTGTATGAAATCCTATTAAGCACTTAGTACATAGGAAGTGTTCCAAACTTAATGTGTAGAATTACGTTAGTTGATAACTAAGTTCTGTCCCTACCTCACTGAGTGTTGGAAAAAAAGAAATGGTGTTTGTAAAATTCTTACTGCAACAGTGCATTCAACATACCGAGGGCGGGGGGGGGGGGCTGTTGTATCATTACTGCTGTTTTTATTATTTCCTCCACTCTGTAAAAGAGCACAGGATAGGGCAGTGGCGGTCATTGTCTTTTTGATGTCTTGAGGTGCACTGGCTATGGATCAAGCAGATATGGTTGGAATCCTTGTCCCACTGGATCCTGGCTGTGTGACCCAAAGCAAGTGCCTTGCCCTCTCTGACCCTCTGCTTCTTCCTCAATGAAACCAGTGATCGCTCACATCTCACAGTCCCTTCTGGGTAACTAACGGTTCTGGGCCAGGGGTTCCCTCTTGTTGGGCATGACCAGTCAGTGCCCCATGTCTGTGGCATGACTCATGGGGCTATATAAAGCTCCTAGGTTCTGTATGGAGGGCTATAATAACGTGTTTAATGTGCATCCTATGTATCAGGCCTGGGCAGGGTCCCCGGCTTGTCAAGCCTGCGACTGCCGAACTACAGACCAACTGTTTCCAGGAAGCAGGGACTGTAATACAAGGGCCATATGTACACTCTCATTGAATAGAAAATGTGCCCCTCTTGGGGTCTGTCCCCTTAAATGGCTATCTTTCTCTCTGTGTCTCTGCCTCTTATTAGGTCTCCATCTCACCCTGCATCTTTCTAACCCCTATCTCTCTGTCTCTGTCTCACCATCTCTGTGTATCTCTGTCACTCTGTCTCTGTTCCAGAATCACTTTCTAGGGCTCTTCCTCCCTTTGCTCCCCTTTCTCTCTCTGAGTCTCTAGATCCCAAGTCTCTCTGTGTGTCTGTGTGATTCTCTTTTAATTCCCACACTCATTACCGAAGTGATTCTGAGGAGGATCTGGAAGCACAGAGTCCCTAGCTGCTGACTGCTGTGTGATGGTGGCGTGTGCCCTCTGCTCTCTGGGCCTCTGGTCTTCCCTGTCTGCAAAATTAGGCAGAGGGACTACTGCAAGCCCACAGTTGTCCCAGTCACCAGTCACCTGGAGAGCTTTTTTTTTTTTTTTTTTTTTTTTTTAAATGCTTATAGCATCTGATATTCCAAGGTGGTCTCCCATCCAACCAGGCCCGACCCTGCTTGGCTTCCGAGATCAGACGAAATCGGGCACGTTCAGGGTGGCATGGCCATAGACTGGAGAGCTTTTTAAAGGTGGATTTCTCCGGTCCTGCACCCAAAAGCTGTGGGCTGGCATCTCAGAGGAAGAGGCGGTGGGAATCATGATACATGAGCTCCTCCCTGGTGATTCTGCACAGCCAGCCAGAACTGCTGGCCTTGGGCCTCCACACATTTGTCCCAGTGCCAGGTTCTGATGCCATATAATAGGTGAGATTCCACAGAGACACATGGCCAGGGATAAAAGTGATTTCCACTGTAGGTAGAATGTCCTGAGTGTGGAGGGGAGAGAGAAGGAGAGAGAGAGAGAGATCTGGGGGTGAGGGTGGGGCTGGAGAGAGACAAGGATAGCAAGAAAAGAGACAGGGAGAGATAGAGACAGGATAGAGACAAAAAGAGTCAGAGACAGAGAGATACAGAGTTTTAAAGAGAAAGAGAAATTCTGCACACAGCCTGAAAACACATCTCCACAATGAAGGGCTGCATACTTGTTTATGTGCAAATGTGTGACGGTCTTTAACAGGTTGCTACAGGCAGCACTGGGGTGTGCCGGGTCCAGTGCTGGGATTAAGTGTGGGAGTTCCCAGGCAGGTGCTGGGCTGGGAGGTTCTGGGTGGACCCTCTCTACATGTATCTGCCTGCCTCTCAGCAAGTGTCCTGGGCCAGCAAGGGTGACTGCCTGACAACCCAAACACCAGTCAGGCAACATTCTCCTGTTAGGCCACCACTTTCTACGCCCACTAGGTGTGGCTGATGAGGAAATTGATCCAGGGGTCCTAGGGCCCACATAGATGAATCTGATGTAGCTCCAGGCATTGAGGGTTTTGTGTGGGTAGATGGACTTGAGAATAGCAGCACTAACAGGTGCCATCTTTGGGCAAGTTGAGTGACCTCTCTGCGCCTCAGTTTCTGCATCTGTCGAATGGGGATGATAAGGACGTCTGTGGGGATGTGAGCTCTGCCTAACATAATGGTAACTGCTGCCATCTACTGAGGCTTGCCATGAATGTGCTTGTCAGCAAATTCTGCAGCTCTCAGTTCAAACACCTCTAGTCCAAATCACCATCCCCTCTCCCCTGGACTGTTGCCTGGGGCTCCTTGCTCTTTTCCCTGCCTCCACCCTTGCCTCCCAGAGTCTATTCCCCACACACGACCAGAGGGGTGATGTTAAAATCAAAGTTGGTTGTGTCCCTCTTTTGCTCAAAACCTCCTCATGGCTCCTGACTCACTCAGAGTAAAAGTCGAAGGCCTCACCGTGACCTTAAGATCCTGCACACTTTGACCTTACTCTCTGATTCATCTCTGTCACTCCCCTCCCCTTGATCTCTGCCCCCTGATCTCTGCTCCAGCCACACCAGCCTCCTCCTTGTTCCTGCAACATGCCAGACATTCTCCCGCTTTAAGGCCTTTGCACTTGCTGCTCCCTCAGGCTGGGCTGCCCTGGGCCCACACACGTGTAAGCTTCC
The DNA here is from genome assembly GCF_014176215.1 of Rousettus aegyptiacus. Classification (NCBI taxonomy): domain Eukaryota; kingdom Metazoa; phylum Chordata; class Mammalia; order Chiroptera; family Pteropodidae; genus Rousettus; species Rousettus aegyptiacus. Next base: position 43,421,878 of record NW_023416289.1, on the reverse strand, counting down.
CCCTGACCAACTTCCGGTCTCCGTTCAAACATCGCCTTCTCCGCCTTTGCCTTCTCCGTAGGCCTGCCCTGACCACCCTATTTAAAATGGCAGCCCCACTCCTCCCTCCTCCTGCTTCCCCAGCACTTACCACCTTCCAATGTGCTTGTAATTTGCTTATTTATGCTGATATATTGTTCAGCACCCCTCTCCCCACTCCTAAAGTGGAAGCTCCCAGGACAAGAGAGCTCTGTCGTGTTCAGTCTTGTGTACTCAGCACTTACCACGGTCCTGGCACATAGCAGGTGCTCAAGAAATATCTATTGAATGAATAAATGACAGATGGCATGTGCCAGGAATTGTGCCACAAACTGTAGGTCGCTGAATTCACTGAATGGTCAAAACAGCCCTATTTGCTAATCACTACCCATTTTTCAGATATGGAAACTGTCAGAAAGGGGACATCCCTGTGACAGAAGTGCAAAGTCCCCGATGACCCGAGGTAGACTGTCCTGCCTTCAGGGGCGTCCCTTCGGGCTTGGAGTTGTCTGTGTTTAATCTCACTATATCTGTGTTTATTTCTGGGCTCCTCCTTGCTTGCTTGGTCGCGTGCTCTCCATTAATCACTGCGTCCCAGACAGCTCCCTGCGGCTTCGGCCCCCACGAATGTCTCAGAGTTTCTCTGTCGGAGTGGGGGCGGAGGAGTCCCTGAATCTCTACTTCTGTGTGATGCCCCTCGGTCTCTGGGTCTCTGCGCCTCGCAAGCCTCTGGGGTGAAGGCCGCGGGCTAGCGGTGCCCGCTCCGCCTCGGCGCGCAGTCTTAGCCCGGCTCGCACCGGCCTGCCAGGGGCGGGCGGGGCCTGTTGCTCGGAGACCAATGTTTTGCCACCGCAAACTGGGTCTCTGGGCCACCGCGGGGGATGGGGGGGAGGGAGGGGCGGGGCGATGACGGCCTGGGAACTCGCGCCGGGCGTGGGAGCGGCCAGGGCCTGGGGCGGGGAGCGGCCCGGAGGCACGGCGGCTGTCTGGGGCCGTGGAGGAATGGGGGACGCGACCAGGATATTGGGACAGTTTGGGGAGACTAGGGGGGACTTGGGGGCTGGGTTTAGGGACGAGAAGGAGTATTATGGGTCCGTTTAAGGGAGGTGGGTAGGAGTTTGGGGCAGACAGCTCATGAGGGAAGCTTGGGGAGTCACGGGAGATTGAGAGGTCAGGGGTAGGAAAGTGGGGAGCCGGAAGAGGGGCCCCTGGATGAGATGAAGGGAGGCACGGGAAACTGAAAGTCGAGGGCATCACAAGCGGCAGGTGTAAGGTCAGGGAGTTCAGGGCAGATATGTGCAGGGCAGGGAAAGCGCTGAACTGTAGGGGGTACAAGAAGTGAGTTTGAGGGAGACAAGGATCCCTGAGGGGAAGGAGGAGGCTGAAACGGGCAGGAAATGAGAGTGAATCAGAGGAGGGGGCGCCCTTGCCACTTCCAGGCCCCTGGGGAGAGGGGCGCTCCCTGCCCATTGTCCCCGGCCTGGCCAGGACGTCCGGTGACATTCCTGCGGACGCGACGTCGGGTTATGTAACACCGCCAGGCCCAGGAGAGGGGACGGAGTCAGGACTGCCGGGTTCCTTTCCACGCCCTGTCCCAAGGGAGGGACGCGGGTCGGGATTCCCGAGCGGCTTGTGATGTCACAGTGGGCGGAGTCCACCTAGGGCTCGAACTTGTTTTCTTGCTCCTCCCCCTCCCCGCCCCCCCCCTCCAGTGGAAAAGCTAGGACTGGATCTGAGACCCAGGGTGGAGAGGGGCGTCCCTAGCGAGGCGGTTGGCTGAGGAGGCCTGATGGTCAAACCTGTTACGCATGAGGGTAAACTGAGTCCCAGAGCGTGCTGACCCCTTTCATTTGATTTATTCATTAAGATGTATTGAGCCCCTACTGTGTGCCTAGGTGATGGGGACACGGCAGCAAATAAAACGGAAGTCCCTGAGATCAAGAGGACTGACCCCTGAATCTGAGCCCATGGAGACTGTACCCCAGCTTCACCTCCTGGAAGCTGGACCTCTTTCATGAGACAGACCCCCCCAAGGGTGGATCCTCCCCCTAACCTCTGGGAGACCCTTCCCTACTGCAGGAGGCAGAACACATCTCAGTTCCCAAGTCCCTGGTCTCTGCATGACTGTATCCCTCTCTTTCTACCCCCATCCCATGGCCTGTCACTTCCTCCGGACTCCCGGCCGGCCGCATCCCCGGGCGCCCCCCTCCAGGGCATGACTAGAGATGCTAGTTGTAACAGGCAGTTGCGAATCACTCAGACGTCACAAGAGCTGACTGTGCTATCATCCTGTCCCTGAGATGTCATCAAGCAGCCTCGGTCTCCTCCCATAAACACCTCTGGGGTCCTGTGAGCCTGAGGAAGGGGCGCTGACCTGTTACCAGTGGTTCCTCAGCCCTCCAAAGGGACGGATTTACTTCCACCCAACCCTTCATCATTAAGGCTCTGGAAGGCACCTTCTTGGCCTCCCTCCCTCCTCTGCCAGGCAGCCTACCTTCAATGCCCTGCTGCCCACCTCTCATTCCCTAGGCTCTGGCTCTGGTCTTTTGGACCTTCCCTCTCTGATCTCACCCCCTCCCATTTTGAAAAGGCTTCAGAGCCAGGCTCTCAAAAGGACACATCCCTGTACCTCTCCAAGCCTCAGTTTTCACATCTCTAAAATGAGCACAGTAGTGGTGCCTGGCTCGCACACTGGGAAGAGTCATTTTAGTGAGGTCCCTTCTGTGACAGACTTAGCACAGCCTGGGGACTTTCTAAGAGCTCAGTGAATCCTTCTAGCCAAGGTACATAAGAAATAGTTAACAGTGAGAATCAGTAGGGATCAAATTGAAGGAGGGACATTTACAAAAGGGTATATACCTTTTGGGCATCCTCCAGCCACACCTGCTCCTTCCTTCTCCTGGGTTTCATCTCAGGGATAACCCCACCATCTATCTTGTCACCTGAGTGGATGCCTGGACCTCATCCAGGGTGCCTCCTTCCCCTCACAGCCTCTCAGCCACCAACTCTGGTCCTTCCTGCCTTCTGTCTTTCAAATTTGCCCTTTCCTCCTCCTCTTCCCTAGGTCCAGGTCCCTCCTTGCCTCCTCCCCTCCTGTCTACCTACAGGAGGCAGCCAGAAGGTCTTATGAAGTATAAACCCTGTCTCTCTCTGGCTCAGAACCTGCCACGGCTCCCTAGTGCCCTTAGAGGAACAGTCCAGGCTTCTTGCCAGAGCCCATGGACACAGTGCGGCTGATCCTTGCTGACTTTTCCAGCTTCCTAATTCCTTGATCCCAAATATGTGATTCTTCTTGTCTTAAAGGATCCTCCAGTCCAATCTCTTTGCCTGGTGGGAACCTTACCACCACTTAAGCCTGTTTTCCATCCATAGCCAAGCACGTCCACCTGAACCAAACTCTGCATACTACAACCAGCTCCCTAGGGCCACACAGGACAGGGCGGTTTCTCTGTCCTGTGATATTTCAGAGACTATAAGATGCTGACAGTGTTGCCTTTGAACCTGAGGAAAATGTACATGGTGTTGAGATCCTTGAGGCTGATTCTTGGAATAGGTACTGAAAGAGTCACAGGATATCAGAATGGGAAGGCGACTTAAAGGATCCAAATGCAAAAAAGGAGACCTAGGCCCAGAGGGAGCAGGGTTCTAGCTGTTCCCACTGCCTGGAGCTATTATGTCCAAACACTGATCTTAAGGCAGGAAAGAATCCTCGAGGGACTTGGATTGGTGAACAAAACGATGGGTGCCAGGATGGGCCCTGTCTCTGGTGACAGCGACCCCAACCTTGGTGACTTCAGACCTGCCTCTGTCCCCAGCCTGAGCCCAACCTTAGTCCCAGGCTGAATCCCGAAGTTGGGCACAGGATGATGAAATTGGCTCCAACTCGGACCTAAGCCGACCCGGTCCACTACAGAAACAAGCCGAGAAGTCAGAGCATCACCCCCAGCCCTCTGCGTGCTGGTTTTGTGTCGGACTTCCTGTGACCTCCCATTCTCCTCTCATAAGGTTGACTGAAAGGCACGAGATCGGTGCTGTGGGTGGGGAGGGAAAATAGGGACAGGGCTTCGGGATGGGTAGGTTGGGAATACGGTTGGGGCGGGCAGGGCTGGAAATGAAGATTAAGATAGGGAAGGGGGAGGGGGTAATGGTCAGAGATGCGGGATGAAAGGTGGGGGCCAGAAGACGGGGAACGTGGGGGGATGGTGGGGAGAGGGAAAGGATGAAGCATGGCGGGTGACAGCTTGGGGGATGCGGGTTGGGGTCGCGGTGGGTGCAGTGCGAACGCCAGGAAAGGTTGGGGACAGCGAGGCCCGGCTGGGCTCAGCACCGCCCCCCCCTCCCCGCTGCCTCCCTTTCCGCTCCCCGGAAGCGCTGAGTCGTCCTGCCTTTTCTGGGGGCCGCTATTTCGGGCTCGGCTCCGAGCGCGGCGACTATTTTTAGCCGCGCTCGGGTAAAAATGGAGCCGGCGGTGCGCGGGTTCCCGAGGCCGTGCGCGCCCCTTTGCGAGAACGGGGGCTGGGGGCGCGCGCCTGAGTCACCGCTTCCCGCGGCCCCGCTGCGCCGCGAGGAGCACGGACCGCTGGCTCCGGACACCCCGCATCCGCTCCAGCCTTCTGGGTCCCTGGGCACCTGGAAACCGGGAGGCTCAGAATATTCTAGGAACATCGCGACGCGTCCGCCCGGCCTCCAGCGGCTGACGGCGGACTTTTGGGCAGAGGCGCCCCCTGGTGGTTCTGTCGGGGATTGCAGACAGGAGCTGGCCATGGGTCTAGCCACTCTCCACCCTACAACCCCACACACACCTATTTCTAAATGAGGAAACTGAGGTAGGGAGAGGAACTGATTGAGACCTCGCAGCCTGAATTGCAAGGTAGGATTGTTCAGCTTCAGCCGGGACACCTCCCTTAGTGGCGAACTCACTACCTGTCAGACAACTAGGTACTATTTCTTTTTTTTTTTCCTTTCTTTTTCTTTTTCTTTCTTTCTTTCTTTCTTTTAACTCCTACAGCATCTGGTATTCCTAGGTAATCTCCCATCCAAGTAGTAATCAGGCCCAACCCTGCTTAGCTTCCAAGATCAGACATTGGGCTTGTTCAGATTGACATGGCCATAGACCATGGACTGTGACTCCACTGGGGCATGAACCCGGGACCTTCTGCGTGTGAAGCAGATGTGCTAACTGCTACACTATGGAACCACATCCTTACCTTTTTTTTTTTTTTTTTTTTAACATGAGCCAATACATTTCCCTAAACTAGTTTGCACATGGGAGACTCCTGATTAATTCACTTTCCCTTGCCAAGTGTCCCCAGGAACTGGTCCCGACACTTTCTACTGGCCCTAGTCCTTGAGAATGGACCACCATACCCCCTGAAGCCCCCATTTGTCGCACACTGCCCCCCCCACCCCGTGCAGGTGTGGACAGCCCATGTGCATCTGGGCTCCCCCGATCTGGGCAGACACTCCTGTGAGGACTCTGGGTCTGCTCATTTCTGTGGAGGCCTCCCACTCTCAGCCTGCTCGCCAGACCCAAGTGTCTAGCGCCTCTTGGATGCCTCCCCCTGGGCGTCCCACAGGATTTCACCCTGACCTCAACAACTTCCTTCCAGTGCCTCTTCTTCCTGGGCCCCCAGCACAGGCATAGTCCCACACTGACTCCGTCTCCTGGACCAGAGGCCTGGGCCTCCTCCTGGATGTCCTCCTTCATTTACCTCCCATACCTTTCCATTCTGTCTTAGAGATTTCATAGGTTCTCCCCCCACACACACTTGATCCCCAATCCCCACTTCAACCTCCCTACACTCCTCCCTGCTCTCCTGCCTCAGGCCCACCAGCTCTCATCTAGCAGGATCTTGGTAAATCACAGACTGGCCCCTGTCAGGTCTTGGCCCTGCTGGGAGCCCGCTGTGGCTCCCGGGTCCCAGTCCCCCACTTCCATGCGAGGCCTGCAGTGACCTGCCACCTTCTTCAAGCCATCTCTTGTTCTCTGCTTACACTACTGCACATTATCTCCGCCCTCGAATAATACCCAAACTGCTCGCCTTTTCCCAAGTGCATCATAGCTCAGCCTGCCTCCTGACCTTGAACGTTCTGTTTCCTCTGCCCAGAATGCCTTTGCCAACTTTCTCTACCTAGCGAATATTTCTCAGTCCTTCAAGGTCCAATCAACCATCCCCTCCCTTGAGAAACCTTGCGTGACTCCCTCCACACTAAGCCGGCCCCTCCCCTCAAGAAACCTGGTAGTGTGGCTCACTCTCTGATCAGCAGTGTGTGCGGGACACCTTGCACACACGGTCTCATTGAGTTCCCCCCAGAACCCTCAAGGGACAGAAAAAAACAGTCCCGGCTTCAGGATGAAGAAACTGAGACTCAGAGGGGACTCACCGAAAGAATCTCAGGCCAGGGAGGGGACAGAGTAAGGATTTGAAGTCATGACCTCCCTCAGCCTGGCTCATCTAATTATGCTGAGTATTTATCTCGGTTTTGTAAGTTTTTATTTTATGACATTTTCAGTAGAGGCACACATGTATTTAATTTATGAATAAAAAATATACTCCACGTAGAGTCCTGGGTGGCTTTGTGGTCCCTTCTCAGTTAATAGCTTCTTCAGCTGTAGGTGTAGAAAAATAAAATAAAAAGGGGGATTGTAAGCTGACAAGGTCCTTGCAATCTGTGAGGTCAACCAAAGGTTGTCTCGCCTAAAAAAAATAAAAAATAGCTTCTTCATCTAGTACCTCCTCCTCCTGGGTTCCCAGCACAGGTATAGTCCCACATCCAGGCTTGACCAGAACAGGAAATCCAGCACATCTTTTAGAGGCCACATTTGAAAATATTTTTTTTAATTGCTCAATTATGGTTGATATTTGATATCATATTAGTTTCAGGTGGAAACATAGTAGTTAGACATTTCTATACCTTACGAAGGGATTGCCCCTATAAATCTAGTACCCGCCTGGTACCATACATAGTTATTACAATATTATGGACTATATTCCCTATGCTGTACTTTATATCCCCATGACTATTTTGTAACTTCCAATTTATACTTCTTAATTCCTTCACCTTTTTCATCCAGTCCCATAAGCCCCCTCCAACCTGGCAACCATCAGTTTGTTCTCTGTATCTATGAGTTTGTTTCTGTTTTGTTTGTTTTGTTTTTTAGATTTCACATATAAGTGAGATCATATGGTATTTGTCTTTCTCTGACTTTCTCTTAGCATAATACCTTCTATGTTCATCCATGTTGTCACAAATGGTAATATGGCAGCCTTTTTTATGACCAAGTTATATTCCATTGTATATATATGCCACCTTTTCTTCATCCATTCATCTATTGATGGACATTTAGGCTGCTTCCATATCTTGGGTATTGTAAATAATGCTGCAATGAACATAGGGATGCATATAACTTTTCAAATTAATGTTTTGGAATTTTTTTTTTTAATGGGAGGTAACCCTTGGTTGACCTTACAGATTGCAAGGACCTTGTCAGTTTACAATCCCTTATTTTTTATTTTTTATGCCTACAGCACTTGGTCTTCCTAGTCTCCCATCCAAGTACTAACCAGGCCCGACCCTGCTTAGCTTCTGAGATCAGACAGAACCAAGCTTGTTCAGGGTGACATGGCCGTAGATGGATTTCTTCAGATAAATGCCCAGAAGTGGCATTGCTGGATTATACAGTAGTTCTAGTTTTAATTTTTTGAGGAGGCTCCAAACTGTTTTCCATAGTGGCTGCACCAATTTGCAACCCCAGCAACAGCACACGAGGGTTCCCTTTTCTCCACGTCCTCGTAAACACTTGTTGTTTGTCGATTCATTGAAGATAGTCATTCTGACAGGTGTGAGGTGATTGCTCATTGAGGTTTTCATTTGCATTTCTCTGATAGTTGGTGACGTTGAGCATCTTTTCATAAGCCCATTGGCCATCCATATGTCCCATTTGGAGAAGCATCTAGTCAGGTCCTCTGCAGGCCATAATTTCGACATGAGCATCAGTTGCTCTGCTTGAAAGTGCTTTTGACATGGATTGTTCCAGAACACCACAAGAAATCCCTAGGCTCAGTGGCCCCAGAACAAACGCCCCCCCCACACACCTGATGTCCTCCCAGATGGAAAATACGCTGATGGCAAATTCCAGGGACCAGCGCTGTCCACGAGAAATGCGATGTGAGCCACGTGTCTAAGTAACGGCACTAAAAAAGGGGAAAAAGAACCAGGTGAAAATAATTTTGTATATGTATTTTATTTAACCAGATATATGCGAAATATTTCAACATGTCCTTGAAATCAGCAATTATTGATGAGCTATTTTACGTTCTTTTTATCGCACCAAATCTTCGAAATCCGGTGTGAATTTGACACCACAGCACATCTCTTTTTGAACCAGCCACGTTTTCAATGCCGAAGAGCCACATGTGGCCAGAGGAACAGCAGGGGGCGATGGGCTGGCCATGGACCTGGGAGTGTGGCTTCCTCAAAGTTGAGACAGTGAGCTCCAGTTGACAGCGCAGCTCGCAGTCAAGACCCCAGACTCTGAAGCCAGACTTCAGGGTTCAGATACTAGTTCTAGAACTTCCCAAGTGCAGCTCTAACCTTCCTGCACCTCGGTTTACTCCTCTATAAAAGGGGCCTCACCAACAAGGCTTCGTAGGGATTTTGTGCATATTAAATTAACTCACGGATATTAAACAGTGAGAACAGGGCCTGGCACATGTTAAGTACAGTATGAGTATTGCCTTTTATTATTTGAAATTTGTGAAAGGGAAAATCTCTTACTTTCGTATTAACAGCTGAAGAATGAAAAACTCCTTTCAAATCTCCCCACCGTCAAAGTGGAGCTGTCCAGGGCAGGGGAGCGCACAGCCTGCAGGACGACTCCGGGTTCTCAGGGCGCATGCACCAGCCTCCATGGATGGAGCGGGCGTGCGCAGTCACCAAGCTTTGGGCGCCTCCCAGTCTAAAACTCCCCACCTCTTTTCTTGTTCTCATTTTTCTGTTTTGATCTGTGTAGTGGGTTGAATGGTGTCTGCCTCCCCTCCCAAGATGTGTCCGCCTGACACCTATGAATGTGAGCAGGTTTGGAAAAAGAGTAATTAAGGTACGGACTTCGAGATGAGATAACTCTAGATCATCCAAATGGGTCCTAAACCCAACGGCAAGAGGCAAGAGTCTTTATAAGAGACGGGAGGAGAAGACACAGACGCAGAGAGAAGAAGCCATGTAAAGATGGAGGCAGAGAGGGGAGTAATGCAGCCGCAAGCCCAGGAACAGCCCGAGCCACCAGAAGCTGAGAGCGGCCAGGATCCTCCCCTAGAAGCTTCCAACGGAGTGTGGCCCTGCCGACACCTTGATTTCGGATTTCCGGCCCCCAGAACTGTGAGAGAAGAAATTTCTTTTATTTTAACCAACCAAATTTGTGGTGACTTGTTACGGCAGCCACAGGAAATGAATATAGTAATCTGTTTGGGGACCTGTCTCTTCCTCTCTGAAAGCAGTTTCTGTGGCTTTTAGATGCCATCTCACAGGAGGAAACTAAGGCCTGGAAAGAGGGCGGAGCCGGAACCAGACCTCAGGCCCCCAGAACCTCATCCAAGTTCCAGGGTCACTGTGGAAACTTGCAGGGTATTTTGCCCATTAGAAAAATGTAGAACGCTTATTGAGTTTTCTTTTAAGGCAGTGGTGGAGAACACAAGCTTTGAGAGGAGTCCTGGTTTGGTTGGTTGCTCACTTGCTGTGTGGCCTTGGGCTAGAGGCTAACCTCTCTGTGCCTCTGTTTCTCTTCTATAAAATAGGGATAATGAGATAAGTCATCTCAGAAGGTTGTGATGTGGAGTATATGAGAATCCATCGACTTTACCATTCGACACAGTCCTGGGAGTCTTCACAAATGCTATAAGACAAGAAAAATAAGGTATAAAAATTAGAAGGCAAGAGATAAAACTGCCATTTGGGTCATTTTCAAGGAAAAACTAAGAGAATCAACAAACTATTTTACTATGAGAATTTGCCCAGATTTTCTGTTAAAAGGTCAACCAACCATACTTAATAGCATCCGTCAACTAGAAATTATAAGAAAAATAAGCTAAAGAGTTAATAAATTAGAAAAATGCCATCTGCGTGTACTGATGACTTTCAGATTTCAATCTTAAGCCCATAGCTCCCTCCTGCCTACTTGATGTTCCCTCTGGCGTGTCTTGATGGTTTCTCCAACGCTAAGGGGACTCTGTCAGAATTCTCTGCCTTCCTCCCTAGTCTGCTCTGCTGGGTCACGTTACTGTCAGTCTCTCAAACCTAAGCATTCTTCTTGATTGTCCATCGCCCTAGTCCAGGATGCCATCTGGTCTTCCCTGGCCTATTGCAGTCTCTTCCTCCCTGGGCTTTCTGTTTCCATCCTTGCCCCCCTACAATTCATGCTCCACTCAGAATAAGGTCCAGAATACTTACCGCAGACTTCAAGGTCTTATGTAATCTGGTCCCTTCACTGCCCAGCCTTATCTCTTGCCACTCTCCCCCTTGCTCCCTGTACTCCAGCTACACAGGCCTTCTTTCTGTTTCTCAAACTCCCAAAGCAATTTCCTACCACAGAGCCTTTGCACAAACTGTTTCCACCTATCTGGCCTGGAAAGCTCTCCCTGCTTTCACCTTGCAGTCATCCTTTATGCCTCGTCTTATTATTTTTCATTTTTTTTTTTTTTTTTAGGCAAGGCAGCCCTTGGTTGACCTCACAGATTGCAAGGACCTCGTCAGCTTACAATCCCTTATTTTTCATTTTTATTTTATGTTATGTTATTTATTTTATTTTATTTTATTTTTTACATCTGTAGCACCTGGTCTTCCTAGGTGGTCTCCTATCCAGGTACTAACCAGGTCAGACCATGCTTAGTTTCCAAGATCAGACAGGATCGAGCTTGTTGAGAGTAGCATGGCTGTTGACTACAATCCCTTATTTTTTACACCTACAGTATATGTCTTCTTAAGTGCTCGTTTGATGGAGAAGTCTCTCCTGCCCTCCCATTCTCCACCCTAGTTAAAATTATGTTCCGACATTTTTGTTATTCTTGGCATTTGTCAGGTTTATATGATTATTAGTTCAGTGATTCTTAAACTTTTTGGTTACAGAGTCCTTTATGTTCTTAAAAATCATCGAGGACCCCAAAGATTTTTGTTAATGTAGATTATATCTATCACAATATTCACTATATTAGAAATGAAACTGGTAAATTAAAAACCATTTTTTGATTCATTTAAAAATAATACAAAACCGATTTCGTGTTAACATAAATCACACAGTTTTAATTGAATGACTATATTTTCCAAAACAAAATTAGTAATTTAATTACTAAATTTAAAAAATGTAGTTTTTGCAAATTACTTTAGTGTCTGGCTGGACGGAAGACAGCTGGGTCCTCACATCTGTCTGCTTTTGTGTTTGGTCTGTTGTGATATTGTGCAAGCTGTACTGTGCACTCAGAAAAGACTGAGTGAAAAAGGCAAGTGTCTTCATATTATTATGATTATTATTTTGACCTTGAGGATCTCTTGAAGGAGTACTGGGGACCCCTCCCCCAGGGTTCTGTGGACTGAGCTTTGAGAATCCCTCCTTAGCTTTGGTTTCTCTAGGGCCTAAAGACAGCATCCTGGGAACGAAAGAACTTTGGGGCCAGGCAACCTGGTTTAAGAGACAAATCTGACTACTAACAAGGTGAGCTCAGAAATTCTCCCAGCCTTGGTTTCTTCATCTCTAACATGGGAGTGGTGACGATAAAAATAATAAAAGCACTTTCCTCCTAGAATTGTAGTGACACCCATAGGAGATGGTTCTCAGAATCTCACCTGGCACGTTGCATACGATAAACATTTGCTATTATAATTTGGAAAATGTCATTTTCTTTTATTATCAACACTTTATCCATGCAATTAATTTCTCCAGAGGCCTGTTTTGTGCTGAGCAGTGCTGGGGACATGGTGATGACTGAGAAGGGCCTGGCCCTGCCCTCATGGGGCTCCCAATTCAGTGGGCCCCGGAGTTTTCATTTGTGAGGGATGGCCCTTAGCACCAGGTCTCTGAAGAGCATGAATTCTTAAGACTGAGTAGTCAGGGGAGGGTGGGAACAGCATGCAGGGAGCTAGGGCAAGTGGAGAGGGGACATGCTCTGGCCTGGTGACTGGCCGGGTTATTTTTCCATTCCTCTGTGCCCGAGACGGCTCCATACTGTTTCTGGTGAGAGGCAGGCTTGCCTCTCCGGTTAGTCTCCTCTCCTCCCCGACCTCTCTTCCTGTACAAAGTTCTCAGATTCCGAGCTCTTCAAGGGAAGTCTCACTTCCGATCTAACTTCAGTCTCTCATGCTGCAGGTCCCCCCGATTGCTGTATATCCATCCACGGTGGTGACCGATGGAAACGTTGGACGTCGCAGTAGAAGAGGTCCCAGGAGGGCGCGGGGTCGGGGCCAGGCGCCTCCACTGCCCCCCATCCGCGGGCCGCCACTCCGGGCTGGGTGAGTCAGCCCCCGCGGCTCCCGCGTCATCTCGGCCGCTCCTCTCGGCGCTATTTCGGGCTCCGGGCGCTATAAATAGAGGCTCGCCCAGCGGAGCCGCCCCCCTCCTCCCCAGGCCCCCCCTGCGTGCCCGACCCCGCAGCGATCGCCGGGCCGCGCGTCACCGCGGCTAAGTTTAGAGGCGGGAGGGGATGCCGGCCGGGTCACTGCGCCCCGGGACTGCGCCCCAGTTTCCAGAGCCTTCGGCCCGACTGCTCTCCACGCAGAGCCCCTCCGGCGGACTTGGGGTTGGGGTCTCCCCATAGTCTCTATACTCACCGCACAGAGAAAATTGGAAGTTAGGATTAGGGAAAGGTTTGGGAGTGGGGCAGGAGCGGGACTCGAGTCGCCGGGGAACTTGGGCTGTGACTGGAGTTTGAACTTGGAGCTTTTGTGAGAAGGAAGCGGAATCAGAGTGTGGGCCGCTGGAAGATTCGAACTCACAACTCTGGGAGCTGGACAGACTCAAATCCCGGACCCGAGAGCTCAATTTGCGAATCGAGTGTAGCAATCAAAACTTGCAAGTAACGTAGAACCGAGGGCGACCGCGCCACCGACTTTAACTAATGTAAACAGGCTCAGAGTTTATTAACCGCACGCGGCGGGGTCTTTGTTGCACTTTTGTGACAAAGAAAGGAGTCTGGAGAAGCAAAAGGGCCGCACGCCGCTTTCTGGGAGTGGGGGGTGTCTCGTTCCCTTGTGGGTGTCCTGGCGGAGCGGCCCCGGGTGTCCTCTTTGCGGGGCGCTATTGCCCCCTGGCGGAAAAGGCGTGAGTTGCAGGTTTGTTTGGCAGTTCTTTCCCCAGAGGGAGAAATTGAGTCTCGCCCTGGCTGGACTCTTAGAAATGCTCTCTGCTCTCGGATTCAAAGAAACATTGCTATGATCCTTCTCTATGTCGCTGGGGCTCGGTTCCCTCATCTGTCAAATGAGCTAATAATATCCAAGGGGAAGGTTGTTATGGGGCCTTAGCTCATAGCAAGAGCTCACTCTACAGCAGGCCCTGGGGCCAGGTGGGGGGAAGGTACGTCCAAGACCGCCAGTGGGTGCCGGAAAGGCAGATAGTACCCAACCTTGTCTATTCTATGGTTTTTCCTATACATACCTATGATAGTTTATGTAAATTAGGCATAATAAGAGATTAATAATAACTAATAAAACAGAACTATAACAATATACGGTAATAAAAGTAATGTGAATGTATTTTCTGTATCTCAAAATAGTTTTATTGTACTATCTTCAACTTTTCAGTTAAATGAAGCTCCTTATGGCCTCTCTTTGGCACGTCTGAATCGCGGGCATCACCACTCTCATGCTTTGGGGCCATTAATAAGTAAAACAAGGGTGACTCAAACATAAGCACTGTGATACTGTGACAGTCTATCTGATAACCAAGACAGCTACTAAGTGACTAACGGGCAGGGAATGTATACAACGTGGACACACTGGACAAAGGAATGATTCATGTCCGGGTGGGATGGAGCAGGATGGTGCGAGGTTTCATCACACTACTCAGAATGGTACACAATTTAAAACTTATAACTTGTTTATTTCTGGAATTTTCCATTTAATATTTTTGGACTGCGGTGGACCACAGGTAACTGAAACTGCAGAAAGCAGAACCGTGGATAAGGGAGGACTATTGTATTTTGATGGTACTCTAGTTGATGGCAATATTTATTACTTATAGAGCCCTCCTGTCTGTGATTGTGTGGCTCCCTGCCCCATCGCCTGCTTCACGGCATGGCATTTTATCTTCTTCGTAGCATGTATGGCTGTCTGAAACTCTTATTTATGTGTCTCCTTCTTATGTCAGTTCCACAGGGCAGGGACTTGATCTGATTTGCTCACAGCTGTGTCCCCAGTGCCTGGCACACAGTAAGTGCTCTATACGTAATTATTCAAGGAATGAACGAACCAGTCCATCTCAAGACAGGTCTCTGTGGTTTCAGTGAATCCTCACTACCTCAGCAGTTACAGATGGAGAAACTGAAGCTCCCAGTATTGAAGTCACTTTCCTTAGGCTTGGCGTCTGTTCTTCGTTCATTCACACAGCATCTGAGTTGGTAGCTCCGTCTGGGTGCCAGGCCCTGTGTAGAGGCACTGTGATACAGAGGTGGCCATAACAGCTCCTGCCACCCAGGACTTGGTCAAGGGCAATTTTATTTATACGACAGTCCCAAATATAGCACCATGTGCCTCATACAGTTTTACACGTAATTCATTCCATCCTTGTAATAATTGTACTATTGTTATCCTCATTTTAGAGATGAGCAAACTGACACACACACAGAAGCAACTCAGCTGCTAGTAAGTGACCCTAGGGGAAAATTACACCCCAGGATTAATACCGCTTATGAAGAAAGGAGAACTCGGAGATGGTAGTCTTCTCATCGGCTACCCAGAAATCGGGGAGATAGAGGAACAACATCTCTTAACTTTGCCAGAAAAATTACTAGGAACCCAGAATTTGAGATTCTTATTGTGAAAGTGAAATAAAGATATTTTCAGATGAGCAAGACTCAGCTTTACTATTCACAATGGTCCCTGAGAGAATTACAGAAGGACGTACTTTAGCAAGAGGTAAAATGAATTCAGAGGAGAGAGGTTATAAAAAGTAACAGAATCCTTATGTCCCCTCCAAAGGATGTCCTGAAGTCCTGACCTCAGACTGTGACCATATTTGGAATAAGGTCTTTACAGAGGTAATCAAGTTAAAATGAGCTCATTAGGGCGGACCCTAATCCAATATGACTGATGTCCTTATAAAACAGGGAAATTTGGACACAGAGACAGACACGCCCAGAGGGAAAATGATGTGAAGAGACACACGGAGACAACTGCCATCTACAAGCCAAGGGACAGGAGCTAGGAGAGAGGCCTGCAACGGATTCTTCCTATGCCTTACTTTTGGACTTCCAGCTTCCAGAACTGTGAGACAACAAATTTCTGTTGTTTAAGCCACCTGGTTTTTGATGCTTTGTTTCAGCAGTCCTAGGAAACTAATAGAAAAAATGTATTCATGAATCAACTGTATAAATACATTTTTTTAAAAATAGTAGGCTCCTAACAAAAGCTGGAATCAATGGAGAGATAGAGACTTGTTCATGAGTATGAAAAAGGTATCAATCAATTCAATGCAGTTCCAATCGCAATCCCAAGAAGATTTTTCATGGAACTAGAAAAGCAGCTGCTAAAATCCATCTAGAGAGGAAAATGTACAAGAAATGGTAAAGACAAGATTTGAAACTGAGAGAGGGGACTTGGCCTGATGTTACGTCAAAATATATCAAAATAAAATAATGAGATGGTGTGGCATGGAGGCAAGAAACAGATACACACACACACATATGAAACATAATAGAAATGTCAGAATACCAGCATATATATGGAAAAAAACTGGGGAGAGAATTGACTTTTAAAATAAATGGTACCGGGACAATTGGCTACATCCATTATACATTCCTACTTTAGCGCATTTTCAAAAATAAGTCTCATATGAATTAAAGACAGAAACAAAACCAAAACTAGGAAAATATTTAAAGAAATGACAGAATATATTTATGACCTTGGGGTATGGTAGGCTTCTTAAACATGCCAAAAGCAAAAGTCACATGCAATAGATTGATAAATAGGTATGACTAAACACTACGAGCTTCTGTGTGACAAAAATAAATAAGTAAATGAAGTCCAAATACAAAGTACGAACTAGAAGGAAATATTTGGAATGTATGTAACTGACTAAGAGTTAGAATCGGAAACCATAAAGCACTCCTACAAATTAATAGTAATAAAAAAGGCATTCAGCCCCATTTAAAAAATGGGCAAAGGATATGAGCAAGCAATTCACAGAAGACAAATCTATAAGACCAATAAACTCATGAAAACATGTTCCCTCTCCTTAGTAATCAGAGTTACAAGTTAGAACAGCGTGATACTCTCCTTTCAGGAAATGACTAATACTAACTCATCAACCAGGTCTCTGCTCAGATGTCCCTTCCTCCAGGAAGCCTTTCCTGACCTTCAGGCTGGGTTAGACACCCCCCACCCCGCACCCCCAACATGCACACCCTGCCACTGTCCCCTGGGGTCTTCAATCCCAGCCCTGCCTGCTCTGGGTCGTCACTGTTTGGAACCCGGTCTGTCTTTCCCACTGGACCGTGAGCTCCAGCGCGGGGCTCTTGTTAGTCACTGGTGTGTCATTTAGCGCTGTCCCGCACCGGGCGGGGAACAGAGCAGGCGCTCGGGGAATACCGCTTGGGGAATACGTGTGGAATAAATGAATGAATGGGGAAACTGTCAATGGCAGGGCCGGGATTCGACCCAAGGCTGTCCAGAAGGAAGGGACCTAATCTGATCTCCCACCATCTCTTCTTCACTGACCCGCGTCCTGAGCCCGAGCACATGAGAAGCGCTTGATCAGGGCATTGAACTTGAGCCGCTTGGCAACCAGAGACGCTCAGGCGCGTAAACCCACGGCTCTCTGCAAGCCAAACGTCTGCAGTCCTCCAAGACCATAGAGAGCTGAGCAGGGGCGGCGCTCTGGGGCACGGTGAGGGCGGGCTCGAGGGCTAGAGAAGCCGGAAGGACGCGGAGACTCGGGGTCCGCTAACTGCGCCCGCGGGGGAGCGCCTCGTCCTCCTTCTGCCCCTTCCACGCGGCCCCGGACCGTGGAAGTGAGTCCTCCCGGGGCCGAGACGGCCGGGCTGGGGCTGTCAGGTGGGCAGGATGGAGCGAGGGGAGGGCACCTGGGTGCGAGGCCGGGAGCGGGGCGGACGGAGGGCCGGGCGGGGGCCGAGCCCGGCGCCGGGAAGGCGGGGAACGGTGAGGGCGGAACGAATCGAACTTGGGGCCTTGAGGGGCGGGGCGGATGGAATCCGTGCACCCCGTAAGGGGCCGCGCGAGCCCTGTCGCAGGTGGGGGCCCCATGCAGGCGGGGCTCTCTGGAGCCCGGGGCGCTGGGTGTTTGCAACCTGATGCTGTGGAGCCCTGGGATTTGGGGAGGTGACGGCTGTGAGTGGGGGTCCCTGCTCGGGGCGGTGGGAATGCAGACGCTGATGTCTCACTCCTGCGGCCACGTCTTCATTCACAGGCCCCAGAAGGACCTTGGGATGGACGAGGAGGGCGTGCGGCAGCCCCCTGGGCCACCCGCAAGGAAGAAATTCTTTATACCACTGGACGAGGATGCAGTCCCTCCTGCCGGGGTAGGACGGGGAGATGGGAGGAACGCTGCGAGACCCGGGGCGCGGGGCGTTGGAAGGAAGGGCCCCAGGCGGCCACAGCATGGGTTAGGATATGTTGGGCCGGGGGTCACCCTGGGAAACAGTACTTTGCTCTGCACAAGTCTCAGTTTCTCTGTGTAAAATGTCGCGTGGTTCTAAGAGGCAGAGGCAGAGGCTGCAAACTAGCATCTAACAAATGACCTGGGATGTGTTTTACATGGCCAGCACTCTGGAATTTATTTCTGACCTTTAAGAAAGGATTTGCAAAAATAAAAAAGTAAAAAAGCCCGCACTTTTGATATCTTTTGGTAAATAGGAGGATCTGGCAGCTCTGAGATTGTGTTTTCAAGGAAAACAGCTGGCTGCGTACTGGCTGCGCTTTATGTGCTACAAAGAAAAAGAAAGGATATGGTGTGTGACGGGGGAGAGGTGCCACCTTAGGAAGACCATCGAGGGTCTGCCTCTCTGAGGAGGTGACGTCTGGGCCGGCATGTGAAAGAAGTGAGGGAATGAACATTCTCTGGAGAGATGGAATGGCCAGTGCAAAGGCCCTGGGGTCAGAGACAGCCTGACAAGTTTGAGGGCAGCAAGAGGGCCAGTGGAGCTGGAGTAGAGAAAGCAATGGGGAAGAGGTAGGAAGGGAGGTCCCTGAGGCAAGGGGCGGGGACAGGTGTTCTAGACTCTCATGGACCATTGCGAGGACTATGGCGACAGCTTTGGCTTTTACTTGGAGGTGGGAGCCACCTGAGAGCTCTGAGCAGAGGAGGAACATATGACAGTGTGGGGGACAGACTTGGCGGGGGAAGGTGAGGGTGTAGTCGGGGAGCTGGTGAGAGGGCGATGACAGTGGTCCAAAGGAGGGAGGATGGTGGCTGGGAACAGCGTAGAGGCCAAGATGTGGAGAGAAGTGGCGAGATTCAGATTTTGATCCCACCCCCACCCTGTCTCCCCCCACAGGCCAAGCCCTTATTCAGATCCACACGGAGCCATCCCGCCGTGGAGACCTCGGCTCAGGCAGCCCCTCAGACCTACGCAGAGTATGCCATCTCGGAACCTGCAGGAGGAGCTGGAGCCCCGCATCCCACTGGGCCAGAACCCCAGGCAGGCGAGACCCCCAACCAGGCCCTCAAACCGGGGACAAAATCCAACAGCATCATCGTGAGCCCCCGGCAGGTGAGGAGTGGGCTGGAGAAGTGGGGCTCCGAGGTTTTCAGTGGAAGACGTGGTGATGGGTATGGCTTTCTGATGGGCAGTGACAGGACGTCTCAGTTTTAGCCATTGTACTCTCATTAGCCGCGTGCATCCGTTCAACCACTGTGTGTGGGCTCAATGCCCTGTATTTGATTATTTTCCCGTAACAAAAATGTCATAGACAGGGTGGCTTAAACAGTAAACATTCATTTCTCATAGTTCTGGAGGCTGGGAAGACCAAGGTCAAGGCACCAGCAGATGTGGTGTGTGGTGAGGTTCATAGACGACTGTCTTCTTGCTGATTCTTCACAGTGAAGGAAGGGGTCGGGGAGCGCTCTGGGGTCTCTTTGATGAGGACACTAATTCTGTTCATGAGGGCTCCACCTTCATGACTAGTTACCTCCCCTCCCTCCCAATACCAACATATACATTTTGAGGGGACGGAAGCACCGAGTCCATAACACCCCAGCTCTTCTTGTTGGGGGTGTGACTGTGATAGTGTAGTTACATTTCCTGTCCTTGGGTTTGTTCTTTCGTTCAAAAACTATTGAACACAGGTCTGAGCTCAAATCGTGCTCTGCTACGCAGTATCTCAGATCTTGGCCAAGTGACTTAACTCATCTGCGCCTTTAAAATAGGGGTTCCGCAGGTGTGTTCAGAGGTTGCCAGGTGCTGTTCTAGGCTCTGGGAATACAGCGATGGAAAGGAAACAGATGAAGTCCCTATCACTGATGGAGTTGGCATTCTTTATACAAAGACAATAATAAGACCTGAGGATGTGAATAGATAGTCAGCCATCAGGAAAATGCAATTCAAAACCATGATGAGATCTGACTTCGTACCTCCTAAGACGGCTGTCGTCAAAAGGACAGGCAGTAACGGGCCGTGTGGCTGTGGAGACATCGGAGCTCTCTGTCGCTGCTGGTGGGAATGTAAAATGATGCAGTCACTTTGGAAAACATTCTGGCAGTTCCTCAAACATTTAAACATAGCGTTAGCGTATGGCCCAGCAAGTCTACTTCTAGGCGTATATCCAAGAGAAATGAAAATATACGTCCACACAGAAGCGTTATTCACAATAGCCCCAAAGTGGACACAGCTCAAATGCCTGTCAGCTGACGACTGACTGACTTCACTGGCATAATGAAGTTTCATCCAGGTTGTAGCAGGTGTCAGCGCTTCTTCGTTTCTTTTTATTGCTAAATAGTATTCCGTTCTGTGGCGATACCACGTTGTTTATTATTATTAGTTCACCCATTGATGGATAATCCATTGGGTTTTTCGTACTTTTGGTCATTGTGAAAATGATGCTGTGAACATTTGTGTACAGGTTTTTGTGTAGATATGTTGTCAGTTCTCTTGGGTATTTATCTAGGAAGGCACTTGCTCTGTCACGTGGTCACTGCTCAACTTTTTCAGGAACCTCCAAACTGTTTTCTAAAATGCTGCTTCACTTTACATCCCTACCAGCAGGGGGCGAAATTTCCAGTTTTGCCATATCCTCATGGCCTGTCATTGTCTGTCTTTGATTTTGGACACTTCCTTTAAAAATTAAAATAGGATCCTGCCCCTCCCTTGTTCAAAGCCTTTCCATGGCTCTTAGGTGCCTCCGATGAGATGGGATTTGGGACCCCACAGATCATTCTTGCTCCACTGTGAGAGCAGGAGAGCCCACCCCACCCGCTTATGCGACCAAGCTCCACCTCACTTGACAATTACACGTTCATCCCTGAGATTATCTTGCTTAACGTTTGTGTCCTCTGCTAGGGCAGGAGGACTATCCTGGTCACTGCTGTATGCCCAGCACTTAGACACACAGTAGCTGCTCAATAAGTACTTACTGGCTCGATTAGAGCTTGAGTTACGCAAAGAATTTTCATCTTGCGCTACGGAGTATAGTCAGGATGGAGTTTGAGCAAGAGGAGCCTGCTGAGCAGATGCCGGACTGGACTGGGGGCCCTGCCCTGTGGGGAGTCACAGGCCGGGCCCGCGCTTCCTCCTGCAGGCATGGGGGGCGCCATGCAGTGTTTAGAGCAGGAGAGAGAGGCAGGTTTGTGCTTTTGGAGGACCCCCCCAGCTACTGTTAGGGGGTGGCCAGGATGGAACGTCACTGGGGTAGGGGACCGGGCTGGCGGGGTGGGGTAGGGGCCTGGGCCAGGGCTGTGGCACTGGGGATGCTTACTTACCTGGAGGAGGAGGGAGAGACACAGTGGCCATGATCACACCTGGGTCTCTCCACGGCGGGGCCATCCTGAGATGGGGCCAGGAGGAGGGGCAGGTGTGGGGGTGCTGATACTGAGGGCGGTTTGGACACAGTGAGGTGGATGTCTAGGGGGAAGTGTCTAGAAGACCACAGGACGCCCAGGTGGGGCTGGAGGAGAAGGCTGAGCTGGAAACAGATCCAGGACTGGGGCCGGGGGCCTCGGTCAGAGCTGGAGCATCAAGGACATTTGAGGTTGAGGAGGAAGAGTCTGGGGAGGGGAGGAGAATGAGGGAAGTGGTGCTTGAAGACCAGGTGGGGCAGGAGGAGGGCAGGTAGATGACAAGAAATGGGGCGAGCGAGAGGTGGGGTGAGCGCTGGGTGGCGGTGGTCCCAGGGGCCTCCCTGTCAGTGGCTTTGGCTCTTCTTCCCCCCAGAGGGGCAACCCCGTGCTAAAGTTTGTGCGCAATGTGCCCTGGGAGTTTGGCGATGTGGTTCCGGACTACGTGCTGGGCCAGAGCACCTGCGCCCTCTTCCTCAGGTGAGCTGGGTGCTCTGGGCTGTTCAGTAGGAGACATGCAGGCGTGGGCCGTTGGCCTTGGGCCTAGGTGTGACCTTGCGTGTGAGGGGTCGGGGCTTGTGGTGCCCAGAACAGACCTTAAGACCTGGGGTCCCTGACTCTGGGTCTGAGGGCAGAGGGGCTGGGTCACTCATGTCCCAGACTGAGTGGCTCCAACGTCCAGGACTAGAGTTGACAAGACCCAGGGTTTCTCCACCACCCAGTCCTGGAGTCCCCTCTCCAGACAGAGCCAGAGGTAGAAGTGAAACTTCTCAGTTCCTGCCCTCCCTACAGGGAATGAGAGCTGGTGGCTGCTGGGCAGAGATGGCCCCAGAGCCCTGGGTGAAGAATCCCGCCCCTCCCCCATCCCTGTGAGACCAAAGCCCGCAGTCCTGGCACAGCCCTGCTTCCAAGACCAGCCCCGCAGCATGCCCTGGTCCACAGTCTCTAGGGTGCTGGTTTCCTGTCCACCCAAACCCATGTCTCTTCCCATCTTCAGAGAAGAACCTGGGGGGCCAGCCTCCCGGGGGCCAGAGCCAGGCAGCGCTCTGTGCTCCTTCCGTGAAGGGTGACCTTGGGCAAGTCATCCTCCCTCTCTGAGCCTCAGGTCCTGGTAAGGCCGCCCAAGTGAGAGCGAAGTGGGGCTCCCAGAGACTCAGGGACACAAGACGTCCCAAGCCCTGCCTCTCCCCGCCCCCAGCCTCCGCTACCACAACCTCCACCCAGACTACATCCACGGGCGGCTGCAGAGCCTCGGGAAGAGCTTCGCCCTGCGCGTGCTGCTTATCCAGGTGGACGTGGTAAGCAGGGGTCCTTTGCCTGCCAGCCTCGCTGTCCCTGTCTGGAAATGGGATGCATGGGTCCTCACGGTGGCCAAGTGGACTGTTGAACCCCTTCCAAGGAGAAATGTGGGTTGAAACCTCAGTGAGGACCGTTTTTCACACCTGAGATTGACAGTCCTTCTCCATCGTGCTCCATCTGGTCCCAGCCCTCCGCCGCCTCAGTGTTTCTCGAATCAATTTTATCCTTTCTGACCTCACAGCCCGGCCCACTCTAGGCCCCCTCTCCCTCTTGGTCCCCTGCCTCAGCCTCTTCCCTTGTCTCATGGCCTCCAGCCTGGACCCTTCCCATCTTTATAGCAGCCAGAGGTCTTTCTAAAGCATAGATCTTGTGTCAGAACCCTGAAATGGCTCCCCATTTCCATGGCCCAGGATGCCTGATGTGACCTGACCCCCACCCAGCTCCCTGGGCTCATGTCTAAGCCTCCATGTGATCATGCTTCATTTTATAGCCTCCGTCCTGCATTGAGTGAATTGCAATTCTTCAAGCCCTCTTTCGCCTCCCATCCTTGCATGTGCTCTTTCCCACGTCTGAGAGTCCCTTTTCTGCTCTCCTTTGCTGCCTTTACTCCTCATCTTCTTTTAGATCTCACTCAGATGTCCCCTCCTCCAGGAAGCTCTCCCCGATCCCTCAGGCAGGTCAGACACTCCTCTGGTTCCCCCACCCCAGCCCTAGCCACTCTGGGTCATCACTGTCTCGGAAGGGTCTGTCCCTCTCTTCAGACTGTGAGCCCCAGGAGGGCAGAGCCGGGGCTGTCTCGGTCACCGCTGGGTCCTGGCACTGCCCAGCACAGTCCAGGGAACCTGCTGGAGCTTAGGGAGTGTCAGTTGACTGGAAGGCTCCTGGCATCCTAAGATTGTAATTCCTTGCTTTCTTCCACATCTCTCATTCTGATTTTCTTCTCTGCCCAGAAAGACCCTCAGCGGGCCCTCAAGGATCTGGCTAAGATGTGCATCCTGGCTGACTGCACCCTGGTCCTTGCCTGGAGGTGAGATTATGCCCCCCACCCCAGGTCGGGCTCTATCCTGAGAGTCCCTCCCCTCCCCCAGCCTCCTCAGCCCTTCCCTTCTTCTCCCGTGACCGCTCCTCTCCGTGACCTCTCCTCTCCGTGTGAGCCTGGTCCGGGCACTGCTTCTCTCTGGGCCTCAATTCCTTCATCTGTAAAACAGGGTCCTAGTGCCTTTCGTATAGGGAGGCAGGCACAAAGGCAGGTAGTGCAGCTCAGAGTCCCAGGACTATACCAGGCACTTAGGAGTGAGACATAAAATTTGGCTGAGTCGTTAATTCCACGTCTAGGTTTTTAAAGACCATTTAGATTGGTTCTCCACTTGGGGAAAAAAGGCATCCCTTCCTCACGGCATCAGCCAAATGTAAATCTTGAAACATTCTACAATAAAAGTGTTACAGGGAATCTTACCTTGGGGTAGGAAAAGCCTTCCAAAGCAAGACGCAAACCCCCAAATCCATAAAAGAAAAGTTCAACTGATCTGAGAATATTTAAACTTCTAGATGGTAAAAGACACTGTAAACAAAGTTAAAAGGCAAATGACAAACTAAGAAATAAGACTTGCTGTGTGTATAACAGACTTAAGATCCCCGATTTATAAGCAGACATAAACTTATATCATACAAATATATTTAAATTCATATGAATATATTTAACTGTATTTGTTATATATATAAAGAATCTCCTACAAGTCAGTAAGAAAAAGGTGGCCAAAATTTTTTAAATGTTTAGTGCAGGTGGCCAAAAACACATGAAAATTTCGTTGATCACATAGCTTACCAGGAAAAAAGTAAATTTTGAAAAATGAGGTGCCATTTTGTACTTATTAGTTTGGCGAAAATGTCAGGATGGGTAATTTGAAACTTGCATGTTTGGTTGACAGAAGAAAACAGAAAATAGGCACAAAAATTCCTGCACTCAAAATTTTTCCTTCCTAATGAGCCGTGCTCGTGCGCTGGGATGCGGTAGGTAAGAACCTTCGAGAAGCCAGCAGAACCCAGCAGCAGCCTGTTGTTATTTATATAAGAAAGGCAGGAAACAGCTGTGTTTATGACCAGATGTGATGTGAGTGAACAGCAGGGGCTCCAGGCTGCGGACCCCTGAGGAGGGGGCGAGGAGTAGGGACTGAGGAGAGAGGACTTTTATTCGTCTATTTTGCTTCTGAATACGACATGGTTAAATTTTATTTTGTTAGAGAATAGGTCACCTGCTCATGTAGTTCAAAACTTGGAAGTGATACGAAATCGGTATATGTCTGCATCAGCGTATACTTACACGTACACACGCACTGTATACGTACATCCGGCGATGTGTGCACAGAGAAGTTTCTCTCTTCTGCCCCTTCCTCCCGTTCCACTCCCTCCGACCCCATGGGTAACCACTGTCGTTGGTTTCTTGATTTCTTCTCAATGTTTCTACAAAATGCAGACAGTACGGGTGGAAGCATCTTAGTTTTCTTACTTTCTTAGATAGAAGCATACTGTGTACAGACACTCCTCGACTTTACCTCCCAATAAACCCATCGTGAGCAGAAAATGTCATAAGGCAAAATGGATTCGATACACCTAACCTGCTGACCATCATAGCTTAGGTTCCTACTGTGTATCACTTTCGCGTGGTCGTAAAATCGATAAATTCTAAGTCGAACCATCGTGAGTCAGAAGCCGTCTGTATACTGCTGTGTGCTTTGTGTTGTCATTATCGGGAGGCTTTTTCTATATCAGTATGGAGGGCAGCCTTGTTCTTTTTTACAGCCATGTGCTATTCCAGTATAGCATCCACATTTAAAAAAAAATTAATAGACTATTTTTTAGAGCAGCTTTAAATGTGTAGAAAAATTGATTGGAAAGTACAGAGTCCCACATATCCCTTCTCCCGCTGCATACAATTTGTCATTTCCCTCTTTAATCAGTGTGGTATCTTTGTTATAATCGATGAACTGATATTGACATGTTATTATTGTGAACTGCTGAAGCCCGTAGTTGACATTCAGGTTCACTGTCTTGTACATTCTGTGGGTCTTGACAAAAGTATGACATGTGTCTGTGATCACTGTCCCTTACACAATAGTTTCACTGCCTGTGCTCCACCCGTTTCCCTCCCCCTCACCTCTGGCGACCACTAATCTTTTGATTATCTCCATAGTTTTCCCTTTTCCAGAATGTCCTAGAGTTGGAATCACAGGACACAGTTGAAACAGTCCTCGCGTGTAGGGGGAACCGAGTTCTCGCCCACTGTGGCTCTTTGTCCTGTCTCATCCACTTTCACACAAAACACTTCACTTCCGGCCGTCAAGCGCCTGGAGGCTTTTCCCCACAGCAAGCAATTCTCTGCGACACCAGCTGAGCATCCTACAATTGAACTCAGTTCTGACTGTCTACCTGGAGATAGGGTCAGACCCCAGTCTCAGGGCTCAGTCCCACAAGACTGCCGACCACACACTTTAGATGCCAGACACCAGCTGTAGATTGGAGGTTCCCACGTCCCGGTCCTCGGGGTCCATTCATTTGCTAGAGGGCCTCACAGAACTCAGAGAAACACTTAGGTTAACCACGAGGATAAAGGATGCAGGTGAACAGCTCAGTGAGGTCTGTGAGGGTCCCAAGTACAGGAGTTTCTGTCTCCGAGGAGGTGGGGTGAGTCACCACATGGGTGTGGCCGTGTTCCCAGGCTGGAAGCTCTCACAGGCTTGTACTATTGACACTTCATGCCCATGTCTACAGCGGGCCTGGTCAATTATTAACTCCATTTCCAGCTCCTCTCCTGGCTCTGGAGGGCAGGGGTTGGGGCAGAAACTTCCAAGCTTCTAATCATGGCTTGGACTTTCTGGGGACCAGCCCCCATCGTGGAGCCCACAGAGAGTCACCTCATCAGAACAAATGCTCTCACTTAGGAATCTGCAGGGGTCCCGGGAGCCCTGCTCCTGGAGGCAGGCTGAGACCAGCAGGGACCCTCATTCTCTCGCAGTGGCCTCTCCAGCTCGCCTTTCACTCCACAGTATGCATTTAAGCTTCCTCCATGTCTTTTCGTGACTCCGTAACTCATTTTTAGTCACTGGATGATATCCCATTGTCCGGATCCACATTCTTTTTCACCTGCAAAGTATCCCATCGAGTAGATGGACCGGTCAGTAGCCCCCTGTTGGTGGACATTTGGGTAGTTTCTGGCTTTTGCTGTTGCCATTAACGCTC
This sequence comes from Rousettus aegyptiacus, assembly GCF_014176215.1. Lineage (NCBI taxonomy): Eukaryota > Metazoa > Chordata > Mammalia > Chiroptera > Pteropodidae > Rousettus > Rousettus aegyptiacus. Next base: position 43,395,117 of record NW_023416289.1, on the reverse strand, counting down.
CCGTTTCTGCCCTGAACCCCAGGCTTGGGATTTTTAGGCCAAAGGGTAAAGGTATTTGTAAGTCTGTGTGCTCTTTGCCCTGGTGCATGCCCCTCTATACTGTCTGAGTATTTAGAAAATGTATTTATGTATTACTTGTATATCAAAAACAAGTGTGAAAGTTACTCCATTTTGTGGGAAGTCGCACAGCATGGTGTCGAGAGCCCCCAGGGAACTGTGTCCTTGCCAGCTGTGTAGTCTTGGGCAAGTGACTCAACCCCACTGGTCTCAGTTTCCCCCTTTGTATAATGGTTTGAAAATAGTAACTGCCTTACCAGATCTCTCTGGAGATGCCAGAAGCTTCTGAACATAACGGGCTCAGCACACTGCCTGGCATGAAGCTAGGCCGTCATGTGGGGAATATTTCCTGTCTTTACATCCAAACTATGGGATATTTTGCAACTGTTAAATAAACGAGGTTGAGCTCTGCCTGCTGACGTGGGAAGATGTCCTGATGATACCGTGGAACACAAAAACTAGAGCAAATTGTAGAACCGGATCACAGCATGCAACTTCTATGTCCTGAACAAATGACTAATTACGATGATAGTAATACTCTTTGCTGCAGTGAGAGAAAAGTAACAGAGCCCGTTTAATGGAAAACAATAGAATTAGAAAATGAATGTTTCTCTGAAGAATATAAATCATCATTTAATCAATGCATGTTGCTTGCTAGCTGGATTTTGAAGGCTAAGAAAATGCCTCATAACACATACTTTATGTATTGTGACTCAGCTCAGTATTCTCAAGTTCCAAAGAGAAGAAAGGCTAGTGTTTTCCTGGTGCTGATGAGCTTGAGTTACTTTATTCCACACACATGTAGACTCTTTTGATGATTTAGTTGTTTCTACTGCCTTCAAAGCAGTTAATTACATGTCAAAAAACAATGTCTGATGTGAAAATTAATGGCGATTATTGAATTGTGTTCTTTGCTGCGGAGGATTCAGCAGCCAGCGTCCAGAGCTTTTCTTTCTGAAGGTGGGCTACATAAAAACCTCCAGCAGCTGTTTTTCTTGGTGGCGGGGAGCTGCATGCTTTTGAGGTTTGCTTCCTGCGGTTGGGCAAAGAAACAGTCGTTCTGATCCCCGCCCCCACCCCCCCCCCCAAACCTTGGTGCAGATGCTCCGCCGCTGACTGTTCTTCCAGAATCGCCAGCAGTTCCTAAAGAGGCTTCTAAGCGCCAGGCACTTAAGAGCATTGACTCATTTGTCACAGTTCCGCCATCCCCCCACTTTACAGATGAGGAAACGGAGGCCCAGAGAGATTAAAACCACTGGCCCAGGGTCAGGGGGAAGTGGGGCCTGAACCCCATGGTCAGGCCACTAAGCTTTAGAGGGCCTTTAGCCGGAAGAGATGTGTGAGATGCTCCCAGGGGGTACGGCCAGGGGGCACTTGAGGGGGTCGACAAATGTTCATTTTTCTGTAGGGAATTTTTAGCGTCAGCAGTTACTACTGCCATAATGAAATGGATGTAAAATGCAATCCCTCTTCACCCCAGCTGACCTGCATGTCCTCTCGCCCCAGCGCTGAGGAGGCGGGGAGATACCTGGAGACCTACAAGGCCTACGAGCAGAAGCCCGCGGACCTCCTGATGGAGAAGCTGGAGCAGGACTTCGTTTCCCGGGTGAGGCCACCTCCCTGCCCAGGCACCGCGCCCCCTCAGCGTGTTCCTGCGTGTTCGAGCTTCAGTTCTGATCTCGTCATCTCTACTCCCCAATCCCACCCTCAGCTCCCAGTGTCCCCCTCCCTCCCAAAGAGCAGCTAGAGGGGTCTTCCTAAGCACAAACCCAAGCCTGTCTTCCCTGGCTCAAAACCCTCCTGTGCTCCCCAGTGCCTCAGGGGAAGAGGCCCTGTTTGGCCCAGCCGCCTCATTCACCCCCTGCCCTCACATGCTGTCACTTCTTCTAGGCCTCACTAGCTGCTCTTAGTATGTGCCCATCCTGTTCCCTCTGCCTGATCACCTGCCTAATCCCATCTTTCACATCTGAGCTCATGCTGCCTTCTCCAGGAGGCCCTCCCTGATCCCCAGGCCAGGTCAAGTGCCCCTACTGGACTCCCCCATCCCAGCCCTGCCCATCTGGGTCACCACTGACTGGAACTGATTCGTCTCTTGCACTAGCCTGGGAGCCCCAGGAGGGCAGGCCTGGTGCCGTCTCGGTCCCTGCTGTGTCCCCAGCAGCCCCCAGCACTTGGTGCCTAGGGAGTATTTGCTGAATGAATTGTCGAATCTGGGCAAAACAAGAGTAACAATGGATGTCTATAGCCACCCCTGTACTATTAGGTCCTCTATTTGCCTAAAAACAAGAGGCCCAGAAAGGTCAGTTCCCACGCCCAGGTCTCACAGTGTGTGTAGTAGGACCTGGTTTTGACCCCAGGTCCAAGTCCAGACCATAGTCTTCCCCTTGGCTGAATCATCTCTAGGTAAATGGTATTTATCTTCCCGTCATGTGACTGATACCCTCTCAGCTACTTGGGGATCACTCTGAGATGACCTTTCAATCAGTCCCCCTCCCCCCAAAAACATTTACTGAGCACCTCCTACATGCAGGGCAGTCTGGGGACAGCAGTGACCCGACGCCGCCCTCACGGTTCATCCTACAATTCTTTCTTCTCACAACACACCCCTGCCCCCTCCTCCCCTTCCAGGTGACTGAATGTCTGACCACCGTGAAGTCAGTCAATAAAACGGACAGTCAGACGCTCCTGACTACTTTTGGGGTAAGGGACAATTCCCCTGTCCCAAAAGACATTTCTGCCCCCTCGCCTTTTCAAGGAAGCACCCCCTGCCATTCTCTTCCACCTCCCTGCCTCCCCTGCCCTCCCCCAGGACCTCGTCTCCTTCCAGGAATGTCCTAGACCCCAGACCCGCTGGGGCAGGGTAGGGCTTTGTGCTCGCCTCCCCTGACCTTTACTCCCTCCTTCCTCAGTCTCTGGAACAGCTGATTGCTGCATCCCGGGAAGATCTGGCCTTGTGCCCGGGCCTGGGGCCCCAGAAGGTAAGAATAGGCTTGAGGGGTCAGGGGCGGGAGTGGGCCCCAAAGAAGTGGCACCCCGGGTTCCAAAGTCTGAGGTTTCAGAAGTCCACAGTACCTCTCCTACAGATGGAGAAATCCAAGGTCCAGAGAGAGTGGGGACCAGGCTAGCCTCACACAGCCACCCTGGGAGAGAATCCAGACTGGGCTGCTTCTCTCCTAGTCCCCAGGGCCCCCTCCAGGCTGGGAGAAAAAGAACCAAAGCCCACTCGGATGTACCCAATGAATGGCTCATTTAATGACAGTTCCTTGTTTCTTTTCCCCCCACCTCCCCACCAGGCCCGCAGGCTGTTTGATGTCCTACATGAGCCCTTCTTGAAAGTGCCCTAACGACCTCAGCTGCCAAGGAGGCCCTCAGTGTAATAATAAAGCATTTTCCCAGTCCAGACTTCTGCTCGTGTACTGGTACAGTCACTGGGAGGGGGCTCTTCTCTTCCCTCTGATGGCCCAGCTGGCCACCTCAGCCCTTCTTAGTTGCAGCCATCACTTTCCCTGGGGACTACACAGGATCCTGCTGCAGCTTCTTCTTCTTCTTCTTCTTCTCCTCCCATCCCGTGGGAGCTACCTCCCCAGACTCTGGATTCAGTGGCAGCTCCGGTTTCTCCTGGGATGCCGTCTCTGGTACCCAGCAGTCCTGGCCCCGCTTCTTCCTCCTCTTGGTGGATGCTGGATCCGCCTTGGCCTTGGTCTCACCCTCATCTGGCAGCTCAGGCTCCATTATCTCTCTTTGTAGGTTAATCATTTCAGTCCCTGGCTCTGTCGCTTTGTGCCCTCTTTCTTTCTTCTTCTTGGTGGATGCTAGAGATACCTGAGGGTCAGGGTCACCTGGTAGTTTAGGTACCATCGCCTCTTCTTGTGGCTCTACCACCTCTGTCTTTGGCTCTGTCGTTGGATTTTGCCATTTGTCTTTCTTCCTCCTCTTTTTGGTGGATGCTGGAGCTGCTTCGGCCTGAAGCTGAGCTTCAAGTGGCAGTTCAGATTCCATCATCTCCCCTCGGAGCTCCAGAGGTCTCATCTCTGGCTCTATAGCCTCAGTCGCCGGCTCCATCAGCACTTTGTGTCCCTTTTCTCTTTTCTTCTTCTTCAAGGATGGCAGTGGGATGTCTTCCTCCTGTGGCTCCATCTTCACCTGCAGCTGAGGCTCTGCTCTCATCCCCTCCACTGGCTCCGTCCCTTCTTTCCCCTTCTGTCTCTTCCTTTTCTTGGTTGGGGATAGGACTGTTTCTTCTAGAGGCTCAGTTTTAACCATGAGTTCCAGCTCCACTGTCTTTTCTTCTGGCTCCAGCATCCCCACTTCTGGCTCGACCATTTCTGTCTGTCTGGACTTCTTTTTCTTCTTGCTGGTGGATGGAAACAGCACTCCCAGAGGTTCCAACATCTCAGCTGTGGGCTCTGCTGCCACCAGCTCCATCACTTCTGGTTCTTTTAGCTGCTGCTTTTTTCTCTTCCTCCCCACATCCATCTTTGGCGACCCCAAACCTGCGTCCACCTCCAGGGTCCCATGCCCATTCATTGCCTCCTGAGGAAAGGAGGCCTTGGGCTTATGCTTCTTTTTCCTCTTCCCGGAGGCTGGGGACCCCAGTGCCAGGGCCGACCCAGGCCCTGTGACTGGGGGGCTGCCTCCAAAGGGACAGAACCGAGGCCTCAGGCCAGGAGGGATCTGTGGTTGGGGGCTTGCTGGAATGGTCTGCAACAGGGTCCCTGACGGGGATTCATGGGGGCCCTCTAAGATCCTCAGACTGCCCTGGGGGGCTGGGGCACAGGTGAGTCCGCCTCCTGCTTCTACCGAAGGGGCCAGCAGGGTTGCTTCTCCAGCCTGGGGGCCACTGCTGCTGAGGACCCGGTAGCGGTGCCGCTTGCCTGCCAACTTGCCCTTCACCATCTGGGAGCCACAGAGAGGCACGAGCCGGCCATTGAGACTGAAAGAAGGGGAGGGCAGAAGCTTGGTCAGACTCTTGGTGGGACAGGGGAAAGGAGCTGAGGAGCAGCATTTCTGGGTTTCTTAGGACAAGCCCCTCTAAATTGCCCCCTGGTTTAGCCACTGAGGTAGGGAGTATTCCCCGGAGGCGGTGTGGGACCACTTACCAGTCTGGGGGGAAGTCTACAGGGGCCTGGATCAGCCACAGTTCCGTATCTGGGCTCCTAAATGCCTCCAACGAGAAATGAGTGGGCTCTGAGGCTGGGGGCGTCGCGGTAAAGTTAGGGGGACAAGAGAACCGAGCAGCACCTGCAGAAGGGGAAACGGGTGTCTGTTGACACTTTCCTGCCGGTCCAATCCTCCAAGACGCCTATCGGTCCTTTGGTCCCAACTTCTTAGGCGCCGGAATGCCCTCACCTGTTTCATCCTCCCCGACAGCCAGTTCCCCCTGGGGGCGCCCTTACCACCCACCGGCAGTCTCCCGAAGATACCCTTTCTCCGTCCACTTCCTCCACCCCCGCCCTTCACAGGACATACTTTTCGCAGGTCGTGTTTCCGGAGATGTCCCTTTTTCCTTCCAAACACTCCCGGGCGCCCCTTATTCCTCCCGCCAGTCAACCCTCTGAATCCCGTCGGCCTGCCTTGAAGCAACTCACCGCCGGATGGGGTCCCCGCCATCCCAGTACCCACACCACACGCAGCATCGGCATCCAGAGCTGCTCTAGCCCCTCCGCCGACCACGTGGAACCAAAGGGGTGGGACCTCACCCAGGAGCGCCCAAGTGGCGCGGAAGCGCGGGGGTGTCACTCAGAGCCCGCTCGCTCTATGAGCAGAACTGGGGAAAATTTGCACTTGTGCGAGCAGACAACCGAAGAAGACGTCTTTTCCCCAAAGTTCACTCCAGGACGCACATGATTTGATGTCTGGCGGAGGCAGAGCCCCGCTACGTTCCAGCAGGCATTTCCCCCGGCAGTCTTAGACATTATTTGCTCCAACGTCGTCTTAAAGAGGCAGCCACATTTATAGGACCTAACCTTTAAAGAGACAGGAAGATCGATTGGTCTGAAATTCTTAAAGAGATAGGTAAGAGTCTTGGCTGGCAGGGCTGTGCTTTTCGAGTTTACAGCCCCTTTCAGGGAGGCCCAGATGCCTCGGAAATTCAGAGCTTGAGTGAAAGGGGTGAGAAAACGGAGGAAAAGGGATGATTCCTCCCGAGGGCTTGAGGTACCAGCCAGGGGCGGGGCTTCTGAACTCCAAGGGAGCGGGAAACATAGGGGGCGGAGCCTATAGGTCCCGGGTGGAGCCTCCAGACTCTGGAGCCAGCCACGCGTGGGGTCGCGCAGGCTAAGGAGCGAGGCTCGTTGGTCAAATGAGGCGGGTAGATGGCCCCGAGTATTTAGTCTCGTGCGTGGGGCACATTCTCGAAGGCTGAGTAAGGAAGAGGGTGCAGGCCTGACCAGCACCCCTTCCCAGTCCAGGGGCGCGTGTAAACAGCGGCACGTGGACCCAGATTTGGGGGACGCGCCCACGCCCCTTTCCCACAGGGACCGCATCGCGTGGGGGTGGCAGGCGGAGCCGCGAGACGGCGGCTAGACAGGGTGACCCGACTGCATTCCTGGCCGGTGTGTCAGCGTCGCTTCCTGACCCCTCTGCCCAGATTTCGGATCCTACTCCAGAATCGGGGCGCTTTCCTTCTCAGGGAGCGAGCGGCTTCCCAGAGCGGAGGGAGGGTCAGGGGAAGGGGACGCCTTGCCTCCACGCGGGATCGCCTGAAGATTCCGGCGCCTGGACGAGACACCCGAGAGCCGCCCCTACGGGCTCCGCGACTACAATTCCCAGAGGACGCGAGGCGGGGTGGGGCCCGACGTCTGCCGCGTCGGTTGCTGGGGATTGTAGTTCCAGCCTTGGGCGCTGTTGCTGGGAAATTCTATAAGGATCCAACCCATCCTTTTTACCGACGGGGAGACTGAGGCTCAGAGAGTAGAAGGGAGACTGATTTGGCAAGGCCCATTTCTCGCCCTAAGGTCTGGTCATGTGACTCTCCCCCAGCTTCTAACCTATCCCTTTGGTGGCGTCCAAATTTTCATTTGGTGGGCAATTGGGTCTGGAGGGGTGAGGCAGGGACTCCGAGTCCGTCTCCTGCAGCCACAGCGAGGTAGGAGTCTGGACTCTATTTCTATGACCAGGTCCCCTTCGGCTTCTGGGCCTCGCCCTTCCTGTCTGTGAAATGGATTTTTGATGAATCCAAATGGGAACGTCTCAGTCTGAGCTCTGCCCCTCTGGGACTACAAGTCCCAAGGTGCTCGAGGCGACCCCGGCTCCCCCTCCCCTCTGGGACCCGCCTCCGTCCAGCAGGAGTCACGTCGTCTAACCTGTTCCCGGCGCCTGCCCCGCCCCGTCCTCCGCTCCCTGCACCCGGAGCCGGAGCCGGAGGAAGCCCTCCGGTGCCAGGATCTGCCTCGGATCCGTGAGTTCCATCCCCCTGGGGTCTCGCGGCTTTGGAGGAGCCCCACACCCCGTCCTTGGGAAGACTGGGAAGGGGACTCAGACGCCGGGTCCTAGGGCGGCTTTGGGGGTGCGCAGACGCCAGGGTTTTTGGTAGGGGAGGACTCGGATACCTAATTTACTGAACAGAAGGAAAGAGGGCCCGGATGCCTGAGTTCTTGGAATGGAGGGCTGGGGCGCCTTGGTCCTGGGGAGACGTTGGAGCTGGGACTCCTGAGTCCCTCGAATTGGGGGCTTTCGGAAGCCTGAGTCTTTGAGTAGTATTTGGGTAGCGGAGACCTTGGGCAGAAATGGGAGGCTCGGCCGGGTGGGAGTCTGGAACCCGCGGCCATCCCTGCTGCCCTCCAGCTAGCTGCCCTCTCCACCGAGCTTCTAGGTCTCCGAGAAGAATTAAGGGTCCTTGACGTGGAACAGGACAAGCACCTGGGGTACTTCTGGAGGCTGTGCCCTGTCGCTTTCCCCCCTTTTTGGCTCTGAGGTGGGGGTTGGGTGGGGGGAACCAGGGCAACTCTCCAATCTCCTCTGTGCCGCTGTGCGATCCCCAACATGTCATTAAGCCAGGCGTCAGACCTGCCTAACCAGAGACGGACCTCCGCCCCAGGGCGCCCCCTGGCGCGGGCGGGGTGCCTCCTCTTTCTCCATGGGGATAGGAAACATCTGGGGTTGCAGAGGGCTGGCCGGCGTTCTAAACAGAACCCAGGGCAGAATTCTAGAAGGTGGGAATTGGATTCTGGGAGGTTTGCATGGCTGGGCACTACACAGTTCTTACACAGAGAGCAAAGGGATAAACTAAAGCTTAGGGGTCATAGAGTTGGGAGTCAAGATCTGGCGGCCCCCTCCCTCTGCAGCTGTCTCGGGTGACAGGATTCCATGCACTCCCACCAGATTTTCTGACTAACCTTTTCCTAGGGCTCCTCGCCCTGACCCTGAGGTGAGAAATGTCACCTCCACCCCCATCTGTCTGACCTGAGGTAGCAGTGGGAGATAAGTGAGGGATAGAGGCTAATTCTGGAGGTGTGCGTCTGTCCTTGAAACAGGGGGAGGGCAGGGCCCGCACCTCCCTCTGTCTGTCTCTCCCTCCTCTCCACCCCCATGTGTCATGTGAAAGGATTAAACAAGGGGGTGGGGAGGCAAGGGGCTCTGAGGAGAGAGGGGACAACTTCCTGAAGTCTGGCCTTGAAGGGCATCTGGTGATAGCCTGTGATGACATTAAAAACAATAACCATGTCTGCCAAGACAGAGCTCACAGCATGCCAGGCTCAGGGCTGGCAGGTAGACGGGATAGTTCTCATCGTCTCAGGCAACTGTCCAGAGGTGTCGCTTCCAATGAGGTTTGCTGACCCCACCCTAGGGAATAACTTCTCCCTACTCCAGTGGGGAAACTGAGGCTAGAGAGTGAGGACAGCCCACATTCTGGGCTTTTACCCCTCCCGTGTACACCCTTCCATGGCCCCCCATGGCCAAATTATTGGGGATGACTCCTGGCCAGAATTCAGGAATGTACAAGGGGAATTTAGGGCTCAGGAAGTTGAGACTCCAGAGGTCACAACTCTCAGCTTTTAGAGTCTTAGAACGAGTTGAAAGGGCCCTTTTGAGGGTAAAAAAATTACTTTGAGTCTTGAGCCCTCACTCTGTGCCAGACCCTGTGTTAACGATCAGCAGAGGAAGGCTGTAATTAAGAATTCTATACGTGTGAACTTTATGTGGTGCCCTGTACCGTTCTAAACAAACACTGTACATAACTTATGTCACTCAAACCTCAAGGCCCTTTGAGGGGAAGGTATTAATCCCCCATGATACACATGAGGAAACCGAGGAACGGAGAAGCTAAATAACTAACCCAATGTAGAGGCTGAGAAAGGGGAAGGCCCTGGCCCTTTGCACAGACTTCGGAGAAACTAAGTCTCAGAGAGGGTGGGGCCTCTCCCAGCGCCTGTCCACACACAACTGGAGGATTCCAACCTGAGTATTCCCAGGCCAGCCTGGAGCCATGACCCGGTTCCTACTGAGGATCATTCCTCCAAGAAGCCTCCTCTCACCCACACCCCCAACTCCCATTCTTAACCGAAGAACCAGTGTGGGGTACAGAGGAAGCATGGGAAAGAGAGCTGGGGGACGCAGGACGGGAGCGGGAGCTGGGGTTGGAGAGGAGCCAGGCAGAGAGGACCTGGCGGTAAAGGACAAGGGCTTGGGAACAGAGGCGCCGCCCTCGCGCCCCGCCCGGTCCCTCTCCCCTGCTCCAGGAGGTTCCACACCTGCCCGGGCCCGCCGTGCATTCCCCGGGTCTGAGCTCAGGCTCTGTCCGTCCGCCGGGCTGGGGTCGGGCGGTGACCTGGAGCGCCCCCTGGCGGCCCCGATGCTTCCTCGGTCCGCACCAGCCTTGCGACAGTCCCACGCCCAGCCTCAGCATTTCCTCAGAGCTAGAGGATGTCAGCGTGCGATCTGAGAGTCTTAGAAACTTGGAAATCATGAAATCCTCAAAAGAAGCGCTCGCTGCCAGAATAATAGCACTGGAGGCTGCATCGAATTGTTCAGTTTTTATATTTTGACACTTACAGAGTGTTTCTGTGTATCTCAGATTCTAAAAGACCCAGAGTTTTGACTCCTTCAGTCTCTACTTCTGAGGCCTTACTTCTCAGAGCCTTAATTCCTTTTGCACTTTCTGGCCAAACAGGTAGACTGCTATTTGTCCTTATTTTACAGATTGGGAAACTGAGGCAGTCTTGTGAAGGTTAGCCATTGGTGCCCCTAGATTAAAACTCTGGAAATCTGGTCCTTACCTGTGCTCTTACCTGACTCTGCTATACCATACAGTCACCTAGACTTTTAGGACAGTGGGATCTTGGAATAAATAGAGTATGATGAAGGAAGATGAAGAAACCTAGGCTAGCCAAACTGGAGAATTCTAGAATATTCCAAAGATAGAATCTTGGACTCAGAACTTTCCAACAGTAGATTTTCAAGCTGTAGAACTTCAATTGCAACCTCAAGGTCCTTAAATTTTCAGAATCTAGGCTTCTGAGAGAGTGAAGAGGCTGCTCAGACAAGCTGATTTACTTCCTTAACTACTGGGGAAACTGAGGCCCAAGAAGTGGAGGGGGCCCATCACCCTAGGTTATGTACTCAACACACCCAAATGAGCCACCAGCCCCAACAGGTTCTGTTCTGAGGCTTCCCAGACAGAGGACAGGATCAGCATGTCCCAGCCCGCCCCACTGCCCACGCCGGAACCTCCAAAGCTCAGCAGCTGGTGGAGCCTGGGGAAGTGGCAGGGCTGGCAGGCGTGGCGGCTACTATGGGGATGGGGTTAGTGCTGGCCTGACCAGTTCCTGGTGGCCTGGCTCCCACCCACTGGGCCGGTGACCACAGCAGTCCAGGCATCCCTGACCACCTCCGTGTTCTTTCTGTTAACACTGGATTCCTGTGAACCAGGTCTCCTCTGGGTGGGGACTCTGGGGACAAGAAACTTGAGTGATCCCTGCCCTCTGGGGCCCTTCCAGTCTGGCGAAACACCCTAAAATAACAAGTTAGATCCAGGTGTGAGACCTAGTACTGCCGACTTCTTGCTGGTGACCTTGAGCAAATGTTTCTGAGCCCCACTTTCTTGCATGCTGTAGTGATTTTGATCATCAAATGGGGTATTGGGTGCAAAGGCCTTGGCACAATTCCTCAATAAATGATTTGTTTTATTTTATTATACCAAGCAACTACCCTATGTGTAGCTACTAGCACAGGTCCTGGCACAGAATTATTATTTTAGAAAGTATCCCCCACCCTCTAGAATAGTGTCTCCTGGCCCCTAGTAGGCATTCAGTAATCGATAGTTATTCTTATTACAACCTCTGTGCACTATAATGCCTGGCACATGAAGGAATAATTCAAGTCTTACTAGGGCTAAGATAGATGGACAAGCAGCTGCGTAAAAAGAGGGAATTGTCCTGAGTCTTCCAAGACGGGTTTTGAAGGAGTTGGCATTTTCCAGCTGCGGAAGCGGAGGGCCACAGCGCTTCCAGTGGTGGGAACTAGCAAAGTAAAGGAGTGCTGTCCTGCTCCTTGCGGTCCCAGGTTCCCTGTGGGCGGCGATCGGGGGACAGAGTCTGAGAAGCTCCCTGCTCTTCCCCAAAACGCAGGAGCCCCGCAGCGGCCGGCACCATGGACAGCGAGGCATTCCGGAGCACTCGGGACGTACTGGACCTTAATTTCCAGTGTGAGTTGGTAGGGGGCGGGGCTTGCCGGGCGGGGTCCTGGGGCAAGGGCGGGACCCGACCTAAAGGTCTCTGTCCTCATCGCTACTCCCTCCTGCCCAGCTCTGGCCATGAAGCACATGGACCTGAAGCAGATGGAGCTGGACACAGCGGCGGCCAAAGTGGATGAACTGACCAAGCAGCTGGAGTCGCTGTGGTCAGACTCACCGACACCTCCTGGCTCGCAGGCGGGAGCCCCACCTCGGGTGAGCCTGCGCGCCCTTGTCTCCACCTTGCCCCCAAAGCCAGCTTCTTTCGCTTGAATTCAGTCAGGATTGCGAGGGTCGTGGACTATTTAAGGACACTCTGGTTGTGTGGGTACCAGTTGAAGTGGACATGCAACAGGACCCACGGAAGGAAAGTGGCCTTATTCTAAGTGGCACGAAGAAAGGCACTGTATGGGCTAGCTAGCCTCAGCCCTGATTTCAGGACTTCCTCCCCCGCACCCCTCACTAGGCTCTTTGTGCCTGAATCTCCAGCTCCAGTCCAACTCCCCTGGGTTGATTTTCGATGACCTCTTTTGACCTCCTCCTAACCCTCTACTAATGTCTTCTTTGACCCTTCATTGTCCCGGCCTCTCCCCAGCTGTCCCGGTACAGCTCCAGCTCGGTCGCGGAGCCCTTGGGAAGCCGCGGGTCCTCCTGGAAGACGACCAGTGACGGCGCAGACAGCCATTTCGGACGCTCTGAGAGCGCCCCAGCTCTGCTCCCCTACAGCTCGCTGTCCCCTAAGGGCCGGCCGTCGTCACCACGCACCTCGCTCTACCTGCAGCCAGACGGCTACGGCAGCCTGGACCGCGCGCCCTCGCCGCGGCCCCGCGCCTTCGATGGCGCAGGCAGCTCCCTCGGCCGTGCGCCCTCCCCACGGCCCGGCCCCGGCCCACTCCGCCAGCAGGGCCCCCCCACGCCCTTCGACTTCCTGGGCCGCGCCGGTTCCCCCCGTGGTAGCCCCCTGGCTGAAGGGCCCCAAGTGTTCTTCCCGGAGCGTGGGCCCTCGCCGCGCTCCTCCGGGGCCACCTACGACATCCCTGCCTTTGGGAGCCCCCTGCTGGGCGTGGGCAGCAGCGCCTTCGCCCCGCCCCTGCGTGCTCAAGGTAAACTTGGGCACTGCATTTGGAGGGTGGGAGGGGTGCGGGGCCGGGACTAGCCTCCTACCTTACGCGAACTGGCCACTTCCGCGCAGATGACCTGATGCTGCGCCGGCGGCCCCCCAAAGCCTGGAACGAGTCGGACCTGGACGTAGCATATGAGAAGAAGTCTTCACAGACAGCAAGCTATGAACGTGAGTAGTGGGAGGACAGGGGAGTGGGGGAGTCGGAGAGGTGACCCACCAGACCCTGATGATTCCTACCCCTCAGGCCTGGACGTCTTCGCGCGGCCTTCCTCACCGGGCCTGCAGCTGTTACCGTGGAGAGAGAGCAGCCTGGATGGGCTGGGGGCTGCCGGCAAGGTATGCTCGGGGAGGGCACTTTCCAGATCCTTCCCTACGCCTTTCCATCTTTATCCTGGATTTCCACCCCTCCCTGCCCTCTTTCTTTCACTGCCTCCGGCTTCCCTCACCTACTTCTCTCCTTTCTCACCTTTTGCCCTCCTCTCCCTCCTTTCCTTACCCCTTCCTCCCCTCGTTCCCTCCTCCCCCAGGACAACCTGACCAGCGCCACCTTGCCCCGCAATTACAAGGTCTCCCCTCTGGCCAACGACAGGCGTTCAGATGTGGGCAGCTACCGCCGATCACTGGGCTCCGTGGGGCCATCAGGCACTTTGCCCCGCAGCTGGCAGCCTGTCAGCCGAATCCCCATGCCTCCTTCCAACCCCCAGCCCCGCGGCGCCCCCCGCCAGCGCCCCATCCCCCTCAGCATGATATTCAAGCTGCAGAACGCCTTCTGGGAGCAGGGGGCTAGCAGGGCCATGTTCCCTGGCTCCTCCGTCTTCTCCCGAGCTCCTCCGCCTAAGCTGCCTCCCCAGTCCCAGGCACCCCCCCAGCCGCATCCCCAGCCGCCCCCACAATCCCAGCCACAGCCACAACCCCAGCCTCAGCCTCAACCCCCTGCCCCAGCACCTCAGCTCCCCCAACAGACTTGGCCCCCTGCGAGTGAAGGTGAGTCAGCAATGGGGTCCCAGAGGGCTGGGTGAAGGGAGGACTAGTGGCTGGGGGCGGCACCAGCAGGGGGAGCCATCACCGCCAAACACCTGTTTTCAGACACTGGTTTCTACAGAGCTAGGCCAGGTGAGCTTGGGAATTTGCAGAGGCGCCAGGGACAGGCAGTGGTTAAACATGGATCCCAGAGTCAGACTACATGGCTCCAGGCTGTGTGACCTTGAGCAAGTCACTTAACCTCTCTGGATCTCAATTTCCTTGAGTATAAAAGATGAATAACGATAGAACCTATCTTATTGGGATATGGTATTAGATTATTTAATCCATATAAAGTCCTTAAAATAGGGTCTGATGTATGGTAAGCCAATTGCTATCATATTAGTTATAATTATTAATATTTTTTGGTGTGTTATCAGTGCAGGACCTGGAGTTAAACAGAGTGGATTTGGAGCCCCACTCCAGCACTGAATTGCTATGTAACTCGGGATAAATTAGTTTACTTATCTGAGCTTTTCTGTTTTCTCATCTGTGAAGAGAGATTAACATCTACTACATAGATTGTGATGGGCATTCAGTGAAATAATGTTTAAAGAATGGTCACGTATAAAGAAGCTCTGATAGAGAGGAATAAGACAGGGAGAAGAGACCATCAAGCACAAGGATTCTAGTCTCAGCAGTTTCCTGCCTGAGATGTTACGAGATAAAATTCTTAGAATCTTAGAATCAAGTCTTATGATAGTAGGAGCACTGGGTCAGATAGAACTGAGTTCAAATCCCACCTGTGTGGCTTTGGACAACTGTCTTGCCCTCTCTGAGACTCGGCTTTTCTTTCTGTAATAAGATGATAGTTGTATCTACCTCACAGGGTACTGAGGTCAGAATTCAATAAGACAGGCATATAAAGCACCAGGCATATGCTAAGTGCTTGATCAATGGAAGATATTCTATATTAGTCAGAGCCCAGGGAAAGTGTAGCCCAGAGAGAGCAAGGAACTTCCCCAAGGTCACACAGCAAATCGGGTGCTGGTTGCAGGTTCTGGAAGTTTTGTGGAGGGAGTGTTGGAAAGCTCCTTGGGACCCCACTCTGATGGGGCTCTTTATTCCTTCTAGGTCCCCCCAAGCTCCCGGCTGAGCTGGAGCCTGAGCCAGAGCTGGAGGTGCTGCTGGCACCAGTGTTGGAGGCTGGTGATGCAGACGAAGGTGCTGTAACTCGGCCCCTCAGCCCCACGCGGCTGCAGCCAGCACTGCCACCCGAGGCACAGTCGTTACCTGAGCTGGAGGAGGTGGCGCGGGTGCTGGCAGAGATTCCACGGCCCCTCAAACGCAGGGGTTCCATGGAGCAGAGCCCTGCTGTAGCCCTGCCCCCCACTCACAAGAAGCAGTACCAGCAAATCATCAGCCGCCTCTTCCATCGTCATGGCGGGCCTGCGGGGCCTGAGCCCGAGCTGACCCCTATCACTGAGGGATCCGAGGCCAGGGCAGGGCCCCCTGCTCCCGCCCCACCAGCTCCCATTCCACCCCCGGCCCCTCCCCAGAGCAGCCCACCAGACCAGCTGCAGAATGTGGTAAGTAACATAGGAGGAAAGTGGGGTGTGTTAGTTAGCACATGGACATGCCCCTTCCCTTCTAGGGCAGAACCTGGAAATTGCCACATCCCTTTGGCTAGGAACCCAGCTGCAAGGGAGGCTGGGAAAAGTAGTCTTTAATCTAGGCATGCCTATGTTCAGTAGAAAGGAAGAACACGTATGAAGGGGTATCAGGAAGTATCCCAGAGACTTTCTCTGCTCTTCTACAGTTCCCACCCCCTGCCTCCCGCACCCCCGCCAGGGCATTCTTTAAGAAATCTTGGAGTCTTACAACCTGGAAATGACTGTGTCTTGGCAGACAGTGAGTTTATTCTGGAACCCGAAAAGCCTCCCTGAATCAAGGCAGTCACCATTTCACTCCCTGGTTACCACACAGTCTCATGTCTGCCTTCTCTGAGGATCTGCTGTCTCCTCTCAACAAGCTGATGCCGTGGCTAGAAATGGCCTAGCCAGCCCTGGCTTAAAATGACCACTTAGGTCAAGCGCATGGGGTCCTATGACTGTTCGCAGCTTCCATTCAAATTTTTAAGAGCAAGTCTCTGGTCTCTGAGGCTGTGAGTGTTGTGCTTAAGTGTTGAGCTAGGCTACCTGGGTTCAAATCCCAGTTCCACAGCACTTACCAGCTGAGTAAGATGCAGCCTCTCTGGGCCTCAGTTTTCTGATCCGTAAAGTGGGGATGAGAATATCCATAGGGTTGAAATAGTGCTTAGAATAGTGCCTGACACTTAACTGTTAGCTGCTATTATTGTTATCATTTGGCAGAGGTGGGTAGTGTGGTCACAGGGAACATTCCTGATCTTTCAGTGTGGGTAGATGGAGAACAATTCCCAGAGAAGAAGTGGGGGCCAGGTGGACACACCAAAATGCTTACTCCCAGACCCTCCTGAAGGTACAGCCAAGAAGTGTTGAGATTTAGGATCTTGAAATCAAAAACGGAAGAATGACAATTCCTGGAAATGGTCCAGTTGCTTCATTGTAGAATCACGAAGTCCAGGCCACAGAGAAACGAAAACTCATAGAATTCAGGAATTCAATCCTGGCATCACAATCCCAGAATGATGACATTTCAGACTCTTAGAGCCCTGAAAGTTTGAAGAATAGGACTTTAGGATTAAAAAGTTAGTAACATAGACCCTGGTTATTACTGATTCTTGAAGTCGCCAACACCGAGAACTAAAGACCCTTATCATTTGAGTTATAAAGTCATAGATTAGTGCATTACTATGTTGTTATACAGAATTACATTTTAAATGAACATTTTTCACTGCAAAGGAATACCAAACACCATAGAACCTTCGAGGACATTGGTAAGACTAGAATAAAGAGGCCGAAATCACAGCACTCAGAACCATGGGTAACATTTTGAAATTCTAACTGTAAAATAGTTACAGAATCTTGTCTCAAGTCTCAGGGCCCAAGATTCCCAAATCACAGAGTTCCCTCCCTGACTTGTAGGGAACTGGAAGCTGTAGAACTGAGGCACCCCCACCCCCTCCTGGGGCCCTCTGGACTCTGCTCCCTACCTCCCTGGGTTGCAATCCCAGGCCTACCAGTCTACATGGAATAGCTGGGGCGGCTGCCGCCTGGTCCATGAACTTCTGTTTCCCCTTCTGACAATGGGTATATTAACGATCCCTTTCCCAAGTCACTGAAGTCGCGTGCCCTGTCCCCTAGGAGATGCGCTCGGTGCTGCGGAAGGCGGGCTCCCCACGCAAGGCCCGCCGTGCGCGTCTCAACCCACTTGTGCTGCTGCTGGATGCCGCGCTGACCGGGGAACTGGACGTGGTGCAGCAGGCGGTGAAGGAGGTGAGTGCGGCGGGGGAGCAGGGCTGGCGGGGCGGGGTGGCTGGGTACTGAGCCTCCTGGTCCCCGGCTCTGCCTAGATGAACGACCCGAGCCAGCCCAATGAGGAGGGCATCACCGCCCTGCACAACGCCATCTGCGGTGCCAACTACCCCATCGTGGACTTCCTTATCGCAGCTGGCGCCAACGTCAACTCCCCTGACAGCCACGGCTGGTGAGAGCTGACCCGGGAGGGCATGGGGCGGGGATCGTGCCGTGGCCACCTCGGGTGGCCACTGATGTCTCCTGGGGGGACAGGCTCACGTCTGCTTCGCATTCCTAGGACACCGTTGCACTGCGCCGCGTCATGCAACGACACGGCCATCTGCACAGCATTGGTGCAGCACGGCGCGGCCATCTTCGCCACCACACTCAGTGATGGTGCCACCGCCATCGAGAAGTGCGACCCCTACCGCGAGGGTTACGCAGACTGCGCCACTTACCTGGCAGGTGTGAGGCAGGACGGGGCCCTTGGGCAAGCGGGCTGGGCCACCTCCAGGGAAGGGGGTCATGGGAACTGGGCTGTCCATCTGGCCAGAGTTGGGAGTGGGGGAGGCAGCTGACCGCCACTCACAAGAGCGAGGACTTGGACAGGCTGTTACGACTATGTGGCAGGATCGTAGAGGAGGGGGTGACAGAAAGGACTGCCTGCCGGGGCAAGGAGACTGGGCCTCCCACCTGGCAGGTGCAAGCTGGGGTGGGGGGAGCAGACTGTGCCACTTTTGAGGGAGAGAAGGTAGCGAGGGCTGTGCCATGCAAGCTGGACACCTGTGGGGAAGAGACTGGTTGGAGAGATTACCCTGTTCATCTGCTTTCTCACCTGAGCGGGGGGGATGGTATGGACGATTGTACCATACCATCCACCTGGCATAGGTGGGCTGTGCTACCTAAGAGAGATACAATGCCACACAGCTGGCAGAGGAGCGGGCCCTGGCCCCTTGGGAGGGGCTTGGGGACTCTTCCACTTGCAGGGAGACATGAGGCTGTAACATACACCTCCAGGAGGGGGATCACGTCACGTAACCAGGTAACAAGAGGAACTAGGTAGTCTGTACCACCAGGATGTGCGTAGGGTCTGTATTACACACCTGGAGGGACAAATTGTATCAGAGGGTGGGGTTAGGAACCTCGCACAGCTGGAGTAAGTCAGGCTGTGGGACCTCGGGATGGGACAGTGTCTGTAAGAGGGCAGTCTAGGTGCACTACGTGACAGCCTGCTGTGCCATCTCTGGCAGAAAATGGGTGAGAGTCATGGGGCTGTTACACCTGCCTTACAGGTGAGTAAGGGCCTACTGGGATTGGACCCCTGGGGCAGGAAGTAGATCCTTCACCAAAGAGAGGAAGGGCTATACATTTTGGGGAAGGGGGATTAGGCCATTACACTTTTGTCGCAGGTAGTGTACTGTCCTACCTGTCTTGGACGAGGAGAATTCTGTACTGTACGGGTGAAGTAGAGATTGGATGGCCACCTGGCGGAACATGGTAGACTGAACCACTAAAGAGGGGGATCATGGTGGACTATACCATCTGAAAAGGGGGTAAATTCTCTATAGAAATTTTACCTGGGAGGGGATTCGGGTGGACTGTACCATCTAGAGAATTTACTACATCCTTTTTGAAGACTTTGTCATGGGGGAGGGAAGAGCAGCGTGGACCGCACCATCTGGAAGGGAGAGATGAGACCACTTAGGGAAGTGGAGTAGGGCTATACTATCTGAAAGTGGTGTTGAGTCCTCTTTAGAGACTGTACTACTTAAGCGTGTGTGTGTGGGGGTGGGGAGGATAGGGTGCCATGACTGTTCTGTGGGAGTTACAGGAACTTAACAAGTGTACAAAAGAGGGAATGGGGACCAGTGACCCTGCCTCTGGGGTTGGTGGCCCAGCTCCACCCCAATGTTCTTGAATTTTAGAGACTGCCAGCCCTGGCAGCTGACATCAGCTCAGGCTCCCCTATCCAGACAGGGGTACAAAACTTCAGGTGGCTCATCCCCCAGCTGGGGCAGGTGCCAAATCCCCGGGCCTCTCCCTGGCCCCTGGTGTACCTTGTGTCCCCGAGTGTTCCTGGCCCCGCTGGACCGGGCACTCACAATCCCTGCCGTTTCTGGTTTCAGACGTGGAGCAGAGCATGGGGCTGATGTACAACGGGGTAGTGTACGCCCTCTGGGACTACAGCGCCGAGTTTGGGGACGAGCTGTCCTTCCGCGAGGGCGAGTCGGTTACCGTGCTGCGGAGGGACGGACCAGAGGAGACGGACTGGTGGTGGGCCGCGCTACACGGCCAGGAGGGCTACGTGCCCCGTAACTACTTCGGGGTGAGCCCAGAGGATGTGTTGTGGCCGCCTTCCAATGGTTCTTTGGGGAAAAGGGTGATAACACGGGGAAAAGGGGCGGGAGGGACAGTCCATTACATGGGCGGGGGGAGGTCAGAAGAATCTATTATTAGTCGGGGGAGGTAAGGGAGAGCCCCCTTACTGGTGGTACTTCCTGAGATACGCATCGATACTGCCTTACTGGTTATTTAATTGGTTCGTGCTCAAAGATAATTTTTTTATTATTATCCCTAATTATATTAATGGGAGGTAAAGAATGTATTTTAGCTAAGGCGAGCAATGAAGAATCTATGTTAGTGCTGGGGGGAAGGTAAAGAATTGTATGTTACAGATAAGAAAGCTTTTATTACACGCATTGAGCAGGATAAGGAAGGATCCTTTAATACAATTATGGGAGAATTGAGGGAGATTCTACTAAGTTAGGGGAAGAGATTGGGAAGATCCCATTATATTCCTAGGAGAGAAGAAGATACTTTTGATCTCGCGATGGGCGGAGGTGGGTCCCAACCAGACTGCCACGTGGTAGGGAGAGCCGGTGTGGGAGACTCAGACTATGCCATTTCATTAAGCTGGCTACCGATTGGAAAGCTCCATCTGGTGCCTGGAGGTGACAGGGGACTTGGGGATTCTGGAGTGGTTTGGAAGATGCTGAGAGAGTCCTTTAGGAAAAAATGGGATGAAGGAGACAGTTTCTTGTGTGAGGCGGATAGGCGACTCTATTCAACTTGGGCGCAGGAGCTCCTGGTGTCTGAAGCCCCTGTCTTCCCTCAGCTCTTCCCCAGGGTGAAGTCTCAGAGGAATAAGGTCTAGCTGGAGAAAAGGAGATTTTCAAAGGAGATGGGAGGAAGCAGCCCTGCCCTCACACCAGACCTGCTATGTGACTGCTGCGCCTCCCTGTGCCCCAAGCACTGCAGGGGTGGGGTCCTCACCACCAGCTCTGCTTCCACAGAAGCCCAGGAGACAGGGAGAACCCCAGCCTTAACTTTAGAAACCTGCCTTAGTTGTGGGAGGTCATTGTGGGGCTGGGAATCATTGAGGGACAAGAGAGAGTCCCATTTGCCAAATCGGTTCCCGTCCAAAGCGCCCCCGCCCCCTGCTCCTGCCAACCCTTGCCTGGGAGCATGGGATGGGTCACCTCCACTTGGCTTTCCCTGGACGTCATCTCTGTCCCCATTTCCCCCAGCAGCTTTGGGGGGAGGGGGCACTGGGCGAGGTGCACTGGTCTCTCTACTGGGTACCCAGCCCTACCTCTCCCCAACCAAGTGCCTTCACACAGTGCTGGTTTTACAAGAAAATGGGGAAGTTTTTCTTTACAAATAAAGGCAGTTTGCACAGAAATTGACTTCCTTCTTTTTGGATTTCATTCTGACTGAAATGCTCATCACCATTGCTATTTTTGGCAAAGCAGTCTTAAAGTAGCCTCTTCAAGGGATGTCCCTCATATAAATCTAATCCTTCTTCTTTCAAGTAGGCCTGCCTTTTTATTTATTTATTCTTAAGCAGTGTCTCGATCTTTTCTCATGTTTCAGATTCTTTTCTATTTTTAAGCATTTTAAGCCTAGTAATTTGATAGTATCTGTCTGGTGATTCTGTCATCTGGTGTTTGGGGTTATCACTTCTGTAATTTGTTGTGTCTGCTGGTTCTAACGCCTGGTGGCTTGTGGCCTCATGCGGGTTGATGTTATGGAATGTGAGATGGTCTCTCACAGGGCATCTTTATCTAAAATCCATGTGACCTTCTTGAGAGTACGACCCCAAAGAATGATTTTCCTTTGCTTCTGCCCCACTTCTTTATCTCATAAATGGTTCCTTGAAGATTTTTGACAAAGCATGAACATCTATCTATCTCTTCTATATTTATTTTTTGACCAATCATATAGCTATAGCACTGTCATTGTCTTCACTGTCCAGTACAATCACCACCGACCTCATGTGACCATTTAAATTTACATTAATTAAAATTCAATAAAAATTAAGTATTCAGTTCCTCAGTCACACTAGCCACTAGTGACTCCAGGGAGGGAGCCCCGTCCTTGCATTTTCCAGCTCCTGGAAGCTGCCTGCATTCCTTGGCTCGTGTCCTCCTTCTGTCCTCAAAGACAGCACTTGAATTTCTCCCATCTCTTGCTTCCATTGTCACATCTCTAACTCTCCTGCTTCCCACTTCTACTTTTAAGGATCCTTGTGATTACATCGGGCCCACCCAGACAATCCGGGGCAATTTCCCCATCTCAAGATCCTTAATTACATTCACAAAGTCCTTTTTTTTGCCACATAAGGTAGCACAGGAGACCAAACGAACAAGGAGACAGAAGTCTCTCTGCTCTCAAATTCAAATACTTTCTGGACCTTTGATGACATTAAGCAATTATTAGTGCTATTTTTTTTATCTTTATTTTATTTATTTTTTAACGCCTACAGCACCTGGTCTTCCTAGGTGGTCTCCCATCCAAGTACTAACCAGGCGTGACCCTGCTTAGCTTCCAAGATCAGACGGGATCGGGCTTGTTCAGGGTAGCATGGTCGTAGATGAATTAGTACTATTTTTGAGGTGTGCTAATAATATTGTAGTTATGTGTTTACAGAATTTTACTCTTATAGGCACTGCCTTCTGAAATACTTACAGATGAAATTGATATGAAGTCTGGCATTCACTTCAAAATAATCGACTGGTGGGAAGGGAGGTGGTTGGGGTATAGACAAAGCAAGATCGGCCCAGAGTTGAAAATCGATGAAGCTTAGTGTATGTGGAGCTTCATTATATTATTTTCTCAACTTTGGTGTTTGTTTGAAATTCTCCCTAATACAAGTTTTAAAGACTTAAAACTCTTTAAGTTTAAATTGATTTTTTTTAAATCACAAAGAATGTGAAATGAGGTGGTTTTTAAGATAATACAAGCCAGCTTAAGGAAGAGAATAAAAATCACTAAATTCTAGATAGTGGCTATCTCTATATGTGTTGAGAGTGAAAAGGGATCAGAAAAAATGCCCAGAGGGACTTATTTATATTTATGATGTTTGATTTTTTTTTAAAGCACTGTGATGTGAACAGTGAACTGAATATACTATTTATATTCAAAACTTCTGAACATTTTCAAAATTCTACGAAAGTAGACAGTAGTGAAAAAACATCTCCCACATATTCATCATCTTACATAAAAAATTATCAACTCATAAACAATTTGGATCCTATTCCAATAGAATAAATCTGCAACGGATTCCGAGAGCTCATCGTTTTATCTCTCTTGGTTAACGACGTTGGGAAACAATCTGAAAAATGCGCCGTTAGGCGGTTTTGTGGTGTGAACATCAGCACACACTTATACACACCTAGATGATGTAGCCTACTGCACAGCTGCTCGAGAGAAATTGATGTGATGAAGGGACACTGGCATACTGTTTACAGCACTTTTTTTTAATAAGAGTATGCTGTAACGAGCAAAAGTATAGGAAATACATAAATCAGTAACAATCATTTATTATCAAGTATTATGTACTGTACATAATAGTATGTGCTATACTTTGATATGACTGGCAGTACGGTAGGTGCATTTACCCCAATGTCACCACAAACACGTGAGCGAGGTGTTGCACTGCCGTGTTAGGATGGCCGTGCTATCACTAGGCGATAGGAATTTTTCAGCTCCATTGTAATCTCATGGAACCATCGTCATGTATGCAGATGCCTCACTATATTGGAACACATTGGGATGTGTATTTGTTTCCTACCTCTGCTGTAATAAACAAACCCAAACTCGGTGGCTTAAATGCATTTATATTTTTACACGTCTGAAGGTCAGTTTCACTGGGCTGAAGTCAAGGTGTTGGCAGGACCGAGCACCCTCTGGATTGGATCTGGGATCGGATCATCATTTCCTTGCCTTTTCCAGCTTCTAGAGCCACATTCCTTGCATTCCTTGGCTCTGCTCCCTTCCTCTGTCTTCAAAGCCTGCAGTGTAGCTTCTTGCTTCAGTGTCACATTGCTTCTGTTTCTGTCCAATCTTCCTCTTATAAGAATACTTGTGATTACTGTTAGGGAGCCACCCGGGTATCTCAAGATCCTTAACCTCACAGCTGCAAAGTCTCTTGCCACGTACGGGAGCATTTACAGGTTCCAGGCAGCAACGATGGAGGTCTAAGGGCACCATTATTTGGCCTACCTAGGAAGTATTGCAATTTAAATAAGGTGGTCAGGAAAGGCCTCCCAGAGGAAGGGATTTTTGAGGAAAGCTTGAGAAAGGCTCGAGGGAGAAAGCCATGCAGAGATCTGGGGAAAGAGCCTTGAAGATAGAGGGAGGGGTGACTACAAAGGCCAGAAGGAAGCAGGAGTCAGCCATTGTAAGATGGCTCCCAACCATCCTGCCTCCTGGTATTCACTCCCAGGAGTAACTCCTCCCCATGAGCATAGGCTGCATGCAATGATGTATCCTAAGGAATGGAATACAGCAAAAGTGATGGACTGTCCTTTCTGAGAAGTTACAAAACACAATGACTTCCATCTTTGCATCTCTCTCTGGCTCTTCTCGGATTAATAAAGCCAGCTGCCCTCAGAGATGCCTACATGCCAGGGACGTAGGGTGGCTCTCAGCTGCCAGCCATCAAGGAAATAAATCCTGCCAGCAACCACCAGGTGAGCTTAGTGATGAATTACTTCCCAGCTGAGCCGGGATAACTTCAGCTGCATTCAATTCCTGACCTGCAGAAACTGTGAGATCATAAATGCTGTTGTTTTAACCATTACATTTGGGGGTAAGTTATACAGATTAGCTGACTGATGCAGGCCCGGTGCCTGGGTGGAAGAGCTAGGAGGTCAAGTGTGGCCATGAGGAGTGGATAAGAAAGAGAACAGTGGGAAATGACATCAGGCAGGTGACAGGATGCTCAGCACAGTGCCTGGCACAACAATCAATTTTATTTTGTTATATTCTTGGTTTGAAGATGTCCTCTCTCCTTTACCTCCCACTTTAATGGCATAACCAAGGGTGGGATGAAGGTTTGCAGAGAATGTGCCTGATTCAGCCTGGAGAGGTCAGGGAGGGCTTCCTGGAGGAAGAATGTTTCTTAGAGACCTGAAGGTAAGCAGAAGGAATGAGGCAAGGCAAGATGGGGGAGACAAAATGAAGCTGCAGACAAAGAGGACACAACTAGAGGCAAGTACAAAGCATAAGAGTGAGCAGCAAGATGAGGCAGGAATATGCTGGGAGGAGCATGAACTCCAAACTGGAAGGTGTCACTGTAGCTTATTCCCAACCATCCGATGTCATGTGTATCTGTTCTTCCCAGGTTTTTTTTTTTTTCTTGTACATGGTACTTCAAGGAGTAACTCTGTGTGTGTAGCTGCTCCCACCCAAGCATTCCCTCTGTTAAGGCTCAGGGTTAAGTTCATGACCTCATTAACTAGCTCAGCACCCGCACCCACCATCACCAGCTTTATAAGTTCTAGCTCTCAGGGACCTGTTTTCAGAGCCTTTGTCTAACTTTTGAAGTATATCCTCATTTGTATGGCTGTATAATGTAATTTGTTGAGTTAGTATCATTATCCCCACTTTGGAGGTAAGGAAACTGAGTCTCAGAGAAAAACTTGCCCAAGGCTTTATAACTAGGTCAGGCGTTGCTCCCCATCCCTGCCCACTCTGGATCATCACTGTTTAGGGACAGGTCTGTCTCCCCCCCTGGAATGTGAGCCCTTAGAGGCATGGCTGAGGCTGTCTTGATGGGTCACTGCTGCGTGCCTTTTAACATCCAGTATACGGTGTGCACAGAGCAGAGGCTCAGGGGCTATATGATGAATGAATGAATTAAAGTGAGGCACTTATGAAGGAAGTAATGACCTACGGCCTAGCACACAGTAGATGTCCCGTAGCTATTTGTAGAACAAACGCGAAAAAGTAGGCACTTATTGAATGTTTAGTGTGTGATACACTCAGTTTTAACTGCTTTATGTGGGTTAGTTTAAGCGTCATCTACGTTGTAGATAATCTAACGGTTCCTACTTTGTAGATGATCAAATAGAACCCCAGAGAAGTTAAGTAATTTGATCAAGGTCACATGCTAGTAGACAGTGTAGCCAGGATTTGGACCCAAGCATTCTGGTTCTAGAATCCACACCTTAACCGCCAAATCACAGCCTTTCATTCTGCCTGATTAAGACAGTATCTGGCACATAGTAGTTCAATAAATAATTGGAGTTATTTACCCCAGAGACGTCCAGGAAACAGACATTTTATAAGTGCATATTCACTTGATGCAGCGAAGCCATTCCTAACTTGTGGGCCCCGAAATGGTCCCCAATTTCCCTGTCATTTTCCCATAGATTCTCTTCGCTATTTAGATAATCTGGGCAGATGCCCGAAGACCGAATCCTAATGAATGAGATCGATTCTCTCGGTTCTCTTTCTCCCAGGTTTTGTTCTTGGTCTTCGGCGATCCGCAGCGATGCCTCTGGCACCGCCTCTGCAGGAACCCGCCCTCGCATTACCTGCGCAAGCGCATTATCCCGATTGGTAGTGTGACAGGGGGAATCAACCAATGGCGTAGTGAGGAAGGTGAAGCCGCGCCTCGAGGACACCCCACGGGATCCTGCCTCATTGAGTATTCATGAGGGGGCGGATCGACGGCGCTACTTGCCGCGGTCGTCGCCATGAAGTGAGAGGGGTTCTGGGGTTTGCGGCTCGTGACCGGGCGTGGGTCCCCGGGAAATGGGGGGACTGGTGGGCGTGTCTGGAGCCCCTGCGGGGTGAGGGGAGAGTGAAGGGGTGGGGATAGCCGTGGGGACCCACGGTACAGTAACGGGGATGGGCAGCAAGGAGATACCGAGGGGACCCGGAGGCTGCTGGGGACCTGGGGTATATCCGGGGGCACCCGCAGGTCGGTGCTAGGCAGATAACCTCCCTCGGCCCGACGGCAGGGGACTGTGGGGGGCTGGAGAAGGACTGAAAGGACGCGGGACTGACCCGGCAGCCTTCACCGCCAGGCTCAACGTGGACGGGCTGCTGGTCTACTTCCCGTACGACTACATCTACCCGGAGCAGTTCTCCTACATGCTGGAGCTCAAACGCACGCTGGACGCCAAGGTGGGTGGCTCTTGCTCCCGCGGTCCGGACACCTGACAGGTGGGGCTGCCTCCCGGGCGGCTAAGACCGAGATTGCAGGAGGTCTAGATTAGAAATCAGAGGTCCTTGGGAAGCCAGCACTCCCAAACCTCCTGTTATCTAAAATAATAATAGTTAATAAAAGAAGAAACAAAAAGAAAGGAATAGAATAATAATAGTTAATAATAGTAGCTAAATTTATCAAAAGCTGAGCAGTTCAGTGGTTAGGAATATATATCTATATCTACATCTAATCTATCTATATCTATATATCTGTGTCTATATCTATATATCTATATTTATCTATCTATCTGGCAGACTTTGGAATCAGCTACCTGGGTTGGAATCCTGGACCCACAGCTGTGTGCCCTTGGGTAAATCAGTTGCCCTGTTCCACAGTTTTCAGTTCTGCAAAATGGGCATAGTAGTAACAGTACCTACCTCAGAGGTTAATGTGAGAGTTACATGAATGAGTTAATTCACCAAGGAAGAAAGCAGTTCTCAACTGAGGATGATTTTGACACCCAGAGGACATTCGGTGATGCCTCTGGGGACATTCCTGACTGGCATTCTAGTGGGATGGGGGTGCTACTGGCATATAATGGGTTGAGGCCATGTTGCTGCTAAACATCCTACAGTGTTCAGGACGCGCCCCCCCACCCCCAAGCAAGTATTATCCAGCCTGAAATGTCAATAGAGCTGAGGTTGACAAATCTTGACATTTAAAAATACTGCCAGGCACAGAGTAGTGCTATAGAAGTGTTTGCTAAATTAAAAGAAAAAGGGCTCACTGTATACAAGATACTATGCTAAATATTTAACTCCTATTTTCTTATTAATATTCATAATCATGCTATGAAAAAGAACTTATTAGGCCCATTTTAGAGATGAGGATACTGAGGCCAGAGGTGTAAAGGCACTTGCCTAAGATGACTCAGCAAAGAAGTGGCAGAAGTGGGGTTCAAACTCACTGCCCCTGGGGCCCAGACTTTTAATTGCTGTGTTGTCCCGCCATTCCAAGATGGTGGCATTCTGGCGGGGGTGGGGGGGGGCTGTCCCTGAGGTTCTGAGAGCCTGTCACTCCCAACTGGCAGGGTCATGGAGTACTGGAGATGCCGTCAGGCACTGGGAAGACAGTGTCCCTGTTGGCGCTGATCATGGCATACCAGCGGGTAAGTGACCCACTGGGCCTGTGGAGGGTGGAAGAGGGAAGAGGCAGGTGGGCTGAGCCCATTGTCGTCGGCAGGCATATCCACTGGAAGTGACTAAACTCATCTACTGCTCGAGGACAGTGCCTGAGATTGAAAAGGTGAGGCGGGCGATGTACTTGCTCCCTTACTCTCCCCCACTCTCCCCAGACCTCCTGGGTCCCCCTGTGGTTGCCATCTGCTTGGGGGTGGTGTTTGGGGACCTGGGGAAGAGGCTGGGGCCTGGTGGGGCAGGGGCTTGTGCCTTCGATGAGGCCAAGTCCCTACTCTCTCCTGCACTGGCACAGGTGATTGAAGAGCTTCGAAAGTTGCTCAGCTTCTATGAGAAGCAGGAGGGTGAGAAGCTGCAGTTTTTGGGGCTGGCTCTGAGCTCCAGGAAGAACCTGTGCATTCATCCTGAGGTGAGTGCCCATTCTTCCCCTCATACTAAGCCCTGGGTTGAGGACACTCTTCCAGTCAATCAGGAGTTTTAGGTCCCTAGACCAGGCTTCTCAGGGAGGTACACTGGGGCCACATGCAGAATTTTCTTCTCACACATCAAATTTCAACTCTTCATTCAAGGCCTGGGTTAAAAAGGTGGTTTCTGGAGTCTGGCAGGCCTGACTCTGAAACCTGTTAGTTGTGTACTCTAAGTGAGTAGATTTCTGCAGTCTGGGCCTTAGTCTTCCTTTCTGTAAAATGGGGATAATAAGTACCTGTTTCATACAGTTGTTAAGATTGAGTGAGATAATGCATATGTACCCTTAGCATGCACAAAGAGCTAAAAGAATCATTAGACATTATCATGATAATATATATAACATAATATGTAATATTAGTTATTTTTGAATTATGTTACAAAGCCACTACTGTGCACCAGGCACTGTTCCAAGCACTTTTTATATATGGAATATATAAAAAGAGAAATAATACATGTGATGGATGATAATTAGAAGTTGCACAGGCCTTGGTGACTGACGAAATGGGAAGGGGAGAGGGAAGGGTCAGCATCCTCAAGCCTTCCCTTTGGTGAAGGTAAAGGTTTTGTTCCCAAGAGCCCTGGGCTGTGATGGTGCCACAAACAGCCTCGGAGGGTACAGAGCAGGGCAAAGGGCAAGGTGATTCTCCTACTGTGCGATCAGAACCTCCTTTGGTTCTTAGACCTTGCCAAGGTCCTGGGTGTTGGGAATTTTAAAAGATAAAGCAGTTATCCTACTCTACAAGCTAAAGAATCTTCAAAACTTAACACTTTTTTATTGAGGTATAATTGACATATATGTAGATTCATATATACAATGTAATGATTTGATATTTGTATATGTTGCGAAATGATTATTGCAATAAGTCTAGTTAATATCTGTCACTTTACGGAGTTATAAATTTTTTTTCTTGTAATGTGAACTTATAAGGTCTACTCTATTAGCTACTTTCAAATATGCAGTGCAGCATTAACTATAGCCACCATGCTGTATATTATATGCCCATAACTTTCTCATAAATGGAAGTTTGTGCCTTTTGACCCCCTTCACCTATTTTGCCCACTCCCAACCCCACCTCTGGCAACCACTAATATCTTCCCTGTGTTTATGAGCTTGATTGTTTCTTCTTCTTCTTCTTTTTTAATTTCACATATAAGTGAGATGTGGTATTTGTCTTTCTCTAACTTATTTCGCTGCATAATGCCCTGAAAGTGCACCCATGCTGTCACGAATGGCAAGATCTTTTTGTTTGTGACCGAATAATACTCCATTGTATCTGGGCCTTA
The DNA here is from genome assembly GCF_014176215.1 of Rousettus aegyptiacus. Taxonomy (NCBI): domain Eukaryota; kingdom Metazoa; phylum Chordata; class Mammalia; order Chiroptera; family Pteropodidae; genus Rousettus; species Rousettus aegyptiacus. The sequence goes on along the minus strand of NW_023416289.1, from coordinate 43,365,482 downwards.
ACGTTTTAAAATTTAAGAGTAATAATTTTGTCACTTTTGCATTGCTGCAATAAGTTCCCAAGTGTCTTAATAATGAAACAGGTGAAGTTTGAGTTTTCTAGAAATCCCCAAGTCTTTTCCCCAGACAGGACGGCCTCCCATCACACCCAGCCGTGAGGCGTAGAGCAGGTTCCAGCAAGGGTCAGGGGCTGGGCTTCTCAGTGCTGAGATGATACTCCCCCACACTGGCTCCCCAGGTGACACCCCTACGCTTTGGGAAAGATGTCGACGGGAAATGCCACAGCCTCACAGCCTCCTATGTGCGGGCGCAGTACCAGCAGGACCACAGCCTGCCCCACTGCCGCTTCTACGAGGTGCCTGCTGGGTCGGGGCTGAGAGAGGGTGGTCAGATCCCTGTGACAGCCCCCCTCCCTGACCCCCAGGCACCTCTCACCCACCCCAGGAATTCGACATTCACGGGCGCCAGGTGCCTCTCTCTGCCGGCATCTACAACCTGGATGACCTGAAGGCCGTGGGGCGGCGCCAGGGCTGGTGCCCATACTTCCTAGCCCGCTACTCAGTGAGGAGGCTGGCAGGGGGAGGGCGGAGGGCATGTGTGAGGGCTACCGCTTCCTGCCCATCCCGCTGGCCATGTCTGTCTGTCTGCCTGCTTCTCCCTATGTGTCTGTGCCTCTGTCTCTATCAACTTGCTTATATTTGTGCCTCGCCTGTGTCTGTCTTTCCTTGCCTCATCTCTGTGTCTTGTCTGTCTGTCCATCTGCCCTATATCTGTCTTTCCTTACCTCACCTCTGTGGGCCTGTGAAGGGGCGATGTGGTGGTGTGAGCAGGTGGGAGGTGGCAAGGCCCCTGGGTGAGGGGTGGTAGTCAGACTGGGGTAACCCTGCCTTCCTCGCCCCCCAGATCCTGCATGCCAATGTGGTGGTTTACAGCTACCACTACCTCCTGGACCCCAAGATTGCAGACCTGGTGTCCAAGGAGCTGGCCCGAAAGGCCGTGGTGGTCTTCGATGAGGCCCACAACATTGGTGAGGAAGCCTCGGCGGGGAGGCGATGCCAGCCCCTGGGGCTGCCCTCGCCTGACTGAGCCTGGCCCGCCCCCTCCCCCCCCCCCACAGACAATGTCTGCATCGACTCTATGAGTGTCAACCTTACCCGCCGGACCCTTGACCGATGCCAGGGCAACCTGGAGACCCTGCAGAAGGCAGTGCTCAGGTGGGGGTGCGAGTGACCACCTTGGCCCTGCTGTTTGGCCCCATCTTCTCCGAAGCTCCCATTCTCTGCCCGACCTGTCCCCGAGGGACACCAGCCCCGTTCCAGTGCCCTCTCAGCTGGCTCCTGCTCTTCCTACTCCCCCGTCTTCCCGCAGGATCAAGGAGACAGACGAGAAGCGCCTGCGGGATGAGTACCGGCGCCTGGTGGAGGGCCTGCGGGAGGCCAGCGCTGCCCGGGAAACCGACGCCCACCTGGCCAACCCCGTGCTGCCGGACGAGGTGCTGCAGGGTGAGCCGCTGCCTCCTCCGCGACCCTCTCTGCGTCCTGCTCTCCCCCAGGGTGGCGGCTGACAGCTGCTCCCCGCAGAGGCGGTGCCAGGCTCCATCCGCACGGCCGAGCACTTCCTGGGCTTCCTGCGGCGGCTGCTGGAGTACGTCAAGTGGCGGCTGCGCACGCAGCACATGGTGCAGGAGAGCCCCCCCGCCTTCCTCAGCGGCCTGGCGCAGCGCGTGTGCATCCAGCGCAAGCCCCTCAGGTTCGAACCCACGCAGCGCACGGTGCTGGGTCCCTGCCAGGGGTTCTGGGATGGGCCGTATGTGTCACCAGGGCGGCCAAGAGTGACTGCGACAGTGCAGGGTTCTGGGTATAAGTGGATGACCACGTGGCCATGCAGGATTGATGCTGTGATTGTGGGGTTCTAGGTGTGGTTGCCGGTCCCGTTTTGACTGGTAACCTGCATACAGGATTGTGTGACATGCGACCACGTGACTCTGGGGTGTGTGTTTATTGCTTTGTAAGTGCCATCGTGCAGTCGAACAGTGTGGGGACACAGAGGTGACCGAAACAGCCCCAGTCCCTGCCCCAGTGGAGTGTCCAGCCATCTGGGGAGACAGGCATGACCACGTGCTCTAACCACAGAGGAGGGGTTGTGGGTTCTGTCTGCTTCTGGTTACCCCGATCCTATCTCGCCCCGCCTCCAGATTCTGTGCGGAGCGCCTCCGCTCCCTCCTGCACACCTTGGAGATCGCTGACCTCGCCGACTTCTCCCCCCTCACCCTCCTGGCTAACTTCGCCACCCTCGTCAGCACCTACGCCAAGGGTAAGCACCCTGCTTCTGGCCTCTGCTGGCTTCTGGCAGCCGCACTCAGGACCCCAGCAGAAGCCTACTGCTCAGATCAGTATTTTCAGAGGCTACCTCTGGCCGTGGCCTGGAGGGTGGGGGTGGTGATGGTATGAGATGAGGCCGGAGAAGTTCCGTGGGGGCAGATCACTCTTAGGGTATGGTAAAGGCTTGATCATTCTGTTCCTGAGGGTGCTGAGGGGCCGGGGTGGGTTCTGAGTGTAGGGGAGTGGGGACAGCTTGGTGCTCTAGAGAGATTCTTTCTGCTGGGACTGGGGACAGGAGAGGCAGAGCCTGGGCTGGGGCAGGATGGGAAGAAGGAAGGGGATGGAGGGAGATGGAGAGGTCAGGAGGCTGGGAATTGGTGCCTGGTTGTGGGGAGCACGGGGGACAGGGGTTGAGGGCAATGGTCAGGTTTCCAGCTTGCCAGGGACAGGGAGGGTTCCAGAGGCTTCATCGCCTTTATTGGGTGGCATTCCCTCCCCTTCCTCAGCCGTAGGCTGGCCGAGGGCTCAGCCTGATCCCTGGGGATTACTGTATCCAGGACACCAGGGCAGGCCTGCCTAATGTCGTGTGGCTGGGCCCAGCCTCTGCAGGAGGACGGAGAGTCTGTCCCCCACCCCAGAGCCCATCAAGCAGCAATTCCCACTGGAAGCTTCCTTCTCTGTCCATCTGTCTGTCCTACCGCGTCTTCCGCCTCGAGCTCTCCTCTGCTCTGCCCCACTCCCTCATCTACCGCATGTCATGTTCTGTTGCTGGGACTGTCCTTTTCCATCCTCCTCAGCCCCCAGCAACCTTCCCACTCAGTAGAGATATCCCCTCCTCCAAGTAGCCTTCTCTGACCCCCAGGCTGGTCTCAAGCCCCCTACCCCCACCACCATCCCCACCCCAGCCCACTCTAGGGAGTCACTGGGAAAGTCTTTATGTCCCCCTCACTGGTCTGTGAGCCCTGAGGGCAGGGCCAGAGCTTTTTTGGTTATTGCTGTGTCCCCGGCACAGGGCTGAGCACAGAGGACCTGATTTTTTTTTTTTCACTAAGTGAAATTGAATATGTGAATGCATTCATTCATCTAGTCAAGAAACAGGCCAGGCCTAGCTCTGGGGAAGTAGCAGGAACCAAGAAAGACCTCTTTTCCGACCTCTGGGAACGTGTGTTCTAGAGAGGAAGACAGGTAGCAAAGAAGCAAGTGAGGAAGATAATTCCAGAGAGCGATAAAACCATTTACGTGAGAAGCGGATCGGCACCATGTTGCAGTTTGCCTGCAGTGGCCAGGGTGGCCAGGAAGGCCTTTCTGAGGAACTAACATTTGATCTGAGTCCCGAGTGACCTAATGGAGCCAGCCACCTCAGGAAACTTCCCAGGCAGTAGGGCTAGCAAGTGCCAAGGCCCTGGGGTAGAGTGAGCCTGGTGGGCTTTGACAGTTAGGCGGGAGGCCCACGAGCAAGGAGAAAATGGGGTCAGAATGACAGGTTCCCACAGACAATTCTGGACCTCGGGAAGGGTGTGGGATGTTGTGGGGGCCTCTGAGCAGGACAGGGGTAGCCCTGACTCAGGGTTTCACTCTGGCTGCTGTGAAAGGAGCTGGTGGGAGCGGGGAGCCCTCTGAGGACGCCGCGGCCCCAGTGGTCCAGGCGGGGGTGGGAGGAGGTGGTCAGATGACAGACTTTGGAGGCGGAGCTGATGGCCTCCTGATGCCTCGGTCAGAAAGGTCCTGGGAGAGGCTCACAGCTTTGGCTTGAAAGGCAGAGTGGGCCCGAGAGCAAAGCTCCGGTGCCCTCTGCTCAGACCCTGGACGTTTGCACAGGAGTTGGTCCTGGGGAGAAGTGGGCAGATAGAATTGAATTTGGACTCAGGAGCCTGGGTTTTAGGCTTGGCCAGCTGGTGGCTAGTCCCTTTCTCTATGGTGGTGGGGACTGGGGAATGGCCGAGTGGGCGTGGTTACGACTGGCACCCTGGGAATCTCACTGGCCCCCCGTAGGTTTCACCATCATCATTGAGCCCTTTGATGACAGAACCCCGACCATTGCCAACCCTATCCTGCACTTCAGGTGAGACCCGACCCCAGTGGGGGCGTGACCGGACCAAGGGCCCCCCAGCCCCCATGGCCTGGCCCTCACCACCCGTGTCTGCTCCCACAGCTGCATGGACGCCTCACTGGCCATCAAACCTGTGTTTGAACGCTTCCAGTCTGTCATCATCACATCTGGGGTGAGGACCCTTCTCTGCCCCCCAGTCCCCAGTCTTCTCTGTGGGGCTCCTGGTTCCTGCCCAGTCCTGCTGAGATTCTGCTGTCCTTGCCACAGACGCTGTCCCCACTGGACATCTACCCTAAGATCCTGGACTTCCACCCTGTCACCATGGCGACCTTCACCATGACGCTGGCCCGGGTCTGCCTGTGCCCCATGGTGCGTGGGAGGAGGTGGGGTGACGGGCAGGGAGACGGGAACAACGGGCCACCTTTCCTCCCTGTGCTCCCCGCCCCCCCAGTGCTGAGGCAGGAGAGCTTTCCAGATCAGGGTGCGGAGTGTGGGTCAGACACACCTGGGCGTGATGCTGCTGCCCCCTGTGGGTGTGCCCCCCCCAGCCAGGTTTCTCACCTGCACAGTGGGAATGCCCCCCATCTCCCAGTGGAAGGGAGAGTGAGCCAATGAGTGTAAAACACTTATGTGACCCAGGGCCTGGCTCTTGATTAACGTGGCTTTGCCCGGTTCATCTGGCTGTGACCTTGAGAAGTGACCCTTCTGCTCTGCCTGAGTGTTCTCTGTAAACCGGGCATTGTAACACGGGCCCTCAGTCCCTCATCTGAAGCCCTTGCGCCAGGTGTGCTTCAGAATTGATAATTTTTAGAAATGAGAGTTCTCCGGACTTTAGAAACGAGGCATACACTGTGCGTTTGCTGTGCGCCGCTTCCAGCAGAGTCTAGGCAGCAGCCTCAGGGCAAAGTCTTACGATTATTCCAGCAGCAAAACGTTCATTTAAAGAGTCAAAAAGGGAGATAAGTCAGGACTGAACGACTCAGACCAGGGCAGGTTTTGCTACTCTGAGTTTGTGTCCAGCTTAAATATCCGCGATTCCCAGGGCATCGTGGCGTTGGGACTTGCCCTTCGGGGGTGGTGGACGGGTGCTGACCTCACGCTGCCGCGCGGCTTTGTGAGGCTGCCGGTGGAAGTGCACCAGTGGCTGTCACAGTCATGGTGAGGAGCGTTCTGGAACCGACCAGCCTAAGGCTGGGGCTGGCTGGAGTGCACTTGCTGGTCGGGAACACGGGCGGACTTGGGTCCGGCTCCATCTCTGTCATTTATTTGCTGTGTGACCTGGGGCAGGCAACTCACCTTCTCTGAGCCTTAGGCCATTCTGTGCAGTGCAGATAACAAGGTAGCTGAGCATTCCTTCAATGATATCATGTCTATACAAAGCATAGAACAGCACAAGCTGGCAACCGGCACTCACATCCATGATCTCTGCTACTCGCTTATTGTGGCCTCTTCTGCTCTCAGATCATCGGCCGTGGCAATGACCAGGTGACCATCACCTCCAAGTTCGAGACCCGAGAAGATCTTGGTGTGCTGCCCATGGGAGTGGTTTGTTTGGGTTCCAAGAGGGGAGGCTTATCAGTCAGTATGGCCTAAGTCTTGCTGCAGTAACAAAAACCCCCAAATTGAAGTGGCTTCACACTTCTTGCCCAGGGAACATGCCATTGTTGGTTGGAAGGTGCCTGCCCCATGTCACTGCTCTGGGAACTTCCACCACTGGACACATCACTATAGTGGAGAGATGTGACAGGAGGGATCACAGTGAATGGCACAAAGGTGCTCACCCGGAAGGGACACAGCCATTTCAGCATTCATTTCATTGGCCATGGCAAGTCACATGGCCTTGCCTAACCTCGGGGGGTGGTGGGTGCAGCCCTCCACGGGCCAGGAAGGAGAAGTGTCGTGTGTGTGAATAGCCCTGCCAATGCCCGATGGCCTCGCGGGGTTTCTAAGATCCACAAGTTCAAGACCAGGTATTAGACAGTATCGCTGATGGGGAGTGGGGAAGAGAACCCAGGCTGGCAGAGGGTGCAACCTCTGACCCCCTCACAGCGGTAATCCGCAACTATGGAAACCTCCTGCTGGAGATGTCTGCCGTGGTCCCCGACGGCATCGTGGCCTTCTTCACCAGCTACCAGTACATGGAGAGCACTGTGGCCTCCTGGTACGAGCAGGTACGCCTGCACCCCGGGGGGCCCCGTGCTCCTCGGCTCCTGGCTCCGCTCCTGGCTCTGGTCCTTTGTGCGCTTTGTTCCTCATGTTGTAAATGGTGACAAGTGTCAGGTGACAGGATGGTGTATAAGACACATGAAAGGTTTAATGAATAGTGTGCACACCTGTGCCCCTCCCTTCATGTCCAGGTTAAGAACTAAGGGCAGCCTCTGAGGGCCCCTCCCCCAAAGGTGGACCCCTCAGGAGGGGTAACCACACCCCACCTCTGGTTTCCTTGCTCCCTTGCTGTTCTTTTTGGGGTCACCCCCATGGCTGTGTTCCACCAGCACATGGCATGGAGACCCTGGGTAGCAAGCATGACTCTAGCTGGGTGCTGTGCTGTTAGAGGAAGGTTCTGGAGAATTGAGGCTGGACAGAGACTGGGGACAGTCTGCACTGGGGGGTGTGTGGGCAAGGTCAAGGGGCATTTTGGAAATTGGGAGCCGGGCAGCAGGTGGCGGGAGGGTGGGGTTAGGGGAGAGGGCTGCTCTGTCGTTTCTGCTTCTGAGCACCCCATGGCCCAGCTCTCGGGTAGGTGGCAGCAAGCATGTGAACGTGGGAATGCTGGGGGTGAGACCCTCATCCAGTCACAGCCAAGACCTCAGACAGGCTCTTCTGACACGGCAGGAGAGGTGGCTGCTGGCCGCTTGAGCCCCACATCCTAAGCGCCTTTTCTGTCCTATTTAAGAAACCTTTGCCTACTCAAGGTTGCAAAGATAATGTCCTGTGTTTCCTTCTAGAAAGTTTTTCAGCTTTACCTTTCATGTCTGGGTCTATGAGGTGCCTCAGGTTCACCTTTGTGTATGGTACGAGGTCAGGGTCAAGGTTAATGTGGAAATCCAGTTCTCCCAGCCCCATTTATTGAAAAGAGCTCTCTCCTCTGAGTGGTACAGGTGTCCCTGTGTGAGGGGATGTGTTTTCTGGCTCCTCCATGCTGTCCCACTGGTCTGTGTGTGTCTCTCTGATCACGTGCCTTTTACAGTGTCACGTGAGATCTGTGGGCAGCCTGGCCCACGTCAGCTTCTCCACTCGTCACTGGCTAGGGGGAGGGTAGGCTGTCCTGATTGTCCATCTCGGGCCACATGCCTGCCCCACTTGTCCAAAAGAGGAGGTGTGGGGATTGGTTCCCTACTTGGGTCACAGGGCTTCCCCAAAGAAGTGAGACTGACCAGTGCCACCACCCTCCGTCCCTGTCTCCGCTGGGGGCTGGAGGCTGCTGTCCGGGAGTCTGGGGCAGAGCTGGGTTGAGTCGGGACGCCCGTGTGCTCACTCGTCCTGCCAGCCACGGCCCGACCTGCCTGGTGTCTGTCCCTAGGGCATCCTTGAAAACATCCAGAGGAACAAGCTGCTCTTTATTGAGACCCAAGATGGGGCTGAGACCAGTGTCGCCCTGGAGAAGTACCAGGAGGTAGGTGGGGGTGATGAACAGCTGCTGGGGAGGGGCTGTGTGGGGAGGGGCCCAGGAGCCGGCTCTGGGGGCTGCAGCTCTGTCTGGCCTCCCCTCCCCAGGCCTGCGAGAACGGCCGTGGGGCCATTCTGCTGTCGGTGGCTCGAGGCAAAGTGTCCGAAGGAATCGATTTTGGTGAGTGGACTGGGCTGCCAGGACCTCTGGCCATGTCTATTCCCCTGGGGGAGCACCCCACAGCCCGGCCCCCTGGAGCACACGCCCCCATTTTCCCACTGCCTGGCCACACGAAGGTGGCTCTCCAGCCTGTCACGGTGGTGATTCTCCCCCCGACCTCTGCCCACCCAGTGCACCACTTCGGCCGGGCCGTCATCATGTTCGGCGTCCCCTACGTCTACACCCAGAGCCGTATCCTCAAGGTGAGCAGTGCCCAGGGTTAGCAGGGCGCTAGGGTCCTCCCCTGGGACCCATGTGGCGCGGGGAAGGGGCAGAGTGCGAAGGACGGGCAGGAGGGGACCACTTCTTGTGTCCTCACCCGCAGGCTCGGCTGGAATACCTGCGGGACCAGTTCCAGATCAGAGAGAAGGACTTTCTCACCTTTGACGCCATGCGCCACGCGGCCCAGTGCGTGGGGCGGGCCATCAGGGGCAAGACCGACTATGGCCTCATGGTCTTCGCTGACAAGGTGCGGGTCGGGCCCCACCCACCTGCCTGCTCCCCTGTGACTTTGCAGGTCGAGGGGCTGGGCAGGGTGTCCAGCCCGCGCAGCTCAGGGGTCCTGACACCCTCACTCTCCTGCCTAGCGGTTCACCTCTGCGGACAAGCGGGGGAAGCTGCCCCGCTGGATCCAGGAGCACCTGAGTGACTCTAACCTCAACTTGACCGTGGATGAGGGGGTGCAGGTGGCCAAGTACTTCCTGAGGCAGATGGCACAGCCATTCCACCGGGTGAGCCCGAGGCTGCCAGCCCTGGCTTCCCTTCACCCTGCCGGGCCAAGCTCCTCCTCCAGGAAGGTCCCTTGGCTTTCTCCCCACGCTCCAGCCTGCCCTTGACAAAGAGAGCTTTGTGTGCCCAAGTGCTAGGCCTGGGAAATGGGGGGAGTCGAGGGCTGCAGGCACGAGCTTGTCTACATACAGTAGATGAGCAGGTGAGTGGGAGCCCAGAGGCAGCCGGGCGGAAGAACTGCGGTCGGTCAGCAGGTGGCAGGGTTCCCCTAGCTTGGTCACAGCTGTCTGGAGGCCACCTCCCCACTCTGGCCTATCTTCTGTTTATGCTCCGCGGTGTGTGGGTATCGCTCAATTCAGTCCCCTGGTCCTGTAACCCCACCGTGCCAGCCACCTCCTGTCACTCCGGACTCCGTGACCCCCTGCGGGGCATGTGGGTAAGTGCAGCAGTGGTCTCCCTACCCCGGCCTGACCCCTCTCCCTTGTCCACTGCACCCCCAGGAGGACCAGCTGGGCCTGTCCCTGCTCAGCCTGGAGCAGCTGCAGTCGGAGGAGACGCTACGGAGGATTGAGCAGATTGCTCAGCAGCTGTAGCACCAGGTGGGGGCAGGGTCATAAACGGTGGTGTTCCTGGTGACTCCTGAGTCTTACCTGGCGCTCCCAGCGGCTTGGAGGGGCCTCGGGGAGGCGCTGGAAGGTCCTCATGGGAAGGAAACCTCAGGCACACACTCGTGGCTGCCAAAGCTACAGCCTTTAATCTCAGGAGAGGGTGGCCCAGTACACGGGGTGCCCCCGGGAGGCACGGAGCCAGGCAGTGGTGGGGGAGGACTCCACTCTGCCTACCGCTCTCCCCAAGAAGCTGCAGCCACGCGGTCCTGTCGCCTCTAGCGGGGGGCCAGGTCCTGGGTGCTGGCGCTGAGAGTCCGAGAGGCCTCACTCAGGTGCCGGTTTGCGAACTGGGGACAGTCACAGGAATGGCTGACAGGTGGGCACAGTGCAGGACACACCTGCTCCAGCTGCCACTAGAGCTGCTCCCAGATGCTCACTGCCAGCTCACCCCCCATAGCCAAGTAAAACCCATCGTTTTCCTGTCCTTGGGTCCACTCCAGCCAGGCTCCCAGTGCCAGCCTGACTGTTCCTACCTGCCCCTCCGGGCCCATCAGTTTGGCCCCCCCGCCTCCTTCACCCTCCTTCACGCTGGCCCCCGTCCACCCCTCACCTGGGTCCCAGTGGCCCTCGCGCCATCCACATGCAGCATGTTGAGTGACACGGCTCTCTTCATCCTGCAGAGGAGACGAGTGAGTCCAGGGGCTCCGGCTCCCACCCCGGGCAAGACCCCTCCGGCACTGGGTTTGACTGTACGTGTCACAGGGAAGATGGGAGCCATGGAAGGTTCTTGAGCACAACAGGGAGCAGGGTGGGCTGCAGGTATCAGGACTCTTCGCTGACCAAGTCCCACACTGACCCGGCTGCCCCGGCCGCTCCATCGCCTCGGAGACGGGAGACCAGTTTCTCGCTTCCACGCCGGATGGACTCCCGTAACTTGGAGAATGAGCTGCTCCGACGAAGGGTCTAGGGAGGGCACCACGGACACAGTCAGCCTCTACCACACCCAGCCCCCACTCCCACCCCAGGAGCTGAGGCAAAGCCCATCCACACCTGTTGTCCTGTGTCACCGGCAGTGTCCGCGCTGGGGGCCCCTGGGGAACAGATGGGGACATTGTGGTGGGACACTGAGAAGTCACCTGGGGGAAGGGAGGGGTGGGGGCTCACCGAGAGGGGCGGGCAGGCCCTCGCTGCTCAGGATTTCTCTGTAGAGCTCTTCTGCTTGCTGGTACTTGTTCTGTTTCAGGTAGGCAGAGGCCTGCGGGAGGGTATGGCCTGGATGATCTTGGTTCAAATCTGGGAACTCCCCAGGCCCAGCGCAACATCCCAGCACATCTGGCCCCACCCGTACTCAGCCTCCGCCTACGGCAGAGTGGGCTTGGCGTCTGGCCCAGCCCGGGCCAGTGCCACCTCTTCGTGCCTTAGTTTCCTCGTCTGCAAAATGGGGGCCACAAGAACACCTGCCTCACGGCGTCCTTTGAGAAATGGATGGTACAGGGAAAGTACCAAGCAGGGGATCTAGAGCTCAATAAATGTGTCTGATGCTGTCACCTGCTCCCTGCCACTCTCCAGCTTACTCTCATTGGAGCTGTTTTCTGGCTGCTACCAGCTTGCCTGTTTCCTGATGCTTCCATGTCTTCTGTGATGAGTGATCTCAGCATTCAGGGCCCAGCTGAGAACCCAAGTCTTAGGGTACCCTTCCTGCATGGGCCTGGCAGAGGGGGGGCGCTTCTGTGGCATCCCATCCTCCCAAGCCAACGGGGGCTGCCCTATCACGTGACCTGTCAATCCCCCTCCCCAGGCCCACAGTGCCCTCACCAGGTTGTTCTTGGTCTTGGCCACGTTTGGGTCGTGGGGCCCTCCCAGAGCCTCGTAAATGCTCAGGGCTCGAGCGTAGTGCTGCTCCACCTCCTCGAACTTGCCCTGGTTCTGGCACAGCAGGGCCAGGTTGTTGAGCTGCTTGGCCACGTCTGGGTGGTCGGCACCCAAGACCTAAGGACGATGGATGGGGTCACAGGTCACTGGGGTCACCCAGGATTGGTGGGCTAGCACCAGCAACCATAATAGGGCTCACAAGGTAGGGATTACAGGATCAAAGTGGGAAGTTACGGGACGTTGGGGCTGGAGGGCAGAGGTTACCCCCTCAAACTGGGAATGCATCAGGTCCTGGTGGGTCAGAAACCACCTTGACCTTGGGCTACAAGGTTGAATAAGTAGATCAGGGAAGGGGTAGTACTGGGTTGGGGGCACATGAGGTAACCTAAAACATGAAGTCAGGAGTCAAGATGAGACAGTTCACAGAAGGGCAAGGTGGTGTCATGGGGATGGGTGCACTGGGCTCAAACCGTGGGCTCAGCATTCGGTGGGAGGGGCATAAAAGTCAGAGGTCACGGAAACAAACTGGGGCCCCAGGAGATCAGGGTCGCATGGGGAGCGCCTGGGGCTGGGCAGGGAGGCGGGACCTTCTCACGGATGTCCAGGGCACGCTGGCACAGCGGCTCCGCCTCCCGGTACCTCCCGCGCTTCCCGTAGAGGACAGCCAGGTTGTTGAGGGTGGCAGCCACCTGCAGGGGGTGGGAGGGAGGTCAGGGCGGGAAGTCGCAGCCCGCAGCCCCCGTTCCTGCCGAGGGCCCCCACTCACCGCGGGGTGCTCGGGGCCCAGCGTCTGCTCCCTGATCTGCAGCGCATCGTGCAGGAGGTCTGTGGCTTCTTTGTACTTGTTCTGGTCCCTGTGGGGCGGCCCAGGGGTGGAGGGGAGTCAGCCAGGTTGAGGTAGCAGGCCCAGGGACTTGGCTGAACCAAGGATGGGTGGTACCATTCAGGGTCCCTCTGGGATTTCCCCACATCTCCTAAGTCTAGCACAGGGTCCTGTACCCCCAGATCGCTGCCAACCCTCCGGCTACCCCAGATATCGAACCTACTCTGTTGAGTTCTGTTGCCCAGGCTCCTTGACTCCTCTCTGCCTGGGTCACGCGGTGGCCACCCCAGATCTCTTTCACCCCTTCCCCACCCCCACTCCTGTGACACCACCCCAAGCTGACACCACCAGGGTCCCCCCACACAGGAACGGTTCCCGCCCTGGCTGCCCCGCCAACTGTGGCCAGCTGTGGCCTCACCGGTACACCAGCGCCAGGATGTTGAGCATGGTGGCCACATCAGGGTGGCAGTGGCCCGAGCTCCGCTCCAGGTCCTCCAAGGCCTGGCGGCACAGTGGCACCGCCACCTCGTAGCGGCCCTGCCCCGCGTACTGGATCACGAGGTTGTGCAGCGTCCGCAGGCGGGCCGGGATCTCGTACCCGCCCTGCTGAGCTGCTGCGGCCCCTGCCGCCTCAGGACCTGGGGATGGGGGCACCGAGTCACTGCAGGCCTCCTGCTCCCCCACCCCAGTCCCACGAGGGGACGCCCACACCCCAGAGCTACAACTGCCTCACTGCCTGCTTGCCCCTGGGACCACGGGTTCCTGCACTGACTTCTGAGAATGGGATCTGGGGCATCTAACAGGCCCGTGGGATGTGGACATGTGGCTCGTGGGGTTGTGGCCAGCGTGGCCTGCCTGGTTTTGCGGCTCTCGGCCTCACCTACTTGCTGTCACCCCCACAGCCACCTGCTTCATCCTCCTGACCCTGCTCAGACCTCCCCACTCCCTGCTCGAAGACCTCGGGGTTCAGCTGTCCCTCCGCATCTCCGCCCTTTGGTCCCCTATGGCTGAGCTCCCCACACACACCTTTCCTCTCCTCCTCCTCACTGGGGAACAGGGAGGCCAGGCTGTCTCGGCGAGGCGGGGACTCGGGCCGCTGCAGACAGGGGTCAGTTTCAGAGATGGGGTGCTGAATCTCAGGGTTTGATGCAGGTGGTGGTCAGGGGTCTTGGGGTTCACTTAAGTGCTCGCAAAGGGCTGGGAGTGCTGTGCAACAGCTGGGGGGCTTCTGTGGGAGTTCTAGTGGGTTGGGGATTCTCTGAAGGTCTAGAGCACTGGGGCTCCATTGAGGGTTAGGGGGCTGTGGAATATCTGAGGGTCGAGGCCCCCAGCACAGCGTAGCAGCTCAGCACCTGGCTCTCTGCAGGCGGGTCATACTGCCGCAGCTGCCCCAGGAACTCGAGGTGCCCCTTCTCCTCCTCCAGCTGGGCCACAGACTCCTCGCTGGCCCGCAGCCTCCGCTGCGTCTCCTCCAGCTCCTCTCGCAGCCACGCGTTCTCCTGGGCCAGCCGCCGGGCCTGCGCTCGCAGCCGCTGCTTCTCGGCCTCCAGCGCGCCCACGTGCGCCGACAGGGCCAGCAGCATCTGCCATGCGTTGGTGGCGGGGTCAAGAGTCAGGTCCCTACCCTGCCACACAGCCCCTGGCCCAGCCCGGAGCCTCAAATCAAGCCAGAGCACTCGATTTCCATCCAGGGTCCCCCAGATTCTACAGACTCCTCCAGCATGACTCCAAAGATGCACAGAGGCGCCCGGGGCCCCCTCTGATTTTACCCAGGCAGACAAATTATGCCCAAAGACACTTTAGGTCCCACCCGTGCACCATAAAGTCTCCCCAGGACCCACAGTTCTAAGGACCCCATCTGGTTCAGAAGTTCCTGTCACACTCAAGGGTCTCCCAATACTGCCCAGAGACCCCAACTCTGACCTAGAGCCTTCCACTCCCAGGCCTGGCTCCCCTAGGTCTCACCTCCCCCAGGCTTGCCCCCCTGCATACTTGACTCTCATCCCTGGGCCTCCCCCCAGGTGTGAGCCTCGCCCACCACAGGGGGCCCCTCGTACCTGGGCTTCACCCAGCCCCAGCTCGATGGCCTCCAGTGAGTGTCTCACCACCTGCTTCTTTTCTTCCAGCAGTTCCAAGCCAGCCACCGGGCCCTGCCCCGCCAGCGCCTCCGCCAGGCGCCCCGCCAGGCCATGGTGCTCGGCGCGCAGGGCCTCCAGCCCCTGGACCACTTGTCGCGTCTGCCGCACCAGCTCCTCAGGGCTCAGGCGCTCAGGGCTCAGGCGCTCTGGGCCCAGCCCCATGCTCCCGGCGACTGCCACCTGCACAGACATTGCTGTTCCTGGGGTGCGGGGAGAGTGGGGCGGCCGGGGTTGGGAAATCATTGCCAAGGCCAGGCGAGCCAGCCCCTCAGCCTCCACGCCGTTCTGACCAACAGGCCCCCTCTCAGCTGTCTCCCTAACCAGCCATCCCAGCCAGCCCGCTGACTCCGTACCTTCCAGCCAGCACCCTGTCCCACGCCCATGCAGGCCAGCCCTCAACTGGGAACATTCTAGTTTAGCTTTGCCTGTCCTTAGCCCTGAGGGCCAGCCCTCACCATATGTGACCAACCAAAAGAGGGCAAACAGTTGGGCTGTGGCCTTCCACCTGCCCTCAGCTTACCTGGCCAGCCCTCACCACCCCGAGGGCCCCGGATACCCTGGCCCAGGCCTCCTGGCCGTGTGACCTGAGATTGAGGCACCCTCCTCTCCTGGGTGTGTGGGGCGGGGTGTGTGGAGGCGGCAGCCTCCCTATGAGCTCATTCTTAGGGTGTTTTGGTTGGGAACCAGTCAGACTACTGGGGGTGGGGAGGAGCAGGAGGAGAGGGCCAAGGGGTTAGGGTGCCAAAAGCAGAGGAGGCCTCTAAATGAGAGGGCTTTTGGGGGGACCTGTGTGGGCTCCCCAGCGCTGAGAAGCTGACAGACCCTGAGCGAACAGGGCCTCCACCCTCCACTGCAGACAGGCTCAGCCAGCCCCAGGTGTGTTGGGACACACGTGTGGCAGGTGTGGCCCATGGATGTCACATTGGCCACGTGACGGCTCAGGGTCTGTCACAGATCATAATGGGTGAAGGTCTCCTATGCTGGACTTCATGCAATTTATATGAGAGTGACAAAGTCAATGACCCAGTTGGCAGTGCCTCTGGAACCCTCATACTTACACACACACGCCCTTCTCAGAAACACAGCTCAACACGCACACATACCCAAGAAGGAATTCTTAGAAATACAACCTAAGATACATTCTCCTCTCAAAAATACAACACAACACACTTTCCCTCCTCTAAAAACTAAAACATGATACATACACATGCACATTTTCCTTTCAAATTACAACCTAATGCAACTCACTAACTCAGACTCTCTCTCTCTCTCTCTCTCACACACACACACACACACACACCACACTCCCCTCTTGGAAATATAACCCAACACGCAGGCATCTTTCCTCTCAGAAATAAAAGCCAACGGACACAGAAAAGAACTCTGTGTCTCCCCGCTCACCCACGAAAATATAACCAAATCCCGCATCTCTCCATCTGGACCGTCTCCTCGCACTTACGCCGGTGACACACGCCCCCTCACACACTCGCAGTCCCCCAAGCAGCCCCCTCTCCAACGCCTCCTTCAAGCGCACAATCGCAGGATTCATTACGGACCTGTCACCATCTTCCCCACGTCCCTCGATGTCCCCCACCCTCTTGCAGGACCAGCCAGGGATTTGCATGCCTGCACGTGGAGCACACACAGGTATACAAACAGAGCTTCAAACACGGACTTGCAAATGGCCCGTGAGGTCAGACTCGGTTATACTGTCACAAGTTGGTGCCCAGGGCACAGACAGCTGTGGGGACAAGCAGAGGCAGTGCCACGGTTTCCGCACACACCTTCTCAAGCATACTTCACTCAAGAAGCCGTGTCCGCTATGAGCAGCCCAGCAGTTTCTGCACCTGCTTGCAAATTTACAATCATATAGGCTTAGACACGCAGAAAGGGCAGCATGTAATCCTGTGGGCTTCGTAGACCGCAGACCCTCATCACCCTCGCTCTGATTACGTGTGTTTGTGCATTCATCAGTCTCTCTTTCTATATGTATTTCTATGTACACGCATGTCACGTCATCCTTAGTCTTCACACCTCACATACAAGCCCCATAAACAGTTCAACACAATCACACAAGTTCAAGAGCCATCCTGACAATCGCCACCAGTATTCACGCCAATTTAGACAACTTCACGCAGCCTCAGACAGCGGAGCCGAATGCTACAGACACGGCTTCGCTTGGACCACCCACAGCCCGACCTACCAGCACCGTAACAGCCACAGTGACACGCACAGCCGCACGGCACTGGGGCTGTCCTCGACACACACCAGCTCCCAGATTCACACGGCCCTCCAAGCAGCTCACTCTCATTCACATGCTCAGCCCTGCCACACAACCGCACAGCTGACAACGGTAATCACAGTCGCACCCCACGTTGCCATCCTGCTGCACACACTGTCCACACCTCCCTGCCACCTCCCCTACCATACTGGCAGAAGGACAACCCTGGCCACAAAACCTCTCAGAGGTCACAGGGCAGGACAGGCACACCGTCAGAGGTGACACACATTTCCACATCACTGAAAAAGTTCCCTCATAGGGTTCCTCCGACAGTCTCTCTCCTTCACGCGCATACCCACAGCCTGAGACCATCGCTATACACACCTGAGCTTCCCACACCACCACACGCACAACTAGGGTTTGTGCACCGTCTCTCAAACGCAAGCACACACTGTCCCCAGACATCCGCAGCAGGAGTCCCCCATCGTGGCCAACGCCCGGAACCACACAACTTTCCCCTGGCCGGCCTGCCCAGCCCCACGCACCACCTCGGCTTCCCTGCGGGAACCGTCACAAGGGCCCCTCTCTTCCCCTAGGCCCCGCCCCCGCTCCTGTTTACCTGCGCACGGGGGAGGGGGCGCGGCCGCAGCTGGGCCTCCAGAGCCAGGGGCGCCCTGGGGTGAGGCAGGGGGTATCCAGGGGCTCACAGGCCTGTCCCGCTTGCCAGGCCAGCGGACCCAGGGGTGCGCCGGACCCAGTCCTCACCCTCCGACCCTGCCCGCATCCTCGCGGCCCCCGGGACCCCGCGCCGCACTCCCAACACCCACCTGACCGCGGCGCGCCCCGGGACTCGCTCCGCCAGGCCGTGCCCCGCCGCCTCCCTCACGCCGCTCCCAGCTGCGCCGCGGGTCTCGGGCCGCGGGTGGGTCCTCCCAGGGGCGGGGCGGGGCGGCCTGGAGCCCCGCCCCCCGCAGGTGAGGCCGGCCCCGCCCACCGCTCGGGGAAAGTTTAGTCCCGCGGCGAGGGCCCAGTGGGAATAGCAGCACTTCGGAGGCGGAGCCGGGAGCCTTCAGGGCACGTCGAACCTGGGGACGATTCCAGCACGCCAGAGGCCTGGAAACGGACTTCGAAGAGCCAGAAACTTAAAAAAAAAAAAACTGGGAATCTCGGAAACTTCGGATGTCAGACCTGTATATAGCCTTGCAGTGCCAGCCGCTGGACCTTTGCCTTGGCTATGACCCTGCTTGGACCTCTCTTCCCATAGAGTTCACCATTTTCCCCCGTCTCTCCTCAAAGGCGCTTTATCTGAGAGGCCGTCCCTGACTGCCCCTTCAAACTACCCCTCCCACAAAATACTGCTTCCCCACTTGATTTGGTTCACAGAACTTTCCAGGGCCTAAAAGTATTTTGTGTAACATTATATAACATTATTATGTTATGTTACATCAGATTATTGGCGAGGTGATGTAATGACTAAAACCTGGGCTCTGGGTTCAAATGTAATTTCAGCACTTAATTGGCTGCGCAGGCCTTGGGCAAGCAACTTAACCTCTTTATGCCTCAGTTTTTTAATCTGCAAAATGGGGATCGTCCAAAGATTGAATGAGTTAAAAAATGGATAGGAAGCATTTAGCAAATATTAGCTACTGATTGCACGACGTAATATTATCGTTTTTCCTCCTCTGTGTGGTCGCTACTGCATCTTCAGCACTAGAACAGAGCCTGGCGCAAAGCAGGGGCTCAATGAACCTTTTTTTTTGAGTGACGGGCTGGCTAAATCAAGTCCTCGAAAAGTAAATTGGCCAAAGCTGGGCGCACAGGATTCTAGCATCGCAAAATGCGGTTCAACGCGAGCTTTTCAGAACCTCTGCAGTACCCCGGCTACTGCACTACAAGATGTTTCCAGAAGAGGGCGCCGCGGACCCGTGGACCAGATGCCCGACTCCAGCGCGGCTGCGCACCTGTTCTTTAGGCCCCAGTGCAAATAAATGCTCCCACCTCCGGGAAGCTTGCTTGGATCCCCCACTCCCAAGCTGGATGAGACGCCCCTTCGAGGCTCCTGCGGCTTTCTGGGCTCCCATATCCCAGCCCTGCCCTCTCTGGGCCGTCATCTCCTACATGGACTTACTACTGTGTCTCCAGTGCGACCCAACACAGGCAGAACCCAGAGAAGGAGAGCGGATGTAGATTGAATAATGGAAAATAAAACTCAGAGTCATGCTCTAGTTTCTCCAGATTATGTTGAGGGAACAGGGGAGAAGGGGGTAGCTAAGCCCCCACCCCCACCCCAACTCTTTTGGCCTCAGACACCTCCCAGTGGTTCTGTATCTGTCACGCACTATGAAGCAGTACAGGGACTGCTCTGCATTTACTGGCTGTGTGGACTTGGAGCCAGGACCTAACCTCTCTGGGCCTCAGGTTCCTGGTCTATAGCGTGGGGCTCAGAAGGGTAACCTACTTTGTGAGGCTGTCCTGGGGATTAATGTGTAATCCTCATAAAAGACTTAGCACAGAGTAGCCAAAAATAAAGACCATGTGTGCGGGTGTGGGTGTGGATGGGAGACATGGGTGGGAATTGAAGCCAGGTAAATCTGAGTTCAAATCCTGATCTTGCCATCTCCTTTCATGTAAGCTGGGACAAATAATAGTTTTTTTGAGCCCCTATTTCTTTATCTACAAACCTGGAATGATCACGTTCACCACAAAAGAGTGGTGAGGATTAAATGAGACAAAGGCTGCAAGAAAAAAACATTAACTAAGGCGGCCATCTCTTAGGCTGGCCCTGTGCCAAGCACTTTTGCACACCACTGAGGGCTCGAGTGTTGAGTTCTTTCCTGGGACGGGCCCTATGACAAGTCTTGTAAATTAACTCTATGAATCCTCACACCAACCCTATGAGGTAGATGCTGTGATTAAACCCACTCCACAGGAGAAGATGAGGCGCAGAGAGGTCAAGTGATTCATCCAAGATCCCACAGGCAAGAAGCAGCAGAATCCATGCAGCTATCCCCTGAAGGCCCCAACTGAAGGGAGGAAACTGAGGCTCGCCAAAGATATTCAACAAAACCCCCACCCTATCACTTATGGCCTCAGTTTGCTATATCAGGAAACTGGGCAGATGGGTTGAGGGCTTTTCTATTTTCATCTCTGGGCCACAATTTTTTAAAAGCTCTCCCTTTTTAAATTTACAAAGTAATGCACTGTCAGGGAAAAAAAAGTTCGCGCAGAACAAAAGACTAAAGAGTGAAAA
Source organism: Rousettus aegyptiacus (assembly GCF_014176215.1). Lineage (NCBI taxonomy): Eukaryota > Metazoa > Chordata > Mammalia > Chiroptera > Pteropodidae > Rousettus > Rousettus aegyptiacus. Next base: position 43,345,643 of record NW_023416289.1, on the reverse strand, counting down.
GCAGGTCTTTGTCTCCCTTGACCCCCAGATACTTGAGTACCAGTTTCTAATATCCTTCAGAGATGTTCCACGGATGTGAATTATGTGTGGATGTATGAGCATGAGTGCCCATTTAAGAAAGACTGAATGATGGCCTTGACTTTGGGTGTGGCCATGTGACTTGTTTTGGCCAATGGCAGAGGGGCACAAGTGACAGTCGTGTCAGTTCAGAACTTAGATCTTAAGAGGCTTTGAACGTTTCCTTTTGCGTCCCCGCATGGGCCTGAGGAAGACTTCCGCTGTGCAGCTGCGCCTCCACTCGCCCACATCCCACATCTACATACTGTTAAAAGGTAAACCAAATCACAATCAAAATCTTAAGACTTTATTTGAGCAAAAGTCAATTCGAATTGGGCAGCGTCCAATAGAACAGATAGAAAGGAAACTCCGAGGAGCTGCACAAAATGAAAGATTTCTAGGCAGAAGGGAGCGACAACAAGGAGGTTATTCTAGGCGAAAAAGCACTTGGTCGGTGCAAGGTCACTCCCTCAGGAGGTGGCAGGGTCCATCAGGCAGATGACCTCACTGGGGCTGACCAGGTGATTCCTCATCTACTAGTTGAAGCTTCCACGTCTGGAAGGGCTGAAACTGTCATTAAGTCTTGGTGACATGGGTCTTAGCATAAGTCTATTTGGGGCCTGTTGTCTCGTTTTCAACAGTATGGAGCAGAGCTTCCCAGCTGAGCCAGCCCAGATCAGCCAACCCCACGTCCGTTTTACAGCTACTGCATTTGGGGGTGGTGTGTTTCACAGTATTTTTGTGGCAATAGGGATATATTGATCTTCCTCCCACTTAGCTATGGTATGAGTATTTGTGTCCCCCACAAATTCGTATGTTGAAATTCTAACCCCCTAAAGTGACAGAATCAGGAGGTGGGACCTTTGGGAGGTGATTAGGTCATAACAGGAGAGCTCTCGTGAATGGGATGAGTGCCCTTATAAAAAGGACCCCAGAGAGCTCCATTGTCTCTTCTGCCACATGAGGGTATAAGAAGTCTGCACTCCAGAAGAGGGCCCTCACCTGACTATGCTGGACTTCCAGCCTCCGGAAATGTAAGCAATAAATTTCTGCTGTTTATCAGCCACCCAGTTTGTGTTACAGCAGCCTGAAGGGACTAATATATTTAGCAATTGTTCCAAAGTGGTTCATATGGATTAGTTTTATTTGTTTTTAACAGCTGTATATTATTCCCTTAGGTACTGTCTCATCTTTTATCCATTAATAAAAAGATTTTTTAAAATGCCATTCATATGACAAAGAAGAAATTATAACAGAAATTAGAAAGTATTTAGAAGTGACCAATAATCAAACTACTACATAATAAAACCTGCTAAAGAACAGTCTATTGCTGCATGTGATAATATGAATGAATTTTAACAGGTGGAATGTTGATCAAAAGAAATCAGACCAAAGGGAGGGAGTTCTGTATGATTCTGTTTATATGAAGTTCAGTAACAGGCGAAGCTTATCTGTAGTGTCAAAAGCCAGGATAGTGGTTCCTTTGGAAAAAGAGAGGTGACATTGACTGAGAGACCTTTTCAGGGTGCTAGAAATAATCTCTATCTTGGTCTTGGTGGGTTACTCAGGTGTACACATATATAAAAGTTCATTGGTCTTAAGATTAGAGCACTTCAGTGAATATGTCACACCTCAATAAAAAAGCAAATTTAAGAAGCTAAAATATGAATAAATATGACCACCCATCCACTCCAAATGTAAAAATTTCAATGTAAAGAGTAAATTTGAAATGATAACAAAATGGAAAAACAACAAAAAAAATAAAACAAAAAACAAGAGATGCAGCTAAAGCAGCACCTAGAGGACAATGCATAGCTAAATTATTAAAGACCAATTTGGAGGACCTGGTCAGGGCAGGGAAGGAGAGGAGTCATGAAAAACTATCTTATTTGTGTCTTCCCCTGCCTCACCACCTTATGAGCTGCAGAAGACTTGGCATCGCACTTCCAGGAACAAGAAGGAGTGGGCAGATCCTTAACTGTCTGGCTCTGGGGCTGGCTTTGATTTATAACTTGTCTTCTTTGAATCAGCCGGCATCATAGACTACTAGGGTCGGGGGAGGTATTCTGGAGGTGAGTGAGGAGAGTTTTCTGGTGGGCCATGGTGGTGTTCTGCCTCCCAGAGTCTCCCCTGAACTATAGCAGTCACATCCCCAGTGAAAGGATAGGGACAGGAGAAATGATAGGAAAAACGGAAGAGTTTGGGAGCAGAGTTGCTCTGTAATGCCAGGGCCTTGTGGGTGAAGGGAAGCGAGCAAGCTGTGGAATTCCAAAAGACTGGCTATGGCCTTGGGCAACTCCCATTCCCTTTTTTAGCCTCAGTCCATCGTCTGTAAAATGGGGCTTCAGCATGAACAGGTGAGATCAGGAAGGGATTATGAATACAAGCTTGAGAACTGACTATCTGATCCAGTCTTGTTCTGCTACTTCCCAGCTGTGTGACTTTGGCAAGTGACTTGACCTCTCTGGACCTCATTTTCCTGATTTGTAAAATTCACAGTATCCACTTCATAGGACTGTTGGGGAATTACATTTATATATACATATGAAGTACTGGGCCCTGAAGCCAGACTGCTGGGGTTATAAAGGGGGCGTGGGGAAGTGGGTATAAATTGTCAGGTTCTGAAGACCCAGAGACGGGCTCTGGGTGGACAATACTCTCTGACCTAGCTGAGAGGCCGAGAAATTATTGTCACCAGAGCCTGAACCCACTCTTGACAGCCCTGTGCCAGTTTGACTCCCAGCTCTGCCCCTTCCCAGCTGTGTGATGACCTTGGCCAAGTCACGTAACCTCTCTAAACCTTATTTTTCAGAGTGGGCTATTACTACAGAGGATTCTGGGAAATGGAGTGTCTGACATTTTTCACTTTCCAAAGGAGGCAGTTATAGGGTGGGAGAGCTCCCCAAGTATGGAAAGGGCTTCTGATGTCATGTGGCCAAAAAGAGTATCAAATGTCTCCATGAGGGATTATCAGGGGCCCAGAGGGCTGGGCTGTGCCACCCACAACACATGTGATGTGGCTGGATCTTCTGGTCCCTCTGCTCACAACCCTCAGTGGCTGGAAGCTCCTCCACAGCCCCTGGGGCCTGACAGGTCTACTCCTGTCCCCTCTCCAGCCTCATGTTCTTTCTTCTACTCTCCCCTCTGTCCCATCTGCCCAGCCCTGCAGCCTCCTCCCTGTCTCTGAGATATGCCAAGCTACTCTCACCTCAGGGCCTTTGCACCTGCTGTTTTCCTTCTGGGTTCCCCACGTGGCAGTCTCCCTCCTCTCCCTCAAGTCTCATAGAGACCTGATCTCATCTCCTCTGCTGTGTGCCCTCATTCAATTTCCTTCAAAGCTTATTGTCCCAACATGACCATATGTATTTACTTGTTCACTGTCACTAAAATGTCACCTCCATGCGGCCAGGGGTTTCAACTGTTTTCTGCTTTGCCTCCAGGTTTGCTCAATATGTAATTGTTAAAATGATAAATGCATAACGATTCCAGAACAGTTCCTTTTAGTCCTCTGTGCCTCAGTTTCCCAAACCACAAGAGAGACCTCCATCACTCTGAGCTTGCTGTGAAGGGACAGGTGGGTGGAGAGATCAGGGTCTGGGCCTCAAAGAAAAGTTTCCTAAGCACCCCCTTCTCCATTGGCACTCTGGGAGGAGGCAGAGAGGGCCCCTTTCCCGAGATCAGTCCTGCCTGCCTGGGAAGAAACGGGTAAGAGCTGGGCAAAGGGAGGGACCCTAGAGATGAGGGACCGTTCTCTTCTTCCTTACGATCTTGGGGCTTCCTGCATTTGCCCCCTGCTTGACCTGCAATCTTGGCGTCTTCCAGGAGGAGGCAGCGGCTTCCTCTGTGTGTCCCCTCTTCCGCAGATGCCCCTCTCAGCCTCCGAGATCTCCAGCTGCAATGGAGATGCCAAGAGCTTCCGCTATGCGCAAATCTGCGTGAGTGGCGTGAGTGGCGTGAGTGGCGTGAGTGGCGTGAGTGGCGCACCCAGCTCTGCCCGGAGCCGCAGCCCTGCCCCCTTCCCCTGGGGGTGGAGACAACCTCCAGGGGCGCCGCTGCCCTTGTAAGGAGGCAAGGCCCAGGGACACCCGAGAAGCCTGGTTATAATTAACCCGGACACGTGGCGACCCCACCCCCGACACCTGCCCTGTGCCCCCTGCTTCCCCAGCGCCCCAAGTTCTCAGGCTACGCAGCAGAGACACCAAAGCGCGTTCTAAAAATAAACTCCCGTTCTGGGCGAGTCCTTCCCTGTCCCCTCCACAGCGGAAATCTCATTATGTCACTGTCACTGGGAGGGCAGGAGGGGGGGATGGTGACCACAGCCTCCAACCCTGGCATCGAGTTTGAACCTCAACTCAGCCGAGCCTCAGTTCCCGCCACCCATTCACTCTCAAGGACGAAAGCACATCTAAGCCCAGAATTTGGGGAGCAGGTGGCCCAGAGTTCCAACCTCAGCTTTGTTCATAGGCTACCTATAGTTGGGTGACAGAAGGCAAATCACACAGCCTCTTTGGACCTCCGTTTCTTCCCCTGGAAAACGGGGTACCTGGCGCTCCTGGGGCCATTGGGAGGTGTCCCTAGGGGCAGGTGTCAACACTTGCCGTTTTCCAGATCGAGACCACTAGGGACTGAGGAGAGGCCTGGGTACAGGAAGGCCAGGGGAGGGTGGCTTCTACGTGCCTGGGACATTTCCTGTGACTATCCTATGTCCCTGGCCAGGGGCCAGCAGTCCCCGCCAGCCCGACTCAGCACTTGGTCAGGGGATCAGCTTGGCGGGGCTGTCCTAGGGAGGCCCATACAAGGCCACGGGGCTGGGCGCAAGGCACGCCTGGGTTCGGGGTGGGCACGGTCCCGGGCAGCGAGGGGAGAGGCTCAGCTGCCTTCCGGCCCGCTGCCCAGGGGCAGCCCCTCCCAGCCAATAGCAAAGCCCCTATATAAGGCCAGGGCTGCAGGCTCTTCCTTCGGGTCAGTGTTGCCTGCAGGACACAGACAGCCCCTTTCTGCACAGCCCAGACAGGTACCACCCTGGGTGGGGGTCAGGGTGGGATCCAGAGCGGGACCCCGTGGCTGCCGGAGACTGGCCCAGCTTGGGAAGCAGCCTTGCATGTATGTCTCTCTGCTCCCACGTCCTCCTGCAGGCGGGTCAGTGTGTAGGAAGGTTGACCTTGTGTCTGGGAGTCCCTTCCATCTGTGAGTCCCCAGCTCCTGCTGTGACTTGTGATCTCTGTGGCACAGGGTCCTGGGGAGGGATTCTGGAGAGGAAAGGAGGCTTGACAGCTGCCAGCTGTCACCCCCCGCAAGGGGCTGGGAGCCTGGCCCGTGTTCATGATGGTTCGTCACCAGAACTAGGCGCCACAAGCCGTGCGAGGTGCCAGGGTCTGCAGGAGCAGGCACTGTGGGGTCTTTGCATTCGTGACCCTGTGGGTCCCCGTTGCGTCCCCCAGCAGTGTGACCTTGTGTCTGCCTTGCCGTGGCTCCTGCATGGGTGCCTGTATCCTGGGTGCGTCCCTGAATTTGGAGGCATGCGAGTGCGACTCTTGCTTATGGTGTGATCTGGGATTCACAGTGACATGTGTGTGGCTCTGGGGCTATTTCTGCTCTTGTCCCTTGGGCTCACCCATGTTGCCTCAGTGCCCTCTCCTGGCATGTCCCCAGCAGGGGTGGGGGCGGGGACACCCTCTGAAGGGAGGTTTCTGGGTTTGCAGCCCTTGCGCCCCGAGGCCTGGATGCATGTCCTCACACCCGCCCTGGCCCACCTGTCTCCCGCCTGCTGACTTGGTGCAAGGCGAGCCCCTGGAATGTGGGGGGTGGGGTGGGGGTGGCAGCTGGATGGGGGGTGGAGGGGGAGTCTGCCAGACTCTAAAAATAACCCCCAGCCCTGCACAGCCGTTCCAGAGGTCTTTCAACGGTTCCCATCGCCCTGGCCTGATGCCTCATCGTTGTCCCTCCCAGTCGTCCCGCCATCCTCCCCGCTCCCCATGCCTGGAGCTGGGAGCGAGCGTCCCACCCTATCACCGCCACTGAAGGGTCCCTCCTCCTTTCTGAGTTTTGTGAATAAAAGTAATAATAACAATAATGCAGCAGGGAAATGGCATTGTTGGGATTCGAACCCAGCTCTGCCGACCCCAGAGGCTGGGCTTTTCTTCCCATCTGAGCCCTGTGGAAGAGCTGGGGGCAGCCACCCCGCCCACTCCTGTCCACTCTGCCCTTCACCCCTTGACTGAGCACCCAAGAACCTTCGGAGAGGCACTGTCCCCTCCCTGCTCACACACTCATTCCCAGCAACACCCTCCACCTCTCATCAGCTCCTCCTCCCACAGACCTTTAAAATAACAACAATAACAACAATAACAACAACAATGACAACAAGAATAATAATAGTAATAGCTGGCAGAATAAGGCTTACTGCGGAGTGGGCACTATTCCAAGTCCTTTACATACATTAGCTTCCTTAATCCTCCCACAGCCCCAAGAGGTGGGTGCTATTATGAACCCAGTTTCACAGAGAAGTAACATGAGGCACAGAGAGGTTAAGCAACTTGCCCGTGGTCACACAGCTTATAGTAAGTGCCAGAGCTAGGATTCGAACCCAGATTTACTACTCCAACATGAAGGCTCCCCACTCCATTTCCCGGCTGGAGAGAAACTCAGTCTCCAGCAAGGTTACAAGTCCACAGTCACCTGCTAAGTTGTGGCAGAGCTGGGATCTGAATCCGAGGCTCCTGATGCATCTTGTCAAAACACAGGGACTCAGAGAGGGGACCTCTCTCTCTCCTAGTCACACAGCACGGGAGTCAGGACTGGACCTCCGGCCTGCCTGACTCCAGAGCCCTGCTCTGTTGCCTTGCTGGTCACTGCTGGAGGTGAGCTAACCTTCTCCCCTTCGCCCGCCCCCCCCCCCAGAGCTCCCCCTACACTATCGCCATGCCGTTCGGTAACACCCACAACAAATATAAGCTGAATTACAAGCCGGAGGAGGAATACCCGGACCTCAGCAAGCACAACAACCATATGGCCAAGGTGCTGACCCCTGACCTCTACAAGAAGCTGCGGGACAAGGAGACTCCTTCCGGCTTCACTCTGGACGATGTCATCCAGACAGGTGTGGACAACCCAGGTAAGGGAGAGGAGCATCGCCAGGACTGGAAGGTGGGGTGGGGGGTGCTTTGGAGGCTGTCTGCCAGGCCTTGATCCAGCCTTCCCTGGTCTCAGTTTCCTCATCTGTGGAAATTCATGGGGCTGTTGTGAGAAACACATTAATTCGTATGTGGAAAGGGCTAAGGACAGGCCCTGACACATAGTAAACCACTGGACAAATACACAGGAGTGCAATGTGAGACTTCCCCCAGAAAGTCACTTTATCTCCCCCGGCCTCACTTGGCGTGCCTAAAAAATGGGCACCTGTGTTGTGACAACATAGGAGCCAGTGTACGTGACAACATGCAGTGCTAAAGCAGCACCTGAGACAAAGTGACCACCCAGAATCTGACAGGGGTGTTGCAGGTGGACACCTGGTCGCAGGAGACAGGGTTCTAGTCTCACTCTCCAACTCATCGTGTGACTGAGGAGAGAAGCCCCCTCTCTCCAAGCTGCTGCCTCTCTGTCTGCGGAGTGAGAAGGTCTTTCAAGTCTCTTACTCTCTAAGGGAGCTGAGAGTCTAAGGTTCTGAAAAATTACAGGCGAAAATTCTATGATCAATGGTAACAGTTTTAGGACCTTGTAACTGGCCCCCACGAGACGCTCCCTTCTCCTTTGCCCTGCTCCCGGCATTCTTCCCTCACCCCAGAGGCTCCCTTGACCTTTCCCAGCCTCCCCTCCCCGTTTTTACCAACCTTCAGCCTTCTCCGTTCTGACCCAGAGGTTGAATGAACCCCTGTGCACGTGCACGCACGCACACACACATTAAGTCTACACTGTACCCAGGAGCCCAGGTCTTCTTTGCTGGGGCCAAGCACCTCTGACCTCACACTGACCCCCAGGTCACCCCTTCATCATGACTGTGGGCTGTGTGGCCGGTGACGAGGAGTCCTACGTGGTTTTCAAGGAGCTCTTTGACCCCATCATCCAGGACCGGCACGGGGGCTACAAGCCCACAGACAAGCACAAGACCGATCTCAACCACGAGAACCTCAAGGTTGGATCCCCGGGGGTGGGGTGGGGGGCGGGGCATTGGGGAGAGAGGGCAGATGGGAGAGGAGGAGGGACGGAGGAGAGGGAGAAGGACAGGACAGAGGGAGACAGCGAGGGAGGAGAGACACAGAAACAAAGAAGGATGGAGGTAGGAGGGGCACTCAGACACAGACACGGACACAGAGAGGAACAGAGATGGAGAGAAATAGAGAGAGGGAGGGACAGAGAGAACACAGACAAGGGGGGAGGGAAGGGGGTGGGTAGAAAAGGGTGGAGGAGAGAGAGAGAGGGAAAGGCAGGCACAAAGGAGATGTGTAGAAAGAAAGAGATACAGAGAGAGGCTGGAGAGAGTCAGAGAGCCATAGGGAGATTAAGAGACACAGAGAGATGAAGAGACACAGAAATGGGGAGATAAAATGGGGAAAGAGAGATATGGAGAAAAAAACGAAATAGATGAAGAGATGGGGGAGAGAGACAGAGCCAAGGAGAGGCCGGCCAGTGGGGCAGGAGGAACCAAAGGAAGTGAGTGGCCCAGAGTCAGAGGGAACTGGACGTGATGCCCACCTGCTCTCCAGGGTGGAGACGACCTGGACCCCAACTATGTGCTCAGCAGCCGCGTCCGCACCGGCCGCAGCATCAAGGGCTACACGCTGCCACCCCACTGCTCCCGCGGGGAGCGCCGGGCTGTGGAGAAACTTTCTGTGGAAGGTGAGAGCCCCCACCCACCCACTGCCAGGGCCCACCCAGCTCTGGCTCTGCTCCTCCATGGGCAGATCCCCGGGGCCCCCCTGAGCTCCACTTTCCAAAAGAGGGAAGTTGCTTGGTAACTCATGGGTGCTTGGTGTGGGACAGCGAGCAGCGTTGCCCCTGGTGGAAAGTCTGGGGAGGGGGCGCTGTGTCAAGACTTGAGGCACCCTGAGCAGGTCCATGAAGATACCAGTTGCACCAGGGTCCTGATAGCCATCCATCCATCCATCCATCCATCCACCTACTCACCCACCCACCCATCCATCAACAGAACAACAAGATAATTCTAAAATGCCATGAATCCAGGAAACAAGGGGGCGTGGCAGGACAGGGGTGCTACCTTAGGAAGGAGTTGAGACCTGATTGACAAGAAGGAGCCCACCTTGGGAAGAATTGTAGCAAGTGGAACAGCAAGTGCAAAGGCCCTGAGATGGGGAGGGAAGGCAAGGAAACCATTGCGCCTGGAGCCAAGGGGCAAGATGAGGCCGAGGGATGAGGTCAGGTCGGGCAGAGCCTTGTGGCCTGTCCAGAGGGGGTTGGCTTTGACTCTGAGGGAGGCGGAAGGTACAGGAGAGTGGCGATCAGAGGAAGGACAGGGTCAGACTTACATGGAGCCTTCTGGCTGCTGAGTGAGGAGCAGACTATAGGCAAAGGTAGGAGCAGAGTGACCATGAGCAGGCCACTGCAGTGGTCCAGGTAAGGGATGAGGGATAGCAACGGGATGGGAGAAAGTATGTGTATGTTTTGGAGGAAGAGCCATCAGGAATCGTGTTGGTCTGATAAATGTTTAACAACTGGCTCTCAAAAAAAAAAAAAAAAAAAAAAGCCCTGCCTTGCAGCAATGGCCAATTTCTGTGGTGTAAATTCTCCCATCACGGCCTATTTTAAGCTAGCGACATGACAGCTTACAGAGATGGGAACAGGCGTGGGGGAGCACATCACCCCATAGCATTTCTGCCATACAGAAACGACAGATGAGCATAACTTCAGGAAGATAGATAATAGGAAATGTAGAAAAATGGTTAGGAAGTGGCAGTTTTGAGTATTTATTACCTTTGTTTTAAATATAATTTAACTTATAAGCTTACATAATTGACTTTTCATAATATAGTATATAGTATATGATATATAACACATTATATAGTATATGATACAAATAATATGTAAAATGTATATCAATATATGTATTATACATATATACAAATATACTTATTATAAACATAATATATATTTATTATACATATGAATACATACACATGCTATATATACTATATTATAATGATGGCTCCCCAAAGTCTTGAGACTCTGGCTGTCTTGTCAACTTACAGGTGGATCAGGTGTAAGGGTCAAGGGAAGGGGAAAATCGTATTTTCTGGCTTGAGCAAATCGTGCGGCTATTCCTGGGCCCTGGGCTGACAGGGGTGGACCACGTTTTGGGGGGGTCATTGTATTTAGACACAGTACTCAGGCACCTTTAGGATATCCACGGGACCAAGGCCCAGGCCCCTTAGGGCAGCAGTGTGGGACCCCTGAGGCCTCCACACCTGGCTTCAGGGGTGCAGGCTGCTGACCACTCATTCATGTGGCCCCTCAGCCCTCAACAGCCTGACAGGTGAGTTCAAGGGGAAATACTATCCCCTGAAGAGCATGACAGAGCAGGAGCAGCAGCAGCTCATCGATGACCATTTCCTGTTTGACAAGCCCGTATCCCCACTGCTGCTGGCCTCTGGCATGGCCCGAGACTGGCCCGACGCCCGTGGCATCTGGTGAGACCCCCTTCCCCCATTCCTCCCCTCTCCCCAGCCTTCTCCAGTCCCCCCACGGCCCTCCTTATTCCTCCACCAAAGTCAAGACCACCAAAGTAATTATGTTTCCAAGAACCACAGGAAATGATCTCGCCCTCCTCCCCTGCCTACCCTGTGGTCTGTGTGTCACATTTTGGAAAACTTGGACCAGGGAAATGGCAGTTAGGAACTTAGACTCGACCGAGACTCGCTGGGTTCAAATCCCAGGGCTGCCACTTGATAACTGTGTGACCTAGGGCATATTATTTAACATTTCTCTGCCCTGGTTTCCCCATTTAGAAAATGGAGATTACAATAATCCATAGCTGTTTGGGTTCTTGTGAGAAGTAATGAGTTAAGTTATGTAAAGTATTTAAAACAGTGCCTGCTACATAATAAGTGCTCAGTACATCTTGGCTATTAATATGATCTTTATTAATATGTATTGTTGATGATTAGGCTTTCTGTGAATCTTTAAATCCCTGATTCTGATAGTCAAATACTTTAAAAAATTACAAGAACCTAGGTTTCAAATGATTTGGAGAGTGTAGGTGCTAAGATTTACAAATGGGATGATTCTGAGATTTCAAGACTTTAAATATTTTTATGTTCTAAGACTCTTTTTCTGAGATGTCTATGTGATAGAAAGACTGGTCATGAGACCAGCTGTAGGATTTCCAAGATTTATCAATTCCAAACTTCTGATTCTAAGATTCTAAGAGCCTATAATTTAATGCTGTTCAAACACCTAAGACCCTAAAAGTCCTTGATTCCAGGATTTGAGATTTCACTGATCCTGTGATAAGGGCGTACAGGTGTAAGCTTCTGCGATTCTGGTGAAGTGGATACCGCTACCTCATGCCCCTTAGCCCGCTGCCCCCTAGCGGGGGTTATGTGTTTGAGAGAGGGCGGAGCTGATTCCTTGGCCTCTTGCTGCGCCCCACCCCAGGCACAATGACAACAAGAGCTTCCTGGTGTGGGTGAACGAGGAGGACCACCTCCGAGTCATCTCCATGGAGAAGGGGGGCAACATGAAGGAGGTTTTCCGCCGCTTCTGCGTGGGGCTGCAGAAGGTGAGCGCGGGCCGCGCGAAGCTGCCGTCCGACTCCACTCTGAACGCCACACCCTCTTCCCGAGTCCCCGCCCCTCGTAATCCGGCTCCTCCCCCTACACCAGCCTCGCCCCGCAGACGCGCCTAAACGCTTTCCGAGGCTCCACCCCCATGCTCAAGCCCCGCCCCTGAGAACCGGCCTCCAAAGCGTCCTCAAGCCCAGCTGGCTCAGAATCCTGCCGCCCGGTGTCGTCCGGCCCCTCCCCTCACAATCTCATCCCTCTGGGTTTCCAGCCGCACCCCCACCCCAGAACCCGCCTCCACCCACATCCTCAAGCCGTCCCTCCGAACATGGTCTGCGTTGCGCGTGTATTCGGAGGCGCCTGCTGGCGGTGACTCCTGGTGTTCTCCCCCTACCTCAGATTGAGGAGATCTTCAAGAAAGCCGGCCACCCCTTCATGTGGAACGAGCACCTGGGCTACGTGCTCACCTGCCCATCCAACTTGGGCACCGGGCTGCGTGGGGGCGTGCACGTGAAGCTAGCGCACCTGAGCAAGCATCCCAAGTTCGAGGAGATCCTCGGCCGTCTGCGCCTGCAGAAGCGGGGCACAGGTGCGGCTCCACCTCCCGCACTGCGACGTGGGAGGCGGGCCCTTTTGGCGGGGGAACGCGAGGTGGGGCATCCCCCACGAGTTCTGGGGGTGCGTCAAGAGCTGGCCCTCTGTGAGCCTCTTTCTTCCTCTGCAAATGGGCATCAGCACGCCTTATCTCATGAGAGTCGATATAGCATCATGGTTATACAATACACGTTGTGTATGTCCCCGGCCCCCTATGGGCCTCAGTTTCCCACTTGGAAAGGGAAGGACGGTCAGAATTGGACCCCAGGCGTCCGGCTCTAGAGTTCAGTCTCTTACCCATCGTGCTTATTCTCTTGTTGGATGGCGGAGACGTGAATAGACAGCCATTTGGGAGGCTCTGCGTGCACATAACCTGTTACACAGTAGGCATTCGATATGTGCGGCTGTTGCAGTTGGCACAGGGGCCGCGTTTCGGGTCCCCCTCCTGCACCTCTACTTCCTCTTCATGCACCTGCCTCCTGCTCTCACAGGTGGCGTGGACACCGCTGCCGTGGGCTCAGTGTTCGACGTGTCCAACGCCGATCGGCTGGGTTCGTCGGAGGTAGAGCAGGTGCAGCTGGTGGTGGACGGTGTGAAGCTCATGGTGGAGATGGAGAAGAAGCTGGAAAAGGGACAGTCCATCGACGACATGATCCCCGCCCAGAAATAGGGGCCTAGCCCGCCCGCCGCCGACTGCTGGAGCCCCAGCCAAAGTGAGGACTCAGCCCGCCGGAGGCACGCCCCTTCCCCTTGCCCCGCCCCTTCCCCCCGGAGGCCCGCTTGTAATGGTTCGCTCAACTGGGGGCTCTCTTCACCCTTCTGGGCGTTCCAGTTCCTACCAGAGTTCCAACCAGTGGGCTCCATCCTCTGGGTTCTGGCCAAGAGAAACCTTCGTCAACCCCTCCTCTCTTTTCCCGAGAGCTGCGCCCACCAGCAGGAGCTCTGGCGAATGGCGGGGCCTTTACACATCTGGAGCTCATACTTTTTCTCCACTCGAAGCAACTAATAAAAGCAATGGTGGCCTTAGCTTTATGTGCAATGGCTGTGGAGGGAGGAGGAAGAGGAGGGACTTTCGTAATTGGCCGCTGTGTGACCTCGAAGGGGTTCGCCCTCTTGGCACGTACTAGGCACGTTTTATCCCATCTCTAAAATGAGGCAAAGTTAGAGTACAGCGTGTAATCCAAAAATCACAAGGCTCTCTGGGAAATACGAAACCCAGAGAGGTGTGGCCTAGTGTCACACAGCCAAACTTGGGCCCTTCCCAACCTTGACTCCTGATCACACGTGCTCAGATCTCAAACACGGGGTCTGCGTGAGGGAGAGTCGCAGGCCAAACAAGATGTGTGAGACTTGAATTCGGCCCACGGGCCTCCCGTCGGAGCCCGCCCACGCGTCTCATCACATGTACCTCATTATGCTTTTTACTGGCGTCCTTCTGTGTGGTCTGACTTCATCCATCTGTAGTCGCTACCAGTCTGTTCAACTTCCCTAATTTTGCTGGAGAAGCTGCCATAGCTCCCACATCTCCTAAGACACACTGTTATTTGCAACTCTTCAAGTTCAAACGGAAATGCACACCCTTTGCTGAAGGGTGATCTTTCCAGCTCTTTCCCCATGACTCCTATATATATTCTTTTGCTCCTTACACCCTGCAATTCCCATCTTAATGTCTCTGCGCGAGCTGTGTTCCCCTTCAGACTGGGGCTTGCATCAGGGCACCCGTATTAAGTCTTTAGAGATTGGTCTTTCGGAGAGCTTGGTCCCATAAAGGAGCAGGAAGGGGAAACTGAGGCTCAGGATTCCCAAAGAATTTCCAGATTACTGAAAGAGGAAGGTTAAGAGAGACCCCAAAGGCCATGACATACAAGGCCTATCAGATGCCAGAATGTCTTTCACAATATTGTCCCCAACTGAAGATCCCAGTCACTAATCCCAGCTCTGACCCTTGCCCCACTGCCCAGAGGCCACACAAACCACAAACACTGCAGCCCAGATGGATGAACCAGGCAAATCCGCAGCCCCGAGCATCTGTCAGCTACCATGCCCGTCCTGCCCATTTTGCCTCATAAACCTTAAATCCAACCCTTCTCTCGCCCCTCTGTCCCACCCAGCCTCCTCTCTACTCTTTGGATCTGTCTCCTTCCCTCCCTTCACAATGCAATCCTGCCCCTGCCCCTCCCTTGCTCACAGACTCACTATGGCTCCCCAGTGCCCTTGGAAGGAGGCCCAGGACTTTCTCCACAACACCCAAGACCCTGCCAGAATCTCCAGCCTCCTCTCTCGCAGTGACTCTGTGCTCACCCTGAATCGCACGCCATTTGCTAAAGGACCTGTACTCTGTCTTGCTTGCCAGCTGCTCATTTGCACATGCTATCCCTCTACCTAGAATGCACGTACCTCCCCACCCCCATCGCGTTGTGTCTAGCTAGCTGCTCCTTCAGGAAACCTGTTGGCCTCCCCCATACCAGCCCTGCCCACTCTGGATCATCACTGAGGACCACCTTAAGCCCTCGGGCCAGCGCTGGGGCTGTCTTGGTCACCACTGTCCCTACCTAGGGCTGGTTCCCTCAACACCCCCTTTTCTGCCCTCTCAACCTTAAAAACCCTTAGGCAGTCCCCTTTTCTGGCCTCTCTCATGAGACAGGAATATGTCTGCCCAGACCCTGAAGTTTGCACAGCTTTCCTATCAGCCCCAGGAAGACAAACGTTGACCCTACCGTGCCCCAAATGGGCAACTGAGGCACACTTAAGCCTGCACATAACCCTCCATGGCACACTGGTGCCCTCGGATGAAAGCCCAGCTTTCTTACTTTGGCCCACAAGGTCCCAGGTAACCAAGCCTTGGCTTTCTGGGGTACTGGACACCCCTGAAGTGCTTCCATCCCTTCTCCTGCTCACAACACCCTGACTTCCCTTTGAGGAACCCCCTCTAACTCCAGATGTGGGCACAGGCCTGGCCACTTGAGTCAGAGTGACTGGTTCAGAGATGACTACCTGACTTTTCTGGACCAGTGAGAGCCTGTCTAGGGACTTCTGCAGGAAGCAGGCAATGAGGAACTTCCAGGGTCATCTCTGCCATCAGGGAGCACCCACTGGATTAAACTACTAGCATAAAACTGGCACTGAAAAAACAGCGGAGGTGAGCGGGCCTGCTGCCGGCACCCCGGGATCATTAAATAACATCAGCGAACAAAAAGCTTTTTGCTTAAGTGTAGATGGATTATTAGTCCTAATACAGCATTTCTCTTGCTAATTCTCCACCCACCCTCGATACAGCAGCCACAATGAATTTACCCACAGTTCTCTGCAGATGTACCATGCACCCCCACTTCCAGGCATTCGCTCACCACAGACCCAACACCTGGTCAACTCCCACTCATCCTTCAAAGTCCAGCTCAGGCACCGATTCCTCTGGAGTGCCCCCCCAACCTCCTTTCTCTTCCGGGATCTCAAGGCAATGGTTTCCCTAGTGTTTGTGTCAGACCCCACATCCCCCACAAACAGGGGCTCCTGCGTCTCCATGTCCAGCACTGGGCCTGGCACGGAGTAGGAGCCGGTTGATGACTGTTTATTGAATAGACATACTACTGGAGTAAGAAGTGGCTTAGAGTCCAGTATAACGTGTGAGTGGGCGTGAGTGGATGAATGGGGGTCCCATGTAGGAATGGGGGCCTCGTGGATGAGGCCGAGTTCTATCCTGCCCTCTTCCACGCTCACCCTCGACCCTCACAGCCCCCCTACTCCCATCCTGCAGATGAGGACACTGAGAAACCACTGGCCCCTCGTCTTCATCTCACTTGCAGATGAGGGCAGGGAAGCAAAACCCCAGGGTCAGTGTGGGGGAGGGGGACTCTCCTAAGTTTATTGGGCAATAGGCTGCAGGTGAGGGGGCTGACAGGAGGGTAGGGGTGTAATAACTTAAAAACCGGAGGTGACAGCGGCAGCTCCTTGAGAGATCTCTGCAGAAGGGAAGGTTTGGGGTAATTTACAAGGATTTGTACAAAGTGCCCCGCGCCAGCCTGGGGCAGGAAGGAGGGGTTCGAGCATGAGGGGTCGGGGAGGGGAAGGACTCTGCCTCTCTGACCCCCACTCCCAGCCCCCCAAATTCTCCAGTCTTTAGGCTCAGCAACTCTTCCTGCCCCTGCCCACGGCCTAATTCTTGAACTGTTGGGAGGAATGGAAGTGTCCTCAGTTTCTCTTTCTGCCCCTGCCCTGCCCCCAAAGTCTCCTCAGGTGCCGCACGGCATGGCGAGGCGGGCAGGATCGGCGGGAGGCTCCAGGAAGGTGCCAGCTCCCTCTGCTAAGCCCCCTCACTCTTCTCTCATGTCGAGTGTCCCCAGAGAACAGCAGAGGGGACAGTCTCTGCCCCCAAATCAAAGTCAGGGAAACTGAGGGGATGACATAGGGAGAATCCTCTCCCTGACCCCCTTCCCTCCGGCAGAAGTGAAGAGGACGAGGAAGAGGAGGGGACCCAGGGCCACGGCGGCTCAGAGCTCGAGGTCATTGGAGATGCGGGTGACGAGGGTGCGGAAGGCCAGGGCGGTGCCTGCCACTCGGCGGAAGAGGACTCCCCGCAGGCCTGGCCGGGGCAGCTGGCAGACCTCCACTTCAAAGTGGGACAGGGGCTCGGGCCCGCCCGCACCCCCGTGCAGGCAGGCCAGCAGGAACGGCTGCGGCTGGCGGCAGCGGCAGCGGGCGGCCGCGGTGGCCTGGCGCAGAGCCGCCATCAGGGCTTCGGGTGGGCGCGAGCTGGTCAGCTTCACACTCCAGGGGAATCGGAGCAGCCGGGGGGCGGTTTCCGTTTGATCCCAAGGTAGATGGCAACTGGGGTGGGACAACAGTAAAGTCACAGGTGGGAGAAGAGGGGAAGGTAACCCACCAACCCCGCTTACGGACAGGCTCCTAGAGTGGACACCTGGTCTCTAGAAACCTGGCGCCCCCTCTAATCCCAGTAACAGTTTCCATGGACGCACAGCTCCCTGGTGAGAGACTGCACTTCCCAGGGCACCTTGCAGCCAGGAAGGGCCTCGTCTCCAAACTCCAGGATAGGAATGAGAACATCACCTGCAGCTCCACACCTATCACCTCCTTCAAAGAACACTGTCTGCCCTGGCCTCCGTGCCCCACATCCTGTGAGCACGAGCTGCCTCAACTGTGAACATGACGGCAGTGATGGCGAGGCAAGAACCTGGCTACCTGAGTGACATGGGACAGAGTGGCTCTGCCAGCCCGGCCTGGCCACACGGTTTGCGTGAGAGGAATCGCCCTGTCTGCGTTGGGGTCTCTTTCCTTTCATAGCTGAGTTTGTTCCCAAACAAATACTCCTCCTTCCAAAGAGATGGATCCCTCAGAGGTCAACCCTTCTCACCTAGAAGCAGTACTGTCCTCCAAGGGGCATCTGGAAATTTCTGGGGGCTTTTTGATTGTCACAGTCTTGGGATGGGAGCACTATGGGCATTTATTAGGTTGGGTGAGGGGATCAGGGACGACATGTTCTCAGCCCTGCACAACAAAAAAACGCCCTGCCTAAAGCACCCAGTGTCCCTTCTGAGAAGGGCTGGGGACCTAGTCTTTCTGGTTTTGGGTGGGGCTGCCTCCACCCCAAGGACGAGGACATGACTCAGTCCTGGCCAATGAGATAATTCCATCTCCCTGGCCATAGGCACTGGTTTAGGGGTAGACACGTGACCCCGCCCCAGCCAATGAGAGTCAGGTCTGAGACTTTGCTGGAACCGCGGGGTCGGCTCTTTATTCACACTGGGGTCTCTAAACTAGTGCGGTGTCCAACTAAAGCAGGGCTTGTCAAGGTACAGGTACTGCCCGATTTTATAAATAAAGTTTTACTGGAACGCGGCCGCATGCATTCGTGTGTGTGTATTGCGGATGCCTGCTTTTGTGCTACAGTGGCAGGGAACAGCCATGGCACAGACTGTCTGGCCCTCAGAGGCTGAATAATTTTCCACGGAGGGCCGTACAGATAATGTTTGCCACCCGCTGACCACCATTCTGCCTCACTGGATGAGAAGGAAAAGGAGGTGTGATGTCAACAGGAGGAGGAGCTGGTGACCAATGGGAGAGGCTCAGGGATAGGGCGGAAATGAGAGGAAGGGAGAGGAGGAGGGGCTGGAAGAGAAGGGAGGGTCACAGGGGCCTCTCAGGGAGCCAGCCTTGGAGGATGAGGCTGGTGTGGCAGTGGGGGGGGAGGGCACGCTAACTCACCTTGTGACCTCAGGTCCCCCGATTCTCTCAGGTTCGTCTGCGACCCTAGGGGAAGGGGACAGGGACAGAGTGTCTAACCTGGATATAGGGAGTCCCCTTCCCAAAACCCACTGCATCCAGGACTCGGGGCAGCCCCTGCCTTGGCCCGTTTCTTCCCCACTGGCTGGCACTCTGGGGAGGGGAAGACCTGGGGTCAAGATGTGATCTTATCCTTGCCCAGGAGGGGAGCCCACTCTGAAATGGTTAGTGCAGAAGATAGAAAGATACTGAAAACTTTGGAAGACGAGAGAGAGAGAGAGAGAGAGAGACAGAGACAGAGAGACAGAGAGAGAGGGAGAGGGAGAGAGAGAGAGCATGCGCGTGAGCGAGCGCACGGGCAGAGACAGAGACACGCACATACATACAGAAGAGGTCACACACACACACACACACACACCCGCAGCCCTCCTCCAGCCTTTGCCCAGACGATGCCTCCTGAGTGAGGCCCGCCCCCATTTAAGGCTGCGCCTCCCTTCCCCATGCCCCTGACCCCTCTTCCCTGCTCCGCTTTTCTCCTTAGTGCCTGGCGGTCTATCTACTTTATTTACTGAACCCTCTAGTAGAACATCAGCTTTGCCAGGGCAGGGCTTAGACTCAGAACAGTTTGTTCGCTCTACTCCGGGGCCCAGGACGGTTCTAGGCACACAAGACGTGCTCAGTGACTACTAATGGCAAACACTCGTAAGGCATTTTCCAAGGTAACATTATAAGCTCAGTCCCTGTGTCCCCTAAGTCAGTTCACACAGTGACCCTAACAGGAAGGTACTGTTATCACTTTGCAGGAGCAGACAGTGGGGCCCGGAGAAACTGGTCAAGTGTCTTGCTCAAGGTCATTCGACAGAGCTGGGGTCTGGACCCCGAGAGCCAGTCTGCAGAGGCCAGACTATTATTTATTCAATGAGAAAACGAGCCCAGGTGCGGCCCCTCCCCCACTCACAGAGCCCTCCCCACCACACGCACCGCTCAGACTCGCAGACAGGAGGGCCGAGCCAGCAGAGAGGGGACAGGACTTACTGATCTTGGATCCCTGGGGCAGAGAGGCGCCCGAAACACAGCGGTTAGAGTTCTGTCGTTTAGAGGGATCGAGGGTAACCCTGCAGTGAGGAGGCCAGTGAAGGGTGACGGAGGAGGAGGAGGAGGAGGAGGAGGAGGAGGAGGAGGAGGAGGAGGAGGAGGAGGAGGAGGAGGAGATGATGACGATGTCGGGGCACAGGAGGCAGAGCAGAGTAGAAGACAGGTTAGGCCCCACTGGACTCCCCTCCGCGCCCCCCCCACCCCCCATGTCCTGCGGGGCTCACCTTCGGGTCAGTTTGGAGGTCAGCTTGGTGAAGAGGTTGGTGGTGGGGCGGGGCCGCCCGGTGGGCAAGGGTGCGGCCTCATGGGCCAGCGTGGGAGAGGCGGGGGGCCCATTCTGCACACCCCCGCCTCCCCCACCCCCTGCCCGCCGGTCCCGGACCTGGCCGCCATGGAAGGTGCTTCGGATGGTGGAACCCCGTGCCAGGCGGCTCCGTTCCCCCGATGGCGGAGCCAGGCTGTGACTGGAGGGGGAGGCGGGGGGCACCCGTGGGGTACCCGAGCTGTCGGCAGAGAAAGACAGGTCAGGCCGGGATTCCAAGGCAGTCCGAGTCCCCAGTCCCTCTGATTTTTCACTGTCCTGTCTTGAGATCAGAAACTTCACCCAAACTAGAGCTCAGAGCCAGGGCTATCACGTACAGATGTGCAAGCAACCCTTGTCGTATCATACAACCCAGTCCTCTCTTAGCTCCAAAGCCATTTCTCCCTCAAACCATCCCTTCTTCCAACTCTACCCCTCCAAACTGTCCCCTATGCCAAACTCTCCTTCCTCCAAACTCAGCCACTGAATAGATTCAGAGAGCTCTGGATGAACCCCTTGCTATTTGCCATCCAAACCTCAGGAACCGAAATGACTTTGCAAATACTTTGCTATCTGAACTTTCGTTATCCAAACTTGGGAAAGGAATAGATGTGTACCTCAAGGGTACCTATATTCGCTATGACAATTTTTCAACATTATGAAAATAAAGAGGATGCGACCCCCCTTCCTAACTCTCTCAAGATGCCGTGTGTGCGGTGGTAGCATCACTATCCCAGGACCCTCCTCCAGCCCCTCTGATCCTCCCAGTCCCAACAGCAGGGGCCAGACCTCCAATCTCTAGCCCTTCAGGGACCCCAGGACCAGCCTGAATATCTCAAAGAGGGAACCCTGACTGTGGTAGATGCCACTATTTGTCTCCGAGAATCTACCCTCTTTGTTCTACTATAGTAACCAAACCTTTAATAGTAGGAGCATTGCACAGGGCCACACAGCTAGACTACATTTCCCAGCCTCTCTTGCAGCTAGGGGTGGTCATATGACCATGCTCTGGCCAATGGGATATAAGCAGGAGTGCCCTGTACCATTTCTGGGTCACGCTTCTAAAAAGAATGCTGCTTGCACTCCACATTCTTTCCACTCTTCTTGCTCTTTTGAGAAATGGTGGCAACTGGCGCAGTGGCCTCAGACCCATAGCTGGAGCCTCATGTTGAGAGGACCCCACCTTGGAGGACCCCGCCTACCTATCTCTGGATGGTTATGTCACCGAAGACTAAATCTCTACCTCATTTAAGGCACTGTACCTTGGGGACTCTTTGTTTCAGCACCTGAATCTATACTCTAACTATGTGCCATCTCTTGACTAGAACTGGAAGGCCATGCATTACAATGGCTACAAATACAGACTCAAGAGTCAGTCTAGAATCTTTGCTCCTTGGCTTACCAGCTGTGTGTCCTTGGATAAGTTACTTAACCTCTCTGTGCCTCATCTCATCAGTTGTAAATTGGAGATACCAGGATCTACCTCACAGAGTTGTTAGGGACATTCAACCAGCTAAGGTACAGAAGCATGACACATGGTTACTACTTGATGAATGTTAGCTGCTATCATTTTTACATCTCTACGGTCCTGGTGGGTGGGAGTGTCACCCCGAAGCCCGCTCCACTCCTGGGCCTGAACTCTGATGTGAACAAATCCATTCCTTTTTATGCTCCAGCTGGTCTGCACTGGTTCCCCTCACTTGCCTGCTGAACAGACTCAGGCAAATAAGTTTGAAAACCAGCCAACCAGAGGATGTGGAAGCTGTGACATTCTGGGGCTTCTAAGTTCTAAAAATGGATCATTCAAAAAATAAAAATAAAAGAAACTCAGAATCCCAAGGCTCGTAGGCAGAGAACAGGGCAGACGCTTCCCTGTGCTGATGACTGGTTAATTAATTAAGGGGGGAGGATTTTCAGGGGGGTTTGAGAGGGGGAGGACACGGATAGAGTCTGCCAAGAGAAAGGCAGACATACCAGCTCCCCAGTCCCCCTGGCACCCCTCCCCTGCCCCCCACTGCCGCCCCCTCCATACCTGTTTTCTTTGCCATTTGGCAACAGGGATGGGCGCTCAGCCCCCGGGCGTTCTGTGCAAACGTAGGTGTTTCTGCGGGTCATCATGCTGGGAGGGAGGTTGTTCTGTGGGAGACACGGCCGGGAGGGGGTCAGGGGGTGAAGGGACATCCCTTAACTCCCCGCGTTGACCCTCTCTGGCCTCCCTCGTTATGAATGAAGCAGGGGCCTGTGTTTAAACTGACACTTTACTCTGGGCTAAAGGACCAACCCAAAGACGTGAGGTTATAATGTGTCACCCCAGCAAACTAGGCTAAGAGGCATGGGAGGCCATTGGAGCTGAGAGGGCAGGGATCAGGGAAGGTTCCAGAGGGCAGCCTTGTCCACCTCTCCCCCACCTCTATTCCTCTTGGTATGGACCATCAAACTTTTAAAAACATATTCATGCCACACTGTGTCTCTCCTCTCTGCCTTTGCACAAGCGTCTCATCTGCTACCTGGATATTCCTCCTACCTTCTCCCTGACTCACTCCTAATGTACCTTTCAGGTGTCACTTCATAATCTACCCCCACTCCCGGCTCCAGGCTGAGTCAGGTGCCTCCTGTGGCCTGCCCAACGCAGCCTTGATCACTGTATTGTCAACCTCTGTTCACAGATACGTCCCTGCCCCACACTGGACTGGGAGCTGAGGACAGGAAGTATCACATCAGGATTATGTCACCTCATAAAATGTATTGGGAGGTGATCCCTCTTTTTCTAACTCCAGGAAGTCTGTCTAAGATTGGTGTTATTTCTTCTTTCAATGTCTGGAATAATTCCACCAGTTTAGAGCCATCTGGGTCTGGAATTTTCTTTACGGGAAAGGCTTAAATTATGGATTTAATTTCTTTAACAAGAATATACGACTGTTTAGGTTTTCTATGTGTTGGTTTCGGTTCACTGTGTTGAGGCATTTGTCCACTTTAAGTTGTCAAATTTATTGGCTTAAAGTTCCTATAACCTTCTTACTATCTTATGTTAAAACACAGTTCTCATTTTCATTCTGATATTGGTAATTCATGTTTGCTATCTTTTTTTTTTAATCAGTCTAGCTAGGGATCCACTTTTAATAATCTTTTTAAGAACTAGCTTTTGGCTTTGTTGATTTTTTCTAGTGTATATCTGTTTTCTCTTTTATTGACTTTTCTTCTCTTTATTATTTCCTTCCTTTTATTTTTCGGGGGGTGCTAATTTCTGTTCCTTTTCTAGCTACTCAAAGTGTAGGTTTATTTTAACAATATCAATAACTCTGAGTGCTTACTGAGCCTTACAGACACTATATGAAGTACTTTATTCTCATGACAACCCAAGTTCTTCGATGAGCTCATTTCATTGGGTGGAATACTGAGGTGAAGTCACTTGCTCCAGGTCACACAGCTCATTGATGTAATTCAAACTCTGGTCCATCTGGCTTGAGAGTCCTGACCATTCCTATAATCTGCCTCCACCTTGTCTCCCAATGTTAAGGATATTTTGGTTCCCTCAGCCTGCGCCATACCATTCTAGAAAGCTGCAGAAGCAGCAAAAGGGAGGGGGGGAAGCCAAATACTATATTCCCCAGACTCCTCTCAACTCTGGTTCTGGATAGTAACCAATCTTTGCACTCATGAAGATTTGGAAGGCGGAAATAGGGTGGAAGTCACTGTCCTGCCCCTTGAACCTCTGCTCACATGGGCAAGGTCAAGAGATGAGGGTCTTAGCTCCAGCAGGGCTGCAGGGCTTGTTCTCCAGACCTCTGGCTGCTAAGAGGCTCTTCTGGTGGAGAAGGAAGTTCTGCATCTTGCATTGCAGCCATGACCACATGTTCTTGAATTCTGCAGTGTCAGAAGTCGCCTCAAAGGTGGCAGCTCCCTTGGTGGGTCAGATCTGCTGTGGCGAGGTGTCATTCCTATAGGTCCAGTCTATTGCCTGCTCTTCTAGCCCCTCCTATAATTTTGAAGCACCACACCAAAATCTCTTCATTAAATCCTTCCTGCCCCAAGCATGTATACTGCTCCTTTCTGACACAAAATACCAATTTACACACTAGCATCAAGCACAAGCTCAGGCAAAGAGAGAACCGTCTATAACTGTCTGCCGAGTGAATTAACGCACGGATGTAACAAGGAGTCCTGTGTGGTGGTCCAGGAACAGCATGGGAAATTGCGTGGTCTGAAAGATGCGAACCCGGTGGCATCTGCAGGCTGGGCCATGTGTGGCTGTGGCTCCGCCCTGCCCCCCACAACCACCCCCAGCCCGGCCACTCACAGGGGTGCTCGTGCTGTCCTTCCGCCGCTCTGGGATCTCCGCCTTGTTGGGGTTGTGAGCGCTGCTGACCATGGGGCTGGACGGAGGAAGCCCGCGGCTCCCACTGCCCGCAGCGCTGCAGCTCGCCTTCCGGCCTGGCAGACGCTCCTCCTTCAGCTCCGCCTCTCCGGTGCTGGTTGGGCTGCGTTTGGGGTGCAGGGGTGCGGGGGATGGGCCGCCTGGGGAAAAGAGGGGACACTTAGGGCTGGCGTTCCCTGGAAAATACAGAGCCTACTCTGTGCTCTTTGGAACCTTAGAATTTCTCGCATGGGCTACAATCTCTGCATAGGCCATTCTGACACTATCTGCCAAATGACACATGCGCATACACTGATTCAGAAACTACATAAATGACACAATGCATGTAGAGGTTACGCATTGCATCATTCTGTTTTTAAGGTCCAAAGACTGGCAACAGCCTAAATGTCCCTTAATAGGAGAACAGTTAAATAAACCAAGATATTCCGACACAATGGAATACTGTGCAGCCATAAAGAAGAACGAGAAAGTTCTTTATGTAACAATAGAGAGCTTTTCAAGTAGACTACAAAGCAGAAAAGGCAAGGCATGAGATCTACAGTGTACCACCATTTGTATAAAAAAGAAAAAAGTACATGTCTATGTGTATTTATTTATCTATATCTCCTTCTTTATATATGAATATTTACAAAAGGTTATCATTTGTATTATTTTCATAGTATATCAATGTTTATGTAGTATTTATATATGTTTATGTCTCTCTTCTGTCTTTCTTCTTTTTATATCGACCTCTTTATATATTTTTAAATGAAACCTCTCCAAAAGAATTAGTATAAACCAGTAACAATGGCTGCCTCCAAGGAGAATAGGCAGGGAAGAGGGGGTAGTGGCTGGGAGAGATTGGTGACATAGAAACTTTTTTTACTGTCCACCCTCTTCGTACTGTCAAATTAGAAGCATGTAACTTTTATTTTTATTTATTTATTTTTCGGCAAGGTTGACCTCACAGATTGCAAAGACCTTGGCAGCTTACGATCCCTTTTATTTTTTTACGCCTACAGCACCTGGTCTTCCTAGGTGGTCTCCCATCCAAGTACTAACCAGGCCTGATCCTGCTTAGCTTCCGAGATCAGATGGGATTGGGTTTGTTCAGGGTAGCATGGCCGTAGATGAAGCATTTAACTTTTAATTTCAAAAAAACAAAACAAATTTGGTCCCTTAAAACATCTTAGGAATTTGCAGTTTTAGATCCAGGGGGTTTAACATGTTCTACAACTTCAGACGATCAGAATTTCTGTGTGTTAAATCCTCATGAACCTTAGTGGTCAAAAATCCCAGAACTGTCATAAAAATTCTACAATGATGGACACCAGCCAACAATCCTTCACTCTGAGAATCCCTGGGATCCAGGTCTCCATGGGGGGCTGTTAAAGGGTACCACGTTCTTACCAAAGGATGTTGGAGTCACAAGCTTCTTGGGGACTTTCCTGGTCAGTCTTGCTATTTTATGGGTGGGGAAAAGGAGACCCAGCGGAGGGGAATGGCTTGACCATCCAGAACCCTACAATTCCTGCTTAGGGCTGATGCTGAGCTTCCCCTTTTCCCTATACCAGTGACTGTCCCAGAGTAAAGAACTTCACCCCTTGAGAAAAGAAGGGCTGCAAAATAACAGAGTTGGAGACCGCCTTATCCGTTCCTCAGACTGTTAAACATAGAGTTACTGTATGACCTAGCAATTCCGCTCCTAGTTATGTGCCCACGAGAAATGAAAACATATGTCTACACAAAACTGTACACAAATGTTTACAGCAGCATTATTCACAATAGCCAATAGGAAGAAACAGCCCAAATGTCCATCAGCTGAAGAAAGGATAAGCAAAAGGCGGACTTTTAGTACAATGGGGTATTATTTGGCAAATAAAAGGAATAAAGTACTAATCCATGCTACAACATGAATAGACCTTGAAAACATTATCCTAAATGATAGAAGCCAGATACAAAAGGTCCCATGTTGTATAATTCCTTTTACATGAAATGTTTGGGATAGGGAAATCCGTACATACAGGTAGGTAATAGATTAGTAGTTGCCAGAGGTTGGGGGGCTGGAGGGGAGGGGGACTGGAGCCTATAGGGTGTAGAGCTTCTTTTTAGGGTAATAAAAATGTTCTAAAATTGATCATGGTGATGGATACATGACTCTATAAATATATTAACACCACTGAATTGTACACTTTGAATGGGTTAACTATATGGTATGTGCATTATTTCTCAATAAAGTTCTTAAAAAATAGTGGAGAGGATTAACATTTGACGAGGGTATAGGTAAGAGACCTCTTAAAATTTTCCATGCCTATTCTTTAGTGGAGTCTATTTTCTGCAGGTGATGAGATATTTTTCAGTTATAGAATGTGAGATACAATTAGGTGTCTGCCCAGCCCTTTTCCGCTAGTAAGAAAGGGCCCCCCCCCCTCATTTCAGTGTGGAGGAGAAGCCAGAGGACAGGCTCTCAGTAGCCGCTTTGTACAATGTGTGCTCCTGTGTCCCAATCGCGGTGGATTAATCCCAAATTGACCCTGATATCAGAGTTCTCTCCCTCACAAGTAAACTAGAAATTCCAGCTACCATTTGGGCCGGTCTCTAAAACTGAGATGTAAAGAGCTGAGAGAATGGGAAACTATAAGGTGAGATAAGTAAGAGAAAAAGAAAAATTTCAGATAAGCAGGGAGGAAGCAAGACATAGAGAGTGTCTGCTCTGAGTCTGGCTGCTTTTCCTATTTGTAATCCCTCCCTGAGCCTGGCGGTGTATTCCTGCCTCCAAGTTCCATGCAATATCCCTGCGTTTTTATGAGAAATTACTCCCTTTGCTGGAATTGGCTTGAGCAGATTTCTGTTGCCTGCCAACCAGAGAACCTGGATTAACACAGGGCCGAGGCTTTGGGGCCAGTAGTGCATGTGAGGGTGTGCAGCCGTACTCACAGAAATCACTATGCCTGCGCTGGCGGTGGTAGGTGGAGGAGGAACTTCGTTGCCCTTTGCTGTGGCTGGTGCCTTTGCTGGAGCTTGTTCCATTAGTGGTGTCACTGGGTGCCCGCACCCGTGCCAGGGCAAGTGCTGGGGCACCCCGGTCCCCACCCTCCTGCAAGAGGATGACAGATAAGGAGCCTTAATGCCATGTTCCCTTTGCCCTGGAAATCCTTCCACCCTGGGCATCGCGTAACCCAAATGCCGCTGGCGCCTTCTGACCTCAGTCTTCCTGCCCAGCAGGAGGTAGGTGGCAGTCACTTCGTTGTACTTCTGGCTGGTCAAGGCCTCTTTGATTTCTTCCCGTGTGTAGCCCATACCCACCATTACCTCTGGGAGAGGGGGATGGAAAGGAGGTTCAGTGTCCCAAGACCCTTCCCTTCTACTCGTTTTTACATCACATTGGCAAGGTCTGCTCTTTGGCCTGTCCAGTACCCATTCCTCATTCTGCCAGGAGTACCCTAACTTTCCTTGGAAGAATATTCCTTCCCGGTTTAGGTCATCTGGCTGACTCCCACCTGCTCTAAGCCCCAAGGGCAGGCGTACGACCCAGGTCTGGCCAATCAGAAGGCTCCATACCCAAAGTCACACTGATTGGTTCAGAGTGGGCATATGACCAAGTTCTGGCCAATCACAGCATTCCATTCTCAAGACCAAACTGATGGGTTCAAGGGTAGCCAATGGTCACCAGCCTAGTGCTTTTAGTAGAACATCAGTAAGTGGCTTCTCTTCCTGATGGGGTGTCCTGGCCACTAGGATATGTTGTTGCCAGCTTGTTCCTGGCGGGGAAAGAAGCCACCACTTAGAAGATTCTGAACAACTATCTACGAGCACCTGGATCTACCTGTGTCTGAAGGCTGACATACCCTGGCCTTTTTAGTTACGTAAATGAGTAACTTTTCGCTATTAGGTTGAACCATATTATATTGCTGGTATTGACAATTTTTGAGCTGTAGAAATGGAATTTCACTTGGTTCAACTTATTATTATCGTCATCTAGTTTAAGCCAGAATGCTTGTTTTCTGTTGCTTGCAACCATGAAAGCCCAGGTTAACATGGCCAGCTCTGATGGTGGCTTCAGTTTCCTCAGCTGTGGAATGGAGAATTACTGGAGGGTTCCTAAGGGGCTCTTCCAAAGCTAATGCTTTATGGGGGTCAAGTGTTCACAGGTTCCAGGCTAGAAGGATCGGGACCAAAGGAGGGGAGAATGAGGCATGTGTCAAGGTGAGGGCTTTCCCCAACCATGCAGATTACTGATGACTTGTGCCCAAACTCCTCTGGAAGTGACCTGTGACTTCTTTTTGTGTCTTAATAGTCAAAGCTAACACATGTCAGCACTAATTACATGTCTCATATAAAGTGCTTTATGTAGATTAACTCACTTAATATTCATAAAACCCCTATAAGATAGGTTTTATGATTCTGCCAATTTTATATAGAAGCACAAAGGAGGGAAGCTACTTGCCCGGGGTCACATAGCTAGAAAGTAGCAGCACAGGGGCTGGAGGCCGACTCCTCTGCTCTCCTTAATTGCTTCGCAAACTTCTCTGATGCACTAACCCCTGGCTCCATGGCCCGTGGCTCTGTGGAGCTGCAGCACTCACGTTCCCTGACCCTCACCGATTCGCTTGGTGTCCCCGAAGTCCTCCTCCGGCTCAGTGTATGGCTTTAACTCCTCACCCTCATAGCCGATGTTGATCCATTTGTCTTTCATGATTTGCTGCAAGAATTAGAGCAGGACAGGGAAGGAGGAAGACAGACATCAGAAAAAAATAGAGAAAACACAGCTTCCTACCTCTCAGGCAGGCCCCCAGGTATAGCTACCTGTCCTGCCTCCCACCTCCATGGCCTAACACCCCAGAATCAAGGGTTTCCTGGGAGTTAGCACCTCCTCGCCCAATCCGCCAGCCCCCTGCTGGAGCCTCCTGAAGCTACCCTCCTTCCCCCGCATCTTCTGGGTCCCCAGCACCCTGTAATCATCCTAGGAGCTCATTAGCTAATTACTGGCATGGCAAGGAGTGGGCGAGGCTATTGGGTTGGTGGCATCGGGATGGGCCTAGGAGCCTTTTCCAAGGCTGCCTGGCTCCCACCTTCCAGCAGCGGACCTTAGGCAGGTGGGCACAGGAAAGCAAAGGTGCAGGGCAAGAAGGCTGCAATGGGAGGGGTTTGGAGCCGGCGCTTACCTCGAGAGTGCAGCGTTTAGCTGGGTTCAGCACCAAAAATCTCCGCAGGATGCTCTCACAGTCTGTTGACATGTAGAAAGGGACCCGGTACTTCCCTCTGAGGACTCGCTCCCGCAGCTCCTGGGGAGATGGGGTTACTGGGGGAGGGATCCACCCTGCCTCCCCACCCGTTACACATACACACACACTCATTTTTGTCCCAATCCCCAGACAGAAGTGGCAAGAGCTCTGAGTCCCCGCCCTGACAAGGTAGGCAAAACCCCATTGCTCTCTCCTAACCTCGGCTCCTCATCTGTAAAATGGGAATGCTGTACTAGATGCAGCAACTTTCCAAAAATATAATGCTATTTCTAAAGCTATATAACTTTTAATTTGGGGTAATCTTAACAGAGAAAGTGAATTCTATGAGCCAGGTAAGAGGGGATGTGGGCAGGTGAGTGAGCCTCTGGGGCCTCAGTGTCCTTATCTTTAAACAGGGATCCTGGCATCCGCTTCACAGGCCAGGCCCAGAGCAAGTGCTGCTTAAATATTAGGGTTCCAAAAGTGGAGGCTGGAGGAGGATCCTGCACACCCCCTTCACTCCTGGTTCCTTTCCCCCTAGACAGGCCTATCTTTCCAAAGAGTTATGAGGCCCTGGCAGTCTCAAAGGATGAGCACTCATTTATGTTTTATTTTTAAAAGCCTTTATGAAGGGCTTTGCAATGCTGTGAAAGAGACAATAAATTGCATGCTCCACGGCATGGTGGACCAGGGAGAGTTTCCGTCCTGAATAAAGAACCGAGGGAGACAGGAAATGGAGGAGAGAGTGAAGGAGGGGAGTGGTCTCCAGGGGCAAAGCCCTCTGCCAGGGACTGGGCTGGGAGCTCCCTTTAGGGGGAGGCCTGTGCCCGGGGAGCCTCCTGGGTCTGCAGGTCATTGTAGCTGAAGGGTCATGGATATTTCATAATAATGAGTATCGCTTTCAGGGCACTCGCCCCGTGCCAGCAGCATGCTAAGCGCTTTATGTATGTGACATCAGTGTTTGCAACAATGCTGCGAAGCACGGTCGTGGCGGCCATTTTCCAGACAAGGGAACTGAGGGCTAGAGAGGTGAAATCGCTTGCCCTGGGACTGCACAGCCAGCAACTGGCAGGGTCAGGGTTCAAACGCAGGCAGTCAGGCCCTGGAGCCCGTGCTGTGTAACCACTGCACCACACCACCTCTGTCACATGATGGTGAGAGGCAGCCATCGGGCTGCCACCACCTTTACCAGAGCTGCCCCTGGAGTGTGACGCCCCAGCCAGAGGCCAAGTCCTAAGGGCTTTACATGCCCCATCTGGCTTTACACGCCCCATCTGGCTCTACATGAATTCTTTTAACGTCCCTACCTACGGGAGGGGAAACTGAGGTTCAGAAAGGGACATGCCCAAGGTCACTCAGCAAGGAAGTGACAGAGCCAGGACCTGCCCTGAGCTATGTGTCTCCTTCACCAGCGAGATGAAACCAGGATAGCAGGAGGTCACAAGGGCCTGAGGCAGGTGAGATGCTGGCCTGGACCTCTGAAGCGGTCCCTCAGCTTCATGCTTGAGGATCAGAGAGATTATTCTGTGATGGCGGACACTTTCCTGCCTCACTTTGGATTGCTGCTACAAGACTGGCACCTCACGGTCCTCACTGAACAGAGGAGGAGACTGAGGCTCTGAGGGGCCAGCCGCTTGGCTCCTCTCCTCACTTAGTCCCTGCTCTGGTGGCCTGTCCTCAGCAATGACTTCCCTGACCTTCTGCACACTGAGTGCAACACAGAAACCTGAGTAGATCCTGGAGGAGGAGGATATTCTTGGGTTAGAGGCCAGGCCCGCGTCAACGCTGGGTTTCCTGAGAGTGACGGTGGGCAGGAAACTATCCTCAGGAGACACCTGCTATATGGTCCCCTTAGGGACAGAGGGACATTGTGTCTGCAGCTAACTCTCAAATGCTTCATCAGTAACGATGACCACAACAATACCTTGAGTATATGTGGACAGATATGACATAAATGGCCAAATGCTAGTGACTGGCAAATCTCCTGAATGGCACCTCGTGTTCTTTGTTCTAGCCTTGCAACTTTTCTGTAGGCTGGCAATGTTTCAGAATAAAAAGTTCAAAGGGAAAAGAAAAAGCCTACAATACAATTCACCCCCACTCCTTTTATGTTTTTTTTGTTCTCCATGGCACTGACCAGCTTCTGAAATAATATATTTTGCTTATTTATTTGGTCTTTTGCCTGGTTCTGCTGCTGGAATGTTGGCCCGTGAGGGCAGGAACTTTGTTTTAAGTGTACAATTCAATGATTCTTAGACTATTCTCTGAGTTGTGCAATCATCACCACAATCAATTTTACACCATTTCATTACCCCGAAAGAAACCCTGTTCTCTAACTTCCCCATCCTTCTCTGGACTTAGGCAACCACTAGTCTGCTTCCTGTCTCTTTGGGTTTGCCTGTCCTGGACACTTCGTAGAAGTGGAATCAGACAATGCGTGGCCGTTTGTGATTGGCTCCTCCCACTTAGCGTGCTTAGGATCGCTGATGGTGCATTGTGTGGGGAAAACAGGGTTTCTGCCTTTCTTGTTCATGCAAAGTCTGCAAAATCTGGAACAGCCTGACCTGACCCATCGATGGTGGGCCACAGACACATATCGAGGGAGCTGCGATCTGAACCCTGCCCAGCCTGCCAGCTGCGAAGCCCGTGCCCTGAACCCCAACAGCACAGTCCGTGGGGACCTGGGTCCTGCCTGACCTCCATCTCGCCACATGACCTCAGACCTGCCCCGCCCCTCTGCAGAGGACACGTGTGGGGCATGAGGCCCCCGGCCAGCCACGCCCAGCACCTTGAGGTTGTGCCCATCAAAGGGCAGGGAGCCGCTGACGAGGGTGTACAGGATGACGCCCAGGCTCCAGATGTCCACCTCCGGCCCATCATACTTCTTGCCCTGGAAGAGCTCGGGGGCGGCGTACGGGGGGCTTCCGCAGAATGTATCCAGCTTTGAGCCCAGCGTGAACTCATTGCTGAAGCCAAAGTCAGCGATCTTGATGTTGGCCTCGGCGTCCAGCAAGAGGTTCTCGGCCTGGGAGGAGAGGGAAGGGGAGGGCAGAGGATGGACGCATATGGGGGATGGGTGCTTGGGCTCCGAGGCTGGTCCACGGGACAGACTGTGGCCCGGTCCCTTATTCCCTGTGTGACCTTGGGCAGTGACAATATTGCTATGGGCCTCGGCTTCCTCATCCATGGAATAGGGATAATCGGTCCCTATCACCCAGGGCTATTTGAGAATTGAGTGAGTTAATCTGTATGAAATGCCTAGGATGGTATTCTGCACTCAGTATGCGCGCTATGAAGTCAGCTTTTATCACCCATGTGGTCTGCAGAGCTGAGGGTCCTGTCCCAGCTTACCCAGCAGACGAAAAAATGAGGACTGACTGCTCAGCACCCATAAAAATGAAAACAATCATTTTATCCAACACTCACTGCACACCTACGGTACATCAGGCTTTGCATACTATCGTCGGTTAATAAGAGCACCGAGTCTGGAAGAATCCCAGCTCCAAATCACAGCTGCACCACTCACTCACTGCGTGGCTTTAGGTGGGTAGCCAGACTTCTCTGTGCCTCAGTTTCCCTACGTGTAAGCCGAGAGTCATCATAGCACCTGCCTTGTAAGAGGTTGCAGGGTTACGCGTGAAGTGCCAATTGCTTCACTTTGTTACAAGGTTTGGTCTGTTTTGGGTAGCACGTGTTCTTGTAATCACAGTTTCATGGGTAGGGAAGGTGGGGCTCAGGGAGGTCACCTCATGTCCACGTCATGGCAAAGACGTGGCAGATCTGGAAGCCTAGAGGCTTGGTCTGAAGGAGGGAGGAGCCCCCAGCATCTTCCCTCTCCTGGCCTTCTGACTGACGCACACATTCACCCTTCAAAATGTTGCCCGCATGTGGCCCAGGCCACCAGCATCTCTGGCTTCTTACCGTCTCCCTACCTCCTGGTGTATGTTGGTACCACCCTTCCTCACCTCTGACCCAAAAGAGGGACAAAACCCACAGACGTAGACTTCAGAGAGATCGTCCCTAAACCGCAATCTAATGGCATCTCGATCTAGCTAAGTGGTGACATTTCCCTTCGTGGCATTTGAGGCACCATAGTCCAGCCCCAACATGACGTCTGGGTTGCTCCCTGGTGGTTGCTCCCTCTGGTGCACTAACCAACCAGATCCCCAAATCCACTTCCGGGACCCTCCACCAGGGGGCGTGTCCCCCGGGCTGATCCTCACAGTGGGCGCTGCTTCACCAAGCGCCTCACCAGGCACCTCAGAGGCGCTTCCTCAGGGGGCCACAGGGAGATGTCAGGGCCGTAGGGAGACAGAGTGTTTAGAAACTTCTGCAGCAATCTGACAATGGAATTTTTCGTTTTTTGAATTTAATAATAATTTTAAAAATTGGGCTTCCATTTTTTACATCCTTTTTTCATTTTGCTTTACTGTACTTTATGAAAGCACCTGTCCATAAGGGACTGGGAACTGAAAACTCTAAAACAAGCCCTGGTTCTTTGCTTGAGATACCGTAAGAAGCACTTCCTTAAAGCACAGGGCCTGCACGGCACAGAGTGGGTGCTCGAGAAGTCACCTTGGCTGAGCCACACAAACGTTTGTGTCTCAGGTTTAAGACGAGAAGTCGAGATGTGAGGCTCTCTCTGGGTGGGTGATGTGGGGCGGGAACCCCGGGACACGTGGAGACTCGAGGGGGCTGCCCCTGCTCACCCCGACCAGGCAACGGGGTCCAGGCCAACACAGTCCCTTCCCCACTGGGTGCTGGCCTCGGGCTTCTCTCCCAAAGTTCCGTCTCAAGTTCTAAGATGCCTGGGAGCCTCAGACCCTGGAGGTAGGGTGCCCCTGGGCTCTAAAACCTCAACCCTCCAAGCCCCCTGAGTGTTACAAAGTCTGGGATGCCAAGGCTCTGAACGCCCTCACAGTGACGAACTCCATCGCGCCGGTGTCCTTGTCCAGTGCACATGTAACCGTCTGAGGCCATTCTAGGACACTCTGTTTCTTTCCTCGCTGCTCGCTCCTCCTGTCCCTGCCCCACCCGCTCCCCCATCTGCTGGCCTTGCTTTTGTCACAAAAGGCTTGGGAAAATGTCAAGGGGCCCTGGACGCTGAGGGAAAAGGACGTAGAGAAAGGGGGAAATGTGGTGGAGGGTTCAGGGGAACCCCGGGGGTCCAGAGGTGGGGCTGAGGACAAATGGGGGATCTGTGGCTGAACTGGGGGCTCATAGTGGCATGAAGACTCACCTTCAGGTCCCTGTGTACAATGTTTTTCTGGTGACAGTAGTGCACAGCCGACACAATCTGTGGGGGAGGGGAGGGAAGGTCAGTTACTTGTGGCCCCCAATCACCTCAGCCTCCCTCAGAGACCCCGTGAGCCCATGCACAACCCAGGCCCTGAACCCCAGGCTCCCACAGGCCGAGACCCTGGGGCCCTGCACCCCGATTCAGTCCTAGCAGGAAATGCTGTGGGACCTGCACAGATACACGCTTGCACCCTCACACACAGACATCAGGACACCATCATACCCAGACACCCAGATGTCAGGGCACCCGACATCAGGACACCTGGACATCAGGACACCCGACATCGGGATACCTGCCCTCCTGGCAGGGACATCGGAACCGAGACTCAAGGACTAGCCCCCTCCCAACTTCCACATCTGGAAATTCCTGAGAATGCCGCGTACCTGCAGACAGACCCGCAGTCCCCCCACACCAGGGCTGAGCCCCCGCACGCTGCCTTCGGGCTGCCATACAGTCTTGAACTGACACCCCACCTGGTCCCTTCACTCATCAAGCCCTCACACTTGCGCATCTTTTTCCCACACCTGGACACCTCACACCTGCGTGCTTGCTTACATACCTGGGCACCTTGCTGTTGAAAATCCATACCTTATCTACCTGGACATCCTTACAACCATATAACCTTACCTGGGTCCCCTCCTGCCCTCTTACACACCTGAACATCCTCACTGCCACACATTTGGTACTACCTGCCTTTTTACCCACGTACCTGAAAACCCACACACCTGCACATCCTCTTGCCCACAAACACAAACTTACACACCCACCCAGGGCCCCTCTCATCCATATGCTCAGGCCACCACACACTGTCACCCGCACATCTACACAAGTATACACCTGGGCACCCACGTACCTATTTCCCCCTCATCTTCTAATGCACACTCCTACACTGACACACCTCGGCACCCTGGTGCCTCCAGGTCCTCTTAGCCATACTCCTATACACTGGGCACACCCTCGCACCCACATATCACCTGAATGCCTGGGCACCACACCTGCACACCTGGGCACCACACCTGCACGCCTGGGCACCACACCTGCACACCTGGACATATTCCTGGCTGACTCTCTCATACACCCGCTGGGCACCTGCACACCTGGGCATTTTTGCACACCCATGGACACCCAATTCTCCACCTTCACCCCCATCCAGACTTAAGCCACCCCTCAAGGTCACTGAAAAATCCAGGGCACACCCAGCAATCAGACTCATGTCCCCAGGGACCGAGGCACCCTGCCCAACCCCCACACAGCCAGGACCCTGACCTGTCGGAACTTGGCTCGAGCTTCCTTCTCCTTCATGCGGCCGTGTGACACGAGGTAGTCAAACACTTCTCCTGCAGGGCAGAGGCCACGAGGGTCAGGGTGGGGTGCAGAGCAGGGGGTGGGGCGCCGCGGGCAGGGCGGGAAGAGGAGGGGCCTCACCAGCACTTGCATACTCCATCACCAGGTACAGCGTCTTCTCGGTTTCGATCACCTCGAAGAGCTTCACTGCAATGGCCACAGGGTAAGGGGTTATGCGGGAAGAGACCCCCACCCTCTGCCTGCACTCAGGACCTGCGTGGATGTGTGGATGCGCTGACCACAGAATCCCTTACTCAGGAACACTCAGTGGCTCCCTATGGATGGCAAGATTTTCCAAACTCCTCTGCCCCACTTCACAGCCTTTTCTACTTTCTCACAAGAACGTCAGTCCGGTGAGGCCAGGGATTCGTGTCTGTTTTCTCCACCACTGTGTCCCCAGCGTCACAGCAGCCACTCGATAAATGTTTATTGAGTAAATGAATGAATGGATGAATAAATGCTGCGGCCACATCCAGGCCAGGCTAAATCCCATTTCTCCAGATAAACGGCCCTCTCTCTCTCCTCTGCCTGATGATAATGACAACGGTTGCTACTGATGACAACAGCTCCCACAGCTTAGCTCTGAACTAAATGTTTCGCATGCACAATCTTATCCAGTCCTCACGATGACCTTGATACAGGCCCTCTTATCGCCTGACTTCGGAGGAGGAAACCGATGTTCAGAGAGGCGAAGTGACTTGGCCAAGGTCACAGAGCCAATAAGCAGCAATACTGCTATGAGAAAACAGGTCTTTTTAACTATTATAACCGCCAGTCCCCTGGTCCCTGATTCTCCTGTCCCAGTGCCCCAGTGGGCAGCCTCTGTACCCACTCCCTTCCCCCTCTTACCAATGTTGGGGTGGTTCAGGCCTTTCATGATGCGAACTTCTCGGAACAGCTGGAAGAAAGGAAGAAAGAGAAAGATGAGGGTAGGCGGTTTTGAGGACCCTCTTCCCAACTTCGCTCCAGCCCTGCTCGCTCTCCCTGGGCCTTACCTTCTGCAGGCTACTGGGGTTCAGCTGAGTTTTATCAATGATCTTGATGGCGACCTGGAGGTGGCAAAAGGAAGGGGGGAAAAGGTCAAATTACTGCAGACCTGAGCTGGGAAAGGTCCCCAACTTGGATCTTCCTGGGATGTCCTTCCTTTGCTTCCCTCACAGAAAGCCTGCCACTTAGGCCACTCCCAGTGCGTGGGGGATCTGGACCTCAGGACCTTTGTACATGCTGTTTCCCCTGTATCCAGGGCTTCTCTTACTTCTACAGGGAAATATCCCCTACTCCGCAGTGGGGCCTGGGTGGGGCTGCTTCCAGGGGCCTGTGTAAGTGACCAAGCAGACCTTGAGGGGGCCCTTTGTGAGGGCATCTCAGACCATTCATCCACCGCATCTTTGTTTCAAATGCACGAACTGTGAAATGATAAATAATAACTATAATAACTATAGCTAACATCTACCAAGCAGTCACTTGTGCCAGGCCCTGATCTATGTGCTTTACACACAAGAAGTCTTTTAATCTTCATAACCTTATGAGTGCTAGAATTATCCCCATTTTACAAATGGGGAGACTGAGGCACAGAGCCGTTCAGTCACTTGGCCAAGGTTACGTGGCTAGTATTATGGGCTGGGATCTGAACTTATGCAGTGTAACAGAAATCTATCTCTTAACACTTAAATACACACACACACACACACACACACACACACAGACACACAGTTTTGAACAAGTTTTGAGGTAGTCATCGTGGGGGGAAAATCGGAACGTTACTGAATTCTTATTATACTCATTTTGTAGTTTACTTTTTTTTTTTTTGAATTACCCTTAGAGTAGAGCACCCTAAGTTTTTCCATAGCGAGGGGCCTTTAAAAGTCTTAATCCAGCTCTAGGTCTATAGTTTTCCCAAAGGGTTTCGGGGCCACCCCCAACCACCCCCAGATCCACTGGGTTACAGAATTCTTCCCCTGGGAGGCCCTGTTCCTTTAGAAGCCGGTCCTCTCCAAAACCCCTAGAACCCTCGAGATCTACACAAGGGGAACGTGGTGTTCCCTGTGGGGGAGAGGGTCCCTTGGCTGTCCTCACATTCCCACGAATGAGTTCTTTATTTTATCAAGCACCCTGCACTCCAGTATTGAGACGGTCATATGGTTTCTCTCCTTGAATCTGTGAATGTGGTAAAATACATGAATAAATTGTGACTCTGAAAAGAACTGTGCATTCCTGGGACAGACCCAGCTTTGTCATCACACGGCTTTCTTCTGATTTTTCATCTATGGTCACGTGTAAGGCTGGCCCACGATTTCGTCTCCTGTCTGCGTTTGTGGTCATCGTCGAACTAGCACTTAAAACCAGCTGGGCAGTGGAACCTCTCTTTAGCTTCTGGAAGCATAAAATTGCAACGTTTGGTGGAATTTGCCCATAAAACCACTGGGGCCTGGTGTGTTTTGTGTGCACGGCGTAGATAGTGCGAGGGCAGGAGCGGGTTTGTCCAAGGTGGGAGAAACCGCTCCGGCCACTGACAGCCTTGCAGAGGAGTCTCAACCCCATTGCGTGCGTTAGAGGCGTCACGTCTAGGTTCCCAGGCCTGCGTGGGCCCCTTTCTGCAATAATATTACCATACTTGGGACATGTGGCCGCTCTGGAAGGGGAGGTGGGGACAGCAAGTGAGAACTCAAACTTTTCACGTTCTCATCATGGTCACTGGAGAGTCTGGTGGGACCAAAGTCCGCCATTAAAACCGGGAGGTGCCCAGGTTTAGACACGAAAGCCACATGACCCTGCGGAAGGACAACGCGTGGCTCTGTCTGTGATATGGGACTTCCTGACAACTTCGGCAATGTCTGAAATTGGTTCTCTTCTCCTATTTGCGTTGTTCTGGAAAAATCTGAGAAGTCCTGATTTATCCCAGAAAGAGACAGGGCCTCACTTGAAGTCACATGAGGGCCAAGGCCGCCTGCACCCCACCTCCCACGAAGCCCGGGCACCACAGGCTTCGGCCTGAGCCCCAGCCCAGCCGCTCACTCACCTCCCGGCCTGTGAGGATGTGCCGGGCCAGCTTGACTTTGGCGAAGTTGCCCTTGCCAATGGTCCGCAGCAGGCGGTAGTTGCCCACGTGGGGCTGCTCCTCGGGGCAGGAGGCGATGGAGTTCCGGCAGCGGGCACCCAGGGAGCGGCTGGACCAGGATGGCCCCTTGTCCGAGGAGCGGCCACTGCCCAGGGTGCCATGCTGGGTGGGGACACGGAATGAGACCAGAGCGCCGTGCCCATCCGATCCCGCCTCCAGTGGCACCCAGGGCCAGGGCAGCTAACTGCAGCCACAGCGACTTTTCACACTCAGGCCAGGGAGAAGCAACATGCCTTTGGGTACCCCCAACTTTCTCTTCAAACAGACGCCTCCAAGAAGAAAGATGCTGGGGCCCCCAACTCTGCAGCACCCAGTGACCCAAGCGTCAGGCCTCTTCTTTGGTCCCCCTGCACTTAGGCCAGCCCCACCTTTGTTTCCCACTTACTGGGTCTGCCATCAGCCCCCCGATACTTTATTCTAAACACTGTGACCCTCAACCCCAGTTCACATTGACCTCGACCCGGTCCCAAAGCTCCACCCAGCCCTCCGCTGCCTCCGACATCCTATTTTTCCATCACTATCCTCATTCTGGCCCCCAAAGTCTACTCCAAACCGAAACATCAATATCATGTTTTATCCCTAGTTTTGTGCCCCTAACATTTTCTCCCGATCCCAAGTTCAACTCCAAATACAGTCACCAACAGTCTTTCATTTTGTCCTGACATCATTCTAGCTCCACAGTTACCTTCCTCTGTGGAAACACGTTGTTCCTCGCCTCCCCCCCCCCCCCCGCCGCCGCCCACGAAATACCACCGCTCCATCAGCGTCCCGACCCGCTGTCTCCCCTGCCATCGCTCCTATCTGTCCCTGACGTTCTGTTCCTGCCGTCCTGCCTCTTTCTCTCTCTCTCCCCCGCAGGTCACCTGCCTGCTCCAGGCCACCCTGTCCTGTGAGCCCCAGGGACTGTGCTTCCCTTTCAGGACTGGGGCCCAGGGTGCTGGTGACAGAGGGAGTCACAGACACCAGTCAGGCCTGTGCCTTGCCAAGGGAGCCAAGGAAGACAGAAAGCCAGGTAGGCAGTGAGACGAGAGCCCGGGACTGCCACCTGCAGGGAACCTGCCAGGCCGCCTAACAGTGATGGAGACAGATATTTAATGAGCACCGTCCATTAATGCATCGGCATCCCCATTTTACAGGTAGGGAAACTGAGTCCTGGAGCCGGAATCTGAACCCAGACAGCTTCCCCCAGAGCTGATGCTCTTCATCGCCACACCACACGCCTCGTGAGCTCACATCACTCTCACTGGGAGGCCTTTACCAGGGCCCAGTCCTGGGCTGATGGCCTGTCATCCGCATTTAAGTCCCAGAGCCCACGAGGGCAGCACCTGCATCCTCATACTTCAGAGGAGAAACTGAGGCTCAGAGAGAGAAGGTGCCTTGTCAAGGTCACAACGGTTCATTCACAAGAGGCAGAAAGAGAATGTTTCCACATGGGGCAGGAAGGATGATCCTTGCCGAAGCCCTAAGCGCTGCCCGTCATCCACTGCGCCCCCATCTCTCGTGTGGGTCCAGTTATAATCCGCTTTCTCTAGACAGAGACCCCAGGGCCAGGGCAGGGTGAGTGCCTCGCCCAAGGTCACAGGGCAGGTGAAGCAGAGCACCGGGGATGCAGACCTGGGCCTGCTGCCTCCTGCATGCCGAGCTCTGTCCTACGTCCCACTGGGCTGATCACAACCCCAGGTCTCCCCTCGGAGCGGGGAGGAAGGGAAGTGGAGATCCTGGCCGAGAAGATCCCCACTGAGATAACAGCTCCGAGAAGAATCCCCATCAGGTGGCACCAGCGGAGCCAACTGGGGGTGGGCAGGCACCCCACTGAAAACAGTGTGGCTGAGGGACCCCTGCAAAGGGCAGCTGGGGCAGTGGGTGATGAAGCCCCCAGGGGCCGGGGGTGGGAGCTAAAATTGGCACCACCAGCTGGCCGGGCTCCCACCCGCCCGGCTGGTGCCCCAACACTGGGCCTGTTGCTAAGGAACCTCCAGAGAGGCTGGGGAGTGGGGGGCCTGGGACTTGGGGTCAGGGAGCGTGACCCCACATGGCTGTCATCATGATAACTGGGTGGCAGGGGAAGGGGCTGAGGCCTCAGATTCTAGAGGGAGAGAGGTGACCCCCACCAGGACTGACAAGCAGGTCTTAAACCACAGAGTTGGGGGAAGAGGAGAGAAGGGGATTAGACTGCCCCCAAACCCCCACTACACACGAATCTGAACAACAAAAGGAGGAGGAAGTGCTCTAATGGGCCCCATTTTACAGATGAGGAAACCAAGGTTCACAGAAGCGAGGTCACCTGACTCAGGTCACACAGCTAGGGAGAGACAGAAACTAGATTTGAACCCATGTTTATCTGAATAATCAAAGTAATAATAATAATCACAAAAGCAGCTAAACTAAGCGTGGCCCTGTGCATTTTACTCATATAATCTCCTTGACTCCTTAAAACCCCTAACAGGGAGATGCCATCATCAACCCCCTAGAGAGATAAAGAAACTGAGGCTCTGAGCAGGGAGTGGATCTGTAAGCTCATTCAAACAACTCTGACAGGCCCAGGCTGAGAATCCACGGCCGTCTGACTCATAGCCACAGTCACAATAGCACGAACATGTGCGGAGCGCGTCCTGTGTGCCAGGCTTCCCCCGTATCATCCCGAGTAATCTTCCCAGGGACTGGGAGAGCATCCTCATCTTCCAAGGCAGGAAACTGAGTCTCAGAAAGGAAGAACTAGCAGTCTGAGGACACAGTACAAAGCAGCCGGCAGAGCAAGCATTTGAACCCAGGCCTGTGGGCTCCCTGGCACTTCCTGTAGTGATTGGAAGTGGGGTGGAGGGTGGGTATCTCACTGGAGACCCAAAATGAGAGTCTGGCCTATAGACTGGTGAGTGGCAATGGGGATCTCTGTTAAGAAAGGTCGTGCAAGATAAGTCTCTCTGGTCTCTCTGGTGGGGATCTGGGGTGAGGGAGGGTGTGGGAAGCAGGGGCCTGGGGGAAAGGGACAAAGACCTCAGCTGGGGGAGGGGACTCTGGCATTGGTGGGTGGGAGGGTCTTTAGAAGGGCTGAGAGCAATCAGAAACCAGAGATGTGGTGGTGTGGGGGGGTATCTCTCCAGGATTGTTCTGGGCTGTGATGTAGGGACAGGGGGCCTGGGAATATTGGGAAGGGTCCAGGCCATGGGGCAGTGACAGTCAGAGGTCAAGGATCCCTGGGTCAGGGGCCTGGGTCTTGAGGAAATCCCTAGAAATTAAAGAAGGGGTTTTGCAGGGCAGTCCTTAGGACCAGAGAAAGGTCTGGGGCCTGTGAGCCCTGGGCAAGGGGCAGCTAGGGAAATAAAGGCTGAGCCTCATAGGGGTCGAGGGACCTAGAAACTTGGG
Source organism: Rousettus aegyptiacus (assembly GCF_014176215.1). Lineage (NCBI taxonomy): Eukaryota > Metazoa > Chordata > Mammalia > Chiroptera > Pteropodidae > Rousettus > Rousettus aegyptiacus. The sequence goes on along the minus strand of NW_023416289.1, from coordinate 43,302,924 downwards.
GAGAAGGCTTCCAGAAGACAGACTCCAAGAGAAGAGGGCTGTGAGACAGAGCAAGACCAGGAGTCTTTTGGAAGGAGGATCTGGGGTCAGGGCTGTGAGCTGGGGAAGACCTCTGAGGAGGGGGCTTCGCTGGAAGGCCAGACCCTCAGCCAGGAAGAGGGAGGCCCTGTGGCAGGAGAAGGGATGTGGCTCTGGAGATCTAAAGGAAGAGACCGTGTCCCGTAGGAAGTGCCTGGACCAGGAAGGGATGGAGGGGTGGGGGCTTGGGGAAGGGGCTTGCCTGAAGCTGGGGGAGTTGACACAGGGAGGATGGGGCCTGGAGTCAGGCTGGTCCAGGCCTTAGAAATCCAGGACTGGGCTAGGGGCCTACAAGTTGGAGGCCAAGGCTTCCTGGGAGAGGAGAAGACCAGAGAGGGTCGGAAAGCGTCTGGGGGAACCCAGGGTGCTGGGAATCCAGGGACAGGAAGATGGGGCCCAGGCCTGAGAGAGGAGAGACCTTGAACAAGCTAGAAAAGGCCCTGGGCCCAGGAAAGGTGGAAAACGGCTTCCTGTGAGCGGGTGCCCGCGGGAGCCAGGAGGCTCCGGGAGGGGCGGAGGGCCGGGAATGAGAGGAGGGGGGCTCCTGGGAAGCCCAGCACCCAGACTCGGCAGGGAAGGCCGGCGCCGGAGGCAGGACTGGGCCAGGCCTTCCTGCGAGAGGACCAGGACTGGGCCTTGGGGTCAGAAGCCCTGCAAATTCGGGAGGGGGACAGCGGGTCGGCTGCTGGCAGCCTGAAGGGGAAGGGGCCGGAGAACACGCCAGAGGGAGGGGCTCCTGGAAGACAGGGGAGGGGGCTTCCTGGAGGGACTAAACCCAAGCGGAAGCGGTCCGCAGAGGGACGAGAGAGGGGTCCCGAGGAAGGGGCGCCCCCAGGGCTCGGGCTGGGATGAGGAGTGGGGGAGGGTCGGCAGGCCTGCAAGTCGGGCGGGGGTCGGGAGGCGGCGAGCCGGGCAGGGCCCGGGAAGTCAGGTGGGGACCCGCGCAGCGAGGGGCGCCGCAGGGCGAGGGGTTCGCCGGCTCGACCCGGCCGGGGCGCCCCCAGAGGCCGGGCCCCACTCACCGTGTCCGAGTTCCGATCGTTGCCCGGGGCCAACGCCGTCCGCGAAGACATTTTCTCCGGGTCCCGGGAGACTGGGCGGCCGGGTGGGGGGGGCAGGGGTGCTGGGGGTCCCCTCTTCCCCTCCCCCCCCGCCGGCCTGGGGACGCGAGCTCAAAAGCTGGGCGCCGTGGACACCCGGGTTCGCGCCGCGGGAGAGGGGGCAGGAAGGGGGAGGGAAAGGGACGTCGAGGGTCCTAGTGGCCCCGCGCGGCGGGGGCCCGGGGCGCCATCGGGGCGCGGGCAGGCGGGCGGGCGGGCGGGGGCCGGGGAGGGGGCGCGGAGCCGGCCGGGGCGGCGGCGGCGGGAGGCGGCGGAGGGCTAGGGGAGGAAGGGACGTCAGGGGGAGGGGCGGGGCGGGACTTCGGCGGCCACGCCCCCGCCGCCGGCTTTTAAAGGTGCAGGCCCCGGCCCGCCCGCGGCTCCGAGGGCGGAGGCAGGTCTGAGCGCGTCCGCCGGTAGCAGGTTCTCACGGGAGAGCGGCGAGTCACCGGAAGAGAAGGGGGCCAGACATGCAGAGGGCATGCAGAGACGCGGAGAGCGAGAGACGCCAAAAGAGAGAGACAGAGAAAGAAGCGTAGGGAAAGAGAGACACAAAGACGGAGGGAGAGAGACAGAGAACAGACACAGAGAGCCACAAACACGGAGTCAGAGGGAGAAACAGAAAGAGACAAAGAGATACACATAGAGACGCAAAGACCTGTGAAGAGAATGAAGATAAAGAGGCAGAGACACCCCCAGAGGCAAGAACCAAACAGATGGCACTGTCCACCTTCTCCCTCCCAGCCCACCCTGTCCCCCCCCCAGTCATGAGGTCTAGGAAGCTCTTGCGACAAAGGGCTTAGGGTGTTGGAGGGGTGTGTTCTGGGCCGAAAGGCTTCATGGAGTGACCTTCTCTAGCAATGCTGCCTCCCACCTTCCAGAAAACTCAAGACCGCACGGTCCTGCGCTGCAATCCCCTCCCTTCTGCACCGCAGCCAGGGTCTGAGGACTCTGTCCAGCTGTGTCACTCAGGGCAGGTGTGGGCCGTTTCCAGGCCTCAGTTTCCCATCTATTAAGTGGGAAGGAGCCACATGTTGCTTTCCTGGTAGGACTGAAGCAAGTACGAAGGGACATGCAGGGCTCAGCTACCACGGATGAGTGAACTGAGACCAGAGAGGACAAGGGCTTTGCTGAGGTCACACAGTGCTGTGAGGACCACTGCTGACCTCTAGACCAGAATAGGATGAAGGAAAGAGGGGCATTGCATAGTCCCGGCCCCAGACTCACACAGCCCTTGGGTGGGGTCCATGCCCTGCCGCCCGTCTTACCACCTTGTTAAGCCTCAGTTTCCCTTTCTAAAAAATGGGTGCGATAACAGCAGTGTGTTGGAGCTGGCTCAGGGCAGCTGATTGTTAAAAGTCTCAGGAATTTTAGAATTGGTTGTTAAACAGCCATTATTAAAACTTAAATTATGCAAACGTACAATTAAATATATTTAAAATAAAGTTAATAAATACTCATCATATCATAATTATTTTACCGTTCTCTGTGATCTTGAGGTTTCTTACATCATTGTGTCTGCAGAGTGAAACTGCTGTTTGATGGGCTGAGCACCTCTTACCCCAAAAAGCGCTTTCAGTGATGTCACCTTGACATTAGCCGTGGTGGGAACATTTGCACCATGGAAATGGACAAATGCTTGAATTGAGTCTCCCCGCCCCCCAGCTGGTTGTTACACATTTACCAGCATGTCCCTGGGCAATACAATCAGCTACATAGACTCACGGAGGCTTCCTCTCGGCCAGGCTCTGAGGAATTACTGTATCTTTTTTCCCACTCTATGAAGTTGAACCATCATAATGAACCCCATTTACAGATGAGGAAATGGAGGCCCCCAAAGGAGAAATCATATGCTCATCACATAGCTGGTCAGTGGCAGGGCTGAGTTTTGAACCCAAGTGCCTCCGAACTCCAGAATTTGGGCTCTTATCCACTATGGTTTCCTATTCCTGAATAATAATGGCAGCAACCTCAGTCTGCAATAAATTAATGAGCCTGTATAAGTAAAATGCTTCACGTGGGAACAGATTAGAACTTCATAAGTAGGTGACATTACTATTATTATTCAGCAAATGGAGCCCAAGGAGTCTCAGGGATTGTGGGAGGCAGAAAAGGAAGAGTTCGGGATGGTGTTCTAGAAGCTTTGAGATCTCGAGTGCTCTGCGGGGGTGAAGGGTGATGGGATGCTGGGGGTGCTGAGTCAATCCTAAACCCTTCCCAGCCGTGGCACAGATAGCTGCAGTTCTCCCATGCACCACACGGGGGCAGAAGATCGCCTCCTACGCAGTAAGGTCCCGCCCTGGCACCCTTGGCCGGAGGACAGTGTCCGCCCCATTTCCCAGATGAGGAAACTGAGACGTAAAGAAGGGGAGGCTGCAATGTGGATGGAAACAGTATGCTAAGCGAAAGAAGCTCAACGCAAAAGACCACTTACTGCATAATTACATTTATATGGGGTACCCAGGACAGGGAAATGAGGAGTGACTGCTTACGGGTTCCCGGGGGCTTCTCTTTGGAGTGATGAAAAGGTTATGCAATTAGGACGTAATTTTATGTATATACTAAAAACCTCTGATTGTATACTTTCAAAGTGAATTTTCTGGTATGTGGATTATGTCTCAATAAAAAACTAAATTTTAAAAAATGAGAGGGAGGTCCGACAGTGGTCATAGCCCTTTATAGGCCACTTGGTCCCACCTTCTGATTGACACGGGTCCACACTGACCTGGAGAGGACAAAGCGAGTCCCTCTCCCTCCTCTCTTGACCACCCAAACAGCCCCTACCCCAATGCCCATTGTCTGGCAAATCTAGTCCTTGAACAGAGGCCTTCAAACCTTGACATCTCAACCCCTGACCCACTTCCCCCAGCCTACTAGTCTATGGAGCCCTCACTGCGGGGGCAGGGGAGGAGCAGTGACCCCTGAGCCCAGCCCCTGACTCTAATAATGATGTCAACCCCAGCTTTGCCTGGACAAGTGATCACTTGTCCCACACAGTCCAAGCCCCTGAAGGGCCACCTAAACCTAAAACCCAGCCTTAAAAGTAGCTGGAATTCTACATCTAACCCCACCCAACACCTAGCTCATTTCCAAACCCACTCACACCTGCCACCTCCACCCCCCACTTCCTCTCCGACTTACCCCCCATTTTTGCATTTGGTTAATGGAGTCTTTACTGAGCACCTGCTCTGTGCCAGGCACAGGTCTAGGGGTATAAAGACGAACAAAGCAAGCGCGCTAAATTGATGTTCGAATGAGAGACAAGGAACCCAATCAGTTCAGACTGTGGATGGAAGGCGCCGTGAAGGAGTCAACAAACTGGAGCGGTGTGCCCGACCAGAGAGAGAGAATGCTGGCAGGGATAACGGGATAATGTAGCCTTTAAGGAAGGGACGCTGGAGCTGAGGCCAGGATGATGACGAAGGAGGGGCCATGCAGAGAGCTGGGGACAGGGGCTTAAGGCAAAGAGAACCACAACTCTGAAGCCGTGCCCAGCGCCACCCCCTCAGGGCTCCGGTCCTGGCCTTGGAGCCCAGCAGAACCTTCCTCCACGCCCGCCCGTGAGCTCTGGGCCCCTGTCCAGCAGGGGGTGTCTCCCCAGGAGCCCAGGATGGTGTTGTCACCTTGTGAGGCGTGAAAGGCAGGCGGGTGGGGGGGTAGCAATTCCGGCGGGGCAGGGGTGAGGGTGGGGGCCGGACTGTGGCCTCCTCCTTCCCAGCCCAACCGCAGCCTGGCCTAAAAGGGCAGACAGATAACGAGTTCTTCCCGCCCCTGGCCCCAGAGAGGGAGGGGTTTCCTGACAGGAAATTGACCTCCTCTAACCCCCACCCCTCCTCAGATCCAAGCTCTCTGTAGTCCTGGCTGAAGTAGCCTCAGGACAGGACAGCAACAGGGACAGAGAGAGGGACAAGGCATTGACGGCAGAGGTGAGTATGCTGGGAAGGGAGCACAGCCTGGCTCAGAGCTGGGCTGGACCAGGGTTCGAGAGAACATGTGCCATGAAGCCAAGAGAGGCTGTGAGCAAAGAGACAATCTGGGGCCTGACCTCAGGAGGGTGCCAGCAAGAGGGCAGGGAGGGGTGGGAGCAAGAGGAGGGTGCAGGGGAGACTCTGGGGATCCCAAGAGGCTGTGAGGGAGTGGAGAGCTCGGAACTCCCAAGGGAGAAGAGTTGAGATGAGACGTGGTTGGGGCCGAGTCGTCTGCGTTCAGGTAGACTGAGGCCACAGAGGGCTGAGTGCTTCGCTCTGTCCCCAAGAGATGGCACCTTGGAGATCGGAGCAGGGACAAGGGTCGGGATGAAGATGGAGCAGGAGACCAGGATGGGGTCCGGGTTGGGAGTGAGGATGTGGGGGAACTTGGACCAGGCGAGGCCAGTGATGGGTCATGCAGGGGCAAAGCCAGATTGGGGCTGGATTGGTTGGGGTCGGGCTTGGATGACCAATTTGTAAAGGGAAGTTGCTCGCACAGGCCTTGGGGACTTGAGGCGAGGACTCTTGCAAACAGGTCAGGCAGCCAGCGGAGGGTTTGGGTCTTCGGGGAAAAGCTGGCAGCAAGGAAGAGGAGGAGGAGCCCAAAGAAGGGGGGCTCTGGTGCTAAAGACATCCTGCAGGAGCGCAGGGCCGGGGGCTCGGGGATGCCTCGGAAGTGAGTCAGGGGCCTGGCACTGGGCGGCAGACAAGGGGGCTGGAGGGAGCAGGATGTCGGAGGCAGTGTGCCGAGGGGGGTGTCGGAGCCAGGAAGGGGAAAGGCGTCGGGCCTGTTTTGGGAAAATGTTGCAGCCGAGTCTGAGGATGTTGGTTCGAGGGTATTGGATCCAGTTTGGGGGTGGGGGTGAGAGCCAGTGCGGGGACATCAAGTCTAGCTCAGGCAGTGTTCACTACGATCGGGCAAAATTGGAGCCTCCCGTTTTGAGGGGGAGGTGCAGTTGGGGGCCCAGGATGGTACCATTTTGGGGGTGAGGCACGTAGAAGAAGACTATCTGGAAAATGAAAGACGGAGAAGCCAATGTGTGAAGAGTGGGTGTGGCTGGGGGTCGCATCGATTGCCCTCAGCCATGGGGGCTCCGGGCAAGGGGTTGCCATGGTGACTGCCTCCCTAGGGGCCAGGGGACCATGAAGACTGGAGAGAGGCTAGGAGGGTGTTTCTAGGAATAGGAGGCCTGAGAAACCACAGTCGAGGGCTGAGGCTGAAGTCGGGGAGGAAAGAAGGGAGCCCCCACCAGGAAAGAGGCTCCCCGCCAGGAAGGGATCACCACGACATGGCCAGCTTAGGGCTCCCTCCACATCAACCTGCCCCCAGGACCCCATACACCGCCCCCCACATGGCCGCACAGTCCTGACCTGCTCAGAACCTGTCCGTGTGAACATGGACCTATGTGTCCAGCAACAGGAGAATGTGACATGTTGCACAATGTTGTCATAGTCACACAGTGGAATACTATGCAGCGCTTAAATCAGCTAGAATCACAGAGCTAGGCATGGATAAGTGAGCCAAAAATTAAAAATTAAAAAAAAAGAGCAAATCGTAGGATCCACATAGAATGACAGACAGCATTTATAGAGAGTCTGAAACCATGTAAAACAAGATATCATTTCTGGATACGAGTCTGTGGGCACAAGGAGGTAAACGCTGGCTCGCACGTTCCGGAGAGGCCCTGGTGAGCAGGGCCAGGGAGGGGCGTCGGGGCCTGAGTGTGTTTGTGTTGCTTGATTCTTAAGGAAACTCAAATAGAGACACTGTCTGCGTTAGATACAGCTAGGACTGTAAGCGCAGGCTGCTCACCGAGTTTGTTTTCACTATTTCTATGAACGTTTGGACTCTTTCACCATGTTAAAATCACCTTCCATGGCTCCCCAGCACCCTTGGGAGAAAGCCCGAGCCCTTCATCACGACATTAGAGGGCCCGTGTGGTCTGCTCCTTACTGACCTCTCAAGCTTGACTCATCATTCCTCTCTCGCCAGAAGGAATGAAGTCCTTGCCTCTTCTCTTCATTTCCTGTTTATCACCCCTTCATTTCCCGAATGCCTGCCCTGGGAGCTGGGGACACAGTGGTGACAGAGACAGCTCTGCCCCTGCCCACTGGGGGCTCACAGTCTGGTGAGGAGCACAGACGCATCCCCAGACAGTGATGACCCAGAGTGGGCAGGGCTGAGGTAGGGGGTGGCCTGAGAGGGCCATCTGATCCAGCTGAAGCATCAGGGAGGGCTTCCTGGAAGAGGGGGCATTGGGTCTGGGGCCTAAAGGATGAATGGAGTTTGGAGTGAGGAGAGTGTGGTGAGGTGCACAGCTGGCAAGCAAGGAGCCTGGATCTTGTCCTGAGGGCACTGGGCAGCCATGGACGGTTAGGAGGAGGGGAGGGGCAGGCTTGTGCCCTAACGAGACCCTCAGAGGTGGACTGGAGGGGCCAAGACTGGAGGCCAGGGTGGAAGCTGCAGCAGGGAGTGGGAGGGAGCTTGGGCTGGGGTGAAGAGGACATGGAGACGGAGGAAGACAAGGAGTAAGGAGATAGGATGGGCAGGGAGCTTCACGGGGCAGGAACTGGGTCTCTCGGCCACTGCTGTGTCCCCGATGCCTGCACAGGGCTGGCTCTCCAGAGAGTCCTTTCCCCTCTCTGAGCCTGTTTCCTCACGGAGTGGGAGGGTGACTAGGTTGACGAACACCCCAGGGCAGGAGTAAAGTAGGGGAAGGGTCTGAATGTCGGTCTCAGGGGAATCAGACGAGGCCGGGGGGGTGAACCCTGGCTTGGTCCCTGAGTTGCCTTCCTGAGCCCGTCTCCTCATCTGTAAAATGGGCATAACAGTAGGACTCGCCTCACAGGACTGTGCAGACTCAAGGGGTCAGTGCGTGTGCGGCCTGGTGCCTGGCACACACGCCCCAAACTGCTCGGGACACAGGCATTGCCGTCAACACCACTGATGGTCCATTATCTTTTCCCCCAGGTCCCCCACGTGTCGAAATGCCCATCCTGAAGAGCCTAGGGGTGGCCGGCTCCAAGGTGCCGGGGGTGGGGACCCTGCCCCAGAGGTCCTCTCGGAACCCCTTTGAGGAAGTGTCAGGGCTGGAAGAAGAGGAGGCTGGGGGGCTGGGGACCCTGCCGAACGGAACGTCTTGCCGCCGCCGCGCCACCCTGGAGAAGCTGGCAGGCCTGGCGCCCCTGCGGCTGGGCTGGGCCCCAGGCCGGCGGGCAGGCAGCCCCGGAGACGGGCAGCCCCGCTCCTTCCTGGGCCGAGTGCTCACTCCGGGGCTTCGCAGGAGCTCGGCAGATTTCGGCCTCCTGGCCCGGCTTCAGGGGACCCGAGCACAGGGAGACGAGGAGGCGACTGGGGAGGCTGCCCGGAGGCTGGCCTTCCTGCGGCTGGGGCGCGGGCCCAAGCCCCGGCGTGCCTCGCTGGCCGAGCGGGTGGTGCCCGCCGGCGAGGCGGCTCCCGAACCCCCGCCCAAGGTCCCAGAGCCCCCAAAGATGAAGGAGCCATTGTCAGGTGAGTCCTAGCCCAGGCCTGGGAGAATCTCAGCGCCCATCCCCAGTCCGGCTCTCTCTCCACCTGGGATCTTCAACCCCACACCACATCCAGTGACAATTGGATCACCCACTGTGGTCCCACCTATTCTGATCCCTCCCATCCCCAACTGTAAGGGCACCCTCCCTGGCCCCTTCTGGATTCCAGTGCTTCGCGGCCACCTTTGGGGTCCCTCGACTTGTGGCCGCATCACCCCAGCCCTCCGTCTTCACGCGGCCCTCTCTCCGTGGCTTCTCACATCGTCTTCCTTCTGTCGAGATCTGTCTCCGTGTCCCAATTTTCCCTCGTTATGAGGACACCCAGTCATCCTGGATGAGAGTCCACCTCATGACCTCAATTTAACTTGATGGCCTCTGTAAAGACGTTATGTCCAAATGAGGTCCCGTGTTCCGAGGCCCTGGGAATTAGGACTTCACATATGTTTTTTCTTGGGGTGAGGGGACAATTCAACTCATAACACCACCGTCTGCATCCTCAACCCCAGTCTTACCCCAAGTGCCAATGCCTTCCTCGATACCGTTTTGGTTTCCACCCCATCCTTACCTGAACCCTGGCCGTGGTCTCCACCTGGAGACACATCACATGCTTGTCCCCAACCTATTCCTTTCTCCAAACACCGTCTTTAACCTCATCGCTCTGCCCAACACCTTGACAACCGCCACCCGGTCCGCCAATTCCACGGCCCATTCCCCTCCCCAACTTCCTCGTTTAGTCCTAGTCCCTCCCCAGCCCCCAATTTCGGCCTCAGTCCCAGACAGAACCTCCTCCTTCATTCTTCCCTCCACTCCCCCGCCCCCCATTCCCAACCTCCATCTTTAACTCCGGCCACATTCATAGTACCAAGTCCCATCTAACTTCATCTTCAAACTCATACCCATCTCTACCTTTTCCCCGCCCTCGCTTCCCACCTCAACTCATCTCCACCCCCATCTCCAGCCCCATCCCTACCGCAACCCCAGAGGTTGCTCTCAGTTCCTCTCCCATCCCCCTCCACAGACTGTAACCCCAACCTCACCCTCACCCCAGCGCCTACCTTCATCTCATCCTCCTCTCCATCCAACTGCCCAGCCCTGTCCCCATCCGTGCCTTCATTCACCCCCATCCCCATCCCTGTCTCTATCTCCCCCTTCCCCCATGCCCAGCTCCTAGCCCTTCCCCACGGGCAGCCCATGCCACCCCTGTGCTGGGGACCGCAGGAGAGCCCGTTCTAAGTCCTCCGATGCCCTCCGCATCCTGGCCAGAGGCTATTTCAGCCCCTGATCCCTGGGGACGGGGAGGGCACTGCAGGGAGGTGAGAAGAGGGTGACTGGAACCCCCGCCTTCTGGAAACGGATGGGCAGAAATAGCGCTGGCCAGGAAATTGTTCCTCTGCCAGGGAGGAAGTGGAGGGGGTGGAGGTGTCGGGGGTAACCCTGGGCCACTGGGACCCCCCCCACTTCACTCAGAGGTCTCTCAGCCCCATGACTCCCCTCTCTTCGAGGAGTCTGAACTCCTCACCCCCACAGCTGTCCCCACCTCCAAAAGACCCATCTCTGGTCTTGGTGGCCTCTCCCCATGTGCAAGCCCCACCCTGTCAGCTGGCCCACTGGCCCTCTCCATCCGTGGTCCCCTTACCTGGCTGGGACTGCCCTCCCTCAGCCCTCCCACTCTTCCGCCCCCTCCTCCATTTCCACACGTCCCCCCATCTCCCACCTCGTCTGACCCCTTTCTCTGGCCCTGATACACTTTTTCTACCCTAACCCCTCAATCCCCCTGATCTCCCCATTTCCTAACCTACTCCCCGATACCCTCTTCCATGCCCCGACCCCTTACCCCATGCCCTAACCTCTCTTCTTTCTCAACCACTTACCCTTCGGATGCCCTGACCGCCCCCTCCAATCCTCGTACTAACGTGACTCCCTCCACCTAGTCCTTTAACCGCCTTGGGTATCCAGACCGCTTTCCATCCCCTCACCTCTCCGGCCACCTCCCCCGGTCCTGGCCCTTTGCTCTTGCCCCCTCCTCCATCCCCTGGCCCCCATCTTCTCGACCCCAAACCCCTCCCTCCTCTCCCTTTCAGCTCTCCCCTCCCCCCTCCCCCGTCGACCTCCCGCTCCCTTCACCGCCTCCTCCCCCGCTCTCCCCCCTCCTCCACTCTCTCCCACCAGCCTCCTCACCGCCTCCCTTCTCCCGCCCCCCACGCCCCTCTTCTGACACCCCTCTCTTTTCCCCCTTCTTCCGAACCTCCCCTGACTCCTCTCCCCTCCGTGCCTTGCCCCCTCCGCCAACCATCTCCCCCCGCCCCGCGGTCTTCCCGCCCCTGACTCCCGCTTTGCACCCGCAGTGCTGGAGATCCTGAGTCTGATCCAGCAGCGCGAGCTCGCGCGAGCGGATGAGCACATCTTGGAGCTGGAGGCCGAGGAGCTGGCGTCGTCGGGGGGCGGCGCGCCCGGGCCGCCCAAGGTCGAGGGCGCCGGCGGCGGCCGCCGGGCGCGGGACGTGGCGCTGCTGTACGAGGCCCTGCAACGCGAGCTGTGGGCGCTGGTGCGCGAGACGCTGGCGGGCCCCGGGCCGGGCGCGGGCGCCGGGGCGGGCGCCGTGGCGCAGCTGGGCCAGGTGCTGGTGCAGGAGGAGGCGGCCGACGGGCGCCGGGGCCCCGGGGCCGCTCGGCGGCTGCGCGCCCGCTGGGCGGAGGCGGTGGCGCGCGCCGCGCGGGAGCGCCTGGAGGCGGCGGCGCCGGGGGCGCCCGGGGGCCTGGCCGCGCAGCTGGAGGCGCTGCGGGCGCGGCTGCTGGAGGACATGGGCGTGGTGCGGGGCCGCCTGGCGCCCGCCTACCCCGCCGGCCTGGGCGCCTTCGGCGTCTACCTGCGCGGCTACCACGGCGCGCTGGCCGAGTGGCTCGCGGCCGCCGCGCGCCGGAGGCTGTCGCTGTCCGACCGCTACGCGCTGCTGCACTGGCACAACCAAGTGTACCCCAGGTGAGCTGGGGGCGCCGCAGACCGCAGCGCCTGGGCCCGGACGCCCCAGGGTCGCGTAGAACCGTCCTTCCTCCCCCCGCCCCCCGCCCCAGAGCCCCGGCCTCTTCGGATCCTGAGGACCTTCGGGTCTAGAACCTTCACGACGTGACCGGCACCAGTAGTGACATTTACAGTCCTAGAGTCAGCGCTGCCCACCCTTCCGTGGAGGCCGATCCTTCCAGTCCTAGATCTTAGCGCCTCCCGTCTTTCCAGACCTAGAGCCTCTGCACTGTGGACCTCGCAGCCCGTGAATCTTAGCGTTGTTGACATTTGCGTTCCTAGCATTTCAGCAGCATTGACCATTGACCTGGGCAGTCCTAGAAACCTAGCACCGCGGGCCCTTGTGTCTTAAAATCTCCGCACTGTTGACCCTTGGAACTCTAAAACCCTTACACTGCTCTCAATCTGGGGCACGGGCGGTTGACTCTTCCAGTCTTGGAGCTTTACAATTGATGATACTTTCAAAACTAGAATCTCAGTACCGATGAGCCTTCAAACCCTAAACCTTAGCTTCGTCCCCTGTTTGGATCCTAGAACCTTGACGCTGTTGGCCACCCAGCTTGAGGACTGTAGCATTGTCGGCCCCTCGAATTCTACAGTCTTAAGTGTCCACAACCTGAGCACCGCCGAACCTCCCACCCTAGAATCTTATATCAAGCTTTTGCATCCTAAAACAGACCCATTCTTGTGGCTGGGGGATGGCATAGGGTGGCTAGCCATGACCGTGTCACCTGCTCACTCCAGGGGAAAGGAGTTGGTCACACACAAACCACACGTTGGAGAGTGGAGGCGGTGGGTGGTTCCTCACACCAAGTCAGGATGCTATCACTAGATGGGAAGGCACCGGCTACCCACATCGACCTCCCAGACCCCATTTGGGGATATGTGTTAGTGACACTCTCGAACTGTCTACGGGAGATGGAAGCAGAAGGGCCTGGAACGGTGGGACATGAGTTAAGTCCAGTTTATAGGAAGATGATGTCTATGGCTGAGAAAACGCCACAAGCAACATTGTGGTGTGTGTGTGTGTGGGGGGTGAGTGGACGGGTAGGGGCATGCTGGAGTAGAGCCTGGACTTAACCCCTATGAGTCCTACGAGTCTTGCCCGGACAACATCCATCAGGGAGCTGACTCAGAGACCTGGGACCAGGAGAGCTACAATTCCAGAGACTTCCGTTGGGGGATGAGCAAAGCTGGCCCTAAGAGAGGAAGGGAGTGGCCCAGAGGGGATGGGGGACAGGGAGGGGTTTGGTTACCCAGCCCTCCCCCCTCACAGACCTCCCTGTCTCTTGTTTCTTGCCCCCCACCCCCAGAGAGGTGCTAGGGTTGGTGAACGTGGTTGCCTTGGAGAACGGGGAGCTGGGGTCCCTTCTGTCACCTGGCACCGTGCGGGGTCTGGAGGATGAGTGTGTCACAGATGTTAAGGTACCTGAGACTTGGTATTGGCGATTTGGGAGGGAGCGGGCAGTACTCTGCAAGAAAGGAGGGGTCACACTGGGCTTGGGGGGGCTCCCCTCCCCCTTTCACTATTTCCACATCCCTTTTCTCTTTGTGGACTTCTGTCCAAGGGACATAGGAATGGAAGTCCATACTGACCACCTCTGTCTCACATTCAGTGCTGTATTTTAAGTACCCAGCTGGGCATAGCGACACTCAGTAAAGGTTCAGTACATTGGGACATTTAAAACTTAGAGCAAGAGAAAGTCAGTCGCAGAACCTCAGCTGAGAGACCCAAAGACCGACAAAAAGACGGCACCAAAGCGTCTCTGCGTGTAAGCAGGGCTGATGGTAAACATGGTTAATGACTGGCTGGGCCAAGCACCACGAGCAGAATGGCTCAGCCAGAAGCACTTGGCCTGGCCAAGGGAGTTTCCTGCCTGGATGTCAGTCCTGCCTCAGTCACGAAAATCAGAATCTTCGCAGCTACGTTCGCAGACACACTGACTTGACCCCTTCAGGCCAGAGGATCAGATATGTTAACCTTAGAATCCCAGACCCTGGGAATTTTTGAGTCCCAGAATCTGACAACCTCAAATGAGCTGTTTTGAGAGCAGAGTCTTAGGGCCATCGGATAATGAGCATTGACCCTTTAAACCCTCTGGGTGGTGGGTGGAGGAAGCTTAAACCACAGACTCTTCATATCAAGCTCCCGATCATAGACTTGGCAAGACAATGGGCTGGGGAGGTTTTCTGGTCCAGCCTTCCTTCCCAGGGTGACCTTGACGAGCTTACTGGTTGAATCCAGACCAGCTTGGGGCCGAGGTGTGGAGATCATGGAGAGAGAAGGAGAGGGAGAGCCTCTCCCAGGTGCCCCAACTCCTGCCTCTCCCCGCAACTTCCCCACTCCAGGCTCAGACCCGGGCAGCCCTGCTGCGGGTCCTGCAGGAGGACGAGGAGCACTGGGGGGGCACGGAGGACTGGACCAGCAGCCTGGCTCAGGACGTGTGTGAGGTAGGGAGCGGGGAAGAGCAAGGAGAATCAGCCGGACAGTGCAGGGTGGGAAAGTGGGACCTACCTCGCCCCCTCCTCATCCCTTCTCATCCCCCTGGACCATGTAGCTGCTGGAAGAGCACACAGAGCGAGCGCCCCGCATCAGCCAGGAGTTCGGGGAGCGGATGGCTTACTGCTGCCTGGGGGGGCTGGCAGAGTTCCTGCAGAGGTACGGAGGGCTGGGGGCAGGTCCGACTGGAGGGGGGAGCTGGGAGGAGATCAGGACCCGGGGTCCAACAGAGAGAGGAGAGGTGAAAGGAAAAATCAAGGCAGGACGAACAGGGGCGCCTCTGTGGGGACTCTGGCTTCGCTGGGCTGAGCGCCCAGCAAGGGGCCTAATCTCACAGTCATGCCGCCCTCTCCGTCTCCTCCCACCAGCTTCCAGCAGCGTGTGGAGCGATTCCATGAGAACCCAGGAATCCGAGAGCTGCTACCGGACACTTACATCAGCAGGACCATCACCCTGGTCAACTGCGGGCCCTCCCTCAGGTGAGACTCCCACAGTGCGTGGGGGTGAGGGCCAGTCCTGGGGGACAAGCTGAACTGTGGTGCTTGGATCCTGGGTAGGGGTCGCAGAGCTGGCTCCGAATGGGCATACACGTGGGACCTTAGGCGCATAAAACCTGGGACCCCAGAAAGAACCACAGCACACAGACACGGAGCCATCAGAACATTGGAGAGTTAGAACTGCAGGAACCTGTAAGCCAGACTCACGGGCTCTAAGAATTACAGATTTTTTTTTTTTTTACCTTTTGTCTTACTTTCCTTTTTTATTAACTTAAAACAGTGAAAAGCCTCACGCCCACCTCATTCCCCCCCCCCTGCCCCCACTTAGAGGCACCCAGTTCTTGCTTGTGTCTCCCATACTTTCGCAGGGATATTTGAAACATTTACCAGGAAATATGTATAAATAATAAGTGTATCTATGCATATATACTGTATATACTTCATATATATGCTGATATATGCATACTTCATGCATAAACATTTGCATATTTGATACATACACAAGTAAATATATTTAAATATATGCACACATATTATTCCTTTTCCTCTTTTCGCAAAAATACAAATGGAAGAATATAGAACACACTCTGCCCTTTCCCCCAGCACACGAAGAGGTTCTCTCATCCCTTTTCAATATCTAAACTGCACTCCACTGCTCGGATGTACTGTCATTTATTTGCTGTCCCCAGCGGATGGATGGTTGGCTCCACTCTTTCACAGAGAAAAACCTGGCACGTCTGCCAACTCTTAGAAGTGCGGGAATTCAGGGGTACTTCCCCAGGAGGGGGCCTGATGGGATTTGGGCAGAAAGTGTCCAATTGTCTTCAGACCTCCTTTCAGCGACGGAGGGTCATCAACTCTTACAATGACAGAAAATGAGAAGGGTAGACTTTCAGAATCACAGACATTTAGAATCCCAGACTCCGAGGATGGAGACCTCCCCACTCTCACCTAGAGGAACAGACAGAGAGAGACCCCCTTGCTCCCATGACACCCCCTAGACCCCAGACATTCCACAGAGCCCCCAAATTCCCCAGCCTCCCAGATATTTCCCAGTATTTCTCAGCCCCCAGACCCTCCCCAGAGCCCTTGACTTTTCATCCGACCTGTCATTCCCGTGTCCCACGATGTAGAGTCCATTTAAGGGGGCAGACGGGCCTAGGTAGTTGGGCTGAATGTTGGGGCTCCTTGACCGTTGGCTCCACTGATCCTCACAGGGCTCTGGCAGAGCGCCTGGCCCGGGTGGGACCCCCCGAAAGTGAGCCGGCTCGGGAAGCAGCGACCAGTGCTCTGGACCGTGTGACCCGGCTCTGCCACCGTGTCCTTGCGGATCTCCTGTTCCAGGAGCTGCAGGTGAGTGAGGCAGGGGGCCGGGGTGGGACACCCGGGACAGGGGAGGGCACCCCCACACCTTTCAGTTCCTTTCAGCCCCATGAGTCAATATTTGGGAAGCAGGTGGGGGTGGGGATGATGACCACGTCTGGGCCATTTGAGGGGTAGAGAGGGCGACCGAAAGGAAGAAGTGAGAGGACATGGTCACCAGCAGGAGAGGCCTTGGGGACTGGGTGGAGCCCCTTTCCACTGAGGTCCCCCAAATCCCTGCCCAGCCTGCCCTAGACTCTAGAGCCCCATTCACTCCTCTCAGAGCTCCTGTGCATGCCCAGGGGGAACTGGGTTCAGAGGTGGTGAGAGTATTTGGGGAGGGTGGTGTGAGGCGGCGGAAGGAGCTCAAGGGAGATGATGAGGCGCATGCTCAGTCTGCGTTGTACATCGGCTCGCGCCCCTCCTCTGCTCAGAACCCTGCGCGGCTCCCAGCTCACCTGTGGCAAAAGCCGGTGGCCTCGCTGTGGCCCTCAAGGCCTTACGCGCTCTGCGCCTCCCCCTTCCGACCTCATCTCCTTCTATTCTCCCTCACTCTATTCCAGTCACACTGCCCCCTGTGCCCCTGACCTTGACACATTCCAGCTTCAGTACCTTTGCCCTGACTTTCCCTCTGCCTGGAGCACTCTTCCTTCCAACGGCCACGTCTTTCCCTCCCTCATCTCTTTGAAGAATCGAGTCATATGTCACCTTTTCAGTGAGACGTCTCCTGATTGCCCTATTTAAAATAGACACCCAGAAACAAAAACACAGGAGGGGAAAAAAAGTGAAAAAAGAATTTAAAAAGTAAATAAATAGAATAGATGCCCCGAGACCCCCTCCCTCACCAAAGCACTTACCACCAGCCGCCATGCTCCATCCTTTGCTTTTTTTCTTCTCCCACTGGAATATCAGGTCCTCAAGGACAAGGAGGGGTTGGAATGTTTTTAAAATAACTTCTTATTATGGAAAATTTCAAACACACACAGCGGTAGGCAGAATGACAGAATGACCTCTTGTGGACCCATCACACATCTCCAGCCAGTGCTGGCTCCTGGCCCATCCTGTGTCCTCTCTCCCCCCACCTCTCCTGCCCACTGGATTCTTTTCAAGCGGATACTTGCCATCCTATTGTCATCCATCAACGCTTCAGCCTGTGTCTCCAAAAGATAAGGAATCCTTAAACAAACAACCACAGTGCCTTTTTCATCCCTGACATGCAGAGCGATAATTCCTTAATATTATCAAATATCACATCGGTATTCAGATTCCTCTGACCCAAGTACGATTATCAGGCGTTTGTTTGTCTCACTCTGCGCTGTGTCCCCAAGCGTTCTCCGATGTGTCCCCAGCCACCACCCAGGACTGGGCCCACAGGAAGGGCTCAGGGAGTGTTTGTTGAGTGACTTAATGGACAGGTATGTGAATGAAAGTGAGTGAGCTCTTAGGGCGTGTGGGGGTGATACAGTCTTCATGTAAGGCCCGACTGCACCGCTTCCAGGTTGGGGGACCCTGGGCAAATTGCTTGTCCACTCAGGGCCTCTGTTTAGACAGGGCAGCTGCGAAGAAGCGATGGGGCACGGTCCTAAGGAGCTTAGGTCCTGGCCCGCGGGTTTGGCCATCGTTATCGTCATAAATGTGCACACTTCACAGCAACAGCGACATATCCTGAGCTGTGCGCCGTACCGAGGACATCAGCGCGTTGAATTCGCACTGGCTTTTCCAAAAAAAAAGCCCATGGGCCCCAATTTTAGAGGTTCAGAAAACTGGGCTATTGTCAGGATAGAGAGAGAGATGGGGGTGCTGGGCTGAGCAGGATAGAGATCTTCTTCAGACTCTCGAGGTCTCCAGACACCTCACACTCCTGGTTTCTACCCAGAGTGCAGTGTGTCCCCCTCACTCCTCACGGCCTCCGCCTCAGGGACAGACGCTCTGCCTGGCCCACCTTCAGGATCTTGTCCAGGTGGCTCCCTCCCCTTCCGCCACAGGTGGTCACTCACTGCATCCTATGACTCTACCACCTGGGTTCTCCTTTCCCCCTCCTTACCCCCTCACCCCTCTCTGGCCCCCTTTTCCCTCCCTCCATTCTCCCCACCCCCATTTCTGCCTGAGTCTTGCCCCCTCCCATCCATCTTGGTAAAGCACAAACCTGACCCTCTCCTGGTCAGAACCTGTCATGGCTCCCCGCTGTCCTCATTAGAAAGCAGGGGCCCCTCGCAGGGACCAGGAGTGCGCCCCCCACCAGATGCTCCAGCCCAGCCAGCCCCCTTCATTTCCTCCCCCATCATCAGTTCCGGCTTCGGGGATGGGAAAACTAGACAGTCACAGAGGGCTCTCAGCTCAGAAGGGCCCAAGCTGCATTTAGTTCTCTGCTGTCTCTGTCTCGAAGTTCTTAATAGTTCTTAATAGTTTTTGGATGAGGGTCTCCCATTTTCATTTGCGTTGGGGCACGCGGATCATGTGAATGGCCTCGCCAACCACGCTGACCTTCCTGGTCCTCTGACCCGCGAGCCCTCCTGCAATCAGAACCTTCTGCACACTTCCTTCTGATTGAGACACTCTCACTGCGTATCCAGCTAACAATGACCATCAGCCCCCAGGGCCTCAACCCCTCCTCCAAGAAGCCCTCCTTGACTCTGTGCTGACTCAAGCAGCCCTTCTGAGCTTCCTAAACCCCTGCCTGGGCTCCCGCATCCTAGCCCTAGATGGTCACTGTCTGGGGACAGGTCTCTTTTCCTCTGGACTCTGAGGCCCAGGAGGGCAGGGCTGGGGCCGTCTCAGTCACCGCTGTGTTCCCAGCACCGCACAGCCGTGGTTCAGCTCAGAGCAGGGTTTGGGCACATGTTGAATGGGTAAGTGAAGAAGGAGGGCGATGGGAAGGGGAGCTCTGACCCTTCCCCCGCTTTGTCCTTCTCAGCCGCACTTCAACAAGCTGATGCGCAGGAAGTGGCTGAGCAGCCCTGAGGCCCTGGATGGCATCGTGGGCACGCTGGGCGCTCAGGCCCTGGCACTGCGCAGGATGCAGGACGAGCCTTACCAGGTGCGCCCAACTGGGGAGGCGGGGGGGGGGGGGGGTGCAGCAAGAGCATTCTGCTGGGGGAGACCCCTCCAAGGTGGGGAGCGGCTCTCTCGGGATGCCGTAGGTGGCGCTGTGCCTGGGGTCCCGGCGAGTACTGGCATGCCAGGCGAGGTGCAGACTGGGTTGGGGCCTCTGGTGGGTAGGGCTCTGAAGAATCGAGAGAGGGCTGAAAAGGACCCCTTTTGGGGTCTGGTAGGGGGCGTCCCCTAGTTGCTCAGGGGCGAAGGAGGGTATCATCAGACAGGACAGTGGGCAACCTCGGGGCATGGGGGCGGCGGGGCGGGCTGGCGCCCCGTGGGCTGGGCAGGGCTTCCCGTTGGGTGTCCGGAGTGGGGACCGGGGAGAGGGGTCTCCGGCGGCTCACGCCACCTCGCGTCTCCCTGGGTCCCCAGGCGCTGGTGGCCGAGCTGCACCGGCGGGCGCTGGTGGAATACGTGCGACCTCTGCTGCGTGGGCGCCTGCGCTGCCGCTCGGCGCGGACCCGCAGCCGCGTGGCGGGGAGGCTGCGGGAGGACGCGGCGCAGCTCCAGAGGCTGTTCAGGCGGCTGGTCAGTGCGGCAAGGGTGCCGAGAGCCGGGGCGGGGACTTCGAATCAGACCCCCAGTCAGCGTGCAGTGCGCGGCCACCCCCTCCGCGCGCGCAAACACCGGCCCCTGCGCGCAAACGCGGAGAACCGCGGCCTCTGTCCGTTGCGGCGGGTTAGATCGGTTATGCGCTTAGGATCCTACCCGGCGCAGAGCTGACTCGCCACAGACGTTAGCAATTATTCTGAGCACGGGTAGAAGCCAGATGCAACAGAAACTCAGACTTAGCGCTCTTCAATTCAGGAATTTAAAATCGCCAGCTCTTGTTTGTACCCAGTTGTGATCAGCAGGACAGGAAGGGCCTCATCAACTTCGATTCCAGGAGTTTCTAGTCTGAAGTCCTTGGGACATTTTAATTTTTTTATTTTTACGTGTTATTTTTTGGAGATTTTCTCGAGAAGGCAGAGCGATCCCTGTGCACCTTATCCAGTTTCCCCCCCAAGTTTGTAAACTTGGACTGGGTTCTAAGGGGCGCCCCCGTGCCCCGAATTATCTGCAAAACTGAGAGTAGCTTCCACTACGGGTTTTTTCTTCGAATTTCCAAAGGTTCCAGATAACTTCTGACCACAGTCTGTCCTCTGCCCCAGTTCACACGTGAGCAAAGCGAAGCCAGGAGGGGCGGGGCCCGGGAGGGTGTGGTCTGGGGAGAGCGCGAGCCCCCGCCTTCTCGTGCAGGAGTCCCAGGCCTCGTGGCTGGACGCCGTGGTGCCCCACCTGGCCGAGGTCCTGCAGCTGGAAGACACGCCCAGCATCCAGGTGGAGGTGGGGGTGCTGGTGCGGGACTACCCAGACATCAGGTGAGTGTTTCGCCCACGCGCCCCCGCCGCCGCCAGGCCGAGGTCTCCCTGGGCTTTGGCATCCGTCCCTGCGTTTCCTGCCTCTGGGGTGAGGGAGGGAGGCGAGCGTGTCTGACGGTCGTTTCCTGCTGGAACCAGGGCGTTATTAATACGATTTCCCTCCTTCGCCTGCCGCCGCCGCGGTCGCTGCCGCCACCAGCAGGGCTCAAAAACAAACAGGCACAGGAAGCGCAGGGCAGAGGGGGGGAGGGGCGCGGGGCCGCCTGGCGGCAGGAAGGGCCGGCCCAGCAGGGGAGCCGCAGGGGACAGGGGACACGCATGGGCACACGGGCACACCCGCACTGTCGCAGGGGCAGGCGCGCGTTCAGATCCTGGTGGACCACTTCCTTTCTCTGTGGCCCTCTCTGACCCTCAGTTTCCTCACATGCTCCGTGGGAATAGCAGTACTCTTTCCATAGGATTATGAAATTGTCATCGCCAGTGGTGACAACAGGAACAATAGCAGTTCTTATGTCGGACCCAGAAAAGCATCTTATACGCCTGCTCCGTAGGTGACAGGCGGCAGTGCTCTAAGTGCTTGGCAGCACCTGAGGACGGCAGAGAACAAGTAGCTACCCCGAATGTCACAGCTAGCAAGTGGCAAAGCCAAGACCCAAACCCCAGGCGGCAAGCTGTCTCTAAAGCTGGCACACCTGACCATCACACCACACTGCCACCTGTAAATGTTGGGTGGTGGTGACAGTGGTGGCAGTACCAAAGTGCTGCTCAGGCAAACACATTCTCCCCCAGAAACACAAAGCCTCTTATCAATAGAGCATCCGGGTTTAGGTCCCAGAGTTGAGGGTGAGGATCCTGGAACTGATTCAGGGCGGATGGTTCTGATTCTGGGGGGTGATGCCCATGTCCTCAGAAAGGCACAGAACCCCGGAGTCCCACGGGGGCGGGGCCCAGCATTTCTGCTAGATTGGGATTTCTGAACTTGACTCTGAACTTGAATATGAATCTCAGCTTGAGAGGTCTCACTGGGCTGGGAGGAGCGGTTCCCAAGCAGTGAATCCCTGTGAAAAAATTAAACATCATCAATCAAGGTTAAATTAGTAAGTCTACTTATTCTATTTTTTCCATACAACAGTAAATTAAAACAGTTTAAAAGATTTAAAACGTTCCTCCTCATAAAATTCCAAGTTTTTTATGTTGGACTCAAAACTTGAGTGAGCATTATTTATAAAAATAACTGCTTTTCTATGATGAAGAGAATGTACTTCTCTCCAAATATTAAAAACTGATTTATAGTTCTAAGATACTATAGTTTTATTAAATTCCACATTTTATAGATGCCTACTACATTAAAATACAAATGCATTAAAATAAAAATGCTGAGCAGGAAGGTTCTTGAGCCTCATTTTGGACAAGCCTTTCGGAGCTGTGGAGACCCCAAGCCTGAGATGTGGGGATGTGTAGGCCCTGAGCAGTGAAGGCCCCAGAGCTCTGTCTGAAAGGAAAGTTCTGGAAATGAATGTTGGGTTCAGGATCTTGAGTGGTGGTGGTTCCGGAGTTGAGTTTTGGATCTCCAACCTGGAAATGAGGTCGGGGTGAAGGGGAAGGTTCCATCATGTCAGATTTTGGGGTGATGGGTGTAGAATTGGGTTCCAACGTGACATTTCTGGTTAGAATGAGGGTCTCCAAAGTGAATTCTAATTCCACAGTGGAATTTTGGTTGAGCGCGATTCTGGGAATGGGTGGGTGTGGGGGGTGCGAAGTGAATGAGGGTCCCAAGGCTGCTTTCGGGGATGAAGGCTCTAGAATGGGATCTAGGTAGAGAGATCTGGGGTCGAGTTTTGGGCGAGACCTCTGGAGCGGCAGCGATGAGGGTGCCGATGGGAGTGCAGGTGGGCTCTTCTGGGTGACGGCGGCCGCGCACCACACTTGAGTGACGGTGCTCCAGACGAAAGAGAAGATGAAGCTGAGTGTTGTGGTCCGTGCCGGACCGTAAACAGATGTGAGAGCACCAGGGTGGAAAGCTAAGGGCTGTCGGAGCTAAGTTGTGGCTGAAGATTGAAGTTTATTTTTATCAGGAGCTGAGACACGGGGGTGGGAAGGAAGATTCCTGTGCTGGGTTTGGAGGCGAGAGTTCTGGAATCCATCGCGGATGGGGGGAGACTTGGAAATGGTGGGAAGCGTTGTTCTGGAAGGGGGCTGGCGTGGGGGGAGGGGCGGAGGGGACCAAGGGACTCCAGAGCTAAGGCGGCTTCTGGGATGGATGCTGGCCAGGTGGGGTCCACAGGTGGGCTGGCCGTGTGTCTGGAGCACAGAACCCCCACGCACCCGCCCCTTCTCCTCCTTCTAGGCGGAAGCACGTAGCGGCCCTCCTGGATATCCGGGGCCTGCGCAACACAGCCGCCCGCCACGAGATCCTGGCGGTGGCCCGGGACCTGGAATTGTCTGAGGGGAAAGCCCTGTCACCCCCTCGGGACCGTGCCTTCTTCACGGACATCCCTGTGCCCCGCCCGCCTTTCTGCCTGGGTCTGCCTCTCTTCCCGGGCCGCCTCCCCCTCTCCCAGCTGGCCAGGCCCAGCTTGGCCTGTCTACCCCGGCTCCGGCCTCCGTCTCCATCACGGCCTTGGGCCCAATGCTGAGACCTCCCGGCCCTCCGCCTCAGTGCCCCCCATCTTTGCTGCTGACACACAGTCCTCCTGGCTGCCTGCCTGGGGCCACAGACCCCCGAGACGGAGAAAGGCACAAAGGTCTTCTCAGCTACCACCCAAAATCCCTATGCAGAAGAGAAATGGGCCAGAGGGAGCAAGGACTTTGTCAAGGCCAGGACACTTGTTCCCAGCACCACCTCCCTAACCCAGTCTGTGGCCGGGGCGTTGGAAGGCTCTACAGAAATATCCCAGGCCCCCCCTTTCCCCTCACCTCAAGGTCTGGCCCTAATCCAATGTATTAAGGAATGTACGATACTTAGAATAAAGAGGTTTCTATTTAACACAAGGAAGGGCTGAGTCCCCAGTGTGTGGGGGGAGGAAGGACCGGAGCAGGGCCCAGGGCCAAGGGCTCCTCACACGCCCAAGGCCGGGCTGGGGTCCAACTCTTGGGGCAGCGCAGTGGAGACTGACTGAGGCCCTGTGGCCCGGAGCAGCCGGGCCGCCCCGTTTACACCTGGTGGTCAGGTAAGGTCCAAAGGCGGGCTGCGTGACTCCACGGCCGATCCTTGGCCACTTGGAGCCAAGGTCCCTTGTTCTGATGATTTCAAAGTGCCTCTCCTTTCCTGGACCTGGCAGTTCCACCATGGCCTGCCCGCCGCCACCCGCGCCCCCCCCCCCATCCATCCTTAGCCGGGAAGCTGTGTCAGGAGAGGAAGGAGGTTGGGGGCAGGGCCAGCGGCATCCAGGGCGCCCTCCTGGGTTGATGCAGGAAAATACCAGGGTGGGAAAAATTCCAGCCTCTCACCCCCAGCCCCACCGGATCCTGGTCCCCACAGAGACCTCGAGGTCACCTCCCTGCTGACCCCTGCCCCTCCGGCCCAGTTGGACAGCCTGTGATGGATGCTTCCTGCCATGTTTTTATTTTTTTCCTGAGAAATCAGAAGGAGGAGGCAGCCAGGGGTCAGCACTGGAGCTGGGGTGGCCTCACGCACATTTGAACTCCGGTCGGTAGGGACTTGAGATTCTTGGAGCCCCAGAGCTGTGTGACTCTGAGCAGGAAGCTGCCCCTCTCTGGGCTGCAGTTCCTGACCCTCTCTAGGGAACTGCTTAAGCCGTCTTTGCTCAGGACAAGGTGAGATGTCCAGAGGATGTACCCTGCTCATTTCAGCTCCTAAAATGACACTATCAGCATCATCGATACACAAGAGAGGAATTGAGAAATTAATGTGGAGTTTGCAGGTTTTTAATTCAAGGTGTATTCGTCTCCATTTGGCAGTGTTTTTTTTCAGATTTTGTAAACATTTTCTTGATCTGACCCGAGGAGCTCTGACCTTACCTGGAGTTCCAGTTTCCACTTTTGTAAAATGGAGGGAAAGGTCCTAACAGCTGCAATAATTTAGCACTCACTGCATACTGAGTCTCGCGCTTCCGGGGATCTACTCAGTGCCTCTTCTCAATAAACTTGCAGACTTGGCGACAGAAGCCCAGAGGGGGAAACTGAGGAATGCAGCCAAAGTCGCCCACCGACAAGTGCTGGGACCTTATCTGTACACCCCAGGCCTTTAGGACAGCCACCGCACTGAGCGAGCAGGCCGGGAGGGCTCAGGAAGGAGGTGGCACAGGTCCTGACTCATGGGATGTGTTTGCAAAAACATGAGCTGTTCGGACTTAGTATTCCATCCCGACCCCACCTTTTCCTGGCTGTGGGACTGGGCGGGGCTGCAGCTGTTCATTGGGTACCTGTGTGCCCTAGATGCTCAGCATCTCCTGGCACTATCCCTCTGGCCCTGGGAGGAGGGACTGTTTCCCAGGCAGGAAGCAGGCCCAGATTAGGCACCGGCTGGGGGACAGTATCTTAGAAGCGGCAGCCAGGATTTGAACCTCGATCAGATACACCCGAAGAGTTCTCAGCCACTGTTCACCGAGTATCCCTGTGTCATGTGCCTAACTGTGCCTGGTGCCCTGCTGCCCGGTCCTAGGCCAGCCTCCCCACCACCCCAGGAGACGGGTGGTGCTACTTTTCCTGGTGCACCGAAGACGTCCCCAAGTTCCTGACTGTCACTCTAGTCATGCAGCCATCACTGGGGAGAAAAGATGAACCCCGAGGGTGAGGGGGACTATTCATACAGGCCATGGTCATGGTCCAGGGTGAGAAAAAGGGAGGAAGGGAGCCTCCGGGTGGCCATGCCCTCTGCTCACACTGGGGTCCATTCAACTGGGACCAGGATAATTTAGTTTCATCAAACTATGAAGTTGCAGCCAGGACCAAAAAGGCACCTGGGCAGGGAACTGGGAAGGAGACACACCGGGGCTCAGTTCCGCCCCACCTGACGCCTTTTACCACCTCCCTCCATCCCATTCGCAGGGGGCCGGGGGAGGGTCAGGGCTCTCCTTTGCAGCTCAGGGCCTTCCCCATGAACTGCTGACCCAGGCGCATCATTTTCTGCTGAGCCCCCAGCCTAAGGCTGCCCCATCAAAGCACCTGGACAGTGGAAGAGGTCCCCCGGGGTATGGAGGGAGAGACTTAGGATGTCCAATGTCTGCCCAGCAAAGTCCTTCGGTCCCTTCACCAGCAGGCTGGATCCAAGCAACTGAGCAAGTCTGAGGAGACGAGCCTGGGCCTCGTTATCACAGAAGGGGGAGGGTCAAGGAGAGAACACACCGACCTCTGACCTACGACCTCACCCCAGAGCCCCGGCCCCAGGCCTTCTGCAACCTCCACCCTGTTGGAGCACCCATATCCCTCCCTAGGCCTCAATCCCTCTTTCTAAACTCCAGTCCCCCTGGCAAGTCCCCCAGCCTCTCCCAGATGCCACACCCCTCTGAGTATCTCTCTTCTTGAGACTCTGTCCCCTTCTGGGGGCCCCCTTCCATTCCCCAAGTCTCCACTCCCCTCCCTGACCCTCCTTGCCCCCTTCTGCCATGAGGCACTGCCCCCTCTTATGGCCCTGAGGGGCTCTAAGTCCTGCCCTACTTTCTCTATTCCTGTAAATGTATTCTTTGCATCCATTCATCCATCCAAGTTCATGCTCTATGCCACCCTTGTGCAAGGCAGTGTGCTGGGGATACGTGGTGACCTTAACAGCCTTGGCACTGCCCTTTGGGGACTGAAAGTCCAGTTGAACAAACATATCTATTAGCCAGAGTGGTTGGGGCTAGAGCGTAGGAGCTCAAGGGACTTGGGGGAGCCTGGGGGGACCTGAGCTTCTCTGGGAGTCAGGGAGCTTCCTGGAGCAGGGGGCACATGTGCTGAGATCCAGCCCCAACCTGGACCACACACATCATTTTGCAGTTTACCATATCCCAGAGGCCTGGAGGAGGAAAATAAAACCAATACATCCCCACATTTTCTTGACATCTCATCTAATGCACTTAGTTACATACAGAGGTGTTTGTTTTCCAAGGAAAAAAACATGCTTATATGCTTGAACTCAGAAACCCTACTTCTAGGAATGCATTCCTTTGTGATAGTCACACACGTGAGAATCAGACACTGGAAGGAAGACAGCCATTGCTACACTGTTCAAGCAGCAAAGGTGGAAACTGTCAAGGGCAGCTGGTTAAACTGGGTCTGGTATGGCCCCAAATGCAATACGATGCAGCTGATAAAGATTGGAGGCAGCTCTTCCTATTCTTACATGAAACACCCTCCAAAATACACTGTTAGGTGAAAAATGCAAAGTGCAGGATAGTAGATACATCTCAGTAAATATATTTTAACCCTAGATGGAGACACTGCCCAATTTGTATCCATGGTTACCTCTGGGGAATAGGATTGGAGGGAGAAAAGAAGTTCCTAGTTTCAAATTCATGAAGTATTCTGTTTTTGTTTTCGTTTTAACTCTTTATAGAAATGTAGTGAAGACACAGAAAGACACACAGATCATTAGTCCAAAACTCAATGAAATTCTACGGTGTGAACACACTTATGTAACCAACACAAGTCAAGATATGGATCTTTCCAGTCTCCCCCCTTATACCCTCTCCAAACCACTATCCCCCACCCCCCAAGGAAACCACTGTTCTGGTTCCAACACCATTGATTACCTTTGCCACTTTTTGGACTTTATGTAATTAGAGTTTTGTATAATTTTATAGTAATATAACTACGAGCAACACACAAAAATCTGTTGTAATTCTAAACACTAGCAATGAATAATCTAAAAAGGAAATTAAAAAAACAATTCTATTTACAATAGCATCAAAAAGAATAAAATAATTAGGAATAAATTTAACCAAGGAGGTGACTTATACGATGAAAACAAACAAACAAACAAACCAACTGCTGAAAGAAATTAAACAAGTCCCAAATAAATGGAAAGACATTCTATGTTCATGGTTTCAAAGACTTAATATTGTTCATATGACAATACTACCCAAAGAGATCTACAGATTTAATGCGATCCCTATCAAAATCCCTATGGTAGGTTTTTGGGGGCAGGTTTTTGGAAGAAAAAAATTCCAACCTAAAATGCATATGGAATTTCAAGGAACCCAAAATAACCAGAACAATCTTGAAAAGGAAGAACAAAGTGGGAAGACTCACATTTCCTGATTTCAAAACTTACCACAAGGCTTCAGTAATCAAAACAGTGTGGTATTGGCATAGAGACAGATATATAGACCAATGGAATAGAATAGAGTTCAGAACTAAACTCTTACATATAAGGTCAGTTTTTTCTCTCAACCAGAATGCCAAGACCATTCCATGGGGGATAGGACAACTTTTTTTTTTCAGCAGATGGTGCTGAGAAAACTGGATACTCATGCATAAATGAATAGAGTTGGACCCTTCCCTTATACATATACAAAAATTAAGATCAAAGACCTAAATTAAATGCTAAAACTATAAAATTCTTAGAAGAAAGCATTGGGTAAAGTCTTTGTTGTGACTGTGGATTTGGCAATGGTGTCTTAAGTATGACATCAAAAGCATTGGCAACAACAACAATAAAATAGTGGACTTCATCTAAATTAAAAACCTTTGTTCATCAAAAGACAGCGTCAAGAAAGTGAAAAGACAACTCACAGAATGGGAAGAAATATTTACACATCGTACATCTGATAGAGGATTAATATCCAGAATGTAAAATAACAACAACAAAATAACAAACAACCTAATTCAAAAATGGGCAAAAGATTTGAGTAGACATTTCTTCAAAGAAAACACACAATTGGCCAATAAGCCCATGAAAACATGTTCATTAGGGAAATGCAAATCAGAAGCCCAATCAGATACCGCTTCACTCTCATTAAAATGGTCATTATTTAAAAAAAGAAAAAAAGGAAAATAACAAATGTTGGCAAGGATGTGAAGAAATTGGAACCCTTGTACGTAGCTTGCAGGAATGTAAAATGGTACAGCCTCTGTTGAAAACAGAATTTCTGTATAATCCAGCGATTCTACTTCTAGATATAAACCCAAAAGAATTAAAGTCAAATAGATATTGGTCCACCCAGGTTCATAGTAACATCATTTACAATGGCCAAAAGGTAGAAACAACCCAGCACTGACAGATAAATGAATAAACAAAATGTGGTTTGTCCATACAATGAAATATTCCTCAACCTTCAAAAGGAAAGCAATTTTGACATGAGCTACATGTGGATGACCTTTGAAAACATTATGCTGAGCAAAATGGTCTAGTTACAAAAGGACAAATACTATATGATTCTATTTGTATGAGGTACGTTGATTAGTCAATTCACAGAGACAGAAAGTAGAATAGTGGGTGTCAGGGGCCAGGGGTGGGTGCTGGGAGGTCGTTCTTGATGGATACAGAGTTTCCATTTCGGAAGAGGAAAAAGTTCTGGAGATGGATGGTGATGATGCTTGCACGGCACTGTGAGTGCACACCACGCTGCTGAACTGCACATTCCAAAATGGTCGAGATGGTCAATTTTGTGTCATGTGTATTTACTACAATTTAAAAAATGTTTTAAACTTTAAGAAACTGAAGGCAAAAAAAGTTTTTTTTTTTTTAACATTCTGGAGTTTAAAGAACGTCTCACCAGACCCGCACGACAGGAAAATTAGAGAAAGCCCTTCAGACAGAAGGAAAAAGATACCAGATGGAAATCGGGATCCACAGAGAAGAATAAAGAGCAGTAGAAATGGTAACTATGTGAGTAAATATAGAAGCTGTTTTTTTTTTTTTTTAATTATTCAAATCTCTTTAAAAGAAAATAGAGCAAAAACAATTACAATGTGTTGTGGAATGCATAACATATGTAAAAGTAACTTGTATGACAACAGTACACAATGCTGGGAAGACAGAAATAAGAAATGTGCTATCACAAGGCTCTTACGCCATATGTGAATTGGTAGTAGATCACTTCAAGGTAGTGAGTGAGAAACTAAAAGTATAAAATAAACTCTAAAGCAAACACTAAAATAATAAAACAGAGCTACCGCTAAGGAACCTACAAAGAAGATAAATTAGAATCATAAAAAAATAATCAATCCAGAAGAAGGTGGAGAAAAGGAACAAAGACTGGACAAGATAGATAGGAAAAAAAATCAAGTTGATAGATTTATACCTAATCATGCTAATAAGCACATTGAACCTAAATTAGTGAAAACTCAATTATCTGACCGAAATTGCCAGACTAGATTTAAAAAGCAAGATTCAACTATATACTGCCCACAAGAAATGCATTTTAAATATAAAGACAGCATATACAGAAATTAATTAAAATGAAATTTATACATTTAAGTGTTTACATTAGAAAAGAAAAGTTTATAATCAATGCTCTAAACTTCCACTATAAGAAGCTAGAAAAAGAAGAGTAAATTTAAGCCAAGGTAAACAGAGAAAAGAAATAATAAAGAATGGAAATTGGCCAAAAATAAGAAAATTTAGTTTTTAAAAAGCTGGTTTTCTTTCTATTTTGTTGTAAGTCATACATGGAGTATTTATGTTTTAATGACTATTTTACATAAGTTATTATTACATGCATTTAATCCAAGAAATTGGTTTTTCTGAAAAACCAATTTCTCACTAGGTTAAATCATGAAAATAAATTTAAAACACTACGGAATTCAAGAATGAAAAAAGGGGCATCCATGTATTTCCTAAAAAAATTAAAAGAATAAAAAAACTATGAACAATATTATACCAATGAATTTGGGAACTTAGCTGAAATGGATAAATTCCTTGAAAAACCCAAGTTACCAAAATTGACACATGAAGAAATAAGATATCCGAATAGCACTATAACAACTGTAAAGAAATCAATTCATAATTTAAAACCCTGTCCACAAAGAAAATGTAAAGGCCAGACAGCTTCACAGTTGAATTCTAGTAAACGTTTCAGGAAGATGTGATATTAATCTTACATAAACTTTCAGAAGAGAGAGGAGGAAAGAGTGCTTACCAATTCATTTTTTGAAGCCAGTTCTACCCTGAAATCAAAATCAGATAAGAACATTACAATAAAGAAAAGCACAATCAATATCCTTCATGAGCTCAGATCCAAAAATCCCTATCAAAATATTAACAAATCTACTACAGCGACATATAAAAAGGAAAATACCACTTGACCAAGTGAGATTTATTCCAGACTGCAAAGTGTATTTACTACCATGAATCTACCAATGAAATTCACCACATTTAATAAAATTTTGGAGAGAAATCATATCATCCTAAGAAATGAAGAACATTATTTGACCTAATTCGACACACCTTCATAATAAAAATTCTTGGCAAACTAGAAATGGAATGAAACTTTCTCAACTTAATAAAAGGCATCTACAAAGACCTCCACTAACATTTAATAGTGAAAGACTAAACACTCCCCCCAGAATCAGGAACAGGATAAGAAAGTCTTCTGTTGCCACTTTTATTCAGTATTGCAATGGAGGTCCTGACCAGGGCAATAAGGCAAGAAAAAGGAAATAAAAGGTAATAAATTGAAAAAGAAGAAATAAAATTCTCTTTATTTGTAGATAATATGATTATGTACGTAGAAAATCCTAAGAAATCTAGAAAAGAAGTACCAATACTAGTAAGAGATTTTAACAAGATAGTAAAACACAAGGTCAGCATAAAAAATTAATTACATTTCTAGATACTACCCATAAACCATTGGAACATAAGATTTAAAAATATCATTTACAACATCATCGCAAGATATAAAATACATACAAAGCTAACAAAATATGTGCAGGATGTGGGCACTGAAAACAAAGAAACACTGATGAGAGCATTTAATAAGGAACTAAATAAATGGAGAAATAAACTACATTTATGAATTGGAAGGGTCATATTCTTAGGATGCCAATTCTCCTCAAATTTACCTACAGATTAAATGCCATCTCAATTAAAATCCCAGCAATCTTTTTTTTTGATAGAAATTGATAATCTCATTCTCAAATTCACATATTGATGCAAAGGACAAGGAAGGGCCAAGACAACTTTGAAAAAATAACAAAGTTGCAAAGCTAACACTATCTGATTTCAAGATTTATTATACAACCATGGTAATCAAACAGTATGTTATTGGAAGAAAGACAGCCAAATAGATCAATGGTACAGAATAAAGGGTCCAGAAATAAAACCAAACAAAATCCCAGCAAACACTTCTTTTGGAAAACGATAAGCTGATTCTTAAGTTTATTCAGAAATTCAAGGACTTGGAATAGCAAAGATGGAGGGTTTTGCTAGCTGATTTTATGAGTTTCTATAAAGCTACAGTGTGGTATTGGCATAAGGACATATGTCACACAAACAGAATAGACAGCCCCCAAACCGGACCCATTTGAGTCAGTATAATTCTATGGGAGAAAAAGATCAATTTTTAAAGAAATGGTGCTGGAAACAACTGGATATTTGCATAAACCGAACTGAACCTAACACATCACACACAAAAATTACCTCAAAATGAATATGTACAGGGAACACATTTACCAGAGCGAAAACTCCCAAGCAGAAATGGGAACCCGTGTGAGGGCAGGAAAACCAGAACTGTCATTGGTGAATTGCTGGAAGCTCCATGTAGACAACTCTAAGAGTTAAAAACACTAGAAGGAGCCAATCACAGGAGGATCCCACCCTCGCGCCCCCCCCCCCACCAAAACACACACACACACACACAATTCTGTAAGATTTACCTCCAGGAGTTCAAGCAGATTCTCAGGGTAAATAGACAGAGAAATCCTCTTGTGCTCTGGCAGGGAGTGAGGGAAGCTGTTTTTAACCAGGTCTGCCCTCAGGAGAAACTAATTAAGCAGAGCCTCACCTGCTGGAGTACCACCTGAGGATAATTGAATGAAGGAAAGGAAATACCCAGCCCCAGCCCACATTAGCCATCCTCTCCCACATAAGAGGGAGAAAAAAAGGTTGAAGACTCTTGTGAAGTTCACAATCTAGAGGCATAAGCTCACTAAAAGACTGACACCTAATTGTAGGAATGTAGAATGCTTCCCCTCCCCACATACACCTCACCACCACATTCCTAAAAGGCTGTTTAGTTCCTTTCACCCAGTACATCACGTTTGGCTATGAAGAAAAGAAAAATCACGGGGCATACCAAAACACAATTTGAAGAGACAGAGGAGCATCAGAATTAGACATAGCAGGATTGGAATTCCAGAACTGGAATTTAAAACAACTATGATTAACATACTAATTTCTTCTAATGGATAAAGTAGACTGCATGCAAGAACAGATGAGTAATATAAGCAAAGAGATGAAAATCCTAAGGACCAAAAAGAAATTCTGGAGATCAAAAACACTAACAAAAATGAAGAATGTCTTTGATGGGCTTACTAGCGAGCACAGTTGAGGAAAGAATCTCTGAGTTTGAGGGTCTCTCAGTAGGAACCTCCACAACTGAAAATTAAAGAGAACAAAGACTGAAAAGAAAAAAACATAACAGGACATTCAAGGCCTGTGGGGCACCTACGAAAGGTGTAACACATGCATAATGGGAATTCCAGACAGACGAAGGAACAGAAGTCTTTGAAACAATAACAACTGAGAATTTCCCTACAATTAATGTCAGACTCCGAACTACAGATCCAGGAAGCTCAGAGAGCACCAAGCAAAAAATATGTCAAAAAATAAAAGGCACTGAAGGATATCATTTTCACATTACAGAAAATTGAAGACAAAGGGAAAATCTGCCTCCTCCCCCCCCCCCCCCGAAAAAAAATCCAGAAGAAGAAAAACAGCTTACCCATAGAGGAACAAAAATGAAAACTGTACCTGACTTGAGGAATCATGCAAGCAATAATAGAGTGAAATATTTAAACTGTTGAGAGGGGAAGAAAAAGCCCTGTAAAATCCTTCAAAGGTAAAGGAGAAATAAGGACTTTCTCAGACAGATAAAAACAGAGAATTTGTTGTCAGTAGATCTGGCTATATTAATTTCAGACACAGTAGACTTCATTGTAAGCAAAGTTATCAGGGATGAAGAAAAGCATTCCATAAGGTCCATTGACCAAAATGACCATATTCTAGGTAATCAAGCTTTTAAAATTTTCAAGGGAGTGCTCGCTTTGGCAGCATATATACTAAAATTTTCAAGGTATGAAAAGATATAGTATATATTCTCCAATCACTTTTGAATTGAACTAGAGAACTATCATAGTTAGGTAAACAGAATATCTCCGTGTTTGGAAATTAAGCAACATATTTCTAAATAATCCGTGAGTCAAAGAAGAAATAAAAATGAGAATAAAGAATTACTTTTAACTGAAGAACAGTAAAAATGTAATGTAGCAACATTTGGGGATACTTTAAACTTTATATTTAGAGGAAAATGTACAGCTTTGATGCATATATTAGAAAAGTAAAATTTTAAATCAAATATCTAAAAAGGTACAAAAAGAACATTTTAAAAACAAAGTAGAAAATACAATATCAATAAGAAAAGAAATCAGTGAAATAGAAAACATACAATATGAAAATCAACAAGCTAAGTTGCTTATTTAAAAGAGTAATAGTTAAATAATGATGGTATATACTTAAAACTAATACAATATTGTATGTTAGCTATATTTTAATAAAAATCTTTTAAAAGATTAGTATAATCAACACATCCTTATTAAGATCCATGAAGAAAAAAGAGAGAAAACAAATCATCAATGTCAGGAATCAAAAGGAGACATCACTATAGATCCTACAGGCATGAAAAAAGCAACCAAGGGTATTATGAACCACTTCATATCAATACATTTGAAAATTCAAATGAAGTGGATAAATTCTTTGAAAAATAAAAGTTATTGCAACCTAAGAAGAAACTGAAAATCTGAATACTCCTATAGCTATCAAAGAAATTTAACTCGTAATTAAAAGCTATTCCATAAAAATCCAGATGGTCCCACTGGTGAAATCGTCTAAACATTTAGGGAAGGAATACTAATCTCAGAGAAATTCTTCTGAGGAATAGAGAAAACAGGGCATACTTTTGTGGTGGGCTTTGTACTTTGTCAACTGGGCTGAGCTGGACCTACCTTTCCCCTTCCCTGTACAGTTCTGGGTTAGAGCAGGCCAAGAGAGGAAATTAGCATAAAAATTCAAAGGAAGAAGTGAAACATGGGTATTGCTCTTGGTTGATTGTTCTATTTAAGATGTGGTAAGACACAAATGTAGGTGTGCCAGTAGGTTCCAGCTTGCTCTCACTCTTCTCTTGAGAGAGAGAGGGGGATGTGGGGGGGAGGGGGAGAGAGAGAGAGAGAGGTAAAAAGTACAGGACCTTGTTTTCTCCTCACTCTGTACTCATCTCTTCTGCCTTGCTGCTGACCAACAGTGATCCCAGGCCCCCCACCAGGTACAGAAGCAACAGCCTTCCATAGACTTCCTCACCAGCTGCCCCTGGTGATCCCACTCTGGCAGCTGGATATGACTTACCAGGTTTTGGCTGAAAGCTGACTTATCTACCTGCAACAGTGCTTCAAGAGGCCTGGTCAGTGATTTCCCAGTGATCCCTCATCCCTGCTCTCTGGACCTTCTTTCTCCACCATTGCCTGAAATTATGTACGATCTTATTCCTATAATAATTCCCTTACCTCACAAAACTCACAATATTTTTCGACTTCAAAATATTTCTGCCTCAAAAATGTTAATACTGTGGAATACAAAGAAAAGACAAGAAACTGCTGTAGGTTAAAGAAGACTAAAGAAACATAACTGAATGCAAGACATGATCCTGGATTGAAACTCCATCAGGAAGAAACATTTCTAAAAAAGATATTATTGTGACAATTGGAAAATTTGAATATAAATCATGCATTAACAATGACAAATTCCTACATTCAATCACTGCATTGTTGTCATTAGGATAATGCCTTTATTCTTAGGTATCACCTGCTAAAGCTTTTAGGGGTAAAGAGTCATGATGTCTTGACTTACTTTCAAATGGTCCATTCATCATCATCATCATCATCATCATCATCATCATCATCATCTAAAAGCAAATTAAGCAAATATTAATGGGCCATGAATTGAGGTGGTAAGTACACAGATACTAGTCTTGTAACTTTCATTGGTTTAAAAATATGCAAAAGTTAAAAATAGTCTCATCAGTTCCAGAGACAAGGACTTCCTTTCTGTTCTTCAAAGGTATAGAACTTGACCCGCAAGATGAGTTTTTCCTCACCCCTGACTGCTGTAGTTGTGAAGGGAGGTCTTCAAGGTATATCTAGTAAGTTGTATTGCTAGTTATAAGAGTAAACACTAATGTTGTTTTGTTAGTTATCTGTTGTTAAAATGCTCCCCACGGAGGCCATACCATTTTGAATATTCACTAGCAATGCATGAGTGTTTTTCAGCTTATGCATTTTTTGCCAATTTCATAGGTGAGAAATGCTATTTCGGAGTCATTTTAATTGGTGTTATTCTTAATTATGAGAGAAGTTAAGCATCTTTCTATATATTTAAGGACTTTGTATTTGTTTCTCTGTGAACTTTCTGTTCATTTCTTTCAAACATTTTAAAACATTGGATTTTTGGCTTCTTATTTATTAAGGAGAGAAACATTTTGTGTGTGATGTAAGTTGTAAATATTTCCTCTGAGACTGTCACATTTTTACTTTGCTTATGGAATTATCTTAGGTACTTTTTAAATATGCTTAGGTAGCTTTATTTATAAATTTTATTTTATTGCTCCTAGGTTTTCCCCAATCTTTTATTATGAAAAATTTCAAACATACAAAAAAGTTGAAAGAAGCGTACATTGAACATCCCATGTGTCTCTCCACTTAGATTCTATTACTACCATTTACCATACTCATTATATTTCTATACACTCTATCCATCCCTCCCCTCCATTTATCTAATTCATCTAACTTTTCAGTGCATATCAAAGACATCAGAACACCTTCTCTAAACTATTTGGCCTGTATATCATTAACTAGAGTTCAATATTTGTTAGTGATTTCTGTTGTTGTTGTTTTTAATATCTTGTATTAATGAGAAAGATTCACCTACTCCCAAGATGGAGAATAATTTATTTATGTATTCTTCCAGTTATTGAGTTCCCATTTTTACATGGGATTTCAGATTTATTTATGCAGGTGCATGGTGGGAGGAATGGATCCGATTTATACACATACACACATACACACGCGCGCGTGCGCGCGCTTGCGCTTGGGGGTCTCTATTTTTAAAATAATTTTTATTGAGATATAAGTCACATACCATAAAATTCACCCTTTAAATGTGTACGAGTCAGTGGTTTCTAGTGTATTCAGTTTTGTGACCATCACCGCTATAATTTATAGACACACATGTGTAAATAAATATATATTTACATGCGTGTGTGTATTTGTTTTTTCCCTTCCAAATGGTTAATTGTCTCAGTGGCAAATTTAAAAAAACCCATCGGTCAGAGGTTCGAGACGCTAGTTACCACTAAAGATCCAGGTATTCAGAGGTCCAGTTCTGTCCCACTGGTCTGCTCGTCCAACTATTCCCACGTGTGGGATGTCTTGGCTAACATGCACAGCCCTGGCCCAGGATTATGGAGGGGTGGGAGAGGGATGAGACAAGTGGCCAGGCCTCTTCAAGGCCTTTTATCAGAGGGCTTCGCTTTTACCACAGCATCGTCCAACGGAGATAAAAACTTCACTCCCCAGCGACTGAGAGAAAACCAATGGGGAATGAGGAGAGCTGACAGAACACCCTGGGAAGAAGTACCAGGAATCAAGATATGCCCCACCCCTGGGCCCCCTTCTCTTCTCCTGTCTCCCCACTCAGGGTGGGACCCTCCCGTTCTCTGGACATCTCCCTGCTTCTGGGCCAGGGAGTGTCCCATCCACTCTGTGCCTATAGTTGTCCCCTGAAGGCACCTGCACGGCCTGGCTGAGGCACCCAGGGTCTGGATGGTGAGGCCAAGGGTGTCCAATGCCTGCCCATCAGAGTCTTCAGGATTCACCATGGGCAGCTGGGATTTCACTGGAGGGGTCATATTCGTGTTGACCAAGAAGAGTCTCACTGTCTGCAGAAAGGAAGAGGGGTAAAGGAAAGAACTCGCCTCCCATCCTAGCCTAGGCTCCTAGGCCCTCTCTGAAAATCCTAGAGACACCCACTCGCTGCTCTCCCACTGGGATCTCAGAGAGCCGGCCCTCACTTCTAGATCTCGCCCCCAGGCCTCGTTCCAGGTCACGCCCCATTCCCATTGAGGCCATACCCCCATACCACCTCTCAGGCCACGCCTCTTTGAGGCCACGCCCTTGCACCACGCCCCACCAAAAGGCCACGCCCCCTGTGACAACCCACCGCTTCAGAGGCTGCTCCACTAACGTCTTCCTGAGTCACCATCCTCTTTGACGTTCCTGATCTCTGCCAACCCTGTGAGCCTCCCCTGTCTCGAAGTTCCGGGCCCCTGCCAGAGCCCCGCCCCTTCTGAGCTGCCACTCTTGCCATGTCCCTTATGAGCCCCGCCCCCGCGGTCAAGTGGACGATGACCCCCCCAGGAGAGGAGTACTCTGCGCCCACTGCCTGCAAGAAGCTTCACACAAAGGCCTGTGGAGGAAGGAGAGGGAGGGTCCCGGGCCCGCGAGCCCCCTACCACCCCTTGGCTCCAGAAGGCCCCCAGGCTCCCAGCCCAGGTCCTCACCTTAACACCTAAATGCTTCTGTGTTCCAAGCCCTCCCTCTATCCCCACACACCTGCTCTCCTTCCAGCTGGGCCAGTCTCTGATGTCCTTCCCACCTCACGTGTTCTCTAGTCTCTGAGCCTCTGCTTCTCTTAAAAAAAATAAATAAAAATAAATAAATAAATAAATAATCTGCCTTATCCACTGGACTGTCCCCAGGATGTCTGTCTGACCTATTAACCCCAGATGCAAGTGGCCCATCTGCCACACACACACACACCCCCACTCCTTTCCCACATACACAGGGGCATGCGCACACTCAGGACCATGGCAGAAATCTCAGCGTGGCAGGACAGACCTCTCCTGGAGTCTGTTGGGCCTGGGGACCTTAGAAGCTGCGTACGCTGGTAAAGGTGGACAGGATTGCCCCTGTCAGTCACTGAAGAGATGTTGATGACGATGCCTTTGCTCCTGGAGGAGGAAGCATTAGTTGGAAAGTGGGGAAGAGAGGATCCAGGTGATTCCCCACCTCCACGCCTGAGCCATGCCCTGAGAAATGGCAGAGGGACAAGGAAGAATTGGAAACGTGGGTGGGACAGCAGGGCAGGAAAAAAGCCTGGAGGTGGGAAGGGGAGGATCCAGAGTGGAAGAGAGACTGTCTCTCACCTGGAGACCATCTGGGGCAGGATGCTTGCGGTCATCTGTAGAGGAGAGTGGGGAGGGCCTTGTCTTGCCCTTTCCAGACCTTTCACCTGTGCCCTCCTCCTCACGTTCACTCCCATCCCCCCACCTTCCTCTGAGGGCTATTCCCCTAGCACCTCCTCCAGGACCAGTCTAGGGGGATGCTGGCGACCACCCAGAGTGGTCAGAGATATGCTGACCTTGGACTTAGCCCCTCCTAGCCCGGTCTCGCCTGGACCACAGGCATAATGTTGCAGTTTACAAGATCTGAGAGTCTCTGGAGGAAGAAAACGGAACAGTCAGTCCTTCCCTTTCCCAGCCCTGCTTCGACTCTCACCTTCTCTTTTTTTCTAGCTTACTTTTACCATGGATTTTTTTTTTTTTTTAAGTAGCACATACTAGAATTTGAAATGTGCATGCCCTTTGATCCGTCAACTCCACCTCTGGACATTTATTCCTTTCCAAGATACACATGTGGGAAACGAATATGTCCAAAGATATTGGTTGCGATACTATTTGTAGTCACATAATAGGAAACATCTTGAATGCTCATCAGTGGTGGAATGACTAAATAAATACAGTGTAGCCAGTGGACACTTGACTGCAGCAAGTAAAGAGCATGAGTCAGCTATTTCTTCTGATTAGAATGAGCCCCAAAATGTATGGCTACTACTAAAAGGTACAGCGCAGAACAGTAGTAGGCTGCCTCCCATCCAGATAAAAATGACACATACACGCTTCCATATGCATAGAGAAAAAAATACCTATCACATTTTAATTGGAGGTCCTTTGAGGGAATGGTTTGGAGAGAGAAGAGAGATTTTCACCCTCATTTCAAAAACTTCTCCCTCTGGATTTTTTTTGACCTGTAAACTTTTTAAATAAAACTTTACCATACACATATCAAAGTGCACAAAATTTTAGTGTCAAAATGAATACAACTTTTTAACCACTACCCTTGTGAAGAAATAAAACACTGACAGTTTCTCAGATTCTCCCACCTCTCAAGTTAACTACCATCTTAGCCTCTAAGGGGCTCTGGAATACCTCTGTCCAGTTCTGAACTTCATGTAAGTGGACTCACATGGTATGTACTCTTTCTCTCTGGCTTCGTCTGCTAGACATCATGTTTAAACATTTAAACATGATTCATCATGTCATGCGAAGCAGCAGTTCATTCGCGTTCTTTGCTATAATTTTTCATTCTATGAACATGTCATGCTTTAATTGTCTAACCAGCTATTGGCTGACATTGAGCTTGTGTCCAATTTGGGGCTATTACAAATAATTTATCTAGGAATGATCCCGGATATGTCTTTGGAGCTCATGTGCACTCATATACAACAGGAGTGAAATAGAGGGGGTCGGAGTTTGCATATTTCCAACCTTAAGAGGTACTGCCAGTTTCCCCAAATCTTTATGCCCACTGGCAAAGCTTCAGAATTCTAGTCATTCCACATCCCAATGACACTTGGTACTGCCAGTACTTTTAGTGTTAACCATTTTGGTGGCTGTGTAGTTGTATGTCACTCTGGTTTGAATTTGTAGTTTCCTAATAAAAATGAGGCTGAACATATTTTCGTATGTTCGCTGGCCATTTGGATTTCCTCTTTTGCAGTTATGAATGCCTGTTCAAACCTGGCTCCCATTTTTCAGCGGGGTTGTTTGCATTTTTAAAAGATTATATGTCTAATTTTCCCCCTAAATACAAGCTCCTTGTTGATTTCGTGTGCTCCAAACATCTTCTCCCTCTCTGTGGCTTGCCTTTCACTCTTATTTGTGTCTTTGGATTAATAAGGACTCTTAATGTTAAGGTAATCTAGTTTATTGTTCCCTTCCTTCATGTTTTGTGCTTTTTGTTCCTCATCAAAGAAGTCTTTTCCAATAATAATTCTGAGAGGTGATGCATGTGTTAACTAACCTTATTGTGGTAATCATTTCACAATATATTCGTGTATCAGGTCATCATGTTGTATACTTAAACTTACACAACGTTATGTGTCAAATATATTTAAATAAAGCTGGGGAGGGGGAGAAATCTTTCCCAACTCTATAGTCATGAAGACATTCTTATAAATTAACTAAAGTTTTTATGCTTTGCCAGTCCAACTTCGTATTTGGATCCACAATACAAGTGGAAATGATTTCTGTGTAGAGCGTGAGATAAGGGACAGGTTTCACTTATGTATATATTCGCTCAATTTATTGAAAGATAATCTTTCCTCCCACCATTCTGTAATACGATCTTGTCATGATTTTAGTGTCCGTATATGTGTGAATCTATTTCTGGACTCTATTCCGTTCCACTTGGTCTGTTCCTCTGTCACTGCACCAATGTCACACGGTCTTATTTACTGTGGCTGTATAATAATTCTTCTTATCTGGTGGAGTTTTTCTTCAAGATGTTCTTGACTATTCTTGGCCTTTTGCATTTCTGTACACATTTTACAATCAGCTTGTCGATTTATGCAAAATAATCTGGTGGGATTCTGTTTGAGATTGCATTGAATCTGTGAGGGCTCCTTCCCAACACCGAAACTGTTGAATGACGTATATGGTATACAACAAAGGTACAAAGTATATCCCTCTTTTAAGTTAGGTCTTAAAATTCCTCTCAGTAATGTTTTATGGTTCTCTGTAAGGAAAAGAGGTCTTACATATTCTTTTCCAGATTAATTCCTAGATATTTGATGTCTCTTATTGAGGTCATAAATTAAAAAAAAAAAGTACTTTCTAATTATTCATTGCTAATATGTAGGTATAAAATTCACTGAATTGATTAATAAAATCTTTCTAGATTCTCAATATACATAGTCTCTTTATCTGCATTTCCCCCCTTCCTAGCCTTATAACTTTGATTTTTTATTTTGATTTTTTTACCTTATCCCACTGGCTGGGACCTCCCATAAAATGTTGAACACAAGCAGTCATAGCAGACTACCTTGTCTCGTTCCCAATCTTACAGGAAAAAATGTTCAACATTTCACCATTAAATATGCTTGTTGCTGGTTCTCTGCAGATTGTCAGATTAAGGCAGTTCTCTTTTATTCTTGGTTTGCTTTTTTTAAAAAATAATAAATGCATGTTAATTCTTAGTAATTTACTCTTATTTTTGTTGTATCTATCCAGATGATCATGTTTCCCCACCCTCTTTTTTTCTGTTAATATGGTGAATTGCATAAATTGATATAAATTGATTTTTAAATTCTGGACCATCCTTGGATTCCTGGATGCAGGAATTATATAGATTAAATAAAGTTCACTTGATCATGATATGTAATCTTTTTTACATATCACAGGGCTTAGTTAGCTGATGATTTTGTTTAGGAGACTTGCAGTTATGTCCTTGATGGAGATTCAGCTCTAATTTTTCTTTCTTGTAATTTCTTCATCTGGTTCTGGTATAATGATTATATGGCCTCATAAAATGAGTTGGAGTATGCTCTTTTTCTAGTCTTTGAAATGGTTTGGATAAGATTGTTGTCATTTTCTCCTTAAATATTTAGTAGCTTTAATTTATGGTAAGGTTTTAAATTTTTATTCATTTCGAAAGTTTTAAATTTGTATTTATTTGTATTAAATAATAATATAGATCCTGAAATGTGCCCATATCATAAGTGTATAGCTCAATGAATTTTCACAAATTGTATACAACCACATAACCAGCATCCAGATTAAAAACAAACAAACAAACAAAGACAGAATTATCAGCTCCTGAGAAGCCCCCACTTGTGTACCACCTGCCACGAGTAACCATGACTGTGAGGAGGATTTAGAGTCTGGATTCAATGTCCTTAGCAGACATAGCACTTGTTCATTATTAAATCCACTACTTCTTCTTGCATTCATTTCAATACATCGAGTAATCTAAATTTTTAAATTTTTGTCTTTAAGTCTTAGTAGGGCATTCTTATATTTTTAGTATCTTTAGCAATATCATCTTTTTCATATCAGGTATTAGTTATTTGTGCCTTCTCTTCTTCTTTTCTTGATCAACCTTACAGGGTTTTGTCAATGTTATTATCTTTCGGTGCAAATTTTTGACTTTCTAAATTCTCTGTTTTGAAAGTTTGTATTAATCCCTGCTCTTATCTTTTTTTATTTCCATCTTTGTGTTTTCTTTGATGTTTTTCTTACTTTCTGGGATGGGTACTTAAATAAATGATTTTCAGCTCTCTCTTTTAATGCATGTACTTAAGGTTACACATTTTCTTTGTACCTCACAAATTTCCACGTGTAGTATTTTTATTATCATTCAGTTCAAAATGTTTCCTAGCTTTTATGGTGACTTGCCCTACAAGAAATGCTAAAGAGAGTCCTTCAGGCTGAAATTTTTAAAATACTAGAAAACAACTCAAAGCCATAAGAAGACATGGAGGTGGGGGAGGAACAGACTAAGATACCTACATAGGTAAATAGAAAAGCCAGCATTATTTTACTTTTGGTTTGTAACTCCTATTTTTTTTTCTATGTAAAAGGTAAACATGTAAAACAATCACTGTAAATTTACACTAGCTATGTTAATTGGCATGCAATGTATGACGATATAACCTGTGACAATAACAATATAAACAAGGAGGGATGGATACTGTAAGAGCAGAGTGTTTGTACACAATTGAAAACACGCTGATATTATTAAAACTAGTTTGTTACAAGTTTAAGATGTTACTTGTAATACCCAAAGTAATGACTAAGAAAACAACTAAAAATATGCAGAAAAGGAAAGAAGGGAATCAAAGTGGTACACTATGAAAATCAACTAAATTTTTTAAAAGTTAGTAGATATAGAAGGGGAAAATAAAACAACAACAACAACAAAAAAAACAAATAGCTAAACGACAGGAGTAAATCTTTTCTTACATTTTTTTTACAAATGTATTAAACTTTCTATTAAAAGACAGAAATTGACATATTGGATTTTAAAACATCACCTAGCTATGTGCTGTCTACAAGAGATTCACTTTAGATACAAAGATGCAAAGATGCTTAAGTAAAAAAGTGAGGAAATATGTATTTCATGCAAAAGAGAGCTGTGGTAGCTATCTTATTGTCATACAAAATAGACATTAGGTTTTCAAAAGATTACAAAAGACAGGGCATTATATTTTTTAAAAGTTCAAGGCA
Source organism: Rousettus aegyptiacus (assembly GCF_014176215.1). Lineage (NCBI taxonomy): Eukaryota > Metazoa > Chordata > Mammalia > Chiroptera > Pteropodidae > Rousettus > Rousettus aegyptiacus. The sequence continues at coordinate 43,258,924 of NW_023416289.1, read as the reverse complement.
GCAAGAAGATATAGCAATTATAAAGTTATACAGACCCAACAAAAGAGCCCCAAAACATATGAAGCAAAACACCATATACAAAAATCTTAAAATGGATCAAAGCCCTAAATGTAAAAGCTAAAATTATAACACTCTTAAAAGAGGGGAAAAGCTTAATGACATTGGGTTTGGCAAAAATTTATTGGACGTGACACCAAAAGAAAAAATAAATAAATTATACTAATCAAAATTAAAAACTTTAGTACATTAAAAGACATCAACAGAGTAAAAAGGCAACTCACGAAGTAGCAGAAAATGTTTGCAAATTATACTTTTGATAAGAGATTAACATCATAATATATAAAGAACTTCTACAACTCTTAAAAAGCAATGGGTCAAAGAAGAAATCACAAAGGAAATTTAAAAGTACTTAGAGGCAAATGAAAATGAAAACACAGAATACCAAAATGTATAAGATACAGTGAAAGCAGCGCCAAGGGGGGAAATTTATTGCTCTAAATGCTTGCTTTAAAAAAGAAAAAAAATCTCAAATTGACAGCTTAGCTCTATAACTTAAGGAACTAGAAAAAGAACAAACTAAACTCAAAGCTAACAGAAGAGAGCAATTGGGGGATCATTTTATAAATTGTATAAATGTCCAACCAATGTACTGTAGACTTGAAACTAATAAAACAAAAAAATTTTAAAAGCTAACAGAAGAAAATAAATAATAAAAATTAGAGCAGAAAAAAATAAAATAGAAAATAGAAAAAAAAAAATCGATGAAACCAAAAGTCGGTTCTTTGAAAAAATTAGCAAAGTTGACATTTATTGAGATTAAGGAAAAAAATCATTGAAATTACTAAAATCATAAATGAAAGTGAGACATTATTACTGATTTTACCTAAATAAAAAGAATTATAGAGAGCACTATGAGCAGCTGTACATCAACAAACTGGATAATCTAGATAAAATGGACAAATTCCTAGAAACACGAAACCTAGTAATTGAATCAGGAAGAAATAGAAAACCTGAGTAGACCCATAACTAGTAAGGAAATTGAATCAATAATCAAAAACTTCTCAAGAAAGAAAACTTGTGGATAAATGGCATGACTGATTAATTCTACCAAACATTTAAAGAACTAAAGCCAGCCCTTCTCAAACTTTTCCTTAAAGGTGAAGAGGAGGGATCAGTTCCTAATTCATTTTATAAGGCCAGCCGGCCATTGCCCTGATACCAAAGCCAGACAAAGACACTACAAGAGAAGAACTCTACAGACTGATATCCCTTATGAACCTTGATGCAAAAATCCTCAACAAGTTATTAGCAAACTGAATTCATCAGCGTATCAAGAGGATCATACACCATGTGGGATTTAT